>NC_050085.1:1729154-2386311 GCF_009764565.3 Dermochelys coriacea | reverse complement strand
AAATGTAACTGTAACCTGGAATCATCATTGAGTGGGTGTGTTTCCAGTGGGGTCCCTCAGGGATTGGTTCTTGGCCCTGCGCTATTTCACATTTTTATCAATGACTTAGAAGAAAAGATAAAATCATCACTGATAACGTTTGAAGATGACACAAAAATTGGTTGAGTGGTAAATAATGAAGAGGACAGGTCACTGATTCAGAACAGCCTAGATCCCTTGGTAAAGTGAGTGCAAGGAAACAACATGCATTTTAATATGGCTAAATGTAAATGTATTCAACTCGGAACAATGAATGTAGACCACACTTACAGGATGGGGGACTCTATCCTGGGAAGCAATGACTCTGAAAAAGCTTGGGGGTGGGGGGATGGGAGGTGGATAATCAACTGAACATGAGCTCTCAGTATGATCCTGGGTTGCATAAACAGGGAAATCTCTAGTAGGAGCAGAGAAGTTATTTTGATCTCTCTATTTGGCATTGGTACGGCCACTGCTGGAATCCTGTGTCCACTTCTAGTGCCCACAACTCAAGAAGGACATTGATACATTGGAGGGTATTCAGAGAAGAGCCACAAGGATGACTGAAATATTAGAAAACCTGCCTTATCGTGGATCAAGGAGCTCAATCTATTTAGCTTAACAAAGAGAAGGTTAAAGTTAAATTGATCATAATCTATAAGTGTCTACATGGGGAACAAATACTTAATAATGGGCTCTTCAGTCTAGCAGAGGAAGGTCTAACGCAACCCAATGGCTGGGAGTTAAAGCAGGACAAATTCAGAATAGAAATAAGGTACAATTTTAACAATGAGAGTAATTAACCATTGGACCAATATAGCAAGGATTGTGGTAGATTCTCCATCACTGGTTATTTTTAAATTACGACTGGCTGTTTTCTCAAAGCTCTGCTCTAGGAGTAATTGTGGGGCAGGTCTCTGGCTGGTGCTGTGCAGGACGTCAGACTAGGTGATCACAGTGGTCCCTCTAGCCTTGGAATCGATGTGCCTTAGTTTTCCCCTCTGTTTAAAGGGGCAAATTATCCTCACAGCGCAACCCAGAGAGTTGGTGAGGCTGGATTCATTCCTCTTTGCAAAGTGCTTTGAGATCCTAGGGTCCCTAGCCCGCAAGGAGCCAGCAGAATCAGCTCCTACATGCACCTTCCTTATGGCAGCCCCGTGTGTGCATCAGGGGGCTGGGGATGTGTCAAGGGAAGGAAGGGGCAGGAAAAGAGACTGCCTGGAACGGGCTGGTTCCTTGGGGACTGCAGCCAGCTGGCACAGTTTAGAGCAGCCCTAAGGCTGTTCTTACCTGCATCCAGAGATAGACCGTACCTGGCTCCTGATGCTGTATGCAGCAGAGAATATGGCCCCAGAATTCCTCATGGCTGCAGCATCTCATCAGCTGTGGGCCAGTAATGCCCACAGCTGGGGTATGAGGGGTCAATGCCCCAGCTGGGGTATGAGGGGTTGGGACTGCCCCAAGCCTGACTGCCTACTTTTGTCTCCTTCCAGCTCTAACCTGACCAGAATCCCCTTTCCCACCACCTCGGGCTTTGTATTTCCTTCTTCCTGCCCCAATTGGTGCCCAGGACCGTTACCATGGAGAATGAGCAGCTGCAGGTCCCACCTCCCTCCAGCAGCACCAGCACCGCCAGCAGCAGCAACGGGCGCCAGCCGGGGCCCCAGATCTCTGTGTACAGTGGGATCCCAGACCGCCAGACCGTCCAGGTAAGTAGCTGCAGGGTGTGGGTGGGATCCAAGCTGTGCTGCTACAGAAGTGCCAAGGACTGGGCAGGATCCGGGATGCCCTAGAGCTGAGTGTCACTCTTGGGTGGCTGGGATGGGAGAAAATACCAGGCAACCCCCATGCTCCCCATTCACATCCTCTTAGAGACCCTGCTCGGCACACTGAGACCCCGGAGCCCTGGTGCTGATGGGACGAGCTCTGCGCACTGTGACCCTTGAGGCACAGTGCTGGCGGGATGAGCTCGTCACACTGAGAACCTGGAGCCCCAGCGCTGACAGGTCAAACTCTGCACACTGAGACCTGCAAGGCCCGGCGCTGATGGGACAAGCTTTGTGCACTGAGATCCCAGCGCTGACCGGACAAGCTCTGTATCACATGTATCCGTGATCGGTTGGTACCAGTGAGGCTCTATACATCCTAGCCCTTCGGCGCCTCCTCCTGGGTGAGATGAGGGACACTTGCACCCTCCCCATAGGCATTCCATGAGAACATGGGGTTGGCTGGGCAGTCGGTTCTATTCGTCCAGAGGCTTTACCCCATCCTGGTACTTTCATTTCTGATGGGGCCTTGACCCCTTAGAAAAGTCCAGCAGAGCAATAGGCCTGAACCTAGCAGGAGCTATAGAAATGACTCTGCGATTCGGTATGTTTGTCAGCAAATGGGCTCCCTCCGCTAGGCTCTGTGGCTGGGGCATCCAGGTGCAGCTTTTCTGTGAGAACCAGTGGGACTTTTCCACTCACAAACCCTGGGGTCTCTTTTCTTCCGGTGCACTTGGAATTTCTCCCTGCTTGCCTAGGGAGCCATCCCCAGTCAGGAGACAATCAGCACCCAGACCCCTTAGCCAGGGGTTGGGGGAACCAGCTCCTCTGCCTAGGAGGTAGACACAGAGTGTTCCAGTCCCTGCAAGTGCAAACAGGCTCACTCAGAGAACACACACACGAGCATGTGTGCACACACACAGGACATGAACACACACAGGACATGCACACAGACACACAGAGGACAATGTGCACTGCACACACATGCACAAACCATTTGCGTGCACGCACACGGAGCACATGCATATGCCTACACGCTGCACACAAAACCCACGCTGGACACACAGAATCTCAGGGAGTTCCTGGTTTTGGCAAAGGCCCTGGGCTCCCAGTCCCCGCTGCTTCCCGCCACAGCTTCAGACATTCTGGGGTGCCTCGGTTTTGCAGCCAGAGCAGGGCCAAGCCCCTCTGACCAGCTGCATATAGCAGCCCCCTTGCCAGCACCCCATCAGGCTGTAGGGGCTGTGGTCAAGCAGCGCCCTCTACTGGACTCCAGGCCTCTGACCATGAGAGCTGACTGCCATGGGCCCCTGGCGCATGTGCTGCGATGGCTGGGTGCCCAGCTGCACACTGAACATTTGAGAGGAGCTCAGCAGTGGTGGGGCCAGGTTTTGCAACCAGGGGCAATGGCTGTCAGCAGTGCCTCCCTGTTCAATGGGTGCAGGCCGACTCCACCGCCCCCTCCGTGACACCCACGCAGCGTGCACCACAAGCCCAATTGCGGCCTAGTGCAGAGGGAAGGCCTGGGAGTGGGTGGCTAAAGAGCGAGCCCATGTTACGCTCACCGGGCAGCCGGTGCTCCTGCGCGGCTGGGCCCGGCTCCACGCCCTGCATATGGCAACTTGGCACACGGGGTCGCTGCGTCATTCCTGTTTGGCCGCAGTCATGGCGGAGCGAGGAGCCAGCCCCATATGAAAATTCCTTTGATCAACTGCATAATATGTTTGGAAAGGCACCACACCTACGCAAAAGGCTGCCGGGTGGCACTCGCCCCTGCTGCCCCCCATTTGCTCTACCATTGCCTCACACATTGGGACCAAGGGAACTCCAGAAGCACCCCAGATCAGGGCCAGTTCTGAATCCAGTGACCAGAGCTCCTGGGAGCAATACCATGTCTGAGCTGGGAACCACCTCGGGCAATTCCACTTGCCCTGAACCCCAAGGCGAATGCCTGGGATCCCACCCCCTTGGCTAGGGGCCCTGGTCATCCCTGGCTCCCAGCTGCCCTTCCTAACCCAGGGATCTGTATGTTCTTCTACCCCTCCCTGAGGGCTGAGCAGGACGGGAGGGCTTGGTGTGGACAGTAACGAAGGAGTGAAAGAGAGAGCTGGAGGGATGGGAGTGAAACATGGCTGGAAGAGGCGGGGGAGGGCTGAGGCAGCAGAGGGGGGATAATCAATAGCAGTTAATCAGCCATGCAGAAGATGTGTTGAGACACTAAATACCCAAGAGGGTGGGGGGGGGATCCATCCCTGGATTCTGAAGCTACCGCCCGCGGGGCCCCCAATGGTTCTGTGGCCATGGCACAGGCCTGTCACTCAGCCAATGTGGATGCCAGCCCTGGCTCTGCTACTGATTCTTCGTGTTTCTGTCTCCCTGCCTCAGTTTTCCCACTCCATAAATTGGGGCTAATAATCTATCTGGTCTATTCAGGCCGTGAGCTCTGAGGGGCAAGGCCCTGAGCTCAGCCGGGATCTCTAGCTGCGGCTGTGATACACCCAGAATATGGAGCTGCTCTTACACATGGAGGCCCTGGGGTCAGCAAGCCCTGGCTGTCAGTGAAACAAATGTGGGCGGAGGGTCATGCTCTAGGGTCCTGGGACTGGGGGAGGGGATGGTTCAGTTCCACTTGCTGGAGGGGACCCTTTATTTATTCAGTGTATTTAAAGGCAGCCCCAAGTGCTGGCTCCAGAATATCTGACTGATCTGCCTGGAGTCACAGATCCAGCCCGCTGCCCGGGGTACAGCTGCTGGAATCCAGGACAGCCAGCAAATTGGGGGAGGGCTCCCCAATCCTGGGGGCTGGTGTTATCCATGTCCTGAGGCGAGCTCGTAACATCATGGTGGGGTGACTGGGCACAGGGAGGTAAAGGGAGAAGTGAAGATGTTCATGTTTCCAAGCAAGTCCCTAGCTGAGCACACAGCTGTGTAGCGTGTGCGTGTGCACACACAGCATATGTGTGTGTGCAGTGTGTGCATACATGCACATTGTGTCTTCAGCATGTGTGTGCATGTGTGTAGCATCTGCATGCAACATGTGTGCATAGTATGCATGTGTACAGTATGTGTGTCTGAAGTGTTTGCATGCACTGTGTGTGTGCAGCTTGTCTGTGTGCAGGTGCAGTGTGTATAGAAAGAAAGGAGAGCAGCAGAATATGGAACTTAGACTTCAGAAAAGCAGACTTTGACCCCCACAGGGAACTGATGAGCAGGATCCCCTGGGAGACTAATCTGCGGGGGAAAGGAGTCCAGGAGAGCTGGCTGTATTTTAAAGAAGCCTTATTGAGGGCACAGGAACAAACCATCCAGATTTGCAGAAAGAATAGCAAATATGGCAGGTGACCAGCTTGACTTAACAGTGAAATCTTCGGTGAGCTTAAACACAAAAAGGAAGCTTACAAGAAGTGGAAACTTGGACAGATGACTGGGGAGGAGTATAAAAATATTGTTCAAGCATGCAGGGGTATAATCAGGAAGGCCAAAGCACAATTGGAGTTGCAGCTAGCAAGGGATGTGAAGGGTAACAAGAAGAGTTTCTATAGGTATGTTAGCAACAAAAAGAAGGTCAGGGAAACTGTGGGCCCCTTACTGAATGGGGGAGGCAACCTAGTGATAGATGATGTGGAAAAAGCTGAAGTACTCAATGCTTTTTTTGCCTCGGTCTTCACAGACAAGGTCAGCTCCCAGACGGCTGCACTGTGCAGCACAGTATGGGGAGGAGGTGAGCAACCCTCAGTGATGAAAGAACAGGCTGAGGACTATTTAGAAAAATTGGACATGCACAAGTCCATGGGTCCGGAGCCAATACATCCGAGGGTGCTGAGGAAGTTGGCAGATGTGATTGCAGAGCCATTGGCCATTATCTTTGAAAACAAGTGGTGATCGGGGGAAATCCCGGATGATTGGAAAAAGGCAAATATAGTGCCCATCTTTAAAAAAGGGAAGAAGGAGAATCCAGGGAACTACAGCCTCACCTCTGTCCCCAGAAAAATCATGGAACAGGTCCTCAAGGAATCCATTTTGAAGCACTTGGAGGAGAAAAAGGTGATCAGGAACAGTCAACATGGATTCACCAAGGGCAAGTCATGCCTGACCAACCTGATTGCCTTCTATGATGAGATAACTGGCTCTGTGGATATGGAGAAAGCAGTGGATGTGATATACCTTGACTTTAAGAAAGCTTTTGACACAGTCTCCCACAGTATTCTTGCCAACAAGTTAAAGAAGTATGGGCTGGATGAATGGAATATAAGGTAGATAGAAAGCTGACTAGATCGTCGGGCTCAACAGGTAGTGATCAATGGCTCCATGTCTAGTTCGCAGTCAGAATCAAGCAGAGTGCACCAGGGGTTGTTCCTGGGGCCGGTTTTGTTCAACATCTTCATTAATGATCTGGATGATGGGATGGATTGCACCTCAGAAAGTTCGCAGATGACACTAAGTTGGGGGGAGAGGTAGATATGCTGGGACGTAGGGAAAGGGTCCAGAATGACCTAGACAAATTGAAGGATTGGGCCAAAAGAAAGCTGATGAGGTTCAACAAAGACAAGTGCAGAGTCCTGCACTTAGGATGGAAGAATCCCATGCACCGCTACAGGCTGGGACCAACTGGATAAGTGGCAGTTTGGCAGAAAAGGACCTGGGGATTACAGTGGATGAGAAACTGGATATGAGTCAATAGTGTGCTCTTGTTGCGAAGAAGGCCAATGGCATATAGGGCTCTATTAGCAGGAGCATTGCCAGCAGATCGAGGGAAGTGATTATAAGGATGTGGACAAATTTGAGAGAGTCCAGCGGAGGGCAACGAAAATGATCAGGGGGTTGGGACACATGACTTACAAGGAGAGGCTGAGGGAACTGGGCTTGTTTAGTCTGCAGAAGAGAAGAGTGCGGTGGGATGGGTGAGCGGATTTAACAGCAGCCTTCAACTACCTAAAGGGGGATTCCAAAGAGGATGGAGCTCGGCTGTTCTCAGTGGTGGCAGATGACAGAACAAGGAGCAATGGTCTCAAGTTGCAGTGGGGGAGGTCTAGGTTGGCTATTAGGAAAAACTATTTCACTAGGAGGGTGGTGAAGCACTGGGATGGGTTACCTAGGGAGGTGGTGGAATCTCCTTCCTTAAGGGGTTTTTAAGGTCCAGCTTGACAAAGCCCTGGCTGGGATGATTTAGTTGGTGTTGGTCCTGCTTTGAGCAGGGGTTTGTACTAGATGACCTGCTGAGGTCTCTTCCAATCCTAATCTTTGATGATTCTATGTCCCTGGGGCTCTTTGCTCCAGTTCCTACTGGGATAGAGAATCTGTCCAGATGTACCTTGAGGAGATGGTGAGCTTCACAAGCATGGCCCTGATACCCCTTCCCAGTGGGAATGGCCTTCCTGCACTTCAAAAGATTTTAGAACATTACGCCATTTCCCAAGAGAAATATAATGGAGATTTGTGGAGCAGGTGGCAGGGGGTGCAGATGGGGAGTGAGGGGAGGCAGCAGGAGAGGCATGCAATATCCCCCCTCTCCTCACGAGGGGGTGGGGAGCTGGCACTGGGTGCTGGCAGGAAATGCTGGGAGCTCCAGAAACACCCCAGCCCAACCTGGGGAGTGGTTACTGCGCAGCCAGGGCTGAAGGGTTGCCTGGGGGGCAGAGGGTAGGGCATTTGTCCTGTGCCCGAGGGGAGATGCACCCCTCTGCTCCCCCCATTCCCCTGCCTTATCCCGGAGCCTGGTCCTTTCACAGGCTTCCTGTCACTGAGCGCCTCCCCATGGTGCTGCGGGTCTGAGCTGTCCAGCACCTTCGAATGGCCTGAGGAATGGCCTGGGCTGGGTCTTCTGTGGCTGTTGGGCTTCTTGGGGGCTCAGAGATTTGCAGCTGCAGAAAATTATCCTGGATTTACCCCTCAAAGCGACAATCTTTGCCTTTGGCCTTGTCCATACACAGCCTGGCAATGGGTTGGTCAGACGGGGGCAGATCCCTGTGTGGACACAGCCAGAGTAGTTGGAAACTGGGTCTGTGCCTTTAGTTCCCCTGCAAAGCGTGGGCCTTGCTTGCTTGGGTTGCACTGATTTTAACCTAAATCAGTTCTTGATTTAAACTGATGTGGTTTAGCAGCACCAGCCCCGGTGGGGACACATATTCTGGTGTAGTTTAGCCTGCTCTACACACAGTTCTGCTGTCAGTTTGCGGTGTGAGTTTTTACTGATATACCTAAGGCTCCAGATCTTTCACAGAGGTCATGAAGTCAGGGATTCCAAGACTTTCTGGGACCTCTGTGACTTCTGCAGCGGCTGGTGCAGCTGACCCCAGGGCTGCCCGAGAAGCTGGGGTGGCCATTGGGCCAGCTCCACTGGTTGCTGCTCTGGTGGCCCCAGGCAGCTGCTCCCATGCGCTGTCCCAGAAGCAACAGCGGTACCCCAGGTTGCCCCGCCCCCAGCAGCAGCAGCAGGGCTCTGGAGCGCCCCCCCCACCCTCCCCACACAGAGCAGTAGTGTCTGCAGGAGCACCCCCCAGCACCTAAGATTTAGTTAGGGGTATTTTTAGTAAAAGTCATGGACAGGTCATGTGCCATGACTTTAGTTATTGCCCATGACCGGTCCATGACTTTTACTAAAAATACCTGTGACTAAATCATAGCCTTAGTTATACCGCTTCCAGCCCCATCCTTGTGGGGATGCGCTTATACTGTATAAAGGTGCCTTAGACCAGTCTAGCTTATTCCGCTCCCCCATGGGACTAGCTATACTGGGACAAGCGCCTTTGTACCTGAACCCAAGGGGCAGCGGTGATACTCTAGGCAAAGGACTTTGCCTCTGGTGGCACATTCACACCCACAACTGGCCAATTTAGGGCTGGTTCAGGAAGCTCCTGCCTTTCTCGCTGATTCTGAGCTCTTCCATAGCAGTGTCTGTGGATGACGCTTTCTCCCATCCCCAGTTGGCTGAGACACTGTCCTATGCTAGCAGGTGAGGACTTGGCCCTTTTTATTCATATCTTCACCACCTTCCAGCTGGATCTATGCAGTGATAGACCTAGGCACCAAGCCTTCAGCACTTAATAAACTCCAGCTAGTACAGCCTGTCTGCTCAGCAACCTTGAGCACATCAGCCAATCAGTCCATCTCCTACTCTCTACACTGCCTTCCCACAGAGCAGAGTGAAGTCCAAGGTCTCAGTCTGTATCTTCAAGGTGCTCAGCAAGCATAGCTGAAAGAGCCTCACATTGCGGGATGAAGACCGTGGGCAATAACTGCTCCACAGGTTCTATGGAACTCTCTACAATCATAGAATCATAGAATATCAGGGTTGGAAGGAACCTCAGGAGGTCATCTAGTCCCACCCCCTGCTCAAAGCAGGACCAACCCCAACTAAATCATCCCAGCCAGGGCTTTGTCAAGCCTGACCTTAAAAACCTATAAGGAAGGAGATTCCACCACCTCCCTAGGTAACCCATTCCAGTGCTTCACCACCCTCCTAGTGAAAAAGTTTTTCCTAATATCCAACCTATACTTCCCCCACTGCAACTTCAGACCATTACTCCTTGTTCTGTCATTTGCTACCACTAAGAACAGTCTAGATCCATCCTCTTTGGAACCCCCTTTCAGGTTGTTGAAAGCAGCTATCAAATCCCCCCTCATTCTTCTCTTCTGCAGACTAAATAATCCCAGTTCCCTCAGCTTCTCCTCATAAATCATGTGTTCCAGCCCCCTAATCATTTTTTTTGCCCTCCTCTGGACTCTTTACAATTTTTCCACATCCTTCATGCAGTGTGGGGCCCGAAACTGGACACAGTACTGAAGATGAGGCCTCACCAATGCCGAATAGAGGGGAACGATCACGTCCCTCTATCTGCTGGCAATGCCCCTACTTATACAGCCCAAAATGCCGTTAGCTTTCTTGGCAACAAGGGCACACTGCTGACTCATATCCAGCTTCTCGTCCACTGTAACCCCTAGGTCCTTTTCTGCAGAACTGCTGCCGAGCCATTCGGTCCCTAGTCTGTAGCGGTGCATGGGATTCTTCCTTCCAAAGTGCAGGACTCTGCACTTGTCCTTCTTGAACCTGTTCAGATTTCTTTTGGCCCAATCCTCTAATTTGTCTAGGTCCCTCTGTATCCTATCCCTCTGTATCCTATCCCTATCCTATCTCCAGCGTATCTACCACTCCTCCCAGTTTAGTGTCATCTGCAAACTTGCTGAGGGTGCAATCCACGCCATCCTCCAGATCATTAACGAAGATATTGAACAAAACCAGCCCCAGGACACTCTGCTTGATACCAGCTGCCAGCTAGACATTGAGCCATTGATCACTACCCATTGAGCCTGATGATCTAGCCATCTTTCTATCCACCTTATAGTCCATTCATCCAGCCCATACTTCTTTAACTTGGTGGCAAGAATACTGTGGGAGACTGTATCAAAAGCTTTGCTAAAGTTAAGGAATAACACGTCCACTGCTTTCCCCTCATTCACAGAACCAGTTATCTCAACATAGAAGGCAATTAGATTAGTCAGGCATGAGTTGCCCTTGGTGAATCCATGCTGGCTGTTCCTGATCACTTTCCTCTCCTCAGAATGCTTCAAAATTGATTCTTTGAGGACCTGCTCCAATATGGGTGAGTTGGTCTGCCCTCAACAGGACTTCCTCATGGCCAGCTCCAGACTGGGGAACTATCTCCCATGGGGACCTAGGACCATCCCAAACCTCCCAGTCCAGGTGCCAGGTGCTGCTCCATCCTGCCTTCACTGATACAAACACTGAGCAGCCTGGATGTGTAAACAAAACCCGACCAAAACAAACCTCTCCACTGCACAAACAATTCTCTCCTGGGGAGAGGAGATAGACAACGAACCTCACATGTCAGATGTTAGTCACTTGGCTCAATGCATAACTGGCTGGGGCTCAGATACTACGGTGATGAGGGTGAGAAAAGAATCCATTGAGTCCAGGGGTTGGCAACCTTTCAGAAGTGGTGTGCCAAGTCTTCATTTATTCACACTAATTTAAGGTTTCACGTGCCAATAATACATTTTAACGTTTTTAGAAGGTCTCTCTCTATAATATATAATTCAACTATTGTTGTATGTAAAGTAAATAAGGTTTTTAAAATATTTAAGAAGCTTCATTTAAAATTAAATTAAAATGCAGATCTTATCAGTTTAGTGTGATCCTTGCCCTTGCTTTTCTTTGTTGAGGTTTCCAATGTCTGGCACATATTTGGATACTTTAAGCTGCACACAGGCTTGTGAGTGATCAGTTGTTAACCGGCTCCGAGAGGGACAGAGGACAGATTTCATGTGCGAAAATACCTGTTCACACAGGTATGTGGATCCAAATGCTGAAAGCATTTCAAACGCAATTTTCTTCAAACAATTAAATTTCACTGGCAGGGACGTCCAGCAAGTCAGAATAGAGGCCCCATGATCTTTCTCAGTAGCTTTAAGTGCACTCCGCAGATCTCCAAACTTTGATGCCCATAATTCTGAGCTTTTTAACTGAATGAGCTGCATTTTGAAATCTTCAACATCCATCCACTGAAATAGAGACAAATCCAAGTTGCTTTCTCTGAACTTTTCAGGTTTAATTAGAAAAGAAAGCATTGGTCCAAATCGCCAGAAATCTTGAAATCTGTCAGAAAATTCTGATTCCAGTTCTTGCATGTACATTCCAATCTCATTGACACTGACAGTGCAATGTGTCGATAGCTCTTTTACATACTGGAAGTAGCGGAAAGTCGAAGTTTGAATATCCCGAGAAAAACTGCTAGTTTTACAGCAAATGCCTTCCAGGTCTCATAAAGATCCAGAACCATTTGCCCTGCACCCTGGAGAGGGAGGTTGAGTTTGTTTAGGTAAGCGGTGATGTCAGTTAGAAACATGAGCTTACACAGCCACTTGTCATCATCCAGTTTGGGTTAGTTTTGTCCTTTTTCCGACAAAAAGGCCTTGATTGCATCAAAACAGTTTACAAAGCGCACCAAAACCTTGCAATGACTTAGCCACCAAATGTTGCTGTGAAGTGGAATGTCATTATAAGCACTGTCCATCTCTTCTAGTAGTGCTTCAAACTGTCTGTGAGTCAAAGTAGGTCGAGCAATAAGGATATTCGCAATTTGCCCCACTGTAGTCATCACATTATTAAGCTCTGAATTAGAAATTGTAGCACACAGGTTTTCTTGATGGACGATACAGTGAAATTTGCCTGTCATGCAGCCAATTTGATCTTCAAGTAACTTGACAAATCCCTTCTGTTTTCCGACTGTGGCAGGAGCACCATCTGTTGTCACACAAAATATTTTTCTGATGTCAACTCCTTGTTCTTCAAAATGGTTTACAAAAGTTTCTGCTATATCTTCTCTCTTTGATGTGCCATGCAGGGGTTTTAGACAACAAAGTTCCTCTTGGATTTCATCGGAAGCACAATATCTTGCAACAACTGCCAAACTTGGAACGTCGTTTATATCCACGCTCTCCTCAACTGCAACGCTAAACACTGCTGTGTCTTTTAATGCAGTTGTCTGCTTTTTGTTAATGTTTTCTGCCATTTTGCTTACACGTCTTTCAACTGTTCTGGCAGACAGGCAATTCTTTTATTCTAGATATGCATCTTTATTTGGCAAATCATTGAACAAAACCTCCAAACTGCTGAGAAAAACTTCTTTTATATATTTCCCATCTGTAAACGGCTTTCCATTTTTTGCAATGCACTGTGCAATCTTGAAGTGAGCTGTAGCTCACAAAAGCTTATGCTCAAATAAATTTGTTAGTCTCTAAGGTGCCACAAGTCCTCCTTTTCTTTTTGCGGATACAGACTAACACAGTTGCTACTCTGAAACCTGTGCAATCTTGTAACTTCCTTCTGTGGCTTGATTTTTACTTACACTTAAGCATTTAAAAACACTGCTTTGCTTCTCATATCCTACTTCTGCCTTTTTGATCGATTCAGTCTTGTCTGCTTTGTCAAGAAAGATTTTCTCGTGCTTCGTTTGAAAATGTCGTCAAACACTTGATGTGCAACAAACAACACTTTCACAACAGAAAGCACAAACAGCATGGTCCTCCTTCTGAATAAATCCAAATGTGTCTGTCCAAGAAGGCCGAAATGAATGGACATCTAACTTTGCTTTCTTAGGTTTCAGAGTAGCAGCCGTGTTAGTCTGTATTCTCAAAAAGAAAAGGAGTACTTGTGGCACCTTAGAGACTAACAAATTTATTAGAGCATAAGCTTTCGTGAGCTACAGCTCACTTCATCGGATGCATTTGGTGGAAAAAACAGAGTAGAGATTTATATACACACACACAGAGAATATGAAACAATGGGTTTATCATACACACTGTAAGGAGAGTGATCACTTAAGATAAGCCATCACCAACAGCAGGGGGGGGAAGGAGGAAAACCTTTCATGGTGACAAGCAGGTAGGCTAATTCCAGCAGTTAACAAGAATATCAGAGGAACAGTGGGGGGTGGGGTGGGAGGGAGAAATACCATGGGGAAATAGTTTTACTTTGTGTAATGACTCATCCATTCCCAGTCTCTATTCAAGCCTAAGTTAATTGTATCCAGTTTGCAAATTAATTCCAATTCAGCAGTCTCTCGTTGGAGTCTGTTTTTGAAGCTTTTTTGTTGAAGTATAGCCACTCTTAGGTCTGTGATCGAGTGACCAGAGAGATTGAAGTGTTCTCCAACTGGTTTTTGAATGTTATAATTCTTGACGTCTGATTTGTGTCCATTCATTCTTTTACGTAGAGACTGTCCAGTTTGGCCAATGTACATGGCAGAGGGGCATTGCTGGCACATGATGGCATATATCACATTGGTAGATGCGCAGGTGAAGGAGCCTCTGATAGTGTGGCTGATGTGATTAGGCCCTATGATGGTATCCCCTGAATAGATATGTGGACAGAGTTGGCAACGGGCTTTGTTGCAAGGATAGGTTCCTGGGTTAGTGGTTCTGTTGTGTGGTGTGTGGTTGCTGGTGAGTATTTGCTTCAGATTGGGGGGCTGTCTGTAAGCAAGGACTGGTCTATCTCCCAAGATCTGAGAGAGCGATGGCTCGTCCTTCAGGATAGGTTGTAGATCCTTGATGATGCGTTGGAGGGGTTTTAGTTGGGGGCTGAAGGTGATGGCTAGTGGCGTTCTGTTGTTTTCTTTGTTGGGCCTGTCCTGTAGTAGGTGACTTCTGGGTACTCTTCTGGCTCTGTCAATCTGTTTCTTCACTTCAGCAGGTGGGTACTGTCGTTGTAGGAATGCATGATAGAGATCTTGTAGGTGTTTGTCTCTGTCTGAGGGGTTGGAGCAAATGCGGTTATATCGTAGCGCTTGGCTGTAGACAATGGATCGAGTGGTATGATCTGGATGAAAGCTAGAGGCATGTAGGTAGGAATAGCGGTCAGTAGGTTTCCGATATAGGGTGGTGTTTATGTGACCATCGCTTATTAGCACCGTAGTGTCCAGGAAGTGGATCTCTTGTGTGGACTGGTCCAGGCTGAGGTTGATGGTGGGATGGAAATTGTTGAAATCATGGTGGAATTCCTCAAGAGCTTCTTTTCCATGGGTCCAGATGATGAAGATGTCATCAATGTAGCGCAAGTAGAGTAGGGGCATTAGGGAACGAGAGCTGAGGAAGCGTTGTTCTAAGTCAGCCATAAAAATGTTGGCATACTGTGGGGCCATGCGGGTACCCATCGCAGTGCCGCTGATTTGAAGGTATACATTGTCACCAAATGTGAAATAGTTATGGGTCAGGACAAAGTCACAAAGTTCTGCCACCAGGTTAGCCGTGACAGTATCGGGGATACTGTTCCTGACGGCTTGTAGTCCATCTTTGTGTGGAATATTGGTGTAGAGGGCTTCTACATCCATAGTGGCTAGGATGGTGTTTTTAGGAAGATCACCAATGGACTGTAGTTTCCTCAGGAAATCGGTGGTGTCTCGAAGATAGCTGGGAGTGCTGGTAACGAAGGGCCTGAGGAGGGAGTCTACATAGCCAGACAATCCTGCTGTCAGGGTGCCAATGCCTGAGATGATGGGGCGTCCAGGATTTCCAGGTTTATGGATCTTGGGTAGCAGATAGAATACCCCAGGTCCTGGCTCCAGGGGTGTGTCTGTGCGGATTTGTTCTTGTGCTTTTTCAGGGAGTTTCTTGAGCAAATGCTGTAGTTTCTTTTGGTAACTCTCACTGGGATCAGAGGGTAATGGCTTGTAGAAAGTGGTGTTGGAGAGCTGCCTAGTAGCCTCTTGTTCATACTCTGACCTATTCATGATGACGACAGCACCTCCTTTGTCAGCCTTTTTGATTATGATGTCAGAGTTGTTTCTGAGGCTGTGGATGGCACTGTGTTCTGCATGGCTGAGGTTATGGGGTAAGCGATGCTGCTTTTCCACAATTTCAGCTCGTGCACGTCGGCGGAAGCAGTCTATGTAGAAATCCAGGCTGCTGTTTCGACCTTCAGGAGGAGTCCACCTAGAATCCTTCTTTTTGTAGTGTTGGCAGGAAGGTCTCTGTGGGTTAATATGTTGGTCAGAGGTGTGTTGGAAATATTCCTTGAGTCTGAGACGTCGAAAATAGGATTCTAGGTCACCACAGAACTGTATCATGTTCGTGGGGGTGGAGGGGCAAAAGGAGAGGCCCCGAGATAGGACAGATTCTTCCGCTGGGCTAAGAGTATAGTTGGATAGATTAACAATATTGCTGGGTGGGTTACGGGAACCATTGTTGTGGCCCCTTGTGGCATATAGTAGTTTAGATAGCTTAGTGTCCTTTTTCTTTTGTAGAGAATCAAAGTGTGTTTTGTAAATGGCTTGTCTAGTTTTTGTAAAGTCCAGCCACGAGGAAGTTTGTGTGGAAGGTTGGTTCTTTATGAGAGTATCCAGTTTTGAGAGCTCATTCTTAATCTTTCCCTGTTTGCTGTAGAGGATGTTGATCAGGTGGTTCCGCAGTTTCCTTGAGAGTGTGTGGCACAAGCTGTCAGCATAGTCTGTGTGGTATGTAGATTGTAATGGATTTTTTACCTTCAGTCCTTTCGGTATGATGTCCATCTGTTTGCATTTGGAGAGGAAGATGATGTCTGTCTGTATCTGTGCGAGTTTTTTCATGAAGTTGACAGATTTCCACTCTATACAGCTAAATTCAGTGCCTTGCATAATCACAGGTTTCAGAGTAGCAGCCGTGTTAGTCTGTATTCTCAAAAAGAAAAGGAGTACTTGTGGCACCTTAGAGACTAACAAATTTATTAGAGCATAAGCTTTCGTGAGCTACAGCTCACTTCATCGGATGCATTTGGTGGAAAAAACAGAGTAGAGATTTATATACACACACACAGAGAACATGAAACAATGGGTTTATCATACACACTGTAAGGAGAGTGATCACTTAAGATAAGCCATCACCAACAGCAGGGGGGGGAAGGAGGAAAACCTTTCATGGTGACAAGCAGGTAGGCTAATTCCATCAGTTAACAAGAATATCAGAGGAACAGTGGGGGGTGGGGTGGGAGGGAGAAATACCATGGGGAAATAGTTTTACTTTGTGTAATGACTCATCCATTCCCAGTCTCTATTCAAGCCTAAGTTAATTGTATCCAGTTTGCAACAGCAGCCTGGATTTCTACATAGACTGCTTCCGCCGACGTGCACGAGCTGAAATTGTGGAAAAGCAGCATCGCTTACCCCATAACCTCAGCCATGCAGAACACAGTGCCATCCACAGCCTCAGAAACAACTCTGACATCATAATCAAAAAGGCTGACAAAGGAGGTGCTGTCGTCATCATGAATAGGTCAGAGTATGAACAAGAGGCTACTAGGCAGCTCTCCAACACCACTTTCTACAAGCCATTACCCTCTGATCCCAGTGAGAGTTACCAAAAGAAACTACAGCATTTGCTCAAGAAACTCCCTGAAAAAGCACAAGAACAAATCCGCACAGACACACCCCTGGAGCCAGGACCTGGGGTATTCTATCTGCTACCCAAGATCCATAAACCTGGAAATCCTGGACGCCCCATCATCTCAGGCATTGGCACCCTGACAGCAGGATTGTCTGGCTATGTAGACTCCCTCCTCAGGCCCTTCGTTACCAGCACTCCCAGCTATCTTCGAGACACCACCGATTTCCTGAGGAAACTACAGTCCATTGGTGATCTTCCTAAAAACACCATCCTAGCCACTATGGATGTAGAAGCCTCTACACCAACATTCCACACAAAGATGGGCTACAAGCCGTCAGGAACAGTATCCCCGATACTGTCACGGCTAACCTGGTGGCAGAACTTTGTGACTTTGTCCTGACCCATAACTATTTCACATTTGGTGACAATGTATACCTTCAAATCAGCGGCACTGCGATGGGTACCCGCATGGCCCCACAGTATGCCAACATTTTTATGGCTGACTTAGAACAACGCTTCCTCAGCTCTCGTTCCCTAATGCCCCTACTCTACTTGCGCTACATTGATGACATCTTCATCATCTGGACCCATGGAAAAGAAGCTCTTGAGGAATTCCACCATGATTTCAACAATTTCCATCCCACCATCAACCTCAGCCTGGACCAGTCCACACAAGAGATCCACTTCCTGGACACTACGGTGCTAATAAGCGATGGTCACATAAACACCACCCTATATCGGAAACCTACTGACCGCTATTCCTACCTACATGCCTCTAGCTTTCATCCAGATCATACCACTCGATCCATTGTCTACAGCCAAGCGCTACGATATAACCGCATTTGCTCCAACCCCTCAGACAGAGACAAACACCTACAAGATCTCTATCATGCATTCCTACAACTACAGTACCCACCTGCTGAAGTGAAGAAACAGATTGACAGAGCCAGAAGAGTACCCAGAAGTCACCTACTACAGGACAGGCCCAACAAAGAAAACAACAGAACGCCACTAGCCATCACCTTCAGCCCCCAACTAAAACCCCTCCAACGCATCATCAAGGATCTACAACCTATCCTGAAGGACGAGCCATCGCTCTCTCAGATCTTGGGAGATAGACCAGTCCTTGCTTACAGACAGCCCCCCAATCTGAAGCAAATACTCACCAGCAACCACACACCACACAACAGAACCACTAACCCAGGAACCTATCCTTGCAACAAAGCCCGTTGCCAACTCTGTCCACATATCTATTCAGGGGATACCATCATAGGGCCTAATCACATCAGCCACACTATCAGAGGCTCCTTCACCTGCGCATCTACCAATGTGATATATGCCATCATGTGCCAGCAATGCCCCTCTGCCATGTACATTGGCCAAACTGGACAGTCTCTACGTAAAAGAATGAATGGACACAAATCAGACGTCAAGAATTATAACATTCAAAAACCAGTTGGAGAACACTTCAATCTCTCTGGTCACTCGATCACAGACCTAAGAGTGGCTATACTTCAACAAAAAAGCTTCAAAAACAGACTCCAACGAGAGACTGCTGAATTGGAATTAATTTGCAAACTGGATACAATTAACTTAGGCTTGAATAGAGACTGGGAATGGATGAGTCATTACACAAAGTAAAACTATTTCCCCATGGTATTTCTCCCTCCCACCCCACCCCCCACTGTTCCTCTGATATTCTTGTTAACTGCTGGAATTAGCCTACCTGCTTGTCACCATGAAAGGTTTTCCTCCTTTCCCCCCCCTGCTGTTGGTGATGGCTTATCTTAAGTGATCACTCTCCTTACAGTGTGTATGATAAACCCATTGTTTCATGTTCTCTGTGTGTGTGTATATAAATCTCTACTCTGTTTTTTCCACCAAATGCATCCGATGAAGTGAGCTGTAGCTCACGAAAGCTTATGCTCTAATAAATTTGTTAGTCTCTAAGGTGCCACAAGTACTCCTTTTCTTTTTGCTTTCTTAGGAGCTGATGTTTTGTCAAATGTATGCCTCAACTTGCAGTGGGGAAAAAAATCACGATGCACTTCTTCCACGTGGCATGATAGTGATGTAAGCGGCAAATCAGGACTTAAAAATATCCCAGTACAATGGCGCTGGAACAATTTTTAAGGTGGGGGTGCTAAGCTGTGCCCCCTCTTATCCCTGTCTGCACCCCTCACTCCCTCAGCCTTGGGCCAGTGGGCCACAGTTGGGGGCGGCTGCCGAGCCCCGGGCCAGCGGCTGGGACCCCAGGATGGCAGCAGAGCCCCCGGGATCGGTGGCCGGGACCCGGGCAGTGTGAGTGCCACTCAAAATCATCTCACGTGCTGCCTTTGGCATGTGTGGCATACGTTGCTGACCCCTGCTATAGAGAATAGAATGGCGCAGAACAGGACAGAAATAAAGGTCTCGCTGCCTCCCCATTAGGGAGGGCTGTACTGCTGTAGCCATTCTGGTGTGAGTTACAATGGTACAAGTTTTGTGCCTTAGACCTCTTCCAGAATGACTGAACTGAAAAAACCCACCCTGAAAGTGACATAAGAGTGCCCACACCACGGTTTGCACCATTTTAATTAAATTGATTTCACACCTTAGATGAGACTGGGCCAACTTTCCCATGCAGAAAAGCCCAGAGAGGGCAAATTAAACTGATATATACCAGGCTTACAGTGATACACTAGAGCATAAGCTTTCGTGAGCTACAGCTCACTTCATCGGATGCATCCGATGAAGTGAGCTGTAGCTCACGAAAGCTTATGCTCTAATAAATTTGTTAGTCTCTAAGGTGCCACAAGTCCTGCTTTTCTTTTTGCGAATACAGACTAACATGGCTGCAACTCTGAAACCAGTGATACACTGTTCTTCCACAAAGTTACACTGGTTTCATTAAACCAATTCCAACACCCTATGGCCAGGTCTACACTGAGTCAGCGATCACATCCCAGCCTGGCCTGATGGCCAGGTCGATGTACATTGTGTGGACCAGGCCTTAGCGAAAGTGGCAGACATTCTGTGAGTAATACTAGCCCTGAGTGGCTGAGCCACAATAGGATGGTCAGACTCAGGAACATTTCACACTAAGAGCTGTTTCGTGGGAAAGTGGCCTTATCGAAAAATCAAACCCATCTGGAGAAATTGACCACTATTGACACTTCTCATTTTCCTGAACATTTCCCACCATTTTTTTTTTTATCAGAAACCCTTTTGCCATTTGTCACTGGCCAAAACCCCGGCATCCTGCGGGAGAAATGCAAGTGAAAAACTTCAACACAATTCTGTTAGAAACATTGGTGAGAACTGGTTCTGGAAATAGGCCCAATGGGAACCACTTTGAAACCAGGAGAGTTCCCCCAAGCTTGTTTCCCCAGGTTTTGGAGCAGCTGTAATGATGGGGGCTGGGCAGGGAGAGGGGGAATGTGAATGAAGGAGATGTGTGAAGAGAGAGGGGGCATATGACCAGTAGGGGAAGGGACTCAGTCACCCTATATTTCCTCATGCAGGAGAAATCACCAGGGGGAGTTTTTTCCCTAGCTGAGCCACCCTGTAACCCTCAGGGTGTGACTTCTGAATGGTTCCCCTCTGCGAAGAGGGACCCCTGGCTGTGCTGGCTTTCCCTCCCTCCCTCCTCAAAACTAATCCTGACCCTGCGGCTGCCAGTCATTTGGAAATGTAACCTCCACTGCACCCCAGGGGAACCCAGCTCCAGGAGAGAGCCAGCTCCTGACATTCCTCAAATCATTGTGTCCCACCGTTGCTTGTGTGCAAAAAATGCGTGGGATTGAAACACACTACCTTTCCATTGTGTTGCTCGCCCGCTGCTGTGTTATTGTAGTGTTGCTCATGAGCAGTGTGATATGCATATGGTTTTGTTATTGTAGGGTTGTTCTTGAATGCTAGGCTTCTGTAGAAGTGAAAATCATTATTATATAATAAAATGTAAGGACCCCCCCCCCGTCCTCCCTTTGCCACCCCTGCAGTGCTCCCTTCTCTCTGTGATGTGCTACAGCACTAAACTGGTGCTGGGAGAAGCCAGGCCTCTGTCCCTTTGGGATTAAATTCTGGTGCTTCCCATTCCTCACAAGGTTTTGACTTGGCAGTCACTTGAACTCCTGATATACATAAGTAATTAGCAGCTCATTAACAGCTTGTTAGGGAGACTAAAAGTAGTGTAACAAAAATAAACCCCAGTTGTGCAACAGAGAGACTGCATGTATGAGCGCTTCCTAGTTCCTCAGTGGGGGAGCCCCCCATAACAGACTGGGGGATGGGCATTCCCAAGTCTGCCCATCCTTGGCCCACCTCACATTGTGCCCTGGCACAGAATAGGTGCTGCCATCTCTCCTTTTATTTCCTCTCTTCTGCTGTCTCCTTCCCTTTCACTCGGGAGCCGCAGTTCTGCAAAGCGCTGAGTAGCTTCAAATGTCACATGACCAAGGGAAGCTCAGCACTGTAATATTATTTAAAGTCACCAGGTGGCACTGTTACACAGCCCTACAAGTTCTGTCTAACTCACGAATGGACAAGTAGATCTTGGAGACATGCTTATTGTTAGTTGTGGTGCAATTCTCTTTAACAGCTGAGTGTATGGGACAGTAATGTTCACTCTGCCTTAGTCTGTCTCTGACTGAATCCTTTCTTAATTTCAGAGCTGCTGCCCACAGATCATGGAAACAAAAATAATGCCTGGTGTTAAAGCATTACAAGCACCTTGTAGGTTTCAGAGTAGCAGCCGTGTCAGTCTGTATCCGCAAAAAGAAAAGGAGTACTTGTGGCACCTTAGAGACTAACAAATTTATTTGAGCATAAGCTTTCGTGAGCTACAGCTCACTTGTGGCACCTTGTAGCACTGGGTTCTAGAACAGCAAAGGGTGGCGAGCAAAGAGGAGAGGCAGATCTAGAAGGGTAAGGGTTACACAGAATAGAATGTAACATATCTTTATCAGCTCACTCCAGGAGCCAGACATTTAAAGGCCTCCTGTGAAGCAGTTGGTCACAAAGAGAAAAGTTGCACAAATCTCCACATTGACTGTGGTATAGGGGTACAAAGTGTCATCTGCATGGAGGAAGTGCTCAGGGAGGTATTTGGGAGTAAAAATTCTTCCCTAGGGGGAAGTCTTACACTAATTGTACACAAATGATCCAAACCGCTCTGGCTCACAACTGCAGCACTGCAGGGCCTGGGGTGTTTACTGCAGAATTGCTCTGTGACAGTAAGTAGTGGGATGGGATGAAACTGAGGGAAGGGAAATGTTCATCTCAGGAAAGCTCCCATAAGGCTGAGATTTCTTAGGGGGTGTGTGTCCACACTAGAAAGTTGTACAGCTTTAACTATATCAGTATAGTTCAAGCAGCACAAGCTCCCGCAGTGTGGATGTAATTATACGGGCATACTACTGCTTATACCATGAGAGCTTCTGCCAGGGGTTGCGCCAGTACAGCTAGATTGGTACAAATCACACACACACACACACACCTGAACTGAAAAAGCTCCACCTGTGTACAGAGTAGGCCAGGCTGTGTAAGGTGACAAAACAAGGGACACAGAGCCCTGCACCACCTGAGAACAGCTGAGGGCTTGGGAAGGGACTAGCTGACCCCTTGGATCTCCTCCAGCTCCAGGGCTTGAAAACAACCTGCCAGCACCAGGAGCGTAGCTGGGGCCAGGGGCTGCTTGGGGCTCGCAGGAGACCTGTCGCCGGCACTGCTGGCCCCGGGGCTGCAGCAAAGGGCAGGCTCCGCAGTCTCGCCAATGCCACCCCCTGCTCCGCAGCCGAGCCGGGCCACGCTCCGCTCCGGGGGAGGCGGCCGACCTGGGCCCGGCGGGCTCAGGGGGCAGCTCTTTGTCCCGCACGCCGGCCGGAGCAGCGCGGGCGGGCGGCCTCCCGCAGCCAATCACGCGGGCCGGCCAGGCGGGGGGCGCTTTTGTTGTTGGCCGGGGCTGGAGCCGGGCGCTCGCTCCGGCGCGGGGAGCGGCCGGCGGCGGCTGCAGCGGCCGCGGGACCCGGCAGCGCGCCCAGCCCTGGGGCCGGACCCTGCGGCTTGCGCCGTCCCGGCAGGAGGAGCAGCGGCGCAGCCAGAAGCCAAGTAAATGCGCGGCGCGGCGCGGCTGGGGGGGATTTGGGGGAGGCGGAGGTGGAAAGAGCTGGGGGTGGAAGGAGCTGGGAGGGTGCATTTGGTTGGGCGAGGGATGGGGGGTATTTGGGTGAGGGAAGGAGCTGGGGGGAGTATGGGAGGGGGTATTTGGGCGGGGTTGCATGGAAGGAGCTTTTCTCTCTGATTTTGGGCCTCAGCAAAGTCAGGGACCTGATTCTGGAACCTGACATTGGGGGACTGGTACCACTGACCCCCGATCCCTCTGCACCCCCATGCATGATACAAGAACGAGCTCCCCCACTCCTGCCAGCTGGTCCCCAGCCTCCATGCTCCAGCTCAGCAGCCGGAGCTTTGGGCCTGGAGGAGGAGCAGCAGCCGCCTTTGGGATTCAGCCCCCTGAGAAGAAAGACCTGCCTGGGGGCATGGCTGAGCATGCGGGCATGGCCCTGTGTGCACTGAGGCATGGCTGTGGTACCATTCCTAGGGGGCAGTGCCCAGAGGCTGGGCGCGCGCACACGCTTACTGCCGAGGTCCCTGAGCCCTGCTCCTTGTGTGGCCATCTGCCCCGGGCGGGGAGGGCAGACCCTCTGGGGTCGGCACAGCAGTGGTTTATATCCACTGTGGACGCACTGGCCACAGAGAACGAGCAACATGCCGTGGGTGCCATGGGCCAGACACAATGGAGGAGCGTGTGATTTGCAGATACCCCCCACCCGTGTTTCTGTGTCTTTGGGGGTTCTGTCAAGTGTGCTCTGCTCCTCCATTGGCTGATCCCCATTAAAGGCCTTACACTGGGAGGGGTGGAAAGAGGAGAGGGCATTGGGCTCACAGATCAGTTCAGGGAGGGCGTGCTGCGCCGAGGAGATGGGGGGGCTGCCCAGCCTAGTGTCCAGGAGTGGGCAGAAGTAGCCCAAGGTGGGTGAGTTGGGGAGCAGAGCTGCGAAGGGCTGCAGGGGTGATGGACTTTGACACGGTGTGCAGTGGGATCTAGAGAGGCGGTGACATGGTCTGAACACTGCCCGGGGATGAGTTCAGCAGTGTTTTGAATGGGCTGTGGGGGAGGGGTGTGCCAGGGAGGCTGCAGTGGGGGAGGGGATGAGGGGGTTGGCTTGGCGGATATTGATAAACCCTTTATTTTAGCCATTGGATGAACTTTGCTGTGTTGCATAGAAGGGGCAGTGGATCTCTATGCGAAGGGGTGGGGGGTGAAATGGAGTCTGATCATTGCTCCGAGGTCCAGCTCGGCCTAGCCCATGGCAGCTGGGATGCTGTGGGCCTGCGGGGATGGGCTTGTGATCTCTCTGGAGCAGTCATGCAAGTGAGAGGGGTGATCCGGGATCACTGTGCCATGGGGTCTGGGTGCATCTGACACCTGCTGCCATGGTGCTGCTGGAGGTGGGGCTCAGGATGGCCCAGGGCAGCAGGGGGGCAGTGGAGGTGTGTTGAAGTTCACCTGGCACTGCCCTTGCTCTGTTGGCGAGGTGCAGAGGGGAGCAATGATTTGCCCAGTGTTTTCTTATATCTGTTTTTTTCTGTCTCTTGGAGCCTTGTTTGGAGCACTACAATGTTCTCATCAGGATTTTCACCCCCAAGCCAGTGCCCTCTGCTCTCAACTTCAAAGCCTGCTTGGTTAGAGAGGGGAGCTGGGTTCTATCCCTTGCTCTTGGTTTGTGGCTTTGGGCATGTCACCCCCTTTTTACAGGTGTGAAAACTAAGGCACAAAGAGGGGAGCATTCTGACCTGTCCCAGCATGTTGTTTAAGGTATTGTTTATGAATGTCTGCAAAGCTCTTTAAAGTCATTTGGTTACAGGTGTCTCATAGATATTAATAAATGCTGGGTGGGTTTATGCCCATGATGGCAGGACTGTATGGTCAATATACTAGGGTCTAACATGGAACTGACTGTTACCACTCCATTCAGGCCAGAGGTCACAGTGGAGATGAAGAAGGGCTGACTCCACCCCGGATCCCAGGTGGGCTAGAGAGGACCAGTCATTAAGATGTGAGCACATGGCTGGAGAGCCCTAGGGCCAGCTCCCTGCTCGGCCACAGACACTCTCTGTGACCATGGGAAAGTTACATAGTCTCTCTGGGCCTCAGTTCCCACCCTGTACAATGGGAATAACAGCCCTGCCCTGCCTGCCAGGGGGGTGGGAGGAGAAATATATTTAAGCTGGAGTGCAGACACTACAGTGCTGGGGCCAGATAACTAACTACGATAGGTAGATATTTGTGATCAGATGACCAGCAGTGAAAGAGTTAATGTGGCCATGTCATTTGCCACTAAGCCTCAGAGTCTGAGGTGAGCTACAAAGTTACAGGCAGGTTTGGGCCTTTTTCCTTCTCTCTGATGCAGAGAAGGTCTGGATGGTTCTTTTTATGGCTTTATTAACCCTAGGGGGTAGATCAGGGCTGCCAAGGCTTGGCTGGAGGACACCTTGGAAGGCTCAGGGCAGTAGGGTGGAAGTTAGGTCAGTCCTTAATCAAAGGAGCTGAGATGTTGGCTCTTTAACAAAGACTGTTTTTCTGCCAAGGATTTGTTAGGTATGTGAGTTAAATGCAAACCAACCCCAGGGACTGGATTTGACAGCTCTTCCTGTCTGCAGGAACCAAGTGCCACTCTCTTGATATATGTGATTTCATAATGCAACTAGTTCTGTCCTCCATATAGCTCCAAGGGAACAGAGATCATCCGAGCTGGATTTCTGACAAGAAGACAACCAGAAAAATGTCTTTTAAAAAGAGCAAACCTTTCCAGACATTCTTTACTCCCCTGTTCAGATGCAACAAAGGGCACAAACTCTTTATTTTCCTCTTTGCAAGTCACCTTTAGCACCGCATTGAAATGAAAGAGGAAAGCTTGACATCTCTCTCAGAGCTTCTGGGCCTGATCTGTAGCTGGTGTAAATCAACCTTCTCAGTGGAGATATGTTGATGGGCACAGCTGGGGATCTGTCTGCAGACTTGGGCACTGCACACACCTTGCTGTATTTTCCATTCACTAAGATCAAAGTGAGCCTTTCACTATGACTGACTTGGATTAAGGGAAATCAAGGCAAGAAAAAGTAAAGTGTCTGGGAGAGAGCACAGTGTGGGTATCTCCTCTGGAACATGCTGCAGTGGCCCTGCCCCACAGAGTGGCAGTTCCCCCTACTGCTATCAGGCTCCTAGATATTTAAAGGTGCAGTGCACGAAACAAAGCTGGAGTAGTCCCAGCCCCCATCCCTGCTCATAGCAGCTCAGCAATTGCTCTGCTTGGTGATTTGTGAGTGTCGTTAGCTGGGACAGGGTTAACCTGGCCCCCTGAACTCTGTGTATAAAGCACTGGCGTGGGACTCAGGAGCCCGGAATTCCATTCCCAGCCTTGGACAGTGGCTTCTCAGCTTCCCCAGGAGTGTGGTGTGGGTAGTGTCACTGACCGCTCTGTAAACCCCTTTGAGAGCTGCTGATGAACAGTGCTGCCTTGGCACTAGAACCCAGGCCCTGGCAGGCAGGTTGGGAGGACCCCAGCTTCAGCTCTTCTGTTGGAAAGTGTGTTTGTACACGCAGGGCCCGATCCCATGCAGTGCTGAGTGCTCACTTCCTACTGAAAGGACCTGGAGTTGAAAGGACTTGCTGCCGCCCAGAAGGCTCTTGGCAGGGCATGTCGGGTCCCGGAGCCTGTGACTGGGCTGGGAGTGCTAGAGAACCACAACCAAAACTGGATCCAGCCAGGCGCTCGGGCACTCAGATGCTGCAGGGATCAGGGCTGCAGAGAAAAGCACCCACTACTTAGCTCTAAGCGTGGGGGGTCTCTGTGGCTTTGCTGGGGCTGGTCCACTGTGTAAGCGAAGCATGGTGTGTAAATGCTCTGGTGCAGGGCCATTGGCCAGTCCATTCCCAGATGCCTCCTGTTACAGGACTCCCCTGGCTAAAACCACTTGGCCAAAGCCCCATCACTCACTGTAAGTTCCCTGCATTCCCCGAGCCTGGGTCAGATGCCAGACAGGCTGGCCAGAGAAGAGCTGTCAGCCTGCTTTGTGTGGGAGGATGGATCGCCGGAGGCGGGGGAAGGGATCTGAGCAAGGTGGGCAGGCCCCAGGCTGTGATGGATGGGAGAGCCCTGCACATCGGGGCCCCCAGCCGATTAACGCTCCCTGGTCTCTCTGACCTACCCTCAGCAAAGCTCCCGAGACATCGCCTTGTTTTCCATGCGGCCCAGGGGGCAGCCCCGGATCTGGCCCGGGGCCTCCCTCTCTTCTGCTCTCAGAGCAAAATGCAGCCTTGGCTGGAGGGGCCCAGGCACCCAGGGGCCCAGGCACCATCTGCTGAGGGACTCACTCCTCCGCCCTCTCTTGCAGGTGATCCAGCAGGCCCTGCAGCGGCAGCCCAGCACTGCGGCGCAGTACCTGCAGCAGATGTACGCGGCCCAGCAGCAGCACCTCATGCTGCAGACGGCCGCTCTGCAGCAGCAGCACCTCGGCAGCGCCCAGCTCCAGAGCCTGGCGGCCGTGCAACAGGTACGGGGGTGGCGGGTTACAAATGCCTGGGGCACACCTGTGGGGCGAGCACCCGTCTCCTCTCCACGCCAGAGTCTCCCCTCCTGCTGGCTCCAGGGGCCCAGAATCAGGCCCCTGCTAGTCGTACTGCGGTGATGGGCAAGGGACAGGGACTTTGATCTCTCCTTTGTGTGTTGAACCTGTCTGTCCCACGCTCGGCCGTCCCCACGCACCCGCCTTCTCACCTGCCCATCACCATGGTATCTAGGTACCGCCCATGGATTCCAAAGGGCCATCACACAGGTGGGGCACCATGACCCTCTGTCAGGCAAGGAGGAGCCCTTGGGCATCGGGGCTGGGCCGCTCAGCCCACTGGCTCTGTGCCCTTCAGGGTGGGTCACTGGGCTGTTGCCCCATGGGGCGAGAGGCAGCTGGAGAGGAGGAGTTGGGAACAAGCCCCACTGACAGCTCCGGTGCTGGTGACAGGCAGAGATCTGCACTACCCACACTGAGTTGGGGACCCAGAGGAGCATTTTGAACGCTGGCTCTGTTTGTGCCCCAGTGCAGCTGGGTGAACAGGAGCAGCCGAGCCCCTGCAGCCACCTGGATGTGACACCAGTCATCGGAATGGGGGACAAGTGTCTGGCTCTGGGCACGAGTCCTGCCCAGCGGGGTGTGAGCCTGTGTCTGGCTGCGCAGCTGGTGCCAGGGGGCACCATGCATATGGGGTCATGGCCGGAATGAACTCTGCTGAATGACAGGGTTTGTTCTAATTTCATTCAGGTGTGGACAGGTTTTAATGGGGCTGGGGTTTGCAGGGAAACTTTAGAGCAAACGTTTCCAGAAAAAAACTCTGTGACCCCCAGGCCCCATATTGAAGGGCTGGGAGGGACCAGGGGGCTGTTGGTGCTGGGCTCGGGGTGGGGATGACCTGCCTTTTGCTCTCTCTTCCAGGCGAGTCTGGCTGCTAACAGGCAGAGCGGCTCCTCCAGCAGCAATGCCCCTTCACAGACGCCATCCCAGCAGCCCACGGTAAGTCCAACCCCAGGACAGTGCCCCTCTGCTCTGTGTGGCCCCGCGGGCTGAGTAACCCCTGGTGGGACCACTGACTGCTCCAGCTTTTCCTGGGCAGTGACGCCAGAAGCTGCCAGGAGCAGATACCGTCCATGTATTCATAGGCGCCGACTTCTGCTTCCGTCGGTGGGTGCTTGACTCTCCTCCGGCCCTGGCCCCACCCTGACTCCATCCGTGCCCCGCCCCCATTCCAACCACTTCACCAAATCCCCGCCCTGGCCCCGCCTCCTCCCCTGAGCGAGCCACGTTCCCGCTCCTCCCCCTCCCTCCCAACAGGCCGCCAAACAGCTGTTTGACAGAGGCCGAGGGGGAAGCACTGGGAGGTAGGCTGAGGAGCAGGGATGCGGCGCACTCAGGGGAGGAGGAGGAGGTGTTACGGGGGAGGAGGAGAGTTTGGCTGCAGGTGGGTGCAGAGCACCCACTAATTTTTCCCTGTGGGTGCTCCAGCCCCGGATCACCCACAGAGTTGGCACCTATGCATGTATTAACACACACACACCTCCCTGCTCACCATGCTGCTGGAGCTCCAGAACAGCTCCCTCTGGCAGCCCTGGGAGCAGGGCCCTAGAGCTCTTGAGTCCAGCCACCGGGGGCCACCCCACAGGACTCAGCATGCTGTGCACTGTGCTGCAGGGCGCTGGGCAGGACTGGCCTGGGAATTCCCGGGGGTGGGGCGGGCTGTGCAGCTGTTCAGTGAGGGGCATGGGGCCAAGCCCTCTGGCAGATGGGTGTTGAGGGAGGAAGAGAGTCTCAGCCCCTGTAGGAGCTGAGCATACTTCAGAGCCCCAGTGCCCACAGCACCCATCTCCACCCCCTCCCTCCTGGGCTGGCATCCGGACACAGGGAGCCTGACTGCAGCTGCCCCCTCCTCTCCTGGCCAGAGGCTATGGGACTCCCCTCCCCCACGACACAGCCTCCATCCTCCTTGGCTTTCGGGAGGGCATTTGCAAAGGCAGGGAGATCCCTGCAGGAGGGGAGGGGCTCTGAGCCCACAGTGGGTCTGAATGGCAGCATGCCCCATCCCACGGCTCCTTCTCTTTCCCCAGATAAACCTGGCCACGTCCCCTGCCGCCGCCCAGCTGATCAACCGAGCTCAGAGCGTGAACTCTGCAGCCGCCTCAGGCATCGCCCAGCAGGCTGTGCTCCTGGGGAATGCCACCTCCCCCGCCCTGACGGCCAGCCAGGCCCAGATGTACCTCCGGGCCCAGATGGTAAGAGGCAGGCGCAGAATGTGCCACATGCAGGCACCACTTGCCCGCCCTCCCTCCCTCCCTCCCCCCCCCCTGCTGCTTTTAAAGAGACGCTAGTGAGGGTGGGGGGCCTTAGTGTAAACTCCCCCTCACTCTCCCCCTCCCCCCTCAAAGGATCATTGGTCATGGGCCTGCCACTCCTGCCATGGCGCTGGAAGTGCCAGATCCCTGGGGCTGGAATAGCACCCCTGCCCCATACCCATGTGCAGCTTGGACTGCTACGAGCAGAGGGCAGTGGTGAGGCACCTGCACATTCACCCTGTGAGCAGTTCCAATTCTCCCCACCAGAGGGCAGCAGTGACCCTTAGACGAGCCACCTTCTCTGCTCCTAGCCCCGCATGCTGGCACGTCAGAGCCATGGCCACCCTGGTGACAGGCTGGCAAGGACTGAGGGCTGGGAGGTCGTATCGCTCACCCCCACCCCTCGCCAGCCCTGAGTCCTGCCTAGGCAGCCTGTGTGTGTCATGCCTTTGGGGTCCCCTTGCTTTGCCGCTGTCCCCTGTCAGGCCCCTGACGCTCATGCTTCCCCCACGGTGCCGTGCTGCTGGAGAAGCAGGATGGCTGGTGAGCAGCCAGCCCTATGGCTGTCAAGGGAACTTGCTCCCGTCCGGATGCATTGTGGCGCTGGACATGTGCTGAGGAAAGCAGGGAAACCGGCCAGCCCCATGGAGTTCTTCAGCACTTTAAGAACGGCCATACGGGGTCAGGCTAAAGGTCCATCTAGCCCAGTATCCTGTCTTCCAACAGTGGCCAGTGCCAGCTGGGAATGAACAGAACAGGTATTCATCAAGTGATCCACCCCATCGCCCATTCCCAGCATCTGGCAAACGGAGGCTAGGGACAGCTTCCTTGCCCATCCTGGCTGATAGCCGTCGATGGACCTGGCCTCCAGGAACTTTTCTAGTTCTTCTTTGAACCTTCCACCCCCACCCCGCCCATGGCAGTTAGTCAGGTGGGAGTGAATCTGTCTGTCTGTGCCTCTACCCACATCTGCGGGTCTGTCTGCCTGCCTGAGCTGCGGGGTTCGGAGGAAACTGAAGGAAAAGCCTCTAGGGCTTCTTAGCTACAGAAAGTGGGGAACTCGGTGCTCATGGAAATGAATGAATGAGGCTGAAACTCTGGCTAGCACAAGGCATAGGACAGGCTTCTCCCTGAGCTTTGCCAATGCCCCTCAATCCCAACACGCAGCCCCCTGCTCTCCCACGTCAGCTATGCCGAAGCAGCCAGCGGTGCAGGTTTCCTGCCTGGGTACTCAACAGGCTCTGTCGAGCTGGTGGTGCAGCCCCCTACTGTTTCTCGGTTTGCCCCTCACAGCGCCTGTCCCAGCCCCCTGCTCCCTTTCCCCACAGCCCTTTCTCCTCCGGCAGCTGCCCTGGGCCCAGGTGTGTCTTTAGCAGCAGTGCTTAGGGAGCCCTGGTCCTCCCTGTGTTTGTGCCATAGTTCGGCTGCATGGCCCTGTTCCAGGCCCTGGGTGGCCTGGCCTTGCTTGTGCCTCCCCTGCCCAGTGTTTATACCTGAGGCTCTCTGTGTTTCCTCCCTTTTGGTCTCCAGCTGGAAGTGAGCAGGGGCCGAACGCAGAGGGGAAGGGGCCCCCAGCATTGGTTCCAGAGCCCCTCCTGGGCCTCCCCGATACCCCAGCAGGAGCTGCTGTTGCCCGGGGACACCCCCGCTTGGGTAGGCACAGGGGAACAGGGGTGCCTGCCGGTCTAGCGAGGTGGTGGTGGTGCCCAGGGCTGGGCACTTTGCACAGATGCCTGGGAGGGGAGCTCTGCTTTCTGGCCTCTGCACTTTCTGCTGGGGTCTGTGGGGAGCCTGAGGCTGAGCCTGGATTGTGCCACGGTCCCCAGGCTGGAGCTGGGAGGGCACCAGGCCATTCCTCCGGGCCTGCTGGGCTCAGGCAGGCAGGGGTTTTCAAGGACCCCAGTCATCTGTTGTTAGAACGTTTCCCCTCAATGGCTGGGCCACACAAGAGGATAAGAGCCTAATGCTGTTGCTAGGTAGTGAAGCTACTCCTGTATCTTCCATGCTAGAGGGTCCTGGCTCAGGGCTCTGGGTCCATCCCCCCAGACAGCCCACAGGGAGGCGTCTGGGAAGCAGGTGACACATTTAATCTCTAGTCTCTTGGGAAGCTCAGTTCAAATCCTGGCAGCAGCGTCCCAGGATTTCACACTTGGGGGGAAAGGAGGCAGGACTCTCAGCTCCACCTGTTCAGCCTGGATGCAAGGCGCCTTTGTGGAAGGACTGGGCCCCCAGGGGCGCATGATTTGCAGAAATCCGTCACCTGGCAAGGTAGGGCGCCCCCTGCTGGCCCTGCAGCCGTGCGGTGCTCACAGCTGCCCTGCTGCCTGCACACAGGGGAGGGGGCACGAGCGAGTGCTGATTCCAAGGTGGGTGAGGGCGCAGTCTGGGGGGTGCTGCTGGTCAAAGCCCCAGGTTACGTGGCACGATCCAGGCTGCAGTAGGTGGTGGATCAGGCTGCTTGCTGGCTCCCCGGCTCACAGTGGGTCTGTCAGGGGCACTTCCGATTGGTTATTGATGGCAGCAGCTGCCAGGCTTGATGCCTCCTCCCAGAGCCAGTCGGCCATGAAGAAAAAATATTTCCTGGGGCCAGGTCGCCCCCCTGCCACCATTGTCCACTGTGCACACCCCCCCCCGTGTCCTCTGTGCACCCACACACACAGCTAGTCACACACACATAGTCAGGGTCACAGCCCCCAGAGTCAGGGACATGCACGCATCACTCACAGTCGGGGCACTCCCCAAGAGTCGGGCCAATAGGCCAGTGGTTTTCAAACTTTTTTTCTGGTGACACAGTTGAAGAAAATTGTTGATGCCCGCGTCCCAATGGAGCTGGGGATGAGGGGTTTGGGTGTGGGAGGGGCTCAGGGCTGGGGCAGAGGATTGGAGTGCGGAGGTATGGACTGTGGGATGGGGCAGGGAATGAGGGGTTCAGGGTATGGCAGGGGGCTCTGGGCTGGGGGTACAGGTTTTGGGGTGGGGGTGAGAGTTTTGGGGTGCAGGGGGGGTCTGGGTTTGGGGGGCTCAGTGCTGGGGCAGGAGGGGGGTCAGGGCTCTGCGATGGGAGTGCAGGCTCTTGGATGGGGCTGGGGATGAGGGGTTTGGGGTACAGGATGGGGCTCTGGGTTTGGGGGGGTGCTCAGGGTTGGGGCAGGGGATTGGGGTGTGGGTTTACCTCAGGCGGTTCCCAGCCAGCAGCAGTGCTAAGGTAGGCTTCGTGCCTGTCCTGGCACCGCAAACTGTGCTGCACCCCGGAAGCAGCCAGCAGCAGGTCCGGCTCCTAGGCGGAGGTATGCAAGCAGCTCTGCACAGCTCTCACCCACAGGCACCGGGAACTGGCCAATGGGAGTGTGGAGCTGGTGTTTGGGACAGGGGCAATGCATGGAGCCCCGTGGCCCCCCCGCCTAGGAGCTGGACCTGCTGCTGGCCACTTCTGGGGCTCAGTGCAATGTCAGAACAGGTAGGAACTAACCTGCCTTAGCCAGTCAGTATCGCCAACAGGACTTTTAACGACCCGGTCGGTGGTGCTGACCAGAGCTGCCGTGACCCAGTGCCTTCCATTCCACGACCCAGTACTGGGTCACGACCCGCAGATTGAAAACCACTGGCCTACAGCAGGTGTGACAGACGGAGCCGGGGAGGGAATCCCACCTGGGAGGTCAGACCCATTCAGCCCGAGGACTCTCTCTCACGCTTCTCCAGCTTGACCTGCCATAAGATCCCAGTGACCTGACCTGAGCATCGGGTTCCCACGTGTGGGGCTGCAGCCGCGTGGGGCCAGGATATTAGTGCTCTGACAGAGACTGTGCAATAGCTCCGTGGAGTTCGACAGCTTCATCCCTCACCACCACCATTTGATCCAATGGCAGAAATTCCCTCCCCCATGCCAGTTCCCACACGCACAATCATCCTGTCACTGCCTCAGTCAGGTGCTCACACCCCACCCTGGTACACACTCACCGCCCTCCAGCCTCACACACTTGCACCCAGAGTCATATACACATGCTCACCCACCCACCCCCAGTCTCTCACTCACTCAAGATGGTCAGGGATGAAGCCCCATGTCTAGGTGTCCCTAAACCTCTGTTTGCCAGAAGCTGGGGCTGGATGACAGGAGATGGATCACTCGATAACTGTCATGTTCTGTTCATTCCCTCTGGGGCATCTGCCTCTGGCCACTGTCAGAAGACGGGATACTGGGCTAGATGGACCTTTGGTTTGACCCAGAGTGGCCGTTCTTAGGTCTCTCTCTCTCTCTCTCTCTGTTCATGTTAAGATTCTGTCATGGGTGTTGTTAGTAACGGTCAGGGGCAGGTCGCAGACCATAAAAAGTCACTGAAGCCTGTGACCTGTCCTGACTTCTACTAAAAATACCTGCGGGCGGGGGAGGGCAAACAGTCCGAGCACTGCGGGGACTTGCAGGTGCTCCAGCCCCGCCACTGCTCCGGTGGCTCCTGGGCTGACCCACCCCAGCCGCTGCTCCGGTGGCTCCTGGGCTGACCCACCCCAGCCGCTGCTCCGGTGGCTCCTGGGCTGACCCACCCCAGCCGCTGCTCCGGTGGCTCCTGGGCTGACTGCCGGCCGCTGCTCCTGCCCTGGCGGCACTGGGCCTGACCATCGGCAGCTGCTCCAGCCCCAAGGATGCTGACCCAACCCCACCCACTGCTGCAGCCCCACTGTGGTTCGAGCCCTACCCCAGAAGACCTCCCAGAAAGTCACAGAATTGGTGACAGAACTGTATTCTTTGTCATAGACACCCACTCCCCCCATTACACATCCTCCCACCCAGTCTCTCTCTCTGTCTCACGCCCCGCCCCCCCCCCGCTCTTCCGTCTCTGCATTGACCCATCTCCCCTGGCCTTGCCTTTGCCTGAGCTGCCTCTGTGCCCCCAAGGCCTGTCCCGGGGCCATCCCCAGCCCTGGGGGACTCGGGGCTGCTGGTTTTGCTTTCTCGGCCTGAGCCAGCAGCGGGTGACGTAAAAGGCAACACATTTCATGTAATTTCCAGGCCCAGCAAAGTAACCTTGTGCAAGTAGCTAGGAGCCTAGGCCGTGCTGTTCCTTTATCCCCCCAGCTCATCTTCACTCCTACGGCCACAGTCACCGCGGTGCAGCCCGAGGGCAGTGCAGCCCCCACCTCCCAGCCATCCACCACCACTGCTCAGGTGAGACGGCCCCCCTTGCCTGCCTCCCCTGGCTGCAGGAGGGGCATGGGTGAGGAGAGCCTAGCCCTTGGAGTGCCCAGAGCCGGCCCACGCACTCCCACCAAGGGGTGCCAAGGCACCGTCAGCAAATACCTTCCCCATGACTGAATGTGCTGGGGATGTCAGTGCTGCGATGCAAGGCACTGGCTGGAGAGGTGGGGCATGGGCAGGAGAGGCGGGTGCCAGGGGAGGAGCCATCGGCAGGAAAGGACATGGGCGGGGGGTGGTTCAGAGGGGCTTTTCCACTCTAGCCTGCTGGTTCCAATCCAGCTGTGCCCAGGGGGTCTGAACTGGTGCCATCAGAGACTTGTGGGGCCATTTCCTGGCGGCTTGGTGTCCACCCCATCAGTCGCTCTCTGGTCCCCAGGGGCTGCCTGAAGGGGCTGATCCTGCCAGCTCAGCCCCGTCCCTGGGATGGGCATCTTGGGGGCTGTGTCTGGGCCCCATGCTGAGGCCTTGGGCCCTCCTGCCCCTCTGCTTCAGGTCCAGAATTTGGCCATAAGAGCCCAGCAGACAGTAGCACAAGGAGTGGCTTCCTCCCAAGCCCAGCAACTCCCCACCCTGGCCATGAAGCCAGCTCTAAGCAGCAGCCAGCCGGCTTCCAACACTTCTCAGGGCAAGGCCGCGGGGCCGGCTCCCTCTGCAGCCGCCAAGGGCAGCCAGGCTGAGCAGGCAGCAGAGCACCTTAAAAAGGGAGATGGCAGCGTGCCCACCAGCATGGACAACCGAGGGCACCCCATGAGCCGGACAGTGACACCGGTGACCACCCACCCACTCATTGCCCCAGGTAAGGCCCCCGGTGTCCTGGGTGAGGGGGCTGGAGGGCGGGAGCCACACTGTGCATGGGGTGCAGAGTGGCAGAACCTATGACCAATGTGGCTGTGCTGGGTGGTGATGTTGTGGTGACACATGCCGGTGCCCCACAGCGGTGCGCAGTGCTGTGTGCCAGTGCCCTGCAGCAGTGAGTGGTGCCATGTGCTGGTGCTCTATAGAGATGCTGCAGTGCCACATGCAAGTACTTGGTGGCGGTGACGCATGCTTATACGCTGTGGTGAAGCCACAGTGCTATGGGCCCACACTCTGGTGGTTCTGCATGTTGGTGCTCTGTGGCCTAGTGCCAGGGTTGTGGTTGTGGGTGCTGGTCCCTTGGTTGTTTGTTGTTGCACATGCCGGTGGTGCCCGCTGAGGGATGGAGTAGAAGGGTCCAAGGGCTGGGAAGGGTGAGTGCATCCTTGAGACTGACACGGAGGGGATGAATCATGGGTGTGGATGCGACGCTGGGTCCCTGGGCTCAGCCCAGTTGCCAGTCAATCAGAAGGTGCAGGCCAAAGCATGAAACTTATCTGTAGCCATGTGTGTTCACATGTACATGTATTGCATGTGATGACTTCTCAGACCCTCTAGCTGGGCTGGGTGGGCAGCTCCCAGCAGTGCTGGCTGCCTGCTCTTTGTCCCACAGCTCAAGTATGTGGACCTGTTGCTGCCCACTGGGGATTCTTTGGTTGTCCCTCCCTGCTGCATGCCAGGCCACTAGCCAATGGCAGGGCCCAGTGCAGTCTGTCAGGATCTGCCCATTGCTGGAGGATCAGGCCCCAGAATCTCAGATAGATCGTTCAGCCTTATGGCCGAACTTGGGAAATAGGAGCTGTAACAGGCACAGGAATGTCTGCCTGAGTCTGCAGAAAGCCTGAAACAGCGGGCCAGCTGCTCAGCCCAGGATTCTCTAAACTCAGCCAAGGAAAGGGGAGAGCTGCAAAGGAAACCACTGCAGCTCCCTGATTCCAAGGCTGGTTCTACACCTGCCCTGACCCCAGTACATGTTCAGGAGCCAGGGGTCTTCACTAACCTACACCAACAGCCCCCTGAGTGTGTCTGCCAGCTAGGGATTGCTGGAGCACAGTAGTGCTGACACAGCTCCTATGCTGGGGACTGCAAGGCAGGGGCAATCCCCAGCAGGGGAGATTGTGCCACTTTCCCAGCACAAAAGGGGCCAGGTCACAATATGGGATGAGGCTTAATAGTTTGGAGCTGTTCATCTAAAAGATGTGTTGACTCTGAAACCTAATGATGGCAATTTTACTCTTTCACTGCTGAAACCTTCAGCGGATGTATTTATCCCACAGTCCCATGCCACCTCCTAGGTGCCAAAACCTCCCACTTCCCCTCTGGCCTCTAGGATACAGTAACGCCCTGTCAGTGCAAGCATCAGAGGCAGATGGAAAACAGATGCTGTGGGACAGCCAAGAATGAATTACATTTAATACCAAAATAAACAGCCCAGGGATTCTGCCCTGACTGTCTCATATCCCGATCACGTTGATTACTGTCCTTCCACTGTTAATGTCAGAGATGCAGATGCATCATTGCCAACCGGAGAGCTGCCAAATCTTGGCTGAGCTCACTGTGGAGAATGTGGTCCCTTGGCACTTGAGAGCATGCTGTGTGATTGGTACCCTGCACTCTGTGACCCTGTTCCAGCATGCCATTCTGCAGCACTGCCCCCACTCCACACCCCCCCCCCCCCCCCGAGAGATCCACAGTGACTGTTTCCCAGGCAAACCCTGCATCCACACATAGGGCCAGCCCCACGTGAAACCAGAAGCTGTTCAGCACTGCCTGGCGTGCAGGCCATGTATTCGTGGTGGGGCAGGGGGGAGGGTGTTTGGGGCAGGGGAGTGTGTAGTAGTGACTTGTGAAAGGAGAGGGGCAAGGGTACCGGGGGGGACTTTCTGGGTAACCCTACCCCAGAGAGCCCTTCAGAGGAGGGCAAGGGTTGGCCACAGGCCATTCTGGGAGGAATGGGGCCTAGAGCCAGTTGAAGACACTGAGTGAGCCAGAGTGACCGGAGCGTGGCACTTTGGCCCATTCCCTGTCTCCTGCCCCCATGTGTGCCAGGATCAGGCTGCAGACAGGAGCTGGCTGCAGGGGGAAGCCCCAGATGGAGCAGGGGCAGGGTCGGGAGAGGGAGAGCAGCTGAACAGGGAGTGGAGGCAGTTGGTGGGGCTGGGACAGGCCCAGGTAGTGGGTGCTATAACCAGCCAAGCTGAAGGAAGAGCAGCCTGAGCCAGGAGCTGGGCCAGCAGCAACCTGGAGGATAGTGGAGAACAAGGTGCAGGAGGAACCTCACACAGAGACACTTGGGTGGAGCCAGGCCTGTCAGACTGCGGACCCAGTCCAGCCTCAAGCGGAGTTAGAGAGCAGCTTGGTCGGGAGGAGAAGAGTGAGGCCTTTGAGGCTCCCCCCGCGCATGAGCTGCTCCCGTGAGCTCAGTGAAGGGGGGACAAGAGGGGTAGCTGGAGGGGTGCAGAGCTGCTCCCAGGGATTGAGAACATGTTTGATTGGTGTCGCAGCCTGGCTGGTTCTCCACTTTGTACTTACCCAGCGGGCACTGCTTTCTCCTGCCCGTGGGGCCAAAATGACATTCACTGCTAAGCCTGGGCTCTGAATTTGGAGGCATGCCATTGGGGCTTGGCTACATCCCAGGACATTTCAGAGGCTGGCACATGTCTTCCTGGCTGACTCTACAAGGAGTTTGCTGCCTGGTGTGTCTGGAGGACACCTGTTGGTGGTAGGTCACTGGATGAACATCTGAGGAAGCTGGAAGCTGCAGATTGTCAGCCTGAAAGCAAAATCCTCCCAGTGTCCTTTGCTCTGCACCACAGGGAAGGTGTTTGGGACTTAAGTTCCCTCTAAGATGTGCACATGCATGGCTGCGCACGTAACTCCCCCTGCCCTGGGTCTGCTGCACGGCAAGGAGACATGCCTCCCTCTCCCAGCTTCAGGGCTGCAGCGGGGAGAGATGCTCTCCCCAAACCCCAGTGCTGCTGAGGGGAGTCCTTTCTCCCCATTGCAGCTCCAGGGCAGCCTGCACCCCAAACCTCTCATTCCTGGCCCCAGCACAGAGCTCTCACCCCCCTGCACCCCACCCCCCTGCCCCAGCCCTGAGCCCCCTCCCACACCCTAAACTCATCAGCCCCACCCCAGAACCTGCACCCCCAGCCAGAGCCCGCACCCCCTGCCCTCCAGCACTCTGAACCCCTTGACTGCAGCCCCGCCTCACATCACCTCCATATTGGTGTACATAGCAAAATTCATTCCACACGTGGATGAGAAAAATTAGAGGGAACATTGTTTGGGACGCCTGGTTTCTGCCGAGGGCAGCTCTGATCTGCACAGAGTGGAAACCACCTTCAGTAGCAGAGGTGCAACGCTTTCTCGATGTAACTTCATCTCCCAGATTAGCTGCTGGGTTTGCAATGACAGCGAAGCCTCTCCATGGATTTGTGGAGGAGCGAACTTGGTGCATGGCAGGAAGCATTTTTTGGAATTAAGGAGCAGACTGCTGTCAGCACCAGTTTTGGTTTCCCATGATCCACAGCCACCAGTCACATTGCAGGCAGATGCAAGTGAGGACGCTGTGTGTGCTGCTCTTAATTTGCAGCCTTCTGCAGTCAAGGAGACAGTCACGTATGCCCGCAGGAAGGCGCTGTCCAGGGCAGAGCACAAGGACCTGCCTGCTAAGGGTTGCTGTCTGTTGGGACATTTACCAGGCATTTCAGAATCCCCTTACTGGGAAAGCAGTTGCTGTTGAGCACTGGCCATAGACCACTCCCTGACTGTGAATTTTCACCAGCCAGGGCAGGTAGGCTGCTAGTTCCTTTCCAGCCTGTGAGGGGGTGTTAACCCCACACCACCCTGAAGGGTTTAAAATGGCTCAAAAGGGCTACTTGGCAGGATGGGTGGCACCTGGGTGTGCTGTAGGCTGGACATACAGCCCTGATTGAACCTGGAGCCCAGCTGGGCAGGAACAGGCTGGGCTTGTATAAAGCCAGGGAGTGGAGAGCAGAAAGGGGCTGGAGGGGGAGAGAGTTGGCTGTCGCTCTCAGGGTTGAGAGAAAGGAGTAGGAAGGAACGTAGGGAAAAGAGCAGCAAGGAGTGAGGCCGCAGGGGCCTTAACTGCTGATTGTAGGGTGCCTGGGCTAGAACCCCATGTAGAGGGCAGCTCTGGCTTCCCCTTCCAGCCATGGAGGGGTGGCATGGCCAGGGGGGTGGACTCTGAAGAGTGCCTGAGGCAGTTTGTTTAGAGAGACTCTGACACCCCAGCAGGGGAGGAACTCTAGTGAGCTGGCCCAGAGCCAAGGCACAAAGAGGCAGTGCTGTGTGAGATTGGGAAAAGGGGGCTGAGACCTCCAGGGGTGGTGTCAGCCCAGTGGTGAGTGAGCCCAGATGAGCCCTAAGGAGGTGCCAGGCTGGCGAGTGGAGCAAAGCCTGTGACACTGCTCCAGACTGAGCATTGCCTGGGCACATTAATGCCGCCGCGGTGCTCTGCCTGAAGAGCTCCAGACCAGCGCTGGGATGTGGTGCCCTGGTATGCGAAGGGAGGCTGCGAAGGGAGGAGAACGGCTGCTGAACCAGGACCCCTTGGAGGAGCTAAGAGGGAACCCTACGGACAGAGCCAAAGCGTCCCAAGGAGCTTGGCCTGAGTTGCCTCCACAGAGGGGCCGGCTAGCGTGTCGGGCACAAGGGAGGGTGGGCAGGGGCCGCCGGGGAGCTGACTCACGCACCCCCAAACCTGCAGTCGCTCTTTCTAGCCAGGCTGGTGTCTGTGCATTCCCCTGCTGGGTGCCCGGGGCGGGGAGGGTGTGAGAGGGGCAATTAAGGGGCATTAGGCCTGAATTTTGTGAGCTACTCAAAGGCTGCCTGTGCCACCAGCTCTGGCCTACCCCTGTGGATGGCAGCAGACGAATCTTCCTGTTGCATTTCAGGCTGGGGCTGCATCTTTTCAATGGCACTGACCCATGTCTCCAGAGGCCACAGCTTCTCTTCCCTGCTGCCTGGCACCCACTGGCCTCTCCCCTGCCAGCTGTGTGCCCAGAGCCCATCACCCGCTGGCCTCTCCTCTGACAAGTGCTCTGTGTGGGGCGTTCTGGGCTGGGCCTTTCAGTGGTTCAGCCTCCAGGCAGGCCCCCGTGTCAGTCCCTGGGCCAGGCTCCCCTCCTTGGCCCACGGGGCCTCTCTGAGCTCTGCCCCAGCTCCCTAGGTGTATTGGGCCCTTAACTAGACTCCCCAGGGGCTCCAGCAGCTGCCTCATTGGAGCACCTTTCCTGGGGCCTCCCCAATGCAAGCGACTCCTCGTGCCCCCTGTGGGCTGGACCCCCAGAGCTGCCCAGTACCAGCCTAGCGCCAGCTTTACCTCGGGCCAGCTCCTGCTCTGTTGGGGGCTCCCTCATTACCCCCCTCCCAGAGCAATTGGATGCGTGGGGAGGGGCCCGCTGAGCAGCTAAACCTCCCAAGCCTGTCCTAAGGGGGCAACAGGGGGCCGGTGTGGGGGGAAGATGAGGGCACACGTGCTACTGCTTGAAGTGGGCTGGCGCCCGGCACTTGCCTTACTCTGGCGCTCAACCCCATTCACCCCCATTCTCCGTTTACTTCCCGTGCCCCCATTCACCCCATGTAATCCCATTCACCCCTATTCTCTGTTTACTCCCCGCACTCCCCCATTCACCCCATATACCCCTTGTGACCCCATTTACCCCATTCTCTGTTTACTCCCCATTCAACCCACACTCTGCCCATGCTGAGCCCTGTGCTCTCCTTAGGGCTCCCTCCCCCTCCCTCTTCTTCCCCTTCCTCCTCCTGCCATTATTGGCTTTGGCCTCTATTCTTCCCACGTGGTGTTGGTGGCCAATGGAAACAGCGGCTTTGCTGTGGGGTATAAATAAATAACAGCCTCAGCAGGAAGGGAGCTGGCAAAGTGTGGGGGGGAGCAGCAGCCAGCTCTGTGTGAGCACCTCTGACCCCTCTCCCCCGACGTGTTCTCATAGGCATGGGGGAGCTGGGCTCCTCCACCCTTCCCACTGGGGAGCATCCCCTCTCCAGAGCCTGGTGGGTTGTGTCTCTGTGGCCCCATCCTGGATGGGGCTTTCACAGGCTTGGCTAGTAGCCAGAGCAGAGACAATGGGCTCCAGGCTCTTGTGACGAGTGGGTTTGGCCTCAGCCCAGAGATAAGATGCCTCCTGCTGTGGGGGCAGCTGGGCTGCAGCTCCTCCAGACAATGACTGCAAACCTGAGCAGCAGCCCCAGCAGATCCCCCTGCAGGGGCTGTGCATTTGGGGGTCTGACTCAAAGCAGACCTGTTAATGGGGCAAAGCTGAGAGTGCCAAAAGCAGCAGATGTGCTCAGGTGGGCTGAGCTAGAGGTGGGCAGAGGGGGCTCCCTGAGCACAGATGGTACTTGGCTGCCTGTAGAAATCCCTCGTTGCTTGGAGCTGCTGGCGGGGATCTGGCTAGCTTGCAAGTGGCATGCTGTCTCCCAGACCCCTGGGCCTTGCTGCTTGCAGCCAGAGAGGCCTGGCTGCGGCGATCATTAGGGGATACTGTTACTGCACTTGTTAATTCTTTGCACCAACAACCTTGAATCATGTTACAAAGGTGGGGAAACTGAAAAATTGGAGCAGGTTCAGAGAAGAGCCACTAGAATGACTAAAGGATTGGAAAATATGCCGTGTAGTCAGTGATGAGCTGGCAAAAGCTGAAGAACCGGTTCCTTCAGTCGGCTCCGGGTCTTCGGTGGCACTGAAGGACCCCACCGCCGAAGTGCTGCCAAAGACCCGGAGAGAGTAAAGGGGACCCGGGCTGCCGAAGACCCAGGAGCACTGCCGGGTGAGTAAAAATTAAAAGGGATTCTCAGGGGAGAGCCTGCCCAGCCGAGAGCTCAGGACGGTCCCGCGGGCCAGATGTGGCCTGCGGACCGGAGTTTTACCCACCCCTTTAACAACCGGTTCTAAACGGCTTCAAAATTTAACAATCGGTTCGTGCGAACCGGCTCCAGCTGACCACTGCGTGTAGTTACAGACTCAAGAAGTGCAGTCTATTTCAGTTGTCCAGGAGAAGGTTAATAGGTGACTAGATCATAATCCATAGTGCCTACCTGGGAACAGAAATTTGAAATAGTGTTCTCTTCAATCTAGCAGACAAAGGTCTAACATGATCCACTGGCTAGAAGTTGAAGCCTGACAAATTTGAGATTGAAATAAGGCCAGATTTTAACAGGGGAGGGTAATTAACCACTGGAACAACTTACCAAGAGTTGTGGTGGACTCTCCATCACTGGAAATCTGGAAATTCGAGATTGGATGTTTTTCTAAAAGCCTACACCCTAGTTCAAACAGATATGAAGTCAGAGCAGTCCTATGGCTGGTAGTATACAGGCAGGTCTGACTAGATGATGCTACGATCCACCCAGTCTTCTGAACAGCCCTATCCATAGCTAAGAGGGGCACAGAATCCAGAATCCTTGATTACCTGGCTGCTGCACTAACCACACAGCCTGGGCTGCATGGCATCTTCTGTACCTTTGGTTAGGAGCAAGAGTTGTAGCTAATAACACTCTGAGGCTGAATCGGCAAAATAAATGGGTGATCTGGAAGGAGGGGAAAGGCTCCCTTCACTCAAAACTGTCCTGGGTTCTGAGCTGATGCACCTCTACTACACTTACGTTACCCCATGATACTATGGGGCAGCTTTAAACATGTTGAGAAAATGCTGGAGGCTAAAATGGGTTTGGCATATATTTGACCTAAACGGGCGAAGTGCTGCGGAAATGCTAATTTTATACTAATGAAGAGTGTGTGTGTGTGTATGTCACTGCCCTCTACTGGAACAGATCAGCATTGCTTGTGTGTCATACACCCCGTAAGGCTAACAGAGTTTTTTGGGGCTGGAGGTGGTGAGCTCCACCCCAGCTGTAGCCATGAAGTTGTGTGCACTAGCTGTGTGTAGCACAGGGAAAGTCGGAGAAGCTCGTGGATTGGCTACATTGCTGTTGTTATTACCTAGCCTGTGGGGCTGACGCCCACCCAGGTGGGACCCACTCTAAACAGTATGTGAGAGCCCTGGGCGCTGCCCAGCAGCGGAGAGTTTTGGAGCAGTGTGGCCCCACCCACGGTGGTGGGTGAAAGTGTTTTTAACAAAGTGTCAGGGCCCAGTGGGCTGGGGGTGCTGATCTCTGGATGGGGGCGTGGCGTGGGGTGGGGGGGTCTGTGTGCAGTGAGGCCCGTGCCCTGGTCCATGGAGAACCGAAGCTCCAGCTCTAGGGGCCTGGGGTGGGGGTGGGATGCTGAATTCTGGAGCTGCCCAGGGTCTCCCCAGCTTTCTCGCTCGCACTAGTAAATAGCAGCTGGTTTAGCTCCCTGGCACTGGCCCCACTTTGTCCCCATCTGTGCTTGGCCGACGGGACCTAGCCCCGCCGGCCCTGATCACTGACCTGGCAGCTTTGGAAACACCACCATCGCCCCTCCTGCGCTGAGGTTGCCATGGCAACTCCTCTTTTTTGTAGGCATTTCAAGCAGAAAGGCCAAATCTGCATTTAAAAAGCTGAGGGGGGTCATGGGGGGATTAGAGCTATAGGGCCTAAACACGACCCGGTCCTAACCCCTGCTCTCCCACGCACCTGCCCCTGCCTTCCCCAGGGCTAGGCGCTGGGAGCATCAGGAGGCAACTGGGGTGTCGCTGGATATCTCGCCTGGTGAAGGAAGAAGGGGATGAATTTGAGCCCCTGGCAGTGCAGCTCCTGCCTGGGCCTGGGTCAGGGGGACTTTGGCCAGGTCCACACCAGCGATGTGCTGGTTAGCTCTGCCAGCAAACCCTCTCACTGAACCACAGTTAGCCAGCCCGGGAGCGCTTTGGCTTGTCCCTCTTAGACCAGTTCAGACCAGTGAAATGAATAACGCCCCCAGGCAGGGACCCTGCCCCCCGATCCCTGCACCCACAGGAGCCGAGGTAGGGACCCTGCCCCCCAACACTTGCCCCTTGTGCCCCACATGAAGCTCATAGAGGGACCCTTCCCACTCAAAACCCTCCCCACTGCACTCCACATGAAGCCCAGACAGGGATCCTTCCCCCGACCCCTGTGCCCCCACGGGGTGCCCAGAACCAGGGACCTTCCCTGAGCCCACACCTCCAGCTATTGTAGGTTGCCAGACTGGTTTGTCTAATTCCAAAGTGGAGAGACCCCTTTAAAACCAGCTTGGCTAGTGTGAGCCCGTGATCTGTCAGTGATGGCACAAAATACAGCCAACCCCCGGGGTCCCCAGGAGCCTGCATGATGGCTGGGAGGGGTGACTAGGAGACAATAGCCCCACTCCACAATAGCGTGGGGTGTCCCTCTCCTTAGCTGCTGAGGTCAGATCATGTGGTGGCGGGGGTGGATCTGGTTCTCTGCCAGGCTCTAAGCCAACCTCACCTGCTCTGGGACTTTCTGCAACTGGGGCAGCTGAGCACACTGGGAGGGCTGAGGGGTTTGGCTGCAGGTTCAGTGCGGCCCCTGGTTCAAAACTCCCAGCTGTTGTGTGAGGACTGGATCTGAGGCCTCTGCCCTGCCCTTGCGCTACACCAAATCCAAATTGTCTGCCCCTTCTTCCCCCAACTCCTTCCCTCAGCTCAGGCCTTAAGGGCTCCCCTGAGCTGCCATGGCTGCGATGTAGCCTGAGGTCAGGTCTTGACCCCCCCTTGCGTCCCCCTGCCAGGCCGAGGCACAGAATGGCCCCCGCTAAGTGCTGGCGCCTGGAGCTCCAGCTCTGAGGACCATCTGCCGCAGAGGCACAGACTTTAGTTCCTGGCTGCTGGCTAATTGTGCAGTGGGTGGGCGGGCAGCTTGCAGCTGGAGGGGAAAGGCCAGAGCAGCAGGGTCTACCCTGAAACAAGGGCAAGCCCTTGCCTGGCCAGAGGCGACTGCTTTAACTGCTACGCTGCTGAGGACGTGTAAGCTCAGCCTCGGCTCCTCTGGGCCCTCCAGCCATGGGAATGGGCTGAACTGGGGTTTGCAAAGCTCCATTCCAGACTCAGACTTGGGGCCCGTGGGTTCCGAACGCACAACGTACGGGGGCATTTGGGTCACCGGTTCCAGTTCTGGCCACATCTCTAGCTCCAGCCGCTGGGCCCTCCTCAAAGAAGCTGTGGGCCCTTCCCAACTCCCTCACCCACTCTCAGAGGCAGCTCCCCCCACCCACTCCAGCCCCCCACCCCAAGCCCACAGACCCAGTCCGAGAGGCCAGTTTGGGAGTGGGTCTCACTGCCAGGGAGGCTGGGCTGGCTGAGAATCACCCCATGCCAGAGCTCTCCCAGTACCAGGCCCCTACTGGCCCCTCAGCCTGCTGTAAACAGCCAGTCTCCAGGTGTCACCCCCCTGGCAAGCTGTTCTGTGCGTAAAACCATCCCCAAGGCCTCCACTTCAGCTCTAGGTCCTCCGTTTAGATGCCCAGGTGATCATAGAATAGAATAGAATATCAGGGTTGGAAGGGACCTGAGGAGATCATCTAGTCCAACCCCTTGCTCAAAACAGGGCCAATCCCCAATTTTTGCTCCAGATCCCTAAGTGGCCCCTCAAGGATTGAACTCTCAACCCTGGGTTTAGCAGGCCAATGCTCAAACCACTGAGCTATCCCTCCTTGATGGGTGCCTGAGAAATGCCCTTGAGAGAGGAAGGCTGGACAGTGGGTTCCTGGCACATATAAGAGCCCTCAACCCTGTTCTAAGCACCGTGAGATCCCTTAGTCCTGGTGGGTGGGGACAGCATTGCTATCCCCATTGCAATCAGGGAAACTGAGGCCACAGACCATGGCATTGACCTGCCCAAGGTCACGAAGTGACAGAACTGAGATTAGCATCCCATTCACAGGCCTGTGCTAAATGCTCTGCTCTCCTGACAGCTGTTACATTTGGCCAAGTAGCCATGCAAATGCCCAGTGTGATCCCGTTTTTCCCCCTCATGGCTCCAGTTCCAGTGGGCTCCGTTCCCAAGTCACTGGGGAATGTTCCTAGCTGCCCAGAGGGCTCCCCCTGGGGTCCGCAATCCCATCTTGGTCTATCTTGCCTCTGCCCCTCACTGGGGATGGAGTCTGGGGTCGGTACCTGTCCCATCAGCCAGGTGATGGTGCAGAAGGCAGAATGGCTCCAGCTGGCTCCCCGGTGGCTGCACTATCTGTTGCAAGGCTGGCAGGAATCACCGTGCCTCTGTGCTGGGGAAGCCGTCCCATCGGGGAGCCGAGACATGAGGGAAAAGGCACCGTTTTACCTTGTTGCTTTCTGAGTGTTTCCTCCCTGCCAGGAATGGGGCAGGGTCTCACTCACACACAGCACTTTCCCTCCAGGAGTCCTAGGGATCCATTGTATCCCAACCCAAAAGAGACCTGTGCTTCTGACATGCAGAGAGATTTTAGGCAGGATGGGGAATTGTACTCTACTGAAGCTCCACCCCAAAGCCCAAGCTCTGCCCACAATCCCAGGATGGCCACTTATTTCAAAGTGTTTTGTGGTTGACAGTGATATCATTAGGCACCAGAGTGAACATCCACTGAGCGGACCGGTTCCCATTCCTCATGTTCCAGCCTGCAGGCTCGGCACACATCGTGCAGTGGGTCACATCCTGAAGCTTTCCCTCCCAACCAGCTGGGTTAGAAATGACCAGCCTGAGGGGCCAGGAGGCCAGAGGGAAGGGCCCTGGTGGCAGCAGCAAGAATTCAGCAAACGGCCTCTGTCCCCATGAGTGACATGGAGTCAGAGGGGGCTCAGGGTCCCTGTTTGCGGGAGACCAAACGGCACAGGGTCTGTGCTCTCCCCCTCATGCCAGTTCCCTGCCCGCCTGCCCCTTGCTAATGTGCCTGGGGGAGCAAAGGAGGGGCGCGCCACTTAGGCAGAGACAATAAAGCCACCGGAGTTACGGTCCAGTGCCTCATGCATCTCCCCAAGGGGAATCTGGCCCTGGTTGTGCATGGGAGGAGGGCAACAGAAGGAGTGAGGCACCTTGTGCCTGGGCACCTCGGAGGGCAGGGGTGGCTGTGCCCCAGGTGGGGCTGGCGGGCGTGACCAGCCCAGGCGTCTCTGGAACAAAGAGGCCAACGTTCCATGTGCGTGAGCAGGGGCTGCGCAGCTGGGAGTGCGAAGGCCTCCTGACGAACAGCTCAGTGCTGTGCTTCCTCCTCCAGCGTATGCCCAGCTGCAGCCCCACCAGCTCATTCAGCAGCAGAAGCAGATCCAGCACCAGTTTGTGATCCAGCAGCAGCAGCTCCAGCCCAGGTCTCAGCCTCAGCTCATCCAGGGCGGTGCCAACACCTCACCCCAGCTGCAACCACTGCCCCCGCCCACACCTAGCCTGGCGGTGCAGCCCAGCCTGCAGGTGCAGGGCCAGAGCCATACCGCCCCACAGGGCCCAGCCCCTCTGTCCCACCCACCGCAGTGCCAGGCTTCCAGTCAACACAAACAGAGTGCCAACCAGCCATACCAGCCTGCTCTGCATGCCCCTGGGCTCCAAGCCGTGGGCCCAGCCCAGCCAGCGCCTGAGGGCGGGCCTCAGAACGGACACCCCGGGTGCCTGAACCATGCCACACAGCGCAAGTTCCAGCATGCCTCTGCCGTGATCCTGCAGCTCCAGCCAGCCATCGGGACGGTGAGTGTGGCATGGGCGGGGAATGTGGTGCCAGCCACTGGGGGACATTGGGAGATTTGGTCCCGGGTTTGGGTTTGGTTGTGATTCGGAGGAGGAAATGTAGGGATCTTACTGTAAATGTTTGATTGTTAACAGTGTCCCCCTCAGCTGGATACAGGATTCTTCTTCACTTCCTGGCCTCAACTGTTGTGGGATGTTTCGGTGCGCTGTTAAACAGCCACAATGTTCCACCCCAGAGGCGCTCGTTTCATTGCTGGGCGACGTGTTGCCTGTGTGTGGAGGAGCCCTGGGATCACTCAGGGCACTGGCTGCTGTTACACTCTCCTTCTCCCCTGCCGCTCTGACAGCCTCAGCTCAGCATCCAGGAGAATGCCAGGAAAGATGGCCTTCCTGCTGATAAGAATCCAGAAAGTCTGCCAGCTCAGCTGCCTCCGCCACCGCAGGCTGCCCTGATGCCCCCAGCTGCACCCCCGGACCCAGAGGTCTCTGAGGGCAACAGGCCCCCTACTCATGGTAAGGAGCCTTGGCTGTGTAGGTGGGGTGTTACCAGGAGCGGCTGCCTTGCCTACTCCCTGCTCTGAGACATCTTGCGTCCTGGCTCAGACAAAGCGGAGGGGCAGGGCCCTGCTTAGGGAATGGGGCAGAGCTGGATTGCTGGGGAGTGTTCAGGGTGAAGCTGGGGCATGGGGGAAAGTTCCTGAGTGTGTTCTGGGCAGCACCTTGGAAATAAACCACACCCCAAGGGGCTTTGCAGCCTCACTCCCCTTTGGATCCCCACGTGCACTCCAGCAGTGCACAGGGCCTATCAGAGAGTCAGAACGGGAGAATGCCCTAGGCACAAAGATACTGCACGTGAGCTCCCGGTGCCCAGCCCAACAGGCGATGCCCCAGAGCATGCCACCACCAGGATCTCCATAGGCCACCCAGCCTGCTCTGACTCACGCTGGGGGAGCAGCTCAGCCTGCAGGGGATGTACATCTTCCTGTGCCCCCTTCTCCGGCTGAGCTCCAGGTGGAGAGAGAGGAGTGCCCGCACAGGGGGTAAGAGGAGCAGGGAGGACAAGGTGAAGAGCTACTGGAGGCTGCTGCCATTGGCAGCAGCTGCAGAGGAGAAGGCTCTCGCTGTGTGTGTGGGGCAGATAGGGGCAGCTCCCAGACTCCAGGGCATCAGACCTGGCAGTGTGTAAGTCCTTCGGGCTGGCCCCCGAGCAGTGGTGGTTTGGTGCAAAGCAGGTTCTTAGAGGAGGAGTTACTCTTCCTGCCGCCCTCCAAACACCATCAGCAGTCAGTGCCTGCCCGGCTAGAAGACAGTACCATGGCTCTAGGTGTCCTGGGGCGACTAGCACTAATGGTTGGTGCTGCGGCCGGTTCCCCGGTCAGTGACTCAGTCATGCGGTGGCTTGCCTGTGTTGTGATGCCAGCAGCATGACGTGTGCCTGGGCAGTAACACCAGCGGGGAATCCCAGTGCTGTGGCTGGCATGCCTGGGCAGTAATGATGGCAATGTAGCAGGCCTGCATGGGTGGTGGCATCAGCCCCATCACCAGGGAATGCCAGGGGTGCAGCAGGTTCCCTGACTGGTGATGCTGGTCCTGCCTTTACAGGGGAGCTGCACTGGTGCAGGTGCACCCGAGAGCTGGCTGCTCCCATCTCTGGGGAGCTATGGCCCTGTTCACCCTGCAGCACATGTTGATGGGAGCTGTGGAAGTGCCTCGGAGGGGTGGATTCCAGCAGCATGTTTCCCAACACAAGAGATGAGAGCGAGGTGCTATTGCCACATCTGGTCAAGCTATTGCCTTCCCCACTGCACTGAGTACGGCTGTTCTGAACCCGCAGTTGGCAGCTGAGAAAGTTCCCCTGTTTTCCAGCCTTGTGCTGTTTTAGGGCTACTGGCTGGGGTGGAACCAGCCTGAGGAACCTGTTCTAGGCCCAGCTCAACCCCAGGCCTCCTGCATCCTGGCTGTGAGCTGGTGTCTGGGAGCTGTGATGAATCCCTTGCTCCCTACCCTGAGCTGGGCACGGCTTGGCATGGAGCATTTTTCTGTAAGGCAGGAAGCCCGGGCAGAGACGTGCCCAAGGCACATCATTGCAGGGTGCTACTGCACTCCTTAGGCCCCACGTTTCAATCTGGCTGGTTTTATAAAGCCAGAGCCTTTGTCAGGATTTTATTTTGTTTGAATTCCAATGCAAACAGGTTGGGGGTCAGATTCCGCATTCCCAGCCCAGCCCTTGCAGCACTGTGCCAGGGCCCGGGAGCTAGTGGGGAACTGACCAGCCGGCCCATGAGCAGCAACAGCACAAATGGCAGGTATGTGGCAGGAGACTTCAGCCACCCTCTGTGCTGCAGTGAGGTCAGGGGACACAAAAACACAGGGCAGGAAATGGCCAGAGGAGCTGTCAGGCTAGATCTGTCCAGTCTAGTGTCACTAGCCGGAACCACAGCTATCTGACCACTCCCGTCAGTGGGGGGCTGCCACGTGCCGGGGGCAGGAGGGCTCCTCTCCCCACACCCAGTCATTCTTGTTATTCCAATGTCTGATCGTTCCCAGCCCTGGCTTGTCTTGAACAATCTGACTTGCAGCGAGTCAGCAGACGAGCTGGGGGTGGAAACGTCATGTTCCCCCGGACAGTCAGCCCCCGAATGCCAAGTGCCGGGGGCATAGTCAGCATGGGGCCAGCCTCATTAATGCCATCTGCCCGCTAAGTGGAGCCAGGCTCCCCTGAGACGCCACGCCCCTGGAATATTCTCCTGGACTGGAAAAGCCACAGCACAGCATGGACCCGTCTGTCAGGGTCACTGGGCTGAATCCATCCCCATAGCCTCCTATGGCACAGCATCTTCCTGCTCCTGTCGGGAGGTGACAGGGCTTCACAGCTGCAGATGCTCCTTGGGAGGAGCCTGTGTGGGATGTACCATGAGGGTGTGTGTCATGGAGGGGGGGCATGTTTTGGGTTATGGGGTTGTGTGCTGGGAGTGTGTTGGGGTGTGTCTTGGAGGGGTGGGGTTGGGTGGGTGAGTGGGTGTTGTTGTGGGGCTATGCACTGTGTGTTGGGGTGTGTAGAGCTCTTGTATGCAGATGTGGTTTGATCATCTATTCAACAAACGAATGTTTTCCATGTCATTATCCCATGTTGGAACATAACTGCCCCAGTGACTCCATCTCCCATACTTTGCCCGCTGTAGTGGGCATGGGGGGTTGTGCGTGTGGGGTGAAGGGTGTTTGGGGCAGTGTGCAGGCATGATCACAGAAGGGATAATACCAGGCAAACCTGGCACAGACTGGGGCAGAATGCCCCCTGCATGGGGATCTGCGACGGAGGAGAATTCCACAGTGTTTCCCTGGGCCCTGCAGCTTGGCCCAACGCAAAATGTGGGGAGACATTGCCGAGTTAGGCTGGTGGCCTTTCACCCCCCACTGTGCACTGGTGTAAATGGTGGCACGAGGCTCAGGCCATGGCATCTGGGCAGGCAGGAGAGATTGCTTCTCAGCTGGGCCTGGGTAGCAAAGAGCAGGTGAGAGCGAGCTGGGGTGAGGTCAGGTCGCAGTCACCACCTCTATGAAAGAGACATACCCAGTCTCCCTCATCCCCCCTCCACGCTTGGTCTAGGCCTGTGCCTTGTCCTTGGTCCCACCAGAGCGTGAACTACCATGGAGCAACCACTCCCTTTATTCTTGGCAACAGTTCTTTTCCCATCCCTGCCCAGCAGAGACCAGAGAATGGCTGGAATCAGCGCTGGATGCACTGTGCCAGGAAAGCAGGAGGCCCTTGTCTCCCTACGATTCCTCCTGAGTCTGAGCGCAGCTGGGACATCAGTGAAGCCTGGGGTTAGCGCTGCTCAGGTTGGAGCCCAGGGATAGGATGATTGTGGGCTCCACATGCACCCCCAGCTAGCCTGGTATTCCCCAGCATGGGCTCCTGCCTGCGAGGCCTGCCCCATTGCAAATAATACAGGAGCCCTGGAGTGTAGAAAGTCCTCACTCTTTGTTGCCAGCAACTTTGAAGGCTGCAGACTTCCCATGCTCAGGCAGGGCCCTGGGCACCCATTCACCTTTCTTTTTTACAGCACCCTGCAGGATCCCAAAGCACTGCAAGGTAGGGAAATAGCCTTATCCCCATTCTCTAGATGGGGAAACTGAGGTATGGAGCAGGGATCTGACTTGATTGAGACCAGACAGTGAACCCGGATAGGGAAGAGAACCCAAAACTCGTGACTTCAGTCCCTAACTCCAGTCACTCCTTTACATCTGTACATCTTTACATCTGTGAGCACTGAAATGCAGCTGCGACATGTCAGTTCACAGGAGTCCTTCCACAATAGTTTAGAACAGGAATCAAAGTAGAAGAAAGCAGTGAATTGAAACTGCACCTGGAGATGTAGGGAGGCAGGCTATAGCTAGCCATGTGGAATTTGGCCAGGATGCCCAGGCTAATATAATGCTCATGCAAAGTGCCATGGGACCTGCACTGCGGAGTGGCCAGAGCCTCTGGTGCATCTCTTGTTTGAAAGGGCCCAGCTCCTGCAAGGTCCTGCTGGGGCACTGGCTCAGAGTCAGCCCTACCATTTCCCAACGCCTTGGGCTGTTCTTTGAAGGGCTCCCACATCCTGACAAGAATCCACCCAAATGAACTCCAAACCACAGCCCAAAATAGCAGACTGGGGCTGAACATTGTGTGTCTCCAGCAACCAGCGAGCACGTTCGGAGTAGTTACCCTTTGAGACAACACCCCACTTCCCTGGGGAGCTGCCCAGTCTGTAGCCATGTGCTGCATAGCCCAGCTGGGAGAGCCCAGGGCCTAGAAGGTCCATGGATGGGGAAGCTGGGCTCACAAATCCCCTTGGGTTACAAAGGACAGCCCAGTGTGTAGTGGCTTCAGGGAATTCCCATCTGACCATGCCAAGGGCCTCTGGGAAATGCGTTTGGTGGGTCTACCCTTGCTGGCAGCCTCAGTAGAAGGCCGAGGACTGAGCTCCCTTCTCAGGCAGGGCTGAGGCACCTTGGGGGGGCAATGCATGGGGGGGAGCTTGCCTGCACTGGGGTTGAAGGGCAACAGGCTCCTGGTGCAGCCGCTGCGTCTTCAGACAAACGAAATGGAGCAACCCATCCCTGGCCTGGCTGGCTGGCTGAGCTCACAACTGAATTCAGGTGCAGCCTATGCAGGGACTGATCCCTTGCAGGGCTGTGCAAATCTGCCCTCTGATCCCATTGACATCCCCTCCCCGCACCACTCGCTGCTGGAGGAGCCTGTCATTAGGGGCTCAGCCCACACAGCTGCACATCCTTACAGGTGCTTCCAGGGTCCCTCCCCACACAATCCTAGCTAGCTCCCTTCTGCCTGACTCAGTTTGCTTGGGGGCCTGTCTGGCCTGGAGGGGATGCAGCATGAGGTTAAAGCCAGTGAGGGCAGATCAGGCTCAGGTGGACCTGGGGAGAGCAGGGGTTGCAGTGCTATCTCTTCAACCCTCTGATGTGCTCCAGCCGGGACATGGAGGGACCACCACTAATGCTGAGGGGGAAATTCATGTTACCCCATTCCTCTGCACAGGATGGGGCAGGGGCACAGGTGGCTTTAAGCCACGTTCCTGCTTCTCAAACCCCTGGCCATGCCCAGCCCCTAGTGTAACTTAGAGCAGCCTCAGGGCCACTCTCATTTATTCTCATTTCCCACAGCCCAGTGTCAGCCATGGGCAGCAGAGAACGGTTGGAGCACTCCAGGTGCACCCCTCCATGCCTGCTCAGCTCCCTTACAGCACAAGCTGGGAAAGGAATTGGCCTAGAGTCCTGACGGACATTCCATTCTGCTGGAGGGAGGTGGGTGCCATGCAGGAGGATTTCCCTGGGGCACCTTCAGGTCCCCTTTTGCCTCCAAAACAGTATAAAGGAACTGGAAGCAACAGACGCAAGCCCAGAGAATCCGGAGGATTTTTCCTGTCACAAACTGATGCTCCTATGGAGCCTAAAACTCTGGAATGTGCCCTCCTCTTAGGAGTCTGGTATGGATTCAGCAGTCCAGCGTAATTTGGAAAAAGCTCCTGCACCTCCACACTGTCCCTCTGCAGGGCAGGAGCAGAAAAGCCAGGAGAGTTTGATGTATTAGCCCATTATAACCTGTGGTGGCCATTTAAGGTCATCTGAATCCTTTTGCAACAGAGAGAGTCTGGGCCCCACTCCAGCCTGGGTGGCTATATTCTGCCTGTCTAGATCCCGCTGAGGTACCATCTAAAGAAGCTGTTTTTCACCAAAGTCGTGGAGAATGGGAGAGATGCTGGTGGAGTGGAGAGAAGCAAATGTAGTACCCAAAAGCGAGGAGTGATATTGGCAGTTACCAGATGGGAATTGAGCTTCCAAGCTGTTCTGTATTGCTGGAGTGGGACAGAATGTGGTTTCTGGGTAGACACTATCCTCATGTATTCTATGTCTTCCCACCAGTAGTTACAACGTAAAGAATTACTTCCTCACGCTGCTGCAGTGCTTCCCGTCCTGAAGGACCCAAAAGTACAGGACACAATAGCCTGGTCCAGTTCCCTTATGCCAGTCTAACTCCATAGACTTCATGGGAGTTAGTCCTGATTTACACAGGTGTACGTGAACTCAGAATCAGGCCTTCACTGAAATTCACACACGTCTATGATGGAACGATGCCACCCCCCTTTTTCCCCTGGCATAAGTGAGAGACCAGCTGTGGGCAAGGGGGTGGGGGCAAACTGCCTGTGTACTCCAGCTACCCCTGGCTGCTGGAATGGCCCTTTGGGGCCAGTGGGCAACTGGGTGTCAACTAGAGAAGTCTGTGAGCTGTTCTGATTTACACAGGGGGCTAGCTGCAGGACTGGGGAGTCACCAAGGTTATTTGCCCATCACCTCAGGTCCTTCACCAAGTACAGTTCAGACAGACTTTATCTATCTAATCTAATCCAGCCCCTTGTCTACTGAAAAGTGTTGTCAGAAGCTACCGGTGTGGTGCTCTGCTCGTGTTCGGTGATGATAACAGTCGGCTGCGTGCGTGTTCCTTCTGTGTGCTGTCCCAGCTCTGCGCAGATAGCTAACACAGCAGACCCCGAGAGAACCCCCAATGACCACAGACTCTAGTAAGATACGAAGGCACGTCGGCCAGGTTTATTGCTCAGACGAAGCACAGTGATAGTTCCCTATAGACCCTACAGGGCATACTACGAATTTGTGCTTCCTGGCAATGGACTCAGCTCAGTTGGTGGCGGGACTTTCCGCTACCCCCTAGGCCAGACAAAGACACCACCCCAGAGATGCATTCTTATACACAGGTACAAACAAGTTACATAACGCTCCTGACGTATTGAGGTGCAACTCCTTTATGTAACTATGCACCACCCTTCTACGTAGTGAGGTGCTGCCTCTCACCTTGTACATGTTGGTTCGAACAAAACAACTCTATCCATCATATTAGCCTTTTGCTCCTGTCCTTGTTATTTATGTGGATGGTATAAGAATGTTCTTGTACCATTTGTGTACAGTTCTGGTATCAAAAACACTTTAGATACATGTTTGTGCCACAGCATATCTTTATGCAACTTCAGCCTTTTCCTTGTCAGCTTCTGTGAGCAGAGCCTGCCTCTGGCTCACAGCTTCACTTTGCTTTCTGTTAGCAAAGTCTTGACCGTTACTTTAACTCAGGCCTTAGGTCTCATACCGGGCTTCTGATACCAAGGTTTTATGTTTTAGGGCCTCATCTTATTACAAAAAGTTTTGCCAGTGTATCTGGATATTTACTTAAACCACCAAAATCCGCTTAGTGTAGGTGTGTTCTATCATTATACCAGTATATCAGGGACCTGGCATCAACTATACGGGTATAAAGAAAAGGAGGACTTGTGGCACCTTAGAGACTAACAAATTTATTTGAGCATAAGCTTTCGTGAGCTACAGCTCACTTCATCGGATGATATAGTCACTTCTGTACCAATATAACTATCTACACGAGGGCTTTTAATGGCATAAATACGCTGATAACACTTTTAAGTATAGACCAACCCTTAGGATATTATCCAGCTGCCCATCACTGTAGTCTCTGGGCACCCTCCACATAAAACCAAGAACAATAGCCAAATCCCTGGTGGATGTCATGGTAACTCCGGCACCCTGTATATTGCAAACAGCGGTTTCTTTATGTGTGTTGCTAAAAATCACATGAAATCTTTGTAAGGGAAAGTGCTCGTAAAATCTCTGATTTGTCCCTCTTTCAGTGTCTCTCATCGTGTAGGCAATAACAAACATTAACATCCGGGGCTGCCCTTTGGTTACTTCTCAGTTTCTGTTTCACTTTGAGGTTCTCAGCTCTGCAGCCTTTGGGCTGAAAACTCTGCATGGGGAAGTTTAAAAAACATTGTCTCCACTGGAGTTCATATTTGTTGTTTTTAAGCCATGGAACCTGTTTCTGTTTGTGTTACAAGGTTTGCTTTATACGACCCAAACTGTGCAGTGCATAGGGATAGCAGAGGCCTTTCAACCAGGTGACGCCTGACCCAGAGGTCACTATTGTTCATCTAAAATAACAACCTCTTTATGTAGGAAGCACTGCACATTGTCACAGAGACAGTGTCCGCTTGCCAGGGTTGTTTCCTAGCAGTCAGGTTGGTGCAGGAAGCAATCGGAAGGCAGGATTCCAAAGACAGGGCTACATTACATTTATAATACACAAATATCCTGACTCAGTATATTTACAAAGTGCTTTGCAAGTCCAGAGCGCTCTGCAAACATTTGCTTTTACAGGTGGGGAAACTGAGGCACAGAGCAGCAAAGGGCTTTGCTCTTACACAAGGAACCAGTGTTAGGGCCTAGTTGAGAAATCAGGGGTCCCTGGCTCCCTGCCTTGTGCTCAGGCCCTCAGACTTGTACCTCCCACACTGACACCCACACAGGATAGGATATAGTGGAATGATCAAGTATGTACCTGCTGTCCGTGGAGGTGCCTGATTTGACATGTAGGGTGTGCGCAACCTGCTTGAGAATGGTGCAGGGGAGCGTGTCTGTGCGTGGCGTGCGAGTTTGTAGCACGTGGGGGGTGGGTATTGGGGGTGTGTATTATGATAGTTTATTCACGTTTGCAGGCTACGATACAATTTTAAACGCAGTAACTAGTAACACAGTTGACAAGCCTTAATAGCATCAAATTGTGCATCTCCCCCGCAGCCCTGCTAAAGTGCCGTGGAGACGTACCAGCCCCCGCAAAAGCCGGAGGCCCCCATCTGCGCCGTGCCGCCTGGGCACGAGCCGCTTCCCTGCGCCCCACCCGCCGCCTCTCCTGCCCGTGCCCGGCCTCGCGCTTTCGTGGCCACGGGGCTGGGGCTGGGGCAGGGGCAGGGCCCCGGGTCGCCGTCTGTGCCCCCCCCCGGGGCGAGGGGCGCGCTCCGTGCAGCGCAGGGGCTGCTCTACTCGCCCCCGCCCGCGCTGCCCCCCCCTTTGCTGCTCGCCGCGCGGAGCCAGCCGCGGGGGGCAAACCCGGGAGGTGGGCGGGGGCTGGAGGCGGGCCCGGGCCCGGGCGGCCAATGGCAGCTCTCGCGTGCGTGGCTCCGGCAGCCTTACAAAGGGGCCGCCGCGCCCTGCCCGCTCCCCCCGCGCAGGCTGCGCCGCCTCGCCCCGCGCCCGATCGGCTGAGCGCGGCCACCCCGGCGGGGCCGGCCCGGGGCATGCGGCCGTTCGCGCCCGCTGCCTGACGCCGCCCGGGAGCCGGAGCCGGAGCCGGAGCGGCGACGCGAGGGTCCGATCCGCGGGCGCCCCGGTGATGGGCGCCCTGTGAGCGCCAGCGCAGCGCCGGAGCGCCGGAGCCCGGGGCCGGCGGGGCGTTGGCGGCTCCTTTGTCTCGACCTCCGCCGATGCCCCGGCGCGGGAGGCCGGAGGCCGCGCTGGGCGCCCCGGGCCGGAGCTGGGCCCCCTCCCAGCCGTAGCGCCAGGGCGCAGGGAGCGGCCGCGGGGCTGGCCCTTTGTCTGAGCCGAGAGCTCGTTCCGGAGATGGGGCTCCGGGGGGGCCGCCCCCTGGCGGGGCCGCGGGACCGGCCGCTGCGCCGTTGAGCCGCCCAGGTTGGTGCACCGGAGACCCCAGCGCGGGGCCGCGCCGCGAGCTCGGTTCCCGGGCTCAGCGGAGCACGCGGGCGGCGGGGGGCGGCAGGGAGCCCAGCTGCCGGTGGCCGGTCGTTATGGGGGCGCAGGGGCATGGGCGTTTCCGCTCCTAGCGGCCCGCGGGTGCCTCCAGGGCCCGTGAGGGGGGGAGGCCGCTAGTCCCGGGCCGGACGAGTTGCCCCTCCGCCGCTGTGCAGCGTGTGAGCGATGGGGGAGGGTGGCTGTGCCCTGGGGCTCACGTGGGTCGGGTGGGTGGCCAGGCTGGTGGGTGGATTGCGTGTGTGGCGTCTGTGCGAGATGGAAACCGTAGCTGGCCCCGGCAGACTGGAAGAATCCAGATCCAGATGGAGCAGGTTGTTCGGGCAACGCCCAGACCTAGAACCTGCTGGAACCCGTGTGCGTGCACATTCCTGACCTGCCTTGCAAAGGTGCTGAGCATCCGTAGCTCCCGCTGACTTTGCCTGTCGCTGGGGGCACCAGCACCGTCAGGCATTGAGCCCCAGAAGTATTTAGCATTCAGTACTGATGCAGAGCGAGCCACAACGCCTACAGGCCCGGACATAATTAGGTGGCTGAAAACTCAAGAGCCAGCTCCTCACACCAACCTCCAAGTAGAGTGTGAATAAGCCACTCAGCTGAGGCTACCAAACTGTGATCAGAGCTGCATTGCAACCCATGCCGGGGAGCGGGGGCACGGTAGGGCCTGGTCCATAGGCCTAGTGAATTGGCATGTGCCAGGCCCCATTCTTCCCTCTGCTCCCAGCCTGGCATGGCCAGGTGGAGCGTAGTCAGAGTGTAGTTTGCAGTGCTGCTGCAGGGATGGTGATGGGAGAGGCAGTGAGTATGGGGTTTTCTGGTGAGGATTTCCTAGGCCCCAGAGGATCCCCGTTCTCTCTCTCTTCTGCTTCTGATCTCAGAGGGGCTGGTGGAGTCCCTGGAATACTCACTGTGTGGCAGGAAGGGGGGCTGGCTGCTTCAGGGGGTTAGTCTCTGGACTCTAGCCCAGACTGGTAGTGACAGAGGAGTGCTGTTTTCAAATCACTTCAGGAGCCTCTGTATGCAACGAGTTGAGGGGTCTCAACTGACAGGTGTCCACATGACAAGAAATCCACCCTTGCAGCTGTCACTGTTGGGGCTGCTTGTCTGGCAGCCTCTGCAGAAAAGAAAAGGATGATTGGGCCATGGAGGCAGCTCCCCTTTGCTCCTGGAGGGGGTACTTAACTCAGGGAGGAATGATGCTACTCCCCTTGCAGTGCATGGAGGCCTCTGGCAACTTTTTGAAACATGACATTGATGTTAAAGGGGTGTGCAGGAGAAACCAAAGGTCACCCCACCCCCAGCACTGACCAGCCTGAGCTGTCTGTAGCCACTCCGATTGCAAGTGCTGCTTTCTCCTAGGGGAGTGTTGCAGAGATGCCCCATCTCAGAACAGAGGGTTACCCCCTGCCACAAGCGCCCTTAGCACAGCAGGAGTCTCCCCTAGAGCATGGCTCCCCTAGCACCGGGACTGCACTTCCTCGGTGGCCAGAACCTTGTATCTTATCTCAACAGCATCAGTCCCAGCTGGGCTTTTGATGCAATTGATCTCCCTGGGCTGGAGCCGCTGGAGTCTCCAGTCTGGTCTGCTTCTGGACTTGCTAATACTTCTTCCATTGTTCCTGGAGAGGCCTGCCCCGGGGTCTGGGCTCCCTGTCCCCGGGGTGCCCTATTGCTTGCTTTGATCTGGATCATCTTCTTGCCCAGCAGCTCCTGGGACTTGCTTCCAGATCTCTCCATCCCCATCTGCCATCTCCTTTGGCCTTTGCTCGAGGAAACCCCTGAAGCACGTGGACTCCCTCCTCAGCCTGGCTCCTCGGGGCCATTGTTCTCCTTAACTCAGGCTCCCGCTTTGCTCCCATTCCCAGAAACCTCAAGGCAATCGGTGACCCTGAACATGTTTGTTCCTTCCTCTGTGTCTGTTATCTGTCTGTCTAGCCCTATCAGCAGCACAACCCATGGTCTGGGGGAATCCCTGTTGGGGCTGGACTCCGTGGACTCCTTGTGATGCGGAGCGCTTCGCCCAACCTCACAGGCTTTCCAGCCGTTTCCAGGCTCAGTCCATTCCCCCTTCTGGCATCTCTACTCACCCCACCTGCTGACCTCTGATCACACAGACCCTTCTCTGAAGGGAGACAGGGTTCTGGTGCCCCATTCTGTTGCTACTTCCTAGCCACCCTCAGCTGGCTTCCCTGTCAATCTTCCTTTTCATTCTGGGGCTGTGTGTCATTCCTCCTCCTTGACAATGGGCAGAGACCCTGACTCCTGCATTGTTAATCACGTTCTCCTGCCAGCGCTGCACCATCCCTTCTGCCCCCATGGGGGAAGAGGGCAGGATCTGAGTGTTTGAGAGGATCTGGCTGTATTTCAAGGAATCCCTGTTGAGGTTACAGGGACAAACCATCCCGATGAGTCGAAAGAATAGTAAATATGGCAGGCGACCAGCTTGGCTTAATGGTGAAATCCTAGCGGATCTTAAACATAAAAAAGAAGCTTACAAGAGTGGAAGCTTGGACATATGACCAGGGAAGAGTATAAAATATTGCTCGGGCATGTAGGAAAGATATCAGGAGGGCCAAATCGCACCTGGAGCTGCAGCTAGCAAGAGATGTCAAGAGTAACAAGAAGGGTTTCTTCAGGTATGTTGGCAACAAGAAGAAAGCCAAGGAAAGTGTGGGCCCCTTACTGAATGAGGGAGGCAAGCTAGTGACAGAGGATGTGGAAAAAGCTAATGTACTCAATGCTTTTTTTGCCTCTGTTTTCACTAACAAGGTCAGCTCCCAGACTGCTGTGCTGGGCAACACAAAATGGGGAAGAGATGGCCAGCCCTCTGTAGAGATAGAGGTGGTTAGGGACTATTTAGAAAAGCTGGACGTGCACAAGTCCATGGGGCCGGACGAATTGCATCCGAGAGTGCTGAAGGAATTGGCGGCTGTGATTGCAGAGCCCTTGGCCATTATCTTTGAAAACTCGTGGCGAACGGGGGAAGTCCCGGATGACTGGAAAAAGGCTAATGTAGTGCCCATCTTTAAAAAAGGGAAGAAGGAGGATCCTGGGAACTACAGGCCGGTCAGCCTAACCTCAGTCCCTGGAAAAATCATGGAGCAGGTCCTCAAAGAATCAATCCTGAAGCACTTAGAGGAGAGGAAAGTGATCAGGAACAGTCAGCATGGATTCACCAAGGGAAGGTCATGCCTGACTAATCTAATCGCCTTTTATGATGAGATTACTGGTTCTGTGGATGAAGGGAAAGCAGTGGATGTATTGTTTCTTGACTTTAGCAAAGCTTTTGACACGGTCTCCCACAGCATTCTTGTCAGCAAGTTAAGGAAGTATGGGCTGGATGAATGCACTATAAGGTGGGTAGAAAGCTGGCTAGATTGTCGGGCTCAACGGGTAGTGATCAATGGCTCCATGTCTAGTTGGCAGCCGGTGTCAAGTGGAGTGCCCCAGGGGTCGGTCCTGGGGCCCGTTTTGTTCAATATCTTCATAAATGATCTGGAGGATGGTGTGGATTGCACTCTCAGCAAATTTGCGGATGATACTAAACTGGGAGGAGTGGTAGATACGCTGGAGGGGAGGGATAGGATACAGAAGGACCTAGACAAATTGGAGGATTGGGCCAAAGAAATCTAATGAGGTTCAATAAGGATAAATGCAGGGTCCTGCACTTAGGATGGAAGAATCCAATGCACCGCTACAGACTAGGGACCGAATGGCTCGGCAGCAGTTCTGCGGAAAAGGACCTAGGGGTGACAGTGGACGAGAAGCTGGATATGAGTCAGCAGTGTGCCCTTGTTGCCAAGAAGGCCAATGGCATTTTGGGTTGTATAAGTAGGGGCATAGCGAGCAGATCGAGGGACGTGATCGTTCCCCTCTATTCGACACTGGTGAGGCCTCATCTGGAGTACTGTGTCCAGTTTGGGCCCCACACTACAGGAAGGATGTGGATAAATTGGAAAGAGTACAACGAAGGGCAACGAAAATGATTAGGGGTCTAGAGCACATGACTTATGAGGAGAGGCTGAGGGAGCTGGGATTGTTTAGTCTGCAGAAGAGAAGAATGAGGGGGGATTTGATAGCTGCTTTCAACTACCTGAAAGGGGGTTTCAAAGAGGATGGCTCTAGACTGTTCTCAATGGTAGCAGATGACAGAACGAGGAGTAATGGTCTCAAGTTGCAATGGGGGAGGTTTAGATTGGATATTAGGAAAAACTTTTTCACTAAGAGGTGGTGAAACACTGGAATGCGTTACCTAGGGAGGTGGTAGAATCTCCTTCCTTAGAGGTTTTTAAGGTCAGGCTTGACAAAGCCCTGGCTGGGATGATTTAACTGGGACTTGGTCCTGCTTTGAGCAGGGGGTTGGACTAGATGACCTTCTGGGGTCCCTTCCAACCCTGATATTCTATGATTCTATGATTCTATGATCCTCCTTGTGTGTCTCCTCCACCCGGTTGTGGCTGAGCTATAGGGAGTACAGAGGGTCCCAGCCTGTGCTCAGGCTCCTCTTCAGAGCCTTGGGTCTGTCTGGGCTCCTGCGCCGGTCTCATCTCATCACCCTGAGTGCCTCGTCCTGCCCATTGCACTGTAATGTGGAGTGGGGGGTTGCAGGGCCAGCCTGACAGGGGAATGGGGCTGGGGCTGCAGCTGCAGGGGATGGGGGGCAGTAGGGGGAGGACTCTCAATTCCAGCCATTGGGCAGAGATGTGGGGTTCTCTAATTGCAGACTCTGTACAGGTGGTGTTTTCTTGGTCCTGTCCTGGGGGGGGAGGGGGCTAACTAGATGATCTTTAGTGGCCCCTTCCAGCCCTATTTTTCTAGGTTTCTCAGCCCCTGCCTCCTGCTGCCCCCACCCCACTCCCATCTGCTCCCCTCATTTGCACAGTCTGTGCACTACACTAACTGCACATGTGCCCACAGTCTGAACCCAGCACTCAGCCCACAGCCATGCCCAGCAGCCATGGCAGCCCGATTCCACCCCTTCCCCAGGGCGGTAAGTTAAACCGCAGCCTGCTTGCCCTGCCTTAGCCTAGCCACATTGTTCTAAGAGGAGCAAATGAGACTCTAGCAGGGGCTGGGCCCAGCCAGCGCATGCCGGTTCTGGGAACCTCCTGCTCCCAGCCACACTGGGCCCCTTCCCACTGCATTTGTTTAATGTTTAATGACTGATGCACTGATGTTTGCTGGGAAGGCAGGGGCGGAGGTGGAGGGAGGGAGAAGAAAACGCCACCCTCTGGGGAGGGAAAGGGTGCGTGGGCTGGGAGTACCGGATGGGGCAGCGGTTCCCCCTGCCATGGATGTAAGGTGCACTGATGTCCCTGATGGGGGCAAGAGAGGCTCCTTTGCAGGGGTTGGCACACATCCATGGGGCTCAGCTCTCCTGGGAACCAGGCCTGCCCTGGCCTGTGCTGTTCTCCGGACATGTAGGGGTTAGGACCCGGACCCACTGCAAGCACAAGGTTTGCAGCAAGCAAATCACCAGGCTGCTGCTCTGAGTCCACACTGTGCTTCCTGTGAGGGATTCTGGGTAGCGTAGTCCAAAGCAGGTTTCCTTCAGTGAATAGTACTTTGATACGTGCTGACACTGCATGCTCACAAAGCTGCCTTGCCGTGCTCTCAGCCCTGGCTCTGCCTGGGACTTTACTTTGCACAGTCATACTGAGAAGAGGCGCCGTGGTAACTTGGGGGGTGACACAGCTTTGCCATGGGAAAGGCTCCCTGCTGTTAAGACAGAGGCGAGTGCTTCCAGGGCCCTGCTCTACACCGATGCCATAAATCCCCTGGCTGTGCCCTGCTAGCACTGTTCTCACAGCCTAGCTCCTGCCCAGGTGGCCGGAGCAGCGCCTCAGGGGCACGAATGCTGAGTGCTAGCTCTAGCTTGGCAACCTCTGTTAAATGGTCTGGTGGTGGGACAGGCATCCCACGCATGTGGCCTCTTTATGTTTCAGCCCTGACCCAGAGGCGATGCTGTTGTGGGGGAGGGAGGGGCTTGGACATCATGGGCCCCGGATCCACAGTGTGCCTGTTCTGCTGTGTCTGGCCTTATGGGCCCCTTCCCCCCCCCCCCCGTGCTGTGGCTGAGACTGCTGAGGAGGGGGTGCTAGTGGTCCCTGATTATTGGACAGCTGCCCACATGGGACTAGACTGAGACCTGCCAGACTTTGGTTTACGTGGGGCCAGAGAGCAGCCACGGTGAACAGGGGGCACTGGCACGTTCCCCCGCTGCCAGCCGGGGCTTGACTCGGATGCATTCTCTATCAGCCAAAGGCTCCGTAGCCAGTTTGTGGGCCCTGCGCTCTAATGGCTCCTCCTTGTGTGGGGCAGCCAGGGCTGAGGCTCTGCTAACGGCTAGGCAGCCCTTCCTGTTCTCTACAGATTCTTATACCGCTCTCCTTACCTTAGCATCAGGGCTGGCCCCAGCATAACCTACAGTAGCCCAGGACAGCTTTGCAGTCTGGATCAATCCAGTATCTCTGTGTTCTCCGTGCTGCTGGCCCAGCCCTGCCCCTCAGAGACCCTCCTGTGCTGGGGGAACAGGGGGCACTTAGGACAGCGTCCAGGGGCTGCAGCAAAGGGGGAATCACTCCACTACTTGGCAGGGATCCCCTTCGCACCAGATTGTATGCGGGAGCATCCTCGGAGCACCCAGAGGCTCTCACCCCCATCCCAGCTGGTCCTGCTTCCAGCACCCTGCCCTGGCCAGCTGAGCCCTCCCGTAGCAGAGTGTCAGATGAGGAGGCTGGCAGAGGTGAGGGGCTGGAGAGGCCTGCTGCCTGGCACTGGGGGTAGGGCTCTAGTGTCTGTTTAGGCCCTAGAAGGTCAGAGAAGGATGGTCCGTAGGGTTCCATGGGGGATGGGGTCCCCATGCTTCATTGCTTGCCTACCCTGGTTTAAGTGCCAGGAGTGATAGAGTTTGGGGGGGGGGGGCGGGGCGGGGCAGGCTGTGCACAGGATCTGGTGTATTGTAGTGATCCCCTGTAGAGATTGATTCCAGATCATCTGGGCACAGTGGAGTCAGCTGCCTACAGACCTCCTGGTGCTCCCCTCTGTTCATTGTGCCTGGGAGAGTCCCAGCTGGAGGGGAGTGTGCTCTGTCCATTGACTCTGCGCATGGGGGCTCTTGGAGAGCATTCAGCTGCATACAATCCAGCCTGTGTGTGCCGGCTGGCTGGGGGGAGAGTGCCATGTGACTTGCTGCGCTGGGCCCATTCATCCTGCCCTGGGGGACAGCCGGGGAGTCAGCTGTATGGTAATGGCTGCCCCACTGAACAGTGCAGAGGCTTGAATGGAACAGAGGGGCAGATCCCGCACAGGCTAAGATCAACCGCCTTGCCACATGCCCACCCCACCTGGGGAGAGCAAGGGGATGGGAGGCCTGGCCCACCCTGCCACTCCTATCCATGTGTGCAAGTGCTTGTAGCACTCCGTGTGTATGCTGTCACTGCTCGAGCTGGCTGCGTTCTGCTCTGTGGCAGTGAGCACACTTCGCTGTGTGTCACCATTTGCGGGTGTATTTGTGTGTCTCTCTGCAAGCCCCACCCCTGCAGCTCAATCTCATCTCCCCCCTGCAGAGCCGGGACAGGACCGTGTTCATGTGCAGAACGACCCCAGCAGCCCCGGTATGACATCAGGGAACGGAAACTCTGCCTCTACTGTTGCTGGCACTGCCCCCCAGAATGGTGAGAATAAACCACCACAGGCCATTGTGAAACCACAAGTCCTGACGCATGTTATCGAAGGGTTTGTGATCCAGGAGGGGGCAGAGCCGTTCCCGGTACGCACCTTCTTCTTTTCCCCCCTTTACCCTGTTCTCTTTTTGTGTTCTCGCTTTGGCGCATGCGCAGGTCTCGCTCCCGCTCTGCGTTTCCCTGATGAGAGCAGGAGCCAGCTGAGCATAGGCCTCCAGTCACTGCCGTGCCACAGCTCATGAGGCCTGAGGGGGGCACTCACCTCTGCTGTGAGACCCTGCCCCCACAGTGGGGTGCTATTCTGGGCCAGGTGGTCTAATAGTTAGAGCACAGGACTGGGGGGCAGGATTCCTGAGTTCCAGTCCTAACTCTGCCACTGACAGGTGATCCTGGGTAAGGCTCCTTTTTAGAAGGGGCCTCTGAATTTGTGTGCCCAGTTTTAGACACTTTGGGCCTTGTCTGGGATGGTGCACGCCCACAGAGGGTGCTCAGTGCTTCAGGAAATCAGGCCTTAGGTGTGTCCACTGGAGCACCTGAGGCCTCCAAAATCCAAGGCCACTTTTGGAAAATGGGGGCCTTAACTGCTCTCCCTCTGTTTCCCCATGTGAGCCATGGGGATAATGAGACTTTGGGAAGTGCTGTGAGAGGCGGGGCTGAAAAGCACTAAGCAAAGGGTTATGATTCGAACTTGTCGCTGTTTTCAAATGAGCTTTGAAACCCTTGGAGTCACGTGCACTGTAGGTGACAGTATGGAATGGCAGTTACTGCCTTTGAAAGGGGCAGGGGACACTTCTGGGCATCGATACCAGTTTTATTATTACAATATTTATTTAAAAGTCCTTGTAAATAAAGTTATTGTTAACCTGTCTGGCTTCCTAGCAGAGCTAAGAAGTGCTCAGGAACTGGGGGCAGGGGGCCTGGAGCCTAGTCAGCTTCAGCCTGAGGGTAGAAATTTATTTATATGACCCCTCCCCCCACTTTGCCGAAGCGCTTGGGTCGGTATAGGGAGCGACCGGCCCAGCAGCGCATGGTGTAAAGCGCTCCTGAGGAAGGAGCAGAGCTGCGGGGTGTAAAGTTCCAGCCACTCTGAACTTGCTCAGTCTCATCTCAGCCTGGTCTCTGTCTGAAGGGGAATATTCCACTTGGAGCGCAAATGATCGAGCCGCTTTAGAGCGAGAGGAAAAAGATCAACTTTCCACCGAACAAAACCAAAACCTCCCTCGACTGTCTTCCCGGGTGAGCTGGCAGGGGAGGAGCCAGCCCTCCCTGCGGAGAGAGCCCTGGGGAAAATAAACAGAGCGGTGACTGAGCTGTGAGACTCTGCAAATTGCAGCAGATGAAATTCACCCCCACACAGAGGCCCGGCATGAGATACATGCCCCTCCTAAACCTGCAGGATATCGGTGGTGCCAAGGCTTTCTGCCCAGGGTGGATTTCACTAATGCTTGTGTGTTCATGTGGCCCTTCGACTCAGGCTCCGATCCTGCATAACTGTGATGAGACTGCTCGCAGCAGATGGGTAATGCAGGACTGGGGCCTGTGTGTGTACGCTGTGTGACTGAGGGAGGCTGCACTGAGCACGTGATCTGGGCGCTGAAGCGGGGAGGCAGGGATGAGGCAAAGATTGCTGCACTCTGTGGAGGAGAAATGCACCTTAGAGGCACAGGAGAGGGGCGGCTTTCTCCAATATGTGGGGCTGGGCAAATCGTTTCAGCCTCTGGACCTGGCACCCTCTAATGCCAGTTTGCCTTGATATGCAAAGTTTCACTCCAAACCCAAGTGGGCTTCTGCTGCGCCAGTGTGAACAAGGGCATGCCCCTGAGTAATTCAGCTCCATGCAGGCCAAGAGCTCAGCTTGGAGCCAGCTGGTGCAGCAGGGAGCATGGCAAAGGCTGCGTGCTTAGGCCTGAAGCAGAAGCCTTGCTTTTCTCTGCATCCCCCTGCCCACCTAGCTGGCCCACCAGAACAGCCTAGCTTGGTGGGTCACTGCTGTTGCCCTTCAGTGGCTGCATCACAGAGCCGCTAACAGACCTACCACTGCCACCAGCTGGGGGAGCTCTCCTCCAACTCCCCCAGCAAAGGTCTGTGGTTTTGGAGCTGAGTTCTAGGCCGAACTCCCCAGAGGGGCAGGGAGCAGCCCCCTCCTTTCTGCCCGCTGCAGGGTTTTTGGAGGCCTGCCGAGAGCCAGCCCGAGGTTGCAGGCAGAGCGGCCCTCTAATCTGTCTTGCCCTGTGTCTCCGGCTCTCCAGGTGGGGCGCTCTTCACTGCTCGTGGGGAATCTCAAGAAGAAGTATGCCCAGGGCCTTTTGGCTGAGAAACTCCCACAGCAGGATAATACAACCACCACTGACTCTGAAATGGAGGAGCCCTATCTGCAAGGTAGGCCCTGGCCAGCAGAGGCGTTAGAGAACTGTGCCACGTGCCACTGATCCTCCCACGCCACTAGTCAGGGGAGGGAGTGGCCATCGCATTCGTTAAGAGCTGAGGTCGGGGGCTGCCTGATGTGGGTACTGAGGGTCAAACCTCCCCACTGCCCCCATTAAAGGGGATGCTATGGGATGGACATTTCACCCTAGCACAGACAGGGCAGCCCTTGACACTGTTCCCACTGGGAAGAGGGGGAGGAGACGACAGCAGGGAATAGGGTGGTGGGAGCACAGGCTAATGGTTAGAGCTGGGAGTCAGGAGACCAGGGTTCTATTTCTGCCTCTGCCACTACCCTCCTAGGTGACCATGAGAGAGTCACTTTTCCCCTTTTGTGCCTCAGATTCCCCATCCATAAGATTTGAGTGAGGGGATGATGATCCTGACTCCCCTCCCAGGGGCTGTGAGGGCCCATGAAGGCTGCAAAACACTTTGTGGGTGAGAAAAGGGTGCTGAGGGTGGAGAACAAAGGAAATGCAGAAAGGGGGAGGGCAGATAAGCAGGGAGCTGAGAGGTAGCTGTGCTCTCAACCTTCAGCTTGTAGGCTTATGGGCTGGGGCCAGAGCCTATCCTCTGGGGCCTTTCCTGGGACCCTGGCCTGGTTTCCAGGTTCAGGGGCAGCCTGGTTTCTGGCAGTGGGGGCCAGAACGAAAAGAGGGCTGAGTCATTCAAGCCGATTGTGCAGCAACCATTTGCTAATGTGGGTAAAGTGGTGGTGGGGGGACACGTAAAGTCTGAGATGCCCCCAATACCCAGATGTTCTCCAGTCTCCTCAGGGCTGCTGGGTTAAGATGCAAGAACATCTCAGGATCCCTGTGTAGGCCAGACCCACATGTGCTGTTGCCGCAGGCCCGCGGCTCCAGGAATAACACTCATTTGCCCACCCACCAAAAGCAGGATCCCATGGCGCCCAGAGGCAGGCAGGCCTGCCTGTCTGGCATGGGAGAGCACAGCAATTTGAAAGCCAGAGCGTCTGCAGGGCTCCTATATCTCCTTGTCTGGCCTTTGAGCAGGAGGGAACAGTCAGGGACAGTCACCCCTCACCTAGAGCAACCAAGGCATCTGCCAGGAGCAGCCTGCTGGGGGGGCTGTCTGGCCAGGGGGAGCGGGGAAGTGGCCTTGCCTATGGTGGGTGCTTGTGTGTGTGGGGGGATGGGTGGAGGAGGATTGGCTGTGCTGGGCTGGTGCTCGCCTGTGGCCCAGGGGCTGCAGATGGGGCTGTGCTGGAGGGGAGGGGGGGCGGCTATGCCGGGGGAGGCAGGGTTGCTCTGCCCAGGCAGTGGCTGAGGCCCCACTGCATGCCAGGCTTGTGCGAGCCATCACTAAGAGCCAGGTGTGTCTGTTGGTCCCTGTGTCCTGCTGTGTCCCCAGAATCCAAAGAGGAGGGGAACCCCCCGAAGCTGAAGTGCGAGCTCTGCGGCCGTGTTGACTTCGCCTACAAGTTCAAGAGGTCCAAACGCTTCTGCTCCATGGCCTGTGCCAAGAGGTAACCACTACTGAGCGATGCCTGACAACCAACCAACACCCCCGCCGCCCCTGAGCGGCGCCTGACCCCACTACCAAGCAGCACTCCCGGCTCTGCTGCTGGGCAAGGCCATCTAGCATTCCCTACCCCTTCGTGCATGTGATCGCCACCGTGGGCAAAGCCCCTGAGTCCCACTCCATCCCTCAGCATCATCTGCCTCATGCGGGGGCCAGGGGCTCTTCCCCCCCTCCAACATGTTGGCTCTGGGGGTTGGGGTGCTGGCAGGGCCATGCTGTGGCTGGTGCATCTGCCTAGTGCAGGGCTCCCCCAGGCACCATCTGCACTCATCCTGCCACTGTGGGGAGCGTGGCAGGGTTGTGAGGCCGCTGATCTGAGACCCCATCACTGACCCCCCTCCTGGGTCCCCTGTCAGGTACAACGTGGGGTGCACGAAGCGGGTGGGGCTCTTCCACCCTGACCGCAGCAAGCTCCAGAAACCGGGGGCGACCGCACACGGGCGCCGCCGCACCTGCAAGGGAGCCTTACCTGTCCTCAGCAAGGACACCAAGAAACAGGTGAGCTGCAGTCTTCCCCCCAGGGTGGTGCTCCTAACCCCCTTCCCTCCCCCAGGGTCCCCAGGAGGCAGCTAGTGCACGAGCCTAGAAGTCAAGGACCTGGGCTACCCACTGGCCCTTGGCAAATCGCTGAGCTTCTGCAGGCACCTCCTGCTCGCCTGAGGGCTGAGAGGGGTAGTCGCCGCTGTAGGGCAGGCAGGTGGGGTTACAATTTTATTAAGATGATAAAATTAAAAAAAAAGGTGTAGAGTTTAAGCGTAGAAGTTTCTGGTTATCGGGGAATAAGGTTCAGATTATCAAGGGGTGTGGAATTCGGGTTGGGATCGGATGGCGTAAGGAATACAATCTGCAATCTCCCCGATTGGGGGTAAAAGGTTGATCTTAACCATCAGTTAGCCCCATTGCCCAGTCAGGAGGGAGAGGCAGTAATGTGCTGAGAGGGGGTGGGTGTGGTGGGAACAGAACCTAAGAACCTCTGGACAGACAATCAACTTTCTGCTGAAGCTGAGACTAGAACTAAGGACTTTGGGCTCCGACCCCTGCCCTCTAACCACTGGACTGCACTCCCTCCAGCGCCAGCAATAGAACCCAGGAGTCCTGCCCTAGTTCCCCACAGGGAGCAATAGGACCCAGGCGTCCGGCTCCCAGTCGTCTGCAGAGCAGAAGAGACTGGGGAGGTGGGTGTTGCATGGGCGGTGGGGGGCTGGGCCCCCACAGGCTGACCTCTCCGCTGCCCCTGCAGACGCCGGTGTCCCTCTCCACGGGCTCGGTGCCGCTTTCCGTCACAGCCTCGCTCCAGCTCAACCGCAGCCAGGAGGATTCCAGCCGCTGCTCCGATAACTCGAGCTACGAGGAGCCACTGTCACCCCTCTCAGCCAGCTCGTCCACCTCACGCCGGCGGCAGGGCGAGCGTGACCTGGAGCTGCCTGACATGCACATGCGGGACCTTGTGGGCATTGGGCACCACTTCCTGCCCAGCGAGCCCACCAAGTGGAATGTGGAGGATGTCTATGAATTCATCCGCTCCTTGCCAGGTGAGGGACCCTCCCGGACTTGCTCCCCTCCCTGCCACATGGGCCCTAGGTCAGCCAGGGCCTGCGGGATCTTTGAGGCCTGCATGTCTGGGGTGTTGCTTTGCCCACTGCTGACATGCAGCTAGCTCTGGTGTGGAGTCCAGCAGCTGTTCTGCGCTATCCAGGGATGGGCTGGAGTTGGCATGGAAGGAGCATGGGGAACCAGGTTTTGACTTCCAGAGAGAAGCTAGTGAGCTCGGCAGCAGTTTCAGCTAGAGCAAACCACTCTGCCCCCAAATCTGAGAGCAGCTGGCCAGGCTATGAGGGCCTTCATCAATCACCCCACCCTCCCTCTCACCTGTGCTGACCCTGCGTGCCTGCCTCCAATGCTGGGGCCTCAGACAGCCACTGCCCCCCCTCTGTCTGAGGTGTCAGTCTATCCTGCAGGGGTTCCCCCAGGGGCATTCCTGCACCCCTTGACTTCTCCTGGCCTCTGCTGTCATCATCCTTCAGCCCCTGCTCGCTGTGAGATGCCCTGACCTGACCTGCTGTTCTGTGTGACCCAGGCAGAGGGTTTGTCTGGGCCTCCCTGGGAGGGAGGAGTCTTCCCAACCTCCCCCCACCACAAACGAGGCACCTCAGAGCCCTGTGCTGACTGCCCTTCCAGTGGGAGGCATGGGGTTGTGGCGCATCCCTGCTCCTGCCTGGGAGCACTGCAGCCACCTGTGGGGTGGGACACAGGAGCTATTTAACAGCTCGCAGCAAGAGATTGGGACAGGAACAAAAACACTGTTTGCAGTTATAGCTGCCAGGGGACCCCAGTGAGGGCTCCCCTGAGCTAGGTGTGGCCATGGTGCCTGGGTAACCTGATCAGATTCTGTTCTATTCTTCTGCCAAGACGGTTCCAGCACAACTGGGGCTGCCTGCGAGGGGACAGCACCCCTTGCCAGTCCTGCTCTCCCTGCACTGGCTCAGGCTCCCATCCAGCGCTGAGCTAGCACAGATCTGCTTGGTGTAGGGAGGTGGTGATGGCTCCCTGGAGAGGGCAGAGCTGGCCAAGGGGGTGGTGGTGGTGGAAGGCTGGGCTGGCACCCGCTCTGATGGGCTCACTGGCTCCCTGCAGGGTGCCAGGAGATCGCGGAGGAGTTTCGTGCCCAGGAGATCGACGGGCAGGCCCTGCTGCTGCTGAAGGAGGATCACCTCATGAGCGCCATGAACATCAAGCTGGGCCCAGCACTGAAGATCTACGCCCGCATCAGCATGCTCAAGGACTCCTAGAGGCGCCCGCGTGCATGGCACGGGCAGCCCCCTGGCCACACCCACGCAGGGCAGAGGCACCTGCCCACGGAAGCCCTTTGGGAACAGGCTGTAGCTGTGGATAGGAGCTGGGGGACAACACTGGGCCCATGAGCTCCCTGCTGCCCGGAGCACAAAGGGCCCCTGAATCCCACAGCTGGGGTCTGATGCCTGGATACCTCTGTCATCCCACCTCTTTGCCGGGGCAGGAGGCTATGGTTTGAGGACTATACATATTCTGTAGCATTAGTTTCCCCTCCTGCTGTCCCAGACTGCCCTGCAGTGCACAGGGGAGAGGGGATCCTGGCTGCAGGGCAGGATGGGGCTGTTCAAGGGGCAGTGGCCCCCATGGCCAGGTGCTGGCTGGCAGTAGGCAGGGCTGGGCTGATTCCCCTCTACCCACCTAGCTGTGTGACCTACAGGAGCACCACTCCCCTCTCCAGCCCCTTTGGCACCCCCTGTTCACCCCCCAGAACTGCAGACTTGCCACCCCCTGGAGAGGTTGAGGGGTTCATGCTGGACCCAACCCCTACTCTCAATGCCAAACAGGACGGTTGCCTTAAAGTTGTGTGGTTGTGGTGCCAGGCATGGCTCCCCCCTCTTTCCCCCAGGGCAGGCTGCCAGTTCCTGGGCCCCCGTTTGTGCTCCCAGCCTGCGGCCAAAGCTGCTGAGGGTGGCAGCGTATCCTGTGGCTCAGACTGTTAACTCAGAAGCCAGCGTGTCCCACTGGTGATGGCTCCTGGGCGGTGGGGGCCCTGCTCCTGGGACAGCACAATGGGGAGCAGGCTCCTGGCTGGCTGTGTGGGGGCAAGAGTGCCCCGTGCCCCTTGGCAGGGGGATGCATTGGAGTAGGGCCTGCTGTGTTCCCTGGGCCTGGGCACCGCTGGCCCCAGTGCCCCAAGAGCATCCGTCCCTGTGCTGGGCGGGGGGGGCTGTCCCTCCAGGCTACTGGGGCCAGTGTAGCTGGCTCATGCCAATAGAGCAACCCCCATGCTGGCTTGGGGGGCATCTGCACAGGCCTCCCTGGGGCTTCCCTTGGCACCTGTCCTCAGGCTGCCATAATACTGCCAAGGCTGCCTGCATGCAGCGGGGTGGGGGGCTCCAAGCCCCACTGAGAATCATTCCTTTCCTAAGAGGGGGAGAGATGTAGCTCTGTTCTCCCCTCCCTACTGCAGAGCTGCTGGCTGCAAGTGTCCCCCAGCACCTAGGGAGCCACTCCTGGCTCTAGACTGAGGGAGGCTGGGCTGGGAAGGTCTTTTTAAACCCCTTTTTTTTCCCCTGGTTTTTAATAAACATTACAAAAAACCCCCACAAACCTCCACTCGGGGGCTTTTCTGGGCCTAGAAGCATGCTGGGCGCCAGCCCCCCTTCGGCTGGTTAGTAGCAGGAGCGGGGGCTCGGCTAGGTGCAACCTTTCTGCCCTGCCCTGGGTGGAGACCCGCCTCTGGCTCCTGGTTCGACACTGAAGGCTCTGGCAGTGCTGCTTTGGCTCCGGTTTACCCAGTGTCCCAGTGGTAAGAGCTGAAATTGGTGGTTTGGAGAGGAAGTTGAATGAAAGGGGAAGAAAAGCCGGTGTCCACCCCTTGGGGTGGCTGGAGCTCGTGAAATCCATGAGGAAGGGGGAGGGTGAGAGCAGCTGCTCTGTCGGGTTGATGCTGAGCAGGGCCCAGGGGCTGGAATTCTTCTTTTCACTTTTGAAAATATTTTTCAAAACTGAAACTTCCAAGCTGGAAAGTTGGCTGCCCTGTGACCTGATCGACCAACCAGCTGGGCCAGAGAAGGGGGCAGAGAGTTAGAAACCAACGAATGAAAAAACACCACGCCTCTTGGACGGGCCCCAAACAGGAGCAGTCTCCCCCTAAGAGTCCTGGAAAACAGGCAAACAACTGGTTTCACATAGTGAAATGCCAGTTTCTTGGCAAAACGGTCCAACAACTGCCCCCCAGCTCTGTTCATATCCTTTGCTTTCCCCCATAGTCACAGCCTAAGGCCTGCTAGCTGAGCCCCTCCAGTCTTCAATGGATTGCCTCATGTAGGGCAGGGCTTATATCCCTGTGGGGGGCAACTGAGGCACAGATCCCCAAAGCTACCTGGCCACCTAACTCGTGTTGAGCTCAATGGAAGATCTCACCTCTGAAGATCTGGGCCTAAAAGTCTTTCCCCAGGCAGGGCCTTGATCCCAGGTCTCTCCCACCCTAGCTTAGAGCCTGGCTCCCTCAGTATGGCACTTGCTTGCCCTTGGTATTGGCAGCACTTTGGATTCAGGCTGCTGGGGGGAAGCGGGGAGTGTGCTCTGTGCCCTGCCGTGCTCCAAGATGAAGTGCCAAGGAGCTGAGCATGCTCCTGCCACCTGGAGTCGCCGAGGCAGAGATGGCCAATGTCTCCTGTCTGCAGCCCTCTGCTCAGGCTGCATATGCTGGATGCTCCCACTAGCTTCAGTGGGAGCAGATGCAGAATCCGCTCTTGGAAGGTGCCAGTAGCACCATTCATGCTGTGGCTCAGGCCCTGCTTCAGGTAGCCAACAAGTCCAAAGCCGCCCCCCCCCCCCGGCTCAGTATCCTCCCCCCTTCCCCTTTGCTTGCAAGGGTCAAAGCAGGAGTGCTGGTGGGGCAGTGAAGGGGGTGAGAGGTAGCACCTCATTAGAATAGAGTCTGGCAGATTAGCCTCCCATTCAGCTGGAGTTTAGGAGCAGATTCAATCTCCCTCTGGACGTTCCTTGGCTATGAATGGTGTCGCAGGGCGTGGAGGGCACAACGCTGAAGGGTTCAATGCTGGCTCATGCTGCTTGAGGTTTCCACGCCCAGGGGTAAGTGGTGGGTTAACCTTGTGTGCTGATCACGCACTGGGAGGCTTTGCAAACAGCCCAGGGACCACACAGCAGGCGTGGGAGAGGGTGGAAATATGAGCCGGGCCGCTCCTTTAGAAATGGGTTTGATGCAACTCACTGTCAGTCTACTGCACGCTGACTAATGGATGGAGAGCTAGTGCGCAGAGGGGCACAACGCAGGAGGCACCGGGGAGCGTCCCTGGCCGTGGCTGGTGCTGGAGGGTGTGGGACAACCAAGGGGGTTCAGAGGTGAGCAGCGGAGGAGTTAGACCATCTGCTGGAGGTGGGGATGAGAGAACCTACAGCTCGAGGAGAGCGAGTGTCCCGGGGAGAGGGTTAGTCGTAGTGGTAGCACTGCCAGTAACTAGGGGGAAAGGGAAACCCCCCCACCAGTGAGATCTCCTGGACCACAAGGGGGAGGGGCCCTTTGGGAGGGTGGAGCTGGCTCTCAGGTGGCCTGGCCCTCTCAACTAAAGTAGGGCAAGTCACCAGAACCTGGGCTGCAGGCAAGGCTCCGGCCCTGCCTGGGGTTAGCCTGGATGATACACCTCTTCCCCTCTTCTGATTTCATGGCCCAGGGCCCTAGGCTGTGTATGGTCCTACATGTCTGCATGGGGTTCTGCTCTCACCCGCTCGCAGTGCCAGGGCATCGTATCTGGAGTGGGTAGGTGGCAGGCCTGCTGCCTGCAATAATTGGGTGCTCTGGGGAACCTCCGTCTGACAACCTAGAGGAGAGCATGTCAATAACCAGGGTGTTGAGCAATGGGGAAAGAGTTAAATGGGCTGGGTGGGGCCATGATCCCCAGATACCAGCACAAGGGGGAGGGGCCCTTTGGGGGGATGGCTGGGGTGAGTTTAGCCCACTTTGCAGTTTGTGTGGGGATCAATGACCTCAAAGAGGTAATGGGCTGCCCCTGGGAAAGCCCATTTGATTTCAGTGGGGCAGGGGATGGCGTGCCTCCTTGGCAGGGGCAGCTGAGCTCATCCCCATGGCTACTGGCCCAGTAAACTTTCCCCTCCCTCCCCCCCTTACAGGCTAAGCCTGAGGCTGCCTCTGGCATTTCGAGCCTCTGCTGACACCTAAAGACTGTGCATGGAAACAACAGTGCCGCAATGGCACTATGGGTCTGTCTACATTGCAGTGGAAGCCTGGGGTTCAAACTCAGCCTAACTCTCCCTTCTGTCTACACACAAATCACACTAACCCAGGCTTGGACCCAATGGGGGTGGAGGGTCTAAGCCTGAGTCAAGCTGGGACCCAGGGTTCAAGCCCTGTTGTTTTGCAGTGTAGATGCAGCCCCACTGGATTCATGCTCGAGTGTGAAAAGGATCCCACAGGACGACTTTCTTTGTCCTCTGGACAGTCAAGTTTGTTTGATAGATGTTAAGTCCAGAAGGGACCATCATGATCACCTAGTCTGCACCTCGCAGGCCACAGAATCTCATCCACCCACTCCTGTAACAGACCCCTGGCCTCTGGCTGAGTTACTGACATCCTCAAATCATGGTTTAAAGACTCTGAGTTACAGAGAATCCACCATTTACACTAGTTTAAATCTACAAGTGACCTGTGCCCCATGCTGCAAAAGAAGGTGAAAAAACCCCAGGGTCTCTGCCAATCTGACCCAGGGGAAATTCCCTCACGATCCCATATATGGCCATCAGTTAGACCGTGAGCTTGTGGGCAAGACCCTCCAGCCAGACACCTGGGAAAGAATTCTTTGTAGAAACTCAGAGCCCTCCCCACCTAGTGTCCTATCACTGACCTTTGGGGCTATTTCCTGCTAGCAGTCACAGATCAGCTACATGCCATTGTAGGAAGTCCCATCATACTATCCCCTCCAAAAACTTATCAAGCTCAGTCATAGAATCATAGAACGGGAAGAGACCTTGAGAGGTCATCTAGTCCAGTCCCCTGCACTCAAGGCAGGACTAAGTATTATCTAGACCATCCCTGACAGGTGTTGTCTGCTCTTAAAAATCTCCAATGATGGAGATTCCACAACCTCCCTAGGCAATTTATTCCAGTGCTTAACCACTGACAGTAAAGAAGTTTTTTCTAATGTCCAACCTAAACCGCCCTTGCTGCAATTTAAGCCCATTGCTTCTTGTCCTATCCTCAGAGGTTAAGAAGAACAAATTTTCTCCCTCCTCCTTGTAACAACCTTTTATGTACTTGAAAATGATTATCATGTTCCCTCTCAGTCTTCTCTTCTCCAGTCTAAACAAACCCAGTTTTTTCAATCTTCCCTCATAGATCATGTTTGCTAGACCTTTAATCATTTTTGTTGCTCTTCTCTGGACTTTTCCAATTTGTCCACATCTTTCCTGAACTGAACTGGACACAATACTCCAGTTGAGGCCTAATCAGCATGGAGTAGAGCGGAATAATTAGTTTACGTGTCTTGCTTACAGGAGTGTTCTGCTAATACATCCCAGAATGATGTTTACTTTTTTTGCAACGGTGTTACACTGTTGACTTATATTTACTTTGGGATCCACTATGACTCCCAAATCCCATTCCACAGTACTCCCTCCTAGGCAGTCATTTCCTATTTTGTATGTGTGCAATTGATTGTTCCTTCTGAAGTGGAGTACTTTTCATTTGTCCTTATTGAATTTCATCCCATTTACTTCAGACCATTTCTCCAGTTTGTCCAGATCATTTTGAATTATAATCCTGTCCTCCAAAGCACTTGCCACCCCTCCCAGCTTGGTATCATCCGCAAACATTATAAGTGTACTCTCTATGCCATTATCTAAATCATTGATGAAGATATTGAACAGAACCGGACCCAGAACCAATCCCTCCGGGACCCCGCTCATTATGCCTTTCCAGCATGATTGTGAACCACTGGTAATACTCTCTGGGAATAATTTCCCAACCAGTTATGCACTCACCTTATAGTAGCTCCATCTAGGTTGTATTTCCCTCGTTGTTTATGAGAAGGTCATGCGAGACAGTATCAAAAGCCTTACTAAAGTCAAAATATACCACATCTACCACTTCCCCCCCCCATCCACAAAGCTTGTTACCTTGTCAAAGAAAGCTGATTGTTACTTATCATCTTATTATCTTCTGGGTGTTTGCAAATTGATTTTTTAATTATTTGCTCCATTATCTTTCTGGGTACAAAAGTTAAGCTGACTGGTCTGTAATTCCCCGGGTTGTCCTTATTTCCCTGTTTATAGATGGGTACTAGATTTGCCCTTTTCCAGTCTTCTGGAATGTCTGCCGTCTTCTATGACTTTTCAAAGATAATTGCTAATGGCTCAGATATCTCCTCAGTCAGCTTCTTGAGTATTTTAGGATGCATTTCATCAGGCCCTGGTGATTTCAAGACATCTAACTTGTCTAAGTAATTTTGACTTGTTCTTTCCCTATTTTAGACTCTGATCCTACCTCATTTTCACTGGCATTCACTATGTTAGATGTCCAATTGCCACCAACCTTCTTGGTGAAAACCAAAACAAAGAAGTCATTAAGCACCTCTGCCATTTCCACATTTTCTGTTATTGTCTCCCCCCCCCCTCGTTGAGTAACAGTCCTACTCTGTCCTTGGTCTTCCTCTTGCTTCTAATGTATTTGTAGAATGTTTTCTTGTTACCCTTTATGTCCCTAGCGAGTTTTATCTCATTTTGTGCCTTGGCCTTTCTAATTTTGTCCCTACATACTTGTGTTATTTGTTTATATGCATCCTTTGTAATTTGACTTGAGTTTCCACTTTTTTTGGAAGTAGGACTCTTTTTTGCATTTTAGACCATTGAAGATCTCCTGGTTAAGCCAGGGTGGTCTCTTGCCATACTTCCGATCTTTCCTACACAGTGGGCTAGTTTGCTCTTGTACTCTTAATAATGTCTCTTTGAAAAACTGCCAACGGTCTTCAATTGTTTTTCCCCTTAGACTTGCTTCCCATGGGGTCTTACTTACCAACTCCCTGAGTTTGCTAAAGTCTGCCTCTTGAAACCCATTGTCTTTAGTGTGCTGTTCTCCCTCCTACCATTCCTTAGAATTATGAACTCTACCATTCATGATCACTTTCCCCAAGCTGCCTTCCACTTTCAAACTCTCAGCCAGTTCCTCCCTATTTGTCAAAATCAGATCTAGAACAGCCCCCCACCCACCCCAGTAGCTTTCTCCCCCTTCTGAAATAAAAAATTGTCTCTGATACATTCCAAGAACTTGTTGGATAATCTGTGCCCTGCTGGGTTATTTTCCCAACAGATGTCTGGGGAGTTGAAGTCCCCCATCACCACCAAGTCCTGGGCTTTGGATGATTTTGTTAGTTGTTTAAAAGAAGTCTCATCCACTTCTTGTTCCTGCTTAGGTGGTCTGTAGTAGACCCCTACCATGACATCATCCTTTTTTTTAACCCCTTTTATCCTTACCCAGAGACTTTCAGCAAGTCTGTCTCTTATTTCTATCTCAACCTCAGTCCAAGTGTGTACATTTTTAATATATAAGGCAACACCTCCTCCCTTTTTCCCCTGCCTGTTCTTCCTGAGCAAGCTGTACCCTTCTCTACCAATATTCCAGTCATGTGTATTATCACTCCAAGTCTCCGTGATGCCAACTATGTCATAGTTGGGTTTATTTACTAGCATTTCGAGTTCTTCCTGCTTATTCCACATACTTCTCGCTTTTGTATACAGATATCTAAGATACTGATTTGATTTCCCCCCATCCTCAGTTCTGTCTTGTCTCTCCCTTATTTCTGCTATAACAGCCCATGCTTCCCCCAGATTCAGACCCTTCTCCCAGGTCTCCATGTTTTGATTTACCTGTGGGCTTTGGTCACCTGCCCCCTTCAAACCTAGTTTAAAGCCCTCCTCACTAGGTTAGCCAGTCTATATCCAAATATGCTCTTCCCCTTCATCGATAGGGGACCCATCTCTGTTTAGCAGTCCTTCTTCCTGGAACAGCATCCCATTGCCAAGGAAGCCGAAGCCCTCCTGGTGACACCATCCTCGCAGCCAGGCTTTCACCTCCAGGAAGCATCTGTCTCTGCCTGGGCCCCTACCTTTGACTGAAGGACTGAAGAGAACACCACCCGTGCTCCCAACTCCCTCATCCTTACTCCCAGAGCCCTGTAGTCACTTCTGATCTGCTGAGGGTCAGACCTCGCAGGATCATTAGTGCCCACATGGATAAGTAGCAGGGGGAGGAGTCAGAGGGCCAGATGATCCTCAGCAATCTCTCCGTAACGTCTCGGAGACGTCATGAGGCCAGCTAGGTCTTTTGCCTCCACTGCTCCCCTTGGGAGGCAGCTCCAGAACATCACTCCTCTGATGGGTAGATACCTTTGTTTACTTTCAAGTCAAAACATGTTGATGGCTAGGAACATTTTCCCACACTGCACCATGAACAAAGGGCTAGAGCTGCCACCTTTCGGGCTGGAACTAGGAAGTCTGGGATATGGGGTTACAAATCAGTGTAGATGCTCCAGCCCTAGGTTAACAAACCCCTGGTCTGCTAACTTGAGTTCTACTCACCCTGGCCTGACACTGCATTGGAGACAGATCCTGTGGGGCCAGGGCCACCTTCAAACCTACACCAGTTGATTTATTTTTAAATCTACTGAATGTCCAGTCCTACAGCTGCTGCTGCCTGCATGGAGCCAGGCACAAGGCTGGGGCTGAGACTTACACAGAACCCCTGAGGCCCCTCTAACTTGTCACAGTGACCTCCTGTTGCTGCTCTGGAGTGGGAGGGGTTCAGCAGGAAAACAACAGTGGTAAATCTCCCTGCTCCGCTCTGCCATGGGTACAAACTGTTCAGCCTGACCCCCTGGGTGTGCGCCATGCAAGTCACACATTCCCCTGGATGCTGAGAGCAGCACACCAGCTGCTAGCATGTGGCAAGGAAATGCCTGAGTGTCTCCAAAGCTGAGGGGTCTGCCCACTGGCAGGTGCCAAAGAAGCTGTCTGGGGCACTTGTCCCAAGACATAATGTGCCCTCTGGCAGCCAGTCGACACCACCGTCTGCCAGACACCCCTACTCTGGGTATCACTGGCGTGAGCTCCAGCAGTAACAACACGAGACCTGATTGTGCACGTTGAGTCACTGGGGAGGGGGGCCAGAATCGTTTCCTCTCCTCTGACCTCCTGAGGTCCCTTCCAACCCTGATATTCTATGATTCATGTTGCTGGGGGCAGTGAAAAGCAAGGGGTGGTTCTGGGTTCCTAGCAAATGTGCAAGGTGAACGCAGCCTTGAGTTCATGTCCCTGCAAGAGACTCCTGCTGAACACTACGATGCGTGCAGAACAGTGTCCCAGAACTATCGTGTGGGCCCTCTGGCCTGCTCAGGTTCAGCGTGGGTGTCCTGGCTCCCAACACATGGCCCTGTTCAGGAATCAGTTGCCTGGATTTGGTGAATCATTAGCAGAACAGGAATTACCTCAAAGCCTCAGTCTCGCTCCACTTCCCAGCACCCCAACTCCTGCATGACCCTGGGTCCCAAGCTTCTTCATTTATGCAGCAGCCCCTGCATGCAGGCTAGGGGCACAAAGTGGGAAGTCTCATACCTTTGGACAAGCTAGTGATAGAAAGGTCAGGGCAGCGTCATTTGATTCATGACCAGCTACAGAATCAGGATTTCTGTGGTATCACCCTCTGTGGAGTGGCAGGGGGAGGGGCGGGCTCACTGACTCCCCTACCCTGCCCCCCGCTCCCACCTCCAAGTCCTCCAGTTGGTGGAAATTTTTGATAATATGTCATAGGAAATGGGTCAAGTTGGGGGTTCATTCTAAAGTTCTTTCCAGGGGTGAAAGTAACACTCAACACTTACCGGTAAGGGGGCCGGCTCTGGCCCCCAGAAGGGGCGGGGCCTTGGGCAGAAGGGGCAGGGCTGGGGGTCAGCATCCCCCAGCCAGCCCATTCATGCTGCCTGGCCTGCACCACCTGGGGCTCCACTGGCGATTTACAGGGCCCAGGGTTCTGGCCGCTGCTACTGCTACCATGGCAGTGGCAGCTGGAGCCCCAGGCCCTTTTAAATCGCCAGCCCCGGAGCAGCTGCTCCTTTTGCCCCCATCCTCCCCATCGGCGGCCCAGGGGGTGGAAAGGGGCGACGACGTTCAAGGGCTGCCACGGCAGCACTTTAAGCAGGGTCCTTTGCTGCAGCAGCACTTTTACGTCAGCTGCTACGGGCTGGTACTGGCAGCCACTTTTCACCGGATGCCACACTGGCCCATACTGGCTCTCTTTCACCTCAGCCCTTTCTCCTGTAAACACACCGGCCCCCAAGCCAACTAACCTCAAAACCTGTGTAGAATATAGAGCTGGGAAGACCTGGGGGAGGCCACACAGTACACGTCCATGGGAGAGTCATGTGCCACCTGTTGCGTTAGAACAGGAGAGGACCCCACGTGTGTAAAACTAAAATGGTGCTTTATTAAGAGACCTGTTTAAAGGGAAGGAGTTGCACTGTATGACTGCTCAGAGCTCCAGTATGGAACTGGAGAAAAGTCTGTTGAGAGTCTTTGGGTTAAACTTAGAGGCACGAGCAACAAGGGTGATGTCGTGGTGGGAGTCTGCTATAGACCACCGGACCAGGGCGATGAGGTGGACGAGGCTTTCTTCCGGCAACTAACGGAAGTTTCCAGATCGCAGGCCCTGGTTCTCATGGGAGACTTCAATCACCCTGATATCTGCTGGGAGAGCAATACAGCGGTGCACAGACAATCCAGGAAGTTTCTGGAGAGTGTAGGGGACAATTTCCTGGTGCAAGTGCTGAAGGAACCAACTAGGGGCCATGCGCCTCTTGACCTGCTGCTCACAAACAGGGAAGAATTGGTAGGGGAAGTAGAAGTGGGTGGCAACCTGGGCAGCAGTGACCATGAGATGGTCGAGTTCAGGATCCTACCAAAAGGAAGAAAGGAGAGCAGCAGAATATGGACCCTGGACTTAAGAAAGCAGACTTAGACTCCATCAGGGAACTGATGGGCAGGATCCCCTGGGAGAATAACATGAGGGGGAAAGGAGTCCAGGAGAGCTGGCTGTATTTTAAAGAAGCCATCCTGATGTGCAGAAAGAATAGCAATATGGCAGGTGACCAGCTCGGCTTAACAGAGAAATCTTCAGTGAGTTTAAACACAAAAAGGAAGCTTACAAGATGTGGAAACTTGGACAGATGACTGGGGAGGAGTATAAAAATATTGCTCGAGCATGCAGGTGTGTAATCAGGAAGGCGAAAGCACAATTGGAGTTGCAGCTAGCAAGGGATGTGAAGGGTAACAAGAAGGGTTTCTACAGGTATGTTAGCAACAAGAAGGTGGTCAGGGAAAGTGTAGGACCCTTACTGAATGGGGGAGGCAACCTAGTAACCGATGAAGTGGGAAAAGCTGAAGTACTCAATGCCTTCTTTGCCTCTGTCTTCACAGATAAGGTCAGCTCCCAGACAGGTGCACTGGGCAGCACAGTGTGGGGAGGAGGTGAGCAGCCCTCAGTGGTGAAAGAACAGGATAAGGACTATTTAGAAAAACTGGACATGCACAAGTCCATGGTTCCGGATCTAATGCATCCGAGGGTGCTGAGGGAGTTGTCTCGTGTGATTGCAGAGCCATTAGCCCTTATCTTTGAAAACTCATGGCGATTGGGGGATGTCCTGGATGATTGGAAAAAGGCTAATGTAGTGCCAATCTTTAAAAAGGGGAAGTAGGAGAATCCGGGGAACTACAGACTGGTCAGCCTCACGTCAGTCCTTGGAAAAATCATGGAGCAGGTCCTCAAGGAATCCATTTTGAAGCACTTGGAGGAGAGGAAGGTGATCAGGAACAGTTAACATGGATTCACCAAGGGCAAGTCATGCCTGACCAACCTGACTGCCTTCTATGATGAGATAACTGGCTCTGTGGATATGGGGGAAACTGTGGACGTGATATACCTTGACTTTAGCAAAGTTTTTGATATGGTCTCCCACAGTATTCTTGCCAGCAAGTTAAAGAAATATGGATTGGATGAATGGACTATAAGGTTGGATATAAAGCTGGCTAGATCATCAGGCTCAATGGGTAGTGATCAACGGCTTGATGTCTAGTTGGCAACCAGAATCAAGCGGGGTGCACCAGAGGTTGGTCCTGGGGCCAGTTTTGTTTAACATCTTTATTAATGATCTGGATGATGGGACGGATTGCACCCTCAGCTAGTTCGCGGATGACACTAAGCTGGGAGGAGAGATAGATACGCTGGAGGGTAGAGTCCAGAGTGACCTAGACAAATTAGAGGATTCGGACAAAATAAATCTGATGAGGTTCAACAAAGACAAGTGCAGAGTCCTGCACTTAGGAAGGAAGAATCCCATGCACTGCTACAGACTAGAGACCGACTGGCTAAGCGGCAATTCTGCAGAAAAGGACCTAGGGGTTACAGTGGGTGAGAAGCTGAATATGAGTCAGCAGTGTGCCCTTGTTGCCAAGAAGGCTAACCACATATTGGGCTGCATTAGTAGGAGCACTGCCAGCAGATTGAGGGAAGTGATTATTCCCCCCTATTCAGCACTGGTGAGGATCATCTGGAGTATTGCGTCCAGTTTTGGGCCCCCCACTACAGAAAGGATGTGGACAAATTGGACAGAGTCCAGTAGAGGGCAACTAAAATGATCAGGGGGCTGGGGCACATGACTTACGAGGAGAGGCTGAGGGAAATGGGTTTATTTAATCTGCAGAAGAGAAGAATGAGGGGGGATTTAATAGCAGCCTTTAACTACCTGAAGGGGGGTTCCAAAGAGGATGGAACTCGGCTGTTCTCAGTGGTAGCAGATGACAGAAGAAGGAGTAATGGTCTCAAGTTGCAGTGGGGGAGGTCTGGGTTGGATATTAGGAAAAACTTTTTCACTAAGAGGGTGGTGAAACACTGGAATGCGTTACCTAGGGAGGTGGTGGAATCTCCTTCCTTAGAGGTTTTTAAGGCCTGGCTTGACAAAGCCCTGGCTGGGATGATTTAGTTGGGGTTGGTCCTGCTTTGAGCGGGGGTTTGGACTAGATGACCTCCTGAGGTCTCCTCCAACCCTAATCTTCTATGAGTCACAGAGCCAGCATTCCTGGTGCCTCTTCCAAATCCTTCTCTCCTGCAACCCATGCAGGGCTTAATTTGTGCTCAGGCCCTGGCACCTCTAGGCTTGGCAGTTCATAGCCCTGGCACCTGTGGGCTTGCTGCATCAGTTATGAATGTAAACCAATCTCTGTAATCACATCCGCCAACTCCTTTAGCACTCTCGGATGCAGCACATCCAGCCCCATGGACTTGTGCTCGTCCAGCGTTTCTAAATAGTCCCAAACCACTTCTTTCTTCACAGAGGGCTGGTCATCTCCTCCCCATACTGTGCTGCCCAGTGCAGTAGTCTGGGAGCTGACCTTGTTCATGAAGACAGAGGCAAAAAAAGCATTGAGTACATTAGCTTTTTCCACATCCTCTGACACTAGGTTGCCTCCCTCATTCAGTAAGGGGCCCACACTTTCCTTGACTTTCTTCTTGTTGCTAACATACCTGAAGAAACCCTTCTTGTTAATCTTAACATCTCTTGCTAGCTGTAACTCCAGGTGTGATTTGGCCTTCCTGATTTCACTCCTGCATGCCCAAGCAATATTTTTATACTCTTCCCTGGTCATTTGTCCAATCTTCCACTTCTTGTAAGCTTCTTTTTTGTGTTTAAGAACAGCAAGGATATCACTGTATTCCAAGCTGGTCTCCTGCCACATTTACTACTCTTTCTACACTTCGGGATGGTTTGTCCCTGTAACCTCAATAAGGATTCTTTAAAATACAGCAACTCTCTCCTGGATTCCTTTCCCCCTCATGTTATTCTCCCGAGAACCAGGGCCTGTGATCTATTAACGTCCATTAGTTGCCAGAAGAAAGCCTTGTCCACCGCATCCCCCTGGTCCGGTGGTCTATAGCAGACTCCCACCACAACATCACCCTTGTTGCTCACACTTCTAAACTTAATCCAGAGACTCTCAGGTTTTTTTGCAGTTTCATACTTGAGCTCTGAGCAGTCATACTGCTTCCTTACATACAATGCAACTCCCCCACCTTTTCTGCTCTGCCTGTCCTTCCTGACCAGTTTATATCCATCCATGACAGTACTCAGGCATGTGAGTTATCCCACCAAGTCTCAGTTATTCCAATCACATCATAATTCCTTGACTGTGCCAGGACTTCCAGTTCTCTCTGCTTGTTTCCCAGGCTTCTTGCATTTGTGTATAGGCACTTGAGATAACTCGCTGATCGTCCCTCTTTCTCAATATGAGGCAGGAGCCCTGCCTTGTCACGCGCTCCTGCTCGTGCTTCCTCCCGGTATCCCACTTCTCCACTTACCTAAGGGCTTTGGTCTCCTTCCCCCAGTGAACTTAATTTAAAGCCCTCCTCACTAGGTTAGCCAGCCTGCTTGCGAAGATGCTCTTCCCTATCTTTGTTAGGTGAAGCCCGTCTATGCCTAGCACTCCTCCTTCTTGGAACACCATCTCATGGTCAAAGAATCCAAAGCCTTCTCTCCGACACCACCTGCGTAGCCATTCGTTGATTTCCACGATTCATCGGTCTCTACCCAGGCCTTTTCCTTCCATGGGGAGGATGGATGAGAACACTACTTGCGCCTCAAACTCCTTTATCCTTCTTCTCAGAGACACGTAGTCTGCAGTGATCCGCTCACGGTCATTCTTGGCAGTATCACTGGTGCCCACACGGAGAAGCAGGAAGGGGTAGATCCTTGATGATGCGTTGGAGAGGTTTTAGTTGGGGGCTGAAGGTGATGGCTAGTGGTGTTCTGTTATTTTCTTTGTTGGGCCTGTCCTGTAGTAGGTGACTTCTGGGTACTCTTCGGGCTCTGTCCATCTGTTTCTTCTCTTCAGCAGGTGGGTATTGTAGTTGTAAGAATGCTTGATAGAGATCTTGTAGGTGATTGTCTCTGTCTGAGTGGTTGGAGCAAATGCGGTTGTATCGTAGAGCTTGGCTGTAGACAATGGATCGTGTGGTGTGGTCTGGATGAAAGCTGGAGACATGTAAGTAGGCATAGCGGTCAGTAGGTTTCCGGTATAGAGTGGTGTTTATGTGACCATCGCTTATTAGCACCGTAGTGTCCAGGAAGTGGATTTCTTGTGTGGATTGGTCCAGGCTGAGGTTGATGGTCGGATGGAAGTTGTTGAAATTGTGTTGGAATTCCTCAAGGGCTTCTTTTCCATGGGTCCAGATGATGAAGATGTCATCAATGTAGCGCAAGTAGAGTAGGGGCATTAGGGGACGAGAGCTGAGGATGCGTTGTTCTAAGTCAGCCATAAAAATGTTGGCATACTGTGGGGCCATGTGGGTACCCATCGCAGTGCTGCTGATTTGAAGGTATACATTGTCCCCAAATGTGAAATAGTTATGGGTGAGGACAAAGTCACAAAGTTCAGCCACCAGGTTAGCCATGACATTATCGGGGATACTGTTCCTGACGGCTTGTAGTCCATCTTTGTGTGGAATGTTGGTGTAGAGGCTTCTACATCCATAGTGGCCAGGATGGTGTTTTCAGGAAGATCACCGATGGACTGTAGTTTCCTCAGGAAGTCAGTGGTGTCTCGAAGATAGCTGGGAGTGCTGGTAGCGTAGGGCCTGAGGAGAGAGTCTACATAGCCAGACAATCTTGCTGTCAGGGTGCCAATGCCTGAGATGATGGGGCGTCCAGGATTTCCAGGTTTATGGATCTTGGGTAGCAGATAGAATACCCCTGATTGGGGTTCCAGGGGTGTGTCTGTGCGGATTTGTTCTTGTGCTTTTTCAGGGAGTTTCTTGAGCAAATGGTGTAGTTTCTTTTGCAAAAAGAAAAGGAGTACTTGTGGCACCTTAGAGACTAACAAATTTATTAGAGCATAAGCTTTCGTGAGCTACAGCTCACTTCATCGGATGCATTTGGTGGAAAAACGGTTTTTTCCACCAAATGCATCCGATGAAGTGAGCTGTAGCTCACGAAAGCTTATGCTCTAATAAATTTGTTAGTCTCTAAGGTGCCACAAGTACTCCTTTTCTTTTTGCGAATACAGACTAACACGGCTGCTATTCTGAAACCTGTCATTATGCTAGTTTCTTTTGGTAACTCTCAGTGGGATCAGAGGGTAATGGCTTGTAGAAAGTGGTGTTGGAGAGCTGCCTAGCAGCCTCTTGTTCCTATTCCGACCTATTCATGTTGACGACAGCACCTTCTTTGTCAGCCTTTTTGATTATGATGTCAGAGTTGTTTCTGAGGCTATGGATGGCATTGTGTTCTGCACGGCTGAGTTTATGGGGCAAGTGATGCTGCTTTTCCACAATTTCAGCCCTTGCACATTGGCAGAAGCACTCTATGTAGAAGTCCAGTCTGTTGTTTCGACCTTCAGGAGGAGTCCACCCAGAATCCTTTTTTTTGTAGTCTTGGTAGGAAGGTCTCTGTGGGTTCGTATGTTGTTCAGAGGTGTGTTGGAAATATTCCTTGAGTCGGAGACATCGAAAATAGGATTCTAAGTCACCACAGAACTGTATCATGTTTGTGGGAGTGGAGGGGCAAAAGGAGAGGCCCCGAGATACGACAGATTCTTCTGCTGGGCTAAAAGTATAGTTGGATAGATTAACAATATTGCTGGGTGGGTTAAGGGAACCACTGTTGTGGCCCCTTGTGGCATGTAGTAGTTTAGATAGTTTAGTGTCCTTTTTCTTTTGTAGAGAAGCAAAGTGTGTGTTGTAAATGGCTTGTCTAGTTTTTGTAAAGTCCAGCCATGAGGAATTTTGTGTGGAAGGTTGGTTCTTTATGAGAGTATCCAGTTTTGAGAGCTCATTCTTAATCTTTCCCTGTTTGCTGTAGAGGATGTTGATCAGGTGGTTCTGCAGTTTCTTTGAGAGTGTGTGGCACAATCTACCAGCATAATCTGTGTGGTATGTAGATTGTAATGGATTTTTTACCTTCACTCCTTTTGGTATGATGTCCATCTGTTTGCATTTGGAAAGGAAGATGATGTCTTTCTGTATCTGTACAAGTTTTTTCATGAAGTTGACAGATTTCCACTCCATATGGCTAAATTCAATGCCTTGCATAATAAGGTGTTTCAGAGTAGCAGCCGTGTTAGTCTTATCCACAAAAAGAAAAGGAGGACTTGTGGCACCTTAAAGACTAAATTTATTTGAGCATAAGCTTTTGTGAGCTACAGCTCTCTTCCTTGGATGCATATAGTGGAAAATACAGTGGGGAGATTTTATATACATAGAGAACATGAAACAATGGGTGTTACCATACAGACTGTAACAAAAGTGATCAGGCCATTTTGAATGAACTATTCCACTATTTGCGGTCCTTCCACTGCTATCCCAGATCACATTGCTGCATATCTGGGTTGGCCTCTTTGTTTGCCTGTATCCTCAAAACTGTCCCTGAGCTCAGTTTGATTGGATGTACCCCTCCCAGTTTACCTGCTGGCACGCAGAGCTGTAACTCGGCATTTTAGTGCCCTGGGCAAGCAAGTATATTTGCACCCCCTACCAGGTTTATTAGATGATCTGAGTTAGGATATTGTAGAATAATGAGAATGCATTTATTTCATAGAATATCAAGGTTGGAAGGGACCTCAGGAGGTCATCTAGTCCAACCCCCTTCTCAAACCAATACCCAATTTTTGCCCCAGACCCCTAAATGACCCCCTCAAAGATTGACTCACAACCCTGGGGTTAGCAGGCCAATGCTCAAACCACTGAGCTATCCCAGTACATAGACAATCAAAGCTACCATATGATTCTTGTAGGTGCCACATTAATTTTCACACAATCCTTTAACATCCCTATAGTATCCTCCTATACAACCTTTAAGTAAACTCATTGATAGTGTGACAGAAGAGTAATAGAAGGCAGATATATTAGCCCCAGGTTAAGTAGGTCCCGTTTCCCTGGGTAAGGGAACAGGGAAGGTTCCAGAACAATCAGGAATCTTCTGGAGACAATTAAGACAGACAGACTGATTAGAACACCTGCAGCCAATCAAGAAGCTGCTAGAATCAATTAAGGCAGGCTAATCAGGGCACCTGGGTTTTAAAAAAGGAGCTCACTTCAGTTTGTGGTGCACGTGTAAGGAGCTGGGAGCAAGAGGCGCTAGGAGCTGAGAGTGAGAACGCGGACTGTTGGAGGACTGAGGAGCACAAGCATTATCAGACACCAGGAGGAAGGTCCTGTGGTGAGGATAAAGAAGGTGTTGGGAGGAGGTCATGGAGAAGTAGCCAAGGGAGTTGTAGCTGTCACACAGCTGTTCCAGGAGGCACTCTAGACAGCTGCATTCCACAGGGCCCTGGGCTGGAACCTGGAGTAGAGGGCGGGCTTGGGTTCCCCCCAAATCCTCCCAACTCCTGGTCAGACACAGGAGGAGTTGACCTGGACTGTGGGTTCATGAAAATGGGTAAACTAAGGGCTGCCGTGAAACTCCAAGGCGAACAAATCCGCCAATAAGCGCAAGACCCACCAAGGTAGAGGAGGAACTTTGTCACAACTGGTATTAGGAGTGGGATCTGGTGTGCACAGCGCAGCGGAGGAAGGAGGGTGTTTGGAAAAAAAAAAAAAAAAGGGAAGAGAGTCTATTTTTATTTTTTTCACCACAATGGAGGAGGTAGTGCGGGCACTGATACAAGCCACGGTTGCCCAGCAGGAGGCTACTCATGTCCAGGCAGCCGCCCAACTGGAGGCAGTGCAGCTGCAGCAAGTGACTAATCGCCTGCTGATGGACCAGGCTGCTCAAGACCGGACTATGTTGCGGGAACTGATAAACCAGGTAAAGGCCCTTACAGAGCTGAACTGCAGCCATGATGGGACGCAGATCATGCGGGCCAGCAATTGGCTGCAGAAAATGACGCGGGAGGATGATGTAGAGGCATACCTCCTGGCCTTTGGGAGGACAGCCCTGCGGGAGGCTTGGCCTCGAGAACAGTGGTCTGGCATCCTCGCTCCATTCCTGTGTGGGGAGGCCCAGAAGGCCTACTATGATCTGCCTGAAGAGGCTGTGGCAGACTAACCCCAGCTGAAAGCAGAGATCCTGGCCAAATCTGGGGCAACGACCGCAGTGCGGGCCCAGCGATATCATGAGTGGAGATACCAGGAAAACAAAACCCCACAGTCCCAATTATATGACCTCATCCATCTCACACGAAAGTGGTTACGAACTGAGTCCCGGAGTCCAGAGGAGATATTAGAGGTTCTGGTCATCGACCGGTACATGAGAGGACTACCGCCAGTCCTTTGCACCTGGGTACGCCAGAACGAACCCTCCACCTACAACGAGGTTGTCATGCTGGTAGAAAGGTGAAGGACGGTGAGGGTGCTGACCCGACCAGTTAAGGAAGAAGCACCCCCTGTTAAACTAGCAGCACCAAGCCCTAGAGCTCGGGTGACTGGGCCACCAGGAGAGCCTAGGTGGAAGAAGAGAGGGGCTGAAGGCCCACCAGAAGCCACAAAGAGTCGGAGCACTGAGGGGGAAGAGGATCGTGATGTTAGACTACCCAAACCAAGAGACCAGGGAATGCCTAGGACTCCATACAGATGTTACGCTTGCGGGGAGTGGGGACACATGGCTGCACAGTGTCCCTATGCTGAGGAGCCTATGCAGTGTAACCTGGGGAACTGGGCAGACCCATGCTCCCTAATCCACCTTGTGGGGGGTCTCAGTAACCCCACATATGTACACCAGACCAGTGAAGCTAAATGGAGTAGAGAACACAGCACTGGTTGATTTGGGGAGTGCTTTCGCGCTTGTCTCGGGGAAGCTCGTGAAGTGTAGTCAGCTGCTATGGGCTAAGTGTACGGGGATAATGTGTGTCCATGGGACAGTTGGTTATTACCCCACTGTCCCAGTAAAAATCGAGATTCAGGGGAACACTACCGAGGTAGCAGCAGGTGTAGTCCCTAAACTCCCATACCCAGTGCTCATAGGGAGGGACTTCCCAGGGTTTGGAGACTTACTTCCGGTAGAGGAATTGGAGAAAGGGGGAAGCCCTGAAAGTAGTGAGGCATTCACAGTAGACTGTCAACCCCCAACCTTCTCTGAAATATCCCCAGATTTGTTCTCCACTCCCACACAGCATAGAAAGACAAAAAGGGAAAGAAGGGCAGTTAAGGCTAGACTGGACTAGATGACCTTCTGGGGTCCCTTCCAACCCTGATATTCTAAGGCCTTGGGAACCCGAATACTGACCCAAAGCCAGAGGTTCACTCTCGTAGGTAGCCAGACCCAAGCAGCTGAAAAGGAGGCCACCCAGGAGGGAGAAGCACCCAAGTCTGACCCACCCCCTAACACCTCTGAACCAGAGGCAACAGAGGCTGGCCCCCTAGATCTCGGGCAGATTAGCCCCGGGAGAGGAAATTTTGGATGGGACCAGGCTGAAGACCCAAGGTACGACAATATTAGGAAGGAGGTGATCAAAATAGATGGGGTCCCCGTGGAAGGGAAAACCCAGGGACCAGGACCCTACTTCATAATGAAGAAGAATCTCTTATACCGGGTTGCACCAGTACAGGGGCAGAAGGTACAGCGGATCCTAATACCTCAAAAACACCAGAATGCTGTATTAAGTCTGGCCCATAGCCATTTTGGGGGGGGGGCATTTGGGGGTAGAGAAGACCCTGGCATGGGTCCTGCGATGATTCTTCTGGCCCGGAGTACATGAAGAAGTGCGGAGGTACAGTGCATCCTGCCCAGAGTGTCAGCTGCACAGTCCCCGTCCCCACTTGAGGGCACCTTTAGTACCCCTTCCCATCATAGAGGTCCCCTTCGAGTGAACAGCCATGGATCTAGTGGGACCCCTGGAGAAGACAGCCCGGGGCCACCAATATATACTTGTCATTCTGGATTATGCTACTCGCTACCCAGAAGCTGTCCCCCTGTGCAACACGGCCTCTAAAACAATAGCTAAAGAGTTGGTGGGGATCTTTGCCCGAATGGGGCTACCAAAGGAGATATTAACAGACCAAGGTACCCCATTTATGTCAAAGCTAATGAAGGACCTCTGTACGCTGCTCCATATACATACCCTGAGAACTTCAGTGTATCATCCGCAGACCGATGGGCTGGTAGAAAGATTTAACCGAACCCTCAAGGCAATGATAAGGAAAGTGGTAAGTCGAGATGGGAAGGATTGGGACACCCTACTACCCTACCTTATGTTTGCAATCTGGGAGGTACCTCAGCCCTCAACTGGGTTTCCCCCCCCCCCTTTGAATTACTATACGGATGCAACCCCCGTGGCATACTAGATATTGCAAAAGAAATCTGGGAAAAGGAACCCAATGAGGGGAGAAATATAATTGACCATGTGTTGCAGATGTGAGAACAGATAGCCCGGGTCACCCCTATTGTATGGGAACTTTTGGAAAAGGCGCAGGAGGCCCAGCAAACCCATTACAATCGCCAGACAAAAGTCCGACAGTCCCAACCAGGGGATCAGGTGATGGTGTTGGTACCCACGGCAGAAAGCAAGCTTTTGTCTCAATGGCAGGGGCCCTATGAAGTGTTTGAACCCGTGGAGGAAGTAACCTACAAGGTGCGGCAGCCAGGACACTGGAAACAAGAACAAATTTATCACGTTAACCTCTTAAAGCCTTGGCACCAACAAGAGGCGTATGTAGTGGCCCAAGAAACCCTGATGCAGGAGCAGATCAGGATATCCACTGATCTGACACCAAACCAGAAGAAGGAGGTAACTGAGATGATCAACCGATACCAGGATGTGTTTTCAACCAAACCAGGCCGGACCACCGAAGCATATCACCACATTATCACAGACCCTGAGGCAAAGGTCACTTTAAGGCCCTATCGGGTCCCAGCAGCAAAAAGGGAGGAGATCAAGTCAGAGGTAAAAAGGATGTTGGAACTGGGAGTCATCGAATAGTCCCACAGTCAGTGGTCAAGCCCGATTGTGTTGGTGCCCAAACCTGATGGCACCACTAGGTTTTGTAATGACTTTCGCCGGCTGAATGAGATATCCAAATTCGATGCATACCCCATACCCAGTATCGATGAGTTAGTTGACCGCCTGGGCAATGCCTGATTTTTGACCACCCTTGATTTAACAAAGGGATACTGGCAGATTCCCCTTGCCAAAGATGCGACAGAAAAGACGGCATTCTCTACACCAGAGGGTCTGTTTCAATATACTGTTTTTCCTTTTGGATTGCATGGGGCACCTGCCACCTTCCAGCATCTTATGGACAAGCTCCTATGGCCCCATACCAGTTATGCAGCGGCATACCTGGATGATGTGATTATTCACACTCCAGACTGGGAAACCCACTTAGCAAAGGTGGAAGCGGTTCTGGACACGCTAAGACAGGCTGGCCTCACAGCCAACCCCGCCAAATGTGCTATAGGGCTAGCTGAGGCTAAATACCTTGGCTACATTGTAGGAAGGGGCATGGTCAAGCCCCAACTAAACAAACTAGAGGCTATCCAAAATTGGCCCCGGCCGAATCGGAAAAAGCAAGTCCGGGTATTCCTGGGTGTGGTGGGGTACTACTGACGATTTATTCCCCATTTTCCTACCAGAGTGAGTCACCTGACAGACCTGATAAAAGCCCAGGGTTCAGACATGGTGAAGTGGACAGATGCCGCAGAGAAAGCATTCACGGATCTGTGGACAGCCCTCTGCAGTAACCCCGTGCTTCTAGCCCCAGACTTCAACAAAGAATTCATTTTACAAACAGATGCATCTGAAGTAGGATTGGGAGCTGTCCTATCGCAGATGGTCGGAGATGAAGAACACCAAATCCTCTACCTCAGCAGGAAACTCCTCCCAAGAGAGCATAAGTATGCCGTGGTTGAAAGAGAGTGCCTAGCTCTGAAATGGGCCATGGAAACAGTTCAGTTGCTGAACCGACTAGAGGGGATGCCATTTTAGATTTAATTTTGGTGAGTAGCGAGGACCTCATAGAAGAAATGGTTGTAGGGGACAATCTTGCCTCAAGTGACCATGAGCTAATTCAGTTCAAACTAAATGGAAGGATTAACAAAAATAAATCTGCAACTAAGGTTTTTGATTTCAAAAGGGCTGACTTTCAAAAATTAAGGAAATTAGTTAGGGAAGTGGATTGGACTGAAGAATTTATGGATCTAAAGGTAGAGGAGGCCTGGGATTACTTTAAATCAAAGCTGCAGAAGCTATCAGAAGCCTATATCCCAAGAAAGGGGAAAAAATTCGTTGGAAGGAGTTGTAGACCAAGCTGGATGAGCAAGCATCTTAGAGAGGTGATTAAGAAGAAGCAGAAAGCATACAGGGAGTGGAAGATGGGAGGGATCAGCAAGGAAAGCTACCTAATTGAGGTCAGAACATGTAGGGATAAAGTGAGACGGGCTAAAAGTCGAGTAGAGTTGGACCTTGCAAAGGGAATTAAAACCAATAGTAAAAGGTTCTATAGCCATATAAATAAGAAGAAAACTAAGAAAGAAGAAATGGGGCCACTTAACACTGAGGATGGAGTGGAGGTTAAAGATAATCTAGGCATGGCCCAATATCTAAACAAATACTTTGCCTCAGTCTTTAATAAGGCTAAAGAGGATCTTAGGGATAATGGTAGCATGACAAATGGGAATGAGGATATAGAGGTAGATATTACCATATCTGAGGTAGAAGTGAAACTCAAACAGCTTAATGGGGCTAAATCGGCGGGCCCAGATAATCTTCATCCAAGAATATTAAAAAAATTGGCACCTGAAATTGCAAGCCCATTAGCAAGAATTTTTAATGAATCTGTAAACTCAGGAGTAGTACCGAATGATTGGAGAATTGCTAATATAGTTCCTATTTTTAAGAAAGGAAAAAAAAGTGATCCAGGTAACTACAGGCCAGTTAGTTTGACATCTGTAGTATGCAAGGTCCTGGAAAAAATTTTGAAGGAGAAATTAGTTAAGGACATTGAAGTCAATGGTAAATGGGACAAAATACAACATGGTTTTACAAAAGATAGATGGTGCCAAACCAACCTAATCTCCTTTTTTGAAAAGGTAACAGATTTTTTAGATAAAGGAAATGCAGTGGATCTAATTTACCTAGATTTCAGTAAGGCATTTGATACCGTGCCACATGGGGAATTATTAGTTAAATTGGAGAAGATGGGGATCAATATGAACATCAAAAGGTGGATAAGGAATTGGTTAAAGGGGAGACTGCAACGGGTCCTACTGAAAGGCGAACTGTCAGGTTGGAGGGAGGTTAACAGTGGAGTTCCTCAGGGATCGGTTTTGGGACCAATCTTATTTAATCTTTTTATTACTGACCTTGGCACAAAAAGTGGGAGTGTGCTAATAAAGTTTGCAGACGATACAAAGCTGGGAGGTATTGCCAATTCGGAGAAGGATCGGGATATTATTCAGGAGGATCTGGATGACCTTGTAAACTGGAGTAATAGTAATAGGATGAAATTTAATAGTGAGAAGTGTAAGGTTATGCATTTAGGGATTAATAACAAGAATTTTAGTTATAAATTGGGGACGCATCAATTAGAAGTAAGGGAAGAGGAGAAGGACCTTGGAGTATTGGTTGATCATAGGATGACTATGAGCTGCCAATGTGATATGGCTGTGAAAAAAGCTAATGCGGTTTTGGGATGCATCAGGAGAGGCATTTCCAGTAGGGATAAGGAGGTTTTAGTACCGTTATACAAGGCACTGGTGAGACCTCACTTAGAATACTGTGTGCAGTTCTGGTCTCCCATGTTTAAAAAGGATGAATTCAAGCTGGAGCAGGTACTGAGAAGGCCTACTAGGATGATCCGAGGAATAGAAAACTTCTCTTCTGAAAGGAGACTTAAGGAGCTTGGCTTGTTTAGCCTAACTAAAAGAAGGTTGAGGGGAGATATGATTGCTCTCTATAAATATATCAGAGGGATAAATACAGGAGAGGGAGAGGAATTATTTAAGCTCAGCACCAATGTGGACACAAGAACAAATGGGTATAAACTGGCCACCAGGAAGTTTAGACTTGAAATTAGACGAAGGTTTCTAACCATCAGAGGAGTGAAGTTTTGGAATAGCCTTCCAAGGGAAGCAGTGGGGGCAAAAGATCTATCTGGTTTTAAGATTCTACTTGATAAGTTTATGGAGGAGATGGTATGATGGGATAATGGGATTTTGGTAAATAATTGATCTTTAAATATTCAGGGTAAATAGGCCAAATCCCCTGAGATGGGATATTAGATGGTTGGGATCTGAGTTACCCAGGAAAGAATTTTCTGTAGTATGTGGCTGGTGAATCTTGCCCATATGCTCAGGGTTTAGCTGATCCCATATTTGGGGTCGGGAAGGAATTTTCCTCCAGGGCAGATTGGAGAGGCCCTGGAGGTTTTTCGCCTTCCTCTGTAGCATGGGGCATGGTTGACTTGAGGGAGGCTTCTCTGCTCCTTGAAGTCTTTAAACCATGATTTAAGGACTTCAATAGCTCAGACATGGGTGAGGTTTTTCATAGGAGTGGGTGGGTGAGATTCTGTGGCCTGCATTGTGTAGAAGGTCAGACTAGATGATCAGAATGGTCCCTTCTGACCTTAGTATCTATGAATCTATGAAACACTACGTTATTACCTTCTGGGATGACGGTTTATCCTTGTGACCGAACATGCACCTCTCCAGTGGATGCAGCAAAATAAAAAGAAGAATGAAAGGGTGACAAGATGGTTCCTGTCACTACAACCTTTCCAATTCACCATACAACACCGGGCTGGAAGCCACCATGGCAATGCAGATGGCTTGTCACGAGTACACTGCCTGACGTCCCAAGTTGCCCAACCCCGTAGCGTTGAGCAGAGGTTGCGTGGGGAGGTGATATGTGACAGGGTCGGGCCAGATGGCTACAGGAGAGTAATTGAAGGCAGATATATTAGCCCCAGGTTAAGTAGGTTCTGTTCCCTGGGTAAGAGAACAGGGATGGTTCCAGAACAATCAGGAATCTTCTGGAGACAATTAAGACAGACAGACTGATTAGAACACCTGCAGCCAATCAAGAAGCTGCTAGAATCAATTAAGGCAGGCTAATCAGGGCACCTGGGTTTAAAAAGAAGCTCACTTCAGTTTGTGGTGCGCGTGTAAGGAGCTGGGAGCAAGAGGCGCTAGGAGCTGAGAGTGAGAACGCGGACTATTGGAGGACTGAGGAGTACAAGCATTATCAGACACCAGGAGGAAGGTCCTATAGTGAAGATAAAGAAGGTGTTGGGAGGAGGCCATGGGGAAGTAGCCCAGGGAGTTGTAGCTGTTGCACAGCTGTTGCAGGAGGCACTCTAGACAGCTACACTCCACAGGGCCCTGGGCTGGAACCCGGCATAGAGGGCGGGCCTGGGTTCCCCCCAAGCCTCCCAACTCCTGGTCAGACACAGGAGGAGTTGACCTGGACTGTGGGTTCATGAAAATGGGTAAACTAAGGGCTGCCGTGAAACTCCAAGGCGAGCAAATCCGCCAATAAGCGCAAGACCCACCAAGGTAGAGAAGGAACTTTGACACAATAGGTACTGAAAAAAACATGGACTGAAAATAACCATAACATAAATATGGATACAGCAATGACTGAATAGCATGGAACATTCAGAAAGACATAAAATTGCATTTCTGTTTATAAAAAAAAAAGTGATACTGGTGGTTCTTCTTTGAGTGGTAGCTCATGTCGATTCCATTCTAGTTGTACGTGTGCCCACAGTGCACAGTTGCCAGAGGTTTTTGCCTTAGCAGTATCCCTAAGGGTGGCTGTGGTGCCCCCTTGAACGCTGTGCTCAGGGGTCTGTATATCAGGCGCCGCCGATCCTACACCCTCTCAGGTCCTTCTTACCGCCCGTAAGGGTTGGTCAGAGCATCTTTTGTTGCATTGCAAGAGCATTAGCGGTTCCTTCAGCCCATTGTTCTATCTCCTTTGTAGTTAGATAATAGCTTTAGTAGTTAGAATCCCGACTGGGACTTTGCCGCGGAGCAGGCCATGCCCTGTTCCCCAGGCTTTCAGCCATGTTCATCATGTACCCGGCCAATGCCCATTAGTGACACCCACGAGAGCTGTTTGAAGCACCTGGGGGAATCCCACAGAAAAGACAAGCGCAGGATCTGCCAAAACTTTCACCCTGGAACTCAGAGGGAGCAGGATCTCCACTTGAGGGCCCTCCTCATGGAGGCTGCACTTTATCCTACCTAGGAGCCCTCCCGGTCAGACTCCACGCCCAATACTTTGGTGTCGGCACACAGTGCACCGCCGGCACCAGAACCTGCCCGGCGCCATTCCCTCTCACTAGTGCCAAAGAAGCAGCTGAAGCCCAAGAGCCCATCGGCACCACAGGACAAAGGGGCTACAGGCAAAGGAACGGTGTTAGACCAAGTGCCTGCCCTGGAACTACACGGGGGTACTGTTGTGGTTGGATCCCTAGGCCCAGCCAGGGATCCACCTCTGACTCCCGAGAGTGTCAGGGGATCATGGCCCCTTGTAGGTACACCTGAGACAAGGTGGGCCCGGCAGCCATGGACCAAGTAGGCTGGTCAGCACCGTGGACACCAAGCCAGGCGATGAACCCAGTTAAGGCTCAGACCTCTAAGAGCAAACTGGTTATGGGACCTCCTAAAGCACCACAGCGTCACCAGTCCCTGGACCGCAGGCATCGATTCCCATCACCATGACCTAGGACCCTGGCACCGCAGCCTCAGTATTAGGTAAAAGACCCAGGTCTCTAACACCAAGTTCGCCACCTGCGAGGCATAGGATGCCTGAGTCACGATGCCGATCTCTGTACCTGCGGTACTGCTGGGCCTCCTGCCAGAGATCGCCATGGCGCAGATCCCCATCACCTAGGCGGTTCCCCCAGTGTCGGTCCCCCTCATTGCGGAATTGTTCCTGGTCATGGCAGCCATCTCCAACTCCCTGGTTCCACTCTTCGGGCAGGCACCATAGAATCATAGGACTGGAAGGGACCTCAAGAGGTCATCTAATCCAGTCCCCTGCACTCAAGGCAGGACTAAGTATTATCTAGACCATCCCTGACAGGTGTTTGTCTGCTCTTAAAAATTCCCAATGATGGAGATTCCACAACCTCCCTAGGCAATTTATTCCAGTGTTTAACTACCCTGACAGTAAAGAAGTTTTTCCTGATGTCCAACCTAAACCGCCCTTGCTGCAATTTAAGCCCATTGCTTCTTGTCCTGTCCTCAGAGGTTAAGAAAAACAATTTTTCTCCCTCCTCCTTGTAACAACCGTTCCTCACCCTTTCCTTACCAGTTGCCGACAAGAGTCAGGTGACAGACTTAGGCATCTATGGCTCCGCCCTGCTCACCGGAAGGGCAGTCATCTGACTCATAGGGAGAGTTCAGCTCCTCACCTAGGAGAGGCGGATCACTGACAGCCCATGAGACTGGCATGGTGGTGGCGTGGCAGCAGGGGCAGTGGCCCACCCTGTATCAGTACTGGAGCCCATGGGGTGCTGGTCCCAAACTCCCACTGTTCTTCTCAGGCCACATCAGAAAAACTGCCTCCAGCCCAGCCTTGGGCTTCGGGGCCTGTGGGAGTGGCACAGCGGGCCCAGTGCCCAAGGACCCATCCCTAGACAGGCACGGGGAAGCCGCCCCTCCCTCTGCTGTGCAATCATCTTCCTCTTCTCTGAACGAGGCAGTGGTGGGCCCCTGGCAAGCAAGCAGCCCCAGATGATTTCAAGGAGCACCAGGCCTTGCTCGGAAGGGTGGCTGCCAACCTGAACTTGGAGGTTGGGGAGCTAGTGGAAGAGTCTGACAAAGTCTTCAGTATCATCCCCTCCTCCATCTCGGCCCAGATTGCATTGCCCGTCCACCCAGGGGTCCTGAAAATTGCCACATCTGTGTGGCAGGACCCCCTCTTCCATTCCGCCTACCAAGAAAGTGGAAAATAAATACTATGTCCCGGCAAAGGGATTTGAATATCTGTACACCCACCCTCCTGCAGGATCTCTGGCAGTGTCTGCTATCAACAAAAGGGCCAGACAGGGCCAGGCCAGTGGCACACCCAAAAATAAAGATACCAAGAGACTGGACTTGTTTGGCTGGAAAATGTATTCAATGGCCAGTCTGCAGTTCCGGGCATCTTACCATCAGGCCCTGCTAGACAGGTACAACATAAACTTGTGGACCTCCATCAGCAAGTTCAAGGAGAGCCTTCCACAGGACTGAGCCCAGGAGTTTGTCACCTTGGTGGATGAGGGCGAAGTGGTGGTGAGAGGCGCCCTCCAGATAGCCTGGGATGCTACGGACTTGGTTTCCAGGGTGGTCGCTTCCACAATGGTTATGAGGCACAGCTCCTGGTTGTGGTCCTCCAGACTGTCCCAGGAGATGCAGACTGTCCTTCCAGACCTCCCGTCAGAGGGAGCAGGACTCTTCTTGCAGCAATCGACACATGGCTCCACGGCCTTAAAGACTCCCATGCCACCCTCTGGTCCTTGGGTCTGCACACCCCTCAGCAGACTAGAAAGCCATTCCATCCCCCACCTCCTCCGCCTCCGTAAAGGGGTATGGGGGTCCTGCCCGGTCCAGCTCCTACAGAAAGAAGGAGAAAGGCAAGGGGTTTAAGCGACGGCACCCTTCATCATCCCGCTCCTCTGCCCAGCCTGGCCCCTCTAGAGACCAGGGCAGCCAGAAATGGGCATTTTGAGGATGCGCCTGAGGATGACCCTTCAGCCACTGCCCAGGATCCACTCCCCTGCTTTTTCCTTGACTGTCTACGCCCTTTCCGGTTGGCCTGGTCTCAGCTGACCTTGGACCGTTGCGTGCTTGACACAATTTCTTCAGGCTATACCACTAGAGTGACCCACACGGCCAAGTGGAGGTGGTTTACGTACTGGTCCTCAAATAAAGGCATTAAGCCCAAGCGGGCTTTGCTGCAATTAATCCTGGGCTGCCTTCTGCACCACAAACTCCAAGACCTGTCCCTGTCATCCATTAAGGTCCATCTGGCTACTATTTCAGCTTTCCATCTGCCACTAGAGGGCAGGCTGGTTTTCACCCACGACATGAGTGCCAGGTTCCTCAAGGGCCTCAAGCACCTCTACCCACATCTCAGGAACACAGTCCCTCCATGTGACCTAAATCTTCTGTTATCCCGGCTCATGGCACCCCCCTTCAAGCCTCTGCCTTCCTGTTCTCTCCTCCTCCTTTCTTGAAAGGTTGTGTTATTGGTCGCAATGACTTCAGCCCACAGGGTCTCTGAGATTAGGGCACTTATCTCAGAACCACACTCTACAGTCTTTTACAAGGACAAGGTCCAATTGCATCCAAACCCGGCCTTCCTGCTTAAGGTGGTCTCCCAGTTTCATAAGGGCCAGGACATAGATCTGCCCGTCTTTTTGCCAAAGCCACGTAAGTTGGAGGAGGAGTGTCAGCTGCATTCCTTAGTTGTCAGGAGGGCGCTAGCCTTCTACATTGAACGGACTAAGCCATTCCACAAATCAACACAGCTGTTTGTCGCAGGGGCTGACAGGAGGAAAAGTTGTCCGGTGTCTGGTCAAAGGCTTTCTTCTTGGATCACAGCTTTCATTCGCTGCTGCTACTACCAGGTGAAGGTGCTACCTCCAGCGATTGTAATCACCCACTCAACCAGGGCACAAGCCTTGTCAGCAGCTTTCCTAGCTCAAGTGCTTATCAGGACATCTGCAGGGTGGCCACCTGGTCGTCTGTCCACATATTCATGTCTCATTACGCGCTTACCCAGCAGGCCTGGGACGATGCTTGCTTCAGTAGAGCAGTACTGCAAGCCACTAGGCTGTGAAAACTGAGCCCACCTCCAAGGATACTGCTTGTGAGTAACCTAGAATGATATGAGCAAGCACTTGAAGAAAAAACGGTTATCCACCTTTCATAACTGTTATTCTTCAAGATGTGTTGCTCATGTCCATTCTGTTACCTGTTCTTCTGCCACTTTGTCGGAGTTGCTGGCAAGAAAGAACTGAGAGGGTGTAAGGTCGGGGGTGCCTGATATACCAACGCATGAGCGCGGCACTCAAGGGGGTGCCACAGCTGACCCTATGGGTACCCCTAAGGCAAAAATCTCTGATGGCTGCACACATGGCTGCACACACCTAGAACAGAATGGACATAGTGAGCAACACATCTCGAAGAACAACAGTTACGAAAGGCAGGTAATCAATTATTTCCCCATCACCCCGCAGTAAGATTGTGGCTAGCATAGACAGCCGCCTCTCTCAATGACACATTGGAGAATAAAAGTGTAAGCAGAGTCAGGATGAGCTCTACCCTGACATCTGGTGGTGAGTTGTGGCAGGTTGTGGAAAAGAACTTCGGGAGCTGATCTCATTTGCATAGGCCCACCCACCCCGCCTAGATGGTCACTTTGGCTGCTGTGGGATCCTCAGTTTCTTTGTTATTGGAGCAGGAAGAATAAAGTGTTATTATCCTGATTATGTGAATCAAGGACAATGGAACTGTACTTGGCTTTTTGTTATGATGGAGGGACTCACCATCAACTAAGTAGCACTTGCTAAGCAAGGGACATGGGTTCCAACGTTGAGTGAAGGGGGAGAGGTTGGGGGTGTCTCTCAAATGTGTCTTCTCCTTTTTCTACTGTGTAATAGCAGAGCTAATTTTGATTCCATTAGGAGTCTTGCAGAGCTGTATTCACTTTGGGCTAATAGTGCTCTAGCACTGTGGATCCCATACTATGAACTGCCCAGTGAGGGCAGTAGATGTTACTGAGCATGCTTAGTAGGAGCCATGGAGCCCTCAGCGCCCTGCTCACCTGCCACCCCATCGGAGTCCAAGTGCTGGGGAGCCTGCTCCAGCCAGGCAACTGGGCCCACGATTCTGCAGGGGCCTGAGCACTGTGGGCTCTGGCTGGACACTGCTGGGCTGGATCCTGCAGGGGTCGGGGGGAACCTGATACCGCTGGGCCCAATCCTGCAGGCTACCCCATTTTTTTCACCCCTGGCAGCTCTGCACCCTGGGCAGCTGCCCCACTTACCCCACCCTAGTTATGACCCTGCTGGCATGCAGCCAGGGACACCCTTTGCCATGCCCCCTCATGGTGAGTTCACACACTGGAGTCACATGCATGCCTCCAGGCGGTCCAATGCAGCAGCCCAGGACGCCACGCTCTTGGAGCAGCTTGCAGACCCACTGGAGGAGAGGGAGCACTTGGGGGCCCTGGCCCAGTACTACAGCAAAGCAAAGGGATAACACCAGTGAGCAACAACCCCAGACCCTCCAGCAATGGTCCCGATACCTACACCTGTCGTGGAGAGCTGGGCTGCGAGACCACCGCTTGAACCTGGTGTGTTCTGGACAGCACCTCCGGCAGCCAGTAACCACTGGTCTTGGGCAGGAGATCGCCCTGGAGTGCCAGGAGGTCTTCAGCAAAAAAAAAAAAAAAAAAAGTTTTTTTTTTCCACCAAATGCATCCGATGAAGTGAGCTGTAGCTCACGAAAGCTTATGCTCTAATAAATTTGTTAGTCTCTAAGGTGCCACAAGTACTCCTTTTCTTATTGCAAGGCAGATTTCTTGGGACTGTCCATATAGATAAAATCAGAGAACCAGAGGGTTAGCAGAGATCGCAAAGGTCATCTAGCCTAACCCCCTGCCAAAGATGCAGGATTTCTTGCATCTAAGGCCTTGTCTACACAACAAAATTTTGTAGACAAAGTTAGCAGTGGAAATGTACCCCTGGAAATGCTCTTCCTGCCAATGTAACTCCCCTGCTAGGCCAACATAATAAAACCACCTTTCTGAATAGCATAGAGCTTTTTGTGACGTAATTAGAGCAATGCAACGTCTGTGTAGACACCTTGCTCGGTTACGTCACCCTAATTGACCTCCAGGAGGTGCCCCACAATACAATCCTGATCACTCTGGTCAGCATTTTGAACTCTGCTGCCCTGAAGGTACACAGGTATGCTCCCCTCCCCTGTTTAAAGGTCCAGGAATTTCTGAAATTTCATGCACAGTTCACACAGCATCTTGGCAGCTGACCATGGCAGGTTTCCGCAGCAGACGCTCTCCCGCGGGGAGCACACCAGAGCTGTTGGCTCTACTGAGTCTATAGGGAGAGGAGTCTGTGCAGTAGCAGCTTCACACAATTGCAATACCTACAGGGTAATTGCTCGTGACATGCAGGAGAAGGGGCAGGAAAGGGACACACAACAGGATCATGCAAAATAAAGGAGCTGAGGCAAGCATACTAGAAGGCAAGTGAGGCTAACCATAGCTCTGGTGCGGTGCTGAAGACATGCCTCTTCTACAAGGAGCTTCAGGCCATCCTCAGCAGCAAACCCACTGTGACGAAGCGCGACTGTTCTTAATGTTTCCTCTGAATATAGTGTGGGTGCCTCAGTTTCCCCTAGGCAGTTCTTAATATCTAGGTGGTGGGATAAGCTGCAGAGCCCTAGAGGACAGGTGTGTGCAGGGGTCTGGACACAGAGAATAGCCAACATCTGTTTCCTGGCCCTTCCCCCCTGCAAGGTGAGAGCTAAAGGGTTGGAGAACAAAGGAATCAGGTGACCTCCTGGCCTGGGAAAGGGACAAAGCCCACAGGAGGTGCTGGAGAGAGTTTCAGTTTGGGGCTGGTTGGGGACATGGAGTGAAGTGCAGATGTGGTTGTCTGGCTCACTGCCCCCCAAAATGGACCCAGCTGAGGGGTCCTGTTCTCTGCACCTACAAGCTCTGGTTTAGATCATGTCCCTGTCATCTAATAAACCTTCTGTTTTACTGGCTGGCTGAGAGTCGCGTCTGACTGCAGAATTGGGGGGCAGGACCCTCTGGCTTTCCCAGGACCCCACCTGGGTGGACGCGCTGTGGGAAGCGCACGGAGGGGCAGAGGATGCTCCAAGGTCAGACCCAGGAAGGAGTGAGCTGTGTGTCCTGAAGACTCTGTCCTGAAGACTCTGTGTGTCCTGAAGACAGTCTGCTCACAGAAAGGAGATTTCCCCAAAATCCTGACCGGCTTCATGGGGAGCAGTTGCAGAGCATCGCCCGGGGCCTCCGTGACAACTGGTGTTAGCATTGGGATGTACTGCACCCTGCGCATGGTGCTTCCTGCAGTAAGTGACTGGGGAGCAGTAAAATGAAAGTAGATTGACGAGGACCAGGCGTGCTGAAGGCTCAGAGAGGAGTGGTTTTGGGGGGTGGTTAACCCCTGCGAGTGTGTGACCAGCGAGAAGGATGGTGCAGTAATGGGGTCCCCCTGGGGACTGTGGTGAGCAGTCTCAGAGGCAGAGGAGCCTGCGACTTGGACCCGAGAGAGAGAAGGACTTTTGCAGTAACAAGGTTCCCCTGGGGATTGCAGCGAGCAGTCCAAAGGGAACCCTGTTACTGCAAAAGTCCTTCTCTCTCTCGAGTCCAAGTCGCAGGCTCCTCTGCCCCTGAGACTGCTCACCACAGTCCCCGGGGGACCTCATTACTGCACGGTGGACTCAACCCTGGTGACGAAGTGGTGGATGAGGAAGTGGAGCTGGAGCATAATATGGAGCACAAAGCAGGGTCATCAGGTGGTGCAGTGAGTAAGGACCTCTTTTCACTCTGGAGCGGTCTAGCCAGTCCCAGCACTCCAGCTCTGGGGCACAGGATGTAGGACAGGATCTCTGGTAAGTGCTCATTTTGCTTTCATACTGGATGGTGAGAGGAGGTTGAGCTCTCATGTACTTTTATGTGGTAGAGGAGGTATAAGGGACAGAAATTAACAACAGAGCCTGTTCATCTACACAGTGGGGCCACAGCAGAAAAGTTCATTAATGTACATGGGGACGTCTCTTGAATCTTCCATAGCGATCTCTAGGAAACCTTCCTGTACGTATTCTGCAATCCTCTGCCGAAGGTTTCTTGGCAGAGCTGTCTTGTTTCTCCCCCCCCGTAGGAACCTTTGCTGAGACAACCAACAATTATTTCTGCAGGGGCCAAAGCGGCACACAGGTGAGCAGCATATGGAGCCAGTCTGAAGCCACACACATGCAGAGATGCACCCTTACATCCTAGGTTACCCTTAGAAGTGAGATATTGGGTTCAATTATCCTAGCCTGTGGAAAAGGCTACCAATTTCAGAATAGACTCCCTAGCTGTTTATAGTAACCCCCTTTGAAAACCACCCTTGTCCCTTCTTGCTCTTTCCCCCTTCCCTCCCTGCAAACTCACCATAATTGGGACTTGCAGTGACCTCTGTGCTAGCCAAGGGACAACAAGAAAGAGGGGTGTGTAACTTTTGTGATTCACGACTGTGAGTACACTCACAATACTGGTTCTGTTCATTGCTTCTTTGCTTTCTGCTGATGAGCCCTTGCGAACACACTCCTCCACACTGGTGGAGTGCATCTATCAGATAAGGTGGCAACCCAGGAGTAAGGAGGATCTGTTTCGCAAAGTGCTGCAGTCAACAGATGCAGCACATAGTGAAACAAGAGCATGGAGGGAGACAATTAATTAAAGATTCAGGCTGGATAGCCAGGAAAGGAGACAGGGGTGGGAGTAGATGATAAAGCTCCTAGAAGGCCAGACAGAGATGTTGAAGTCCCTCATTAGCCTGCAATCAGAGCAAGTCTATGCCCGACTTCCCCTCCAACCATTACAGTACTCCAGTCCATGGCCTCCCCAAACTCCCCCACCTCATTCAACATGCATTCCTGGTCCCTCACAGTATCCCGTGCACTCCATGCCTGGTGACTGGTTTTTCCAATGCAAACTGGAGTTACACCCAGCTCTGAGAGCTCTAACTGTAAAACTATTCCTCATTTTCATGTCCCCTGTTTGTCCAAAAGTTTGTGTTTTATCTTGTTAGTAAACCTGAGTCTTTGAAATAAAATGAGTCTTTATTTATGACGTACATACATCGCTCAGTGCTAACATTGAAACAGTGGCTATAGGCAGAAATATTTGCTCCTTGCAATTAACACTCAAGAAGCAAGCACTACATGGGTAATTCATGGTGGCAAGCAAACATTGCCTGGCCAAATGCATCACATACAGACATATTACTGGGAATCATTCTCAAAATGCTCCTTCAAAGGCTCCCGGATTTGAACAGCCTCCCACTGCTCCCTTCTAATTGCCCTTGTATTTGGCTGCTCAAAATCAGCCTCAGCATCCCACTGCTGGGGAAACCTTTCCCCCTTCGATTCATAAATCTTATGGAGAGCATAGCAGGCTGTAATGACTATCGGAATATTTTCCTCACTGAGGTCTAACCAGTCAAAAAGACAGCGCCAGCAACCTGTTAATCAGCCAAAAGCACATTCAACGGCCATTCAGTATGTGCTGCACCTGTTGTTGAAGTGCTCCTTCCTGCTGTCTAGGTTCCCTGTGTAAGGCTTCATCAGCCATGGGAGCAAGCAGTATGCTGGGTCTCCGAGGATCACTATGGGTATTTGCATATCCCCCATTGGAATTCTCTGATCTGGAAAAAAAAAAAAAAAGTCCCAGCTTGCAGACTTCTATACAGTCCAGTATTCTGAAAGATGAATGCATCATATACCTTCCCTGACCACCCCACACTGATGTCAGTGAAACAGCCCTGATGATCCACCAGTGCCTGCAAAACCATGGAGAAGTAGCCCTTTCAGTTGATGTATTTGATCACAAGATGGTTGCGGGCCAAAATTGGGATACCTGTTCCATCTATCGCTTTGCCGCAGTCAGGGAATCCTATTGCCACAAAGCCATCAATTATTTCCTGCATATTACTGAGAGTCACAAACCTTCATGGCATGAGGTGATTAATGGCCCTGCACACTTGCATCACAGCAGCCCCCACGGTGGACTTTCCAGCTCCAAACTGATTTGCAACAGATCAGTAGCAGTCTGGAGTTGCCAGCTTCCACACAGCAATCACCATTCATTTCTCCACCACTAGGGCAGCTCTCACTCTGGTGTCCTTGTGCTGCAGTGGTGGGGTGAGCTCTTCATATAGCTTCAGGAAGGTGGTTTGCACACTGGAAAGTTCTGCAGCCACTGCTCATCATCCCATAGATGCATTGTGGTGTGATCTCACCACTCAGTGCTTGTTTCCCAAGTCCAGTACTGACAGTCCACCATGACAAGCTGGTCCATGGATGCCAGAAGAAATCCTGAATTATTTGTTTCCATGGCAGACAGCAGGGCAGGCATCACTGATTCACTCTGTGTTTTGCAGCTCACAAAATACTGCAGGACCAGTAGTTTTGTGTTCATAACACTCATCACCAGACTGGTCAGCAGCTCAGAATCTGTGCTGCCAGACAGAGATAGCGGGTGCACAGTTTACAAGGGCTGTTGAAAAATGGTGCAAAACAAAGTAGGAAGCCCATGGAATGATAGGACAGAAAGAACTGCATCATGGGATGGTGAGCACGTCCCCATGAAACCCCACAATCCATTCTGAGAGCTCCCAGTGCCAGAGGGTGACAAGTATCAGAGGGGTAGCTGTGTTAGTCTACACAACAAGGAGTCCGGTGGCACCTGTGATGGGTTGGATCACAGAACCCCCCTAGGGGCTGCCAACTGATGTGCCAAGAATACTTCTGCCCCTGCTTTCCCTGCCAGTTTGGGACTCCAGCACCCTGTCTTGCTGAGCCAGACACGCCAGTCTGCTCCAACACAGACCCAGGGTCTGAACCACGTGCCCCAAAGCTGCAGACTTAACTGAAAGCAACTTAGGAAGTGTTCCTGTCTTTAACACTCAGATGCCCAACTCCCAATGGGGTTCAAACCCCCAAATAAATTATACAGGGTAAACTCATAAATTGCTCTCCCTCTATAACACTGACAGGAAGATATGCACAGCTGTTTGTCCCCCCCTCATCCCCCTGGTATTAATACATATTCTGGGTTAATTAATAAGTAAAAAGTGATTTTATTAAATACAAAAGTAGGACTTAAGTGATTCCAAGTAATAACAGACAGAACAACGTAAGTTACCAAGCAAAATAAAATAGAACATGCAAGTCTATGTCTAAGAAAGCTGAATACAGATAAAACATCATCAGTTCCAGTAAGCTTCCTTTTACAGACTAGTCTCCTTCTAGTCTGGGTCCAGCAATAACAATCATTCACACCCTCTGTAGCTACTGTCCTTTGTTCCAGTTTCTTTCAGGTATCCTTGGGGTTGGAGAGGCTCTCTCTTTAGCCAGCTGAAGACAAAATGGAGGGGTCTCCCATGGGCTTAAATAGACTTTCTCTTGTGTGTGGAGACCCCCTCCTCTCTCCTATGCAAAGTCCAGCTCCAAGATGGAGTTTTGGAGTCACTTGGCCAAGTCACATGCCCATGCAGGACTCAGAACTTACAGATAGCAGCCATGGTTCACATGCTTCCTTGAATGTCCTCAGGTAGAATTCTTATGTGGATTGGAGCATTCCAAGATCCATTGTTCACTAAGTGCTTCTTGAATGGGCACCTAATTTGCACATTCCTCTCTCAAGAAACTGACCAAACGCTTTACAAAGGTTACTTAAAAATCAAGCGAAAACAAAAATGATACATGCATAAAAATAGGATTAATAGATTCAGTAGATCATAGCCTTTACATAAATATGTTACATGGCATATGTAGCATAAAATATATTCCAGTTATATCATATATATATTCAGAAGCATATTTCCCTAAAGCCTCATGGGGGTCACCATCACAGAACCTTAAAGACTAACAGATGTATTTGGGCATAAGCTTTTGTGGGTAAAAAACCCACTTCTTCAGATGCATGGAGCGAAAATTACAGATGCAGGCATAAATATACTGACACATACTGACACATGAAGAGAAGGGAATTTACAAGTGGAGAACCAGTGCTGACAGGGCCAATTCAACCAGGTTAGATGTGGTCCATGCCCAATAACTGATGAGGTGGTGTCAATACCAAGAGAGGGAAAGTTGCTTTTGTCGTGAGCCAGCCACTCCCAATCCCTATTCAAGTCCAAATTGATGGTGTTAAATTTGCAAATGAATTGTAGCTCTGCAGTTTCTCTTTGAAGTCTGTTTCTGAAGTTTTTTTATTGAAGTATAGCTACTTTTAAATCCATTATAGAATGTCCAGAGAGATTGAAGTGTTCTCCTACTGTCTTTTGTATGGTACCATTCCTGATGTCTGATTTGTGTCCATTTATTCTTTTGCATAGAGACTGTCTGGTTTGGCCAATGTACATGGCAGAGGGGCTTTGCTGGCACATATCGCATTAGTAGATGTGCAGGTGAATGAGCCCCTGATGGTGTGGCTCATGTGGTTGGGTCCTCTGATGGTGTTGCTAGAGTAGATATGGGGACAGAGCAGGCAACGGGGTGTGTTACAGGGATTGGTTGCTGAATGAGTGGCAAGTTGCATTGTGGGATAGCTACCCATGATGCAATGCTCTCTCTGTCAATGCAAGAGCAATGACTATGCATGCACTCAGCCAACACAAGGAGCATTGTGTGGACACGCTTTCCTGCTCTTATTAGGGTGACATGATTGTCGACAAAACTTAAGTCAACCTAACTCCGTAGTGTAGACTTGGCCTAAATGCCATCTAAGACAGATGGCTGTCCAGCCTCCTTTTGTAGGTAATTGGCCCTTCTATTTCTGCACCAGCTGTGGGGGCATCATCCTGGCAAATAGCAGCATGGCATAGCTCCCCAGTTAGCCACAGCCTTTTTGAACAGCACACTTCTCTGCCTCTTGGTGACACCTCAGGGTAAATTCCTCCAGTGTGAGATGTGCACATGCAGTCATTCGCCTGCCCTCTTCTCCCCCCATTCACCTCTCCCCCCAGCCTACCACCACCACAGCATAGGCGCAGGGGCCAATAGAACAGGGAAGTAAGGTGGAAAACGTCTTATCTTCACGCTCTACCTACACAGATCTGCTTGCTTCCTCTTTGGAGCCTGATAAAGTGATTGCCACAGACATCTGTCACCATGCAGCACTTCCTGTGCAGGTCTGTGTTAGTCTGAAGGTACAGAGCACCCCAGAGACAGCATATTAAAAACAGTAAAAGCACCTCCATGCATGCCAATAAACTCACCAGGCACCATGCCACCCTAGGGATTTCTTTGTAGGTACAAGTTCATTAGAGCTTCAGCTCAGACCAAGCAAACAGTACTGTAAGGCCAAGTCCTTCCAACCCTCCCCTAAGGACTGGAGCACTCCAGGGGAACAGGGGTCCTGTCCATTTGCTGGATCAAGGAGAAGTCCCCAAGTCAGCTTAAAACCCAGGCTTTTTAGCCAGAAGTCTTTTCTTTGTCGAGTGGACTCTGGAGAATCCAGTTTGAAGCAATATATGGATACCTCTGAGCGGGTGGGGTGGGGGCTTCAAAGGCTGATGATGGAGAAGTTCATTTGCATCCCTCCACGCTCCCAGAGGGGACACACACTTCCACAATAACTCATACACACCTGCATTAATACAATGGACCCCAAAGGTGCTGTCAGGTTTAACTTAACTTGGTAAATGGTACCCTAATTCCAGGTTTGTTCCGAATATTACTGGCTCTTATCATGTGTCACCCCATGAGCCTGGCTAGCAATAAACCTTCTGAGCCGACTCCCCCACTTTCATCCCTCTCTTGGCTTGTGGACATGTTCAGCTGTGCTTTGTGTGCGTCTGCCCACAACCACCTGCATCACACTCACTTGTTTATCAGTCCTAGTGACTTCCTTACGCAGTGGTTACAGCTAGCTCAAGCTAGGTCTGTGGTGCTACCTGAAAAAGTCCTTAACTTCCCCCTGAAAGGGATCTAATTGTCTAACAGCTGCAAAGCTAATCATGCTGAATCTGCCTAACTTCACCTCTACACTTCTGCATCATTTGACAAGTTTGCCCCCCCCCCCCCACTTTCCAAAGGCCTTTGAACTGCCTGACAGTCTTTCAGTCTCCCAGAGCTCCAGCCACCCTGCTGCCCACCCCATCCCAGCATGCCCCGGGTGGCATATAGGAATTGGGTAGTGTCCCCTTTAAATAGTTGTGAGTCCTTTAGTGGTGCTGCCTGTGTTGTGTGGCTAGACCCCTGCTGCTGAATCAGAGTGTGTGTAGCTGTGCCTTCCACTTATCATTAATGAACACAGTGGTTTGGACCATGCCATGCCTGGGTGGTTCCTGTATATTATGTTTGTTGTAAAGAGCAGAGGAGCTGACACCCCTAAGCAGGGCTGATGAGAGGCAGGGAAAGAGGAACTGCTGTACTGGGGCCCAAAGCTCAAACATCTGTAACGTTTGTGTAAGTAAATTCATGGGAGAGGGTGGGGTCCCAGCAAATATGATGTCCCGGATCCCCAAATTTCTCTTGACAGGCTGCCCTTAGCCAGACATGCCTGCATCCTGGGGCTTGGCAAACACGGCACCCTGCGTTGAATCGGTGGTTTCTCTCAGCAAGGGGGTGCTTCCCCCATCAGAGCTGTCTCTGGCAGGCACAAGTCGAGTGTGAGTTGGGGGGGGGGCGGCTCGTCTATCAGCACCAGAGTTTCTCTGGGGCAAAGGGGGAGGCCTTGGCTAGCAGTTGTCTGGGAACTTAATGGGATTTTGCTGGCCAGGCAGCTTCTGTGACTCTTGTCCTCGCTCCGCTTGCCAGGAGCTTTGACCCTCCCTTCCTGATGAGGACTTGGCCTCAGGGGTCCGTGCAGGGGTGGCCCATGGGCTGGCTCACTGTCACTCACCAGATCAGCTGGTGCAAACTGGAGCTATGTGTCTCCTCCATGGGTCAGGCTGCCAGGAGCACATGGGCCCTGGGCTCCAGTCCTTCCCCTGGCTCCCAGTCCGCTTCAGCTGCCAGTGCCAGGCCTTAGTCTGGGTCTTCCAAGCAATGAATAGGTCAGATCTCAGCTGCAGCCAGGCTCAGGGCTCCATCCAGGAAACTGGCTTGACAGGACAGGGCAAGATCCAGGAGAGCCGCAGCCAAAGGGTTCCTGCCAGAGGAGAGCCAGCTGCAGAGCGACCTGCCTGGGAGATTAGATCAGCCCAGCATCTGACCACACGGAGGACATGCCAAGCTGCTGAGGCCTTTCTAGGCACACCCAATGCCAAGGCTCTGTAAGAGGCTGATAGATGGTTAACCAATTGCTGTAGATTGTGATGGAGTCCAATGGTTCAATATGTTGCTTATAAGCATGGCTCAAAGCCGTCCAAACATCTGCTGCTACTGTGCTTCTAACTGGCTAGAACATAGACTGCACCAGGCCACGACCTGCTTCCAACAGTAGTCATTGGTTATTAACCCTTGACAAGGCTTTTATCAACAGGACCTGACCATAGTGTGAGCGCTTCTCTCCCTATATCCAGAACAGCATCACACGATCGGCTGCCCCTTTCCTCCTCCTCAGTCCCACCCCCACACACATTCCAACGTTGATCGTGAGTCACGATTTCTCAGTCAAATCAGGCCTCAGCCATGATCTCTCAATAGAACCTTCAAATGGCAGGATTTTTTCTTCAGCTGAGGCACATTCTTGAAATGGGTTTCCAGTCCAGCCCACCCCCCGCAACCGAAGGATACTTCCAAGTGCTCTGAAAGACAATGGGGATGTATGTACCTCTCAGATACACAAAGCGATCAGGCTAACCAGTGGGGAAGAGGCAGCGTGGCACAGGGCAGAGAAACATCAGCTCAGATATAACCTCAAATAAGCAATTGAATCAACTGGAAAAAAAAATCCCAACATTTGAGAGTTCTAAAAGTGAGGCTTCATTTTACTTAGCAATCCTGTCAACTGCCCTGGGCATGCCAGGGCTCCAGCTGTCAGCACCAGGTGGCTGCTCCCCTGCCAGCCTGGGAAGTGAGAGAGGCAACCCCAAGCAGCCCCCCAAACCTGACGTGAGTGAAGAGCTCTAAGTGCAGAGGTGAGGCTGAGAGGGCAGACCTATGGCCTGGGAGCTGTAGGGGGGCTGAAGTGCTGAGGGTGGGTGCTGATCGGGGGGAGGGCTGTACTGATAGTGGGTTCTGGGCAGATGGGGTGAGTGCTAGTAGGGTGAGCTGAGGTCGGGGGGTTGATGGGGTGGGGGGTTTGAACTGACGGGGTGGTGACGATGGGGGCTGGGGGACTGAATTGATGGGGGACAGGGTTAATTGCTGGACAGGAGAGGGGCAGATGTAGGGGTGAGAGCCCCTGCAGCAGGGGCTAAAATCACCTTACCCAGTACATGTGGGAGAGTGGGGAGCACCAGTTGTCACATGCCCACTCCCTGAGATGGGCAGGGAAAGTCCAAATATCAAGAGACTGACCTAAGAACACAGTATGATCTTTAATTTTCAAAATGGCATGATTTTAGGACCAATCACACAATTTTGGGGAGGGTTCGACTCAGGATTTTTGATCTCTTGAAGTTGGCAGTCCTGCCCCAGTCATAGTTTTCTATAACCTGCAAAGGGGCCAGAGATGCCAGAAAGTCCCCAAGGGACATTTTTCAGAGTAGCAGCCATGTTATTCTGTATTCGCAAAAAGAAAAGGAGTACTTGTGGCACCTTAGAGACTAACAAATTTATTTGATCATAAGCTTTCATGAGCTACAGCTCACTTCATCGGATGCATTCAGTGGAAAATACCGTGGGGAGATTTATATACATAGAGCACATGAAACAACGGGTATTACCATACACACTGTAAGGAGAGCGATCACTTAAAGGTGAGCTATTACCAGCAGGAGAGCGGGATGGGGGGGGGGGACCTTTTGTAGTGATAATCAAGGTGGGCCATTTCCAGCAGTTGACAAGAATATCTGAGGAGTGGAGGGGGGTGGGCATTGTAATTACCAGCTGTTAAGGCTGAATCACCACTCTGCCACTTCAAGTGCAGAAGGTGGAGGCCCGCAAGGATTTTAAAAATTAATACTTGCCACTCCAGATTTGTATTAAACTCCCAATGTTACAGCTTTTCTCAGACCTTGGCTTGGTTAACGCTGCCACCACCCAAATGCAAAAAAAACCCCTTGAACTCAGGAAATAACACTTTGGAATTCCTCCCTGTGGGGTACCCTCAAACCCTTCTCCCCCCCACCAGGGAAGAGTTGAGAAAGAAAACAAAGGAAATTAGCTGTTGCCACCAGCTAATTAAACAACATATGCACAAACCTCTTAGGACACCAAAAATCCAATCCTGTCTTTAAAAAGGTAAATTTTATTAAAAACAAAAAGAAAAAATACATCTGGAATTTAGGCTTTTGCTAGATTTTAAAAGAGCAATTCCAAAAACCAAGCACCCAACCTAGTTTTCTTGGGGGTTCATCTTAAACGTTACAAACAAACAAAAGCATCTGGGGTTAGCACAGTGGAGATCCACAAGCCAATAAGAAATAAAAGAAATAACCCTGATTGTATCTTTCTAGACATTTCCTAATTTTACTTACATAGCTGAGGCTTCAGATAAGTAGGCTTGAGGTATGAATTGATAATCTATAATCATACCTGGCTTAAAGCTGCTTACACCATTGCTGCTCCGTGTCCATGCAGCCCAGAGAGAACAACAGACAAAGGGAAAGGTTTTTTTTTCCCAATTTAAAAAAGTTCTATCTTCCCATTGGCTCTTTTGGTCAGGTGCCCACTTCCTTTCCTTTACCTGGGGGACTTTTAACCCTTTACAGGTAAAGCAAGCAGAGAACAGCTACCAAGAGGGATTTTACAGCTAACTGGCTGGTTGGGTGTCCATAAAAGGGAGCTACCCCCTGCCTCATTTATGGGGAGTCCAAACATCAAGAGACTGACAGGATTTTTAATCTCTTGAAGTTGGCAATTCTGCCCCAATCATAGCTTTCTATAACCTGCAAAGGGGCCAGAGATGCCAGAAAGTCCTCAAGGGACATTGTAATTGCCAGCCTAATTAACATGGAGGGGACACAGATCCATGGTGATTGGCTACAACACAACTCCCAAAAATAGACGAGAATAGCTAGCCCAAAAGCCTATCTGGGTAAGCTGAATGAAGGCCATGAGGCTAAACTTGGCTTTGAACTAAACACAGTCAGTCTGTGGAAAATGGAGTGAGATTCAATTACATTCTTCAGCAATTTGGTGTAAGAACTCAGCCTTGAGTTCTGGCTCTGGGGGATGGAGAGGCCAGAGGCTGTGTGTCTCTGAATCACATGTGGCTCAGGTTTGTTGTTTTGTACAAAGCTCAGGAATTCAATTTCACCTACCTGAGAGACTTAAACAAATTCCACTGAGCGTCAAGGAGAGCATCAGATGTACATTGAAGGAATTCAGAGAAGTTGAGAGCTCAGGACAAAGCAAATAGCTACCACTGAGCTGAAGAACTGGATAAATTCCTGGAGGATAGGTCCAACAGTGGCTATTAGCCAGGATGGGCAGGGACGGTGTCCCTAGCAGAGCTTTGGAATGGAGCCCAGAGCGGGAGCGCAGAGCAGCTCCGGAGCAGTGGAGCTGCAGGTTTTTGCCTGGAGCTGGAGCAGAGCAGGAGCACAGCTCCAAAGCCCTGGTCCCTAGCCTCTGTTTGCCAGAAGCTGGGAATGGGCAGCAGGGGATCATAGAATCACAGAAGATTAGGGTTGGAAGGGACCTCAGGAGTTCATCTAGTCCAATCCTCTGCTCAAAGCAGGACTAACACCAACTAAATCATCCCAGCCAGGGCTTTGTCAAGCTGGGTCTTAAAAACCTCTAAGGAAGGAGATTCCACCACCTCCCTAGGGAACCCATTCCAGTGCTTCACCACCCTCCCTGTGAAATAGTGTTTCCTAATATCCAACCTAGACCTCCCCCATTGCAACTTGAGACCATCGCTCCTTGTTCTGCCCTCTGCCACCACTGAGAACAGCCGAGCTCCATCCTCTTTGGAACCCCCCTTCAGGTAGTTGAAGGCTGCTATCAAATCCCCCCTCACTCTTCTCTTCTACAGACTAAACAAGCCCAGTTCCCTCAGCCTCTGCTTGTAAGACATGTGCCCCAGCAGAGGGACCTAGACAAATTGGAAGATTGGGCCAAAAGAAATCTGATCAGGTTCAGAGTTCTGCACCTATGACAGAAAAATCCCATGCACTGGCTACAGGCTGTGGACCGACTGGCTAAGCAGCAGTTTGGCAGAAAAGGACCTGGGATTATAGTGGATGAGAAGCTGGATATGAGTCTATAGTGTACTTTTGTTGCCAATAAGGCTAACGGCATATTGGGCTGCATTAGTAGGAGCATTGCCAGCCAGTTGAGGGAAGTAATTATTCCCCTCTCTTTGGCACTGGTGAGGCCACATCTGGAGTATTGCATCCAGTTTTGGGCCCCCCACTACAGAAAGGATGTGGACAAATTGGAGCGAGTCCAGCGGAGGGCAACAAAAATGATCAGTGGGACCCTATCCCTACCCTCCATCATATCTACCTTGCCCCCCAGGTTAGTGTCATCTGTGAACTTGCTGAAGGTGCAATCCATCCCATCATCCAGATCATTAATGAAGATGTTGAACAAAACTGGCCCCAGGATCAATGCCTGGGGCACTCCACTTGATACCGGCTGCCAATTAGACATCGTGCCGTTGATCACTATCCGTGGAGCCTGACGGTCTAGCCAGCTTTCTGTCCACATTATAGTTCATTCATCCAATCCATACTTTTTTAACTTGCTGGCAAGAATATTGTGGGAGACCATATCAAAAACTTTGCTAAAGTCCGATATATCATGTCAAGTGATGGCTCACTTGATGATTACCTGTTCTGTTCATTCCCTCTGTGGCATCTTGCATTGGCCACTGTTGGAAGACAGGATACTGGGCTAGGTGGACCTTTGGTCTGACCCAGTATGGCCGTTCTTATGTTCTTAAGAGACGCTCTGGGCCTCAGTGATGTCTTGTGGAAGTGAGTTCCAAAGGCTAATTATGTGCTGTGTAAAAGAAGTGTTCCTTTTTATCGGTCTTAGATTGGCTGCCATGCACTGCTATTGAATGTCTCCTTGTTCTTGTATTAGTGTTATACCAATAAAATAAAAACCAGCAGGATCTTATTAAAGGGGAAAAGGCAAAATGCCACATTTATTGTGAATACAGAAAGAATCATAGTAAGCAGTTAGTTATAGCTATAACATTCCATTCAATCTCATATTTATTCACACATTCATCCATACGCACACACATACACAGGTTCTGCAAGGTTATTATCATAGTTACCAGCCTTAGAGTTGCTCATGCCAAGCCACTGGCCAGGTGGCCTGGACATGAGGAGGGAACGGGGCCTTGTCAGATGCTCATCTGATGCTCCTGGAAGTTGGTTTGCAGAATCAGACCCCAAAGTTCTCACTTTCTAGAGTCTATTTTTATAGGAATTTCTTCCTATGCCAGTCTATGGGAATTGCTTCATCATACTGTTGCTGAATCAATCAGCAGATGGCACATTCCTGACAGCTCTGTGCTGCCAGATGTTATCTTGTTCTTTGGTTCTCCTATTCTTGAGGCTGTTGGGTGGATTCCAGTCTGCCCTCCAGGGGTCCTCTGGTTATTTCCACTTGATGCCTTTTTCAGCCGATGGACACTGGATTCTTAGGCTGGCACCTTCCTGGTCATTCAGTTATTATCCACACCAAGACAGGTTTTAGAGCAGCAGCTGTGTTAGTCTGTATTAGCAAAAAGAAAAGGAGTACTTGTGGCACCTTAGAGACTAACAAATTTATTTGAGTATAAGCTTTCATGAGCTACAGCTCACATCCGATGAAGTGATCTGTAGCTCACGAAAGCTTATGCTCAAATAAATGTGTTAGTCTCTAAGGTGCCACAAGTACTCCTTTTCTTTTTATCCACATCAAGCATCCATCCACATACATCCTCTATCTCTATTTTAATCACAATTGTTAACAAAGTGAGATTAATACAGGGGCGAAAGGGCGGGGAGTCTCTGGGTGCTGTTTCTGTTGTTACAGAGTATTGCTTTGAGTCTCTCTCTCTGTGAGTAGTTGTTGTTACAAAGAATTGCTTTGAGAAGACTCTGTCTTAGAATGTACTAACACAATTAGCAGCTTGCAAGTTTCACACAGAGGGGAAGAGAAACAGTACCAAAAACCAAGAGACTTTTTAATTAGTAATATCCTGGAATTTAAACTATGGGGAATCAAACTCATTTGTGATTTTAATGCAGATCTTCTTTAATATGATCCAACATTAGGAGATGGGGTAATCTTAGAGAAGCCAAAAGTGTTTCTGTATCAAATTTCCTGTCCAAACAGCCCTAATCTCTCCTATCTCTGCTTCTTTGGATGCCTTCCTAGGCCTCCAGTCATGCTTGTTGCCCTACCCTGATATGTCCATTGGGAGGGAAATGATGTGGCGCCCACCCAACGGGTATGATTTGAAGGGAGGGACCTTAGTTTGATTTTTGCTGCACTGAAAGGTGTCGGTGGCAATTGCACAATGCCACCTTACCCTTCCCGGCTAGGTGGTGTCAGTGGGGCACTGCTGCTGTTTAGCTAATCCAAGTAGGGTTAGGTGCTGGAAGCAGGTTGCAGCATGGTGGAGTCTGGCACTGGGATAGCTGCAGCCTGCTGGGGATCAGGGATTTTTGGAGGGGTTACTAGCTGCATTAACCATATCTAGAATGAAGCCGAGCACAGCCCTGGCCTGCTAAGGACATGGCAAAGGCGGGATTCCTTGAAGGGCAGTTGCTAAAGGAAGAGGCCTTTGCAGCTACTCAGCAAGGGCAGAGACTCCTCCTGGAGGGGAAAGAGGCCCAGTGATTTCAGTCTTGTTGTCCAGATGTGATTTACACTATTGCTCTGGGGAGACTCAGATAAGTCAACACCAGCCAGGAGCCCCCAAAAGAGGATCACAAACACTTAACAGTCAAATGATTTACAGCAAAGGAACTGATACAGGGAGGAGGGGTCAGGCCATTGGGGTCTCACTATCTATAGAAACAGCTTCGCTAAATGTTGTAACAACTGGGCAAGGTACTAATAAGCTTCAACAGGACTTTATTTTCAAAGTGGAACCCTCTTTACCAAACTGCTTCTGCACCCTCGGTAGCTTTCTCCCAGCCTCTCAACTCCACACCCTCCTTCCTGTTTCCTGTCCTTTCAGACTCCCAATAGCCAGTGCTCCCAATTCTAATAATTACAAGCAACATCTAAACACCACATTCACGCCTCTCTTAAGAAACTCTCCCAATTAAAATAAATATTATTGTTCTAACCACAGGAACAAATATGAAACAAGACACTATACTGTTGGCAGAAATATTATACTGAAAACACTGTAGATACTACATAACATAGTCTCTAATCCAGACAGGTGGTCGTCTGGGTCTTACAGGCCGTCTCTCAAGCCCCGGTTCCAGTGCAATGTCTTGTTGTGTTGATACTACGGTGAAGTCATCCAATGCAGACTTGGTGTTGGCATAATCTCCTCTTGGTGCATAGGCAGGTGCAAGATAAGAAGCATTCCATACCCGCCCATCAGAAAGTTGATAGGTGCGAGGTCCCTTCTTCTCTATGATTTTAAGAGGAGCTGTGAATTTATGGTCCCCTTTGCAAAATTCCAGGTTTTTGTATTCTAATGAAGGAACCACACTCAAACTTTGGTTCCTGAGCACCCCGCCGCTTGTCTGTGAAAGCCTTAGATCAGGGGTCAGCAACCTTTCAGAAGTGGTTTGCCGAGTCTTCATTTATTCCTTTTAATTTAAGGTTTTGTGTACCAGTAATACATTTTAACATTTTTAGAAGGTCTCTATTTAAGTCTATATATTATATAACTAAACTATTGTCATATGTAAAGTAAACAAAGTTTTCAAAATGTTTAAGAAGCTTCATTTAAAATTAAATTAAAATGCTGATCTTACGCTGCCAGCCCGCTCAGCCCGATGCCAGCCTGGGGTTCCGTTCACCTAGGACCCCGGTTGGCAAGGGGCTGGCAGCCAGAACCCCAGACCGGCAGTGGGCTGAGCGGGGCCGGCGGCTGGGACCCCAAACCAGCAGTGGACTGAGTGGCTCAGCCCGCTGCCACTTAGCCTGCTGCCAGTCTGGTATTCCGTCCACCGGCTCCTGCCAGCCAGGGTCCCAGCTGCTGGCCCCACTCAGCCTGTTGCCAGTCTGGGATCCCGACCCTGCCCACATAGAGTGGGTACCCACCTTCTCCCTGGTTCTAGTCCATTCTCTTCCTCTCTCTCTGCACTGAGCTGAGGGTGGGAGTGCACTGAGCACAGGGCTGGGGGTTGGGGTGTAGGATCTGGCCAGGAGCTAGAATGAGGGAGGGGGCTTAGGATTGGGGCAGGAGGTTTGGGTGTGTAGTGCTTATGTGGGCAGTTCCCATTTGGTGTGAGGGTGCAGGTGGGAATGTCGTGGGAGGTGTGCAGGAGCTCCCGTTTGGTGCTCAGGATGGGTTTGGGAATGTGGGGGGTGCAAAGGTCAGGGCATAGGGTGGGGGGGGCTGGGTATGTGTGGGGGGTGCAGGAGTCAGGGCAGGGGGCTGGGTGTGTGTGAGGAGGGTGCAGGAGTCAGGACAGAGGGCTGGAGGCATGTGAGGAGGTGCAGAAGTCAGGTCTGGGGTTGTGGGGGCATGCAGGGGTCAGGGCAGAGCTGCCCAGAGCAGCTCATGGCAGGGGGCTGGATGGGATATGCCCTGATTCCACCCTTTCCCAAGGCCCCGTCCTCACCTGTTCTCCGCCTCCTCCCCGGAGCAGCAAGAGCGCTGTGGCTCCACTTCTCCCCCTTCCTGGCAAGGGCCATCAGCTGATCAGTGGCAGGGACAGGAGGAGGAGGAGGGGCAGGCACCCAGCAAGCTGGGGGAAGAGGCGGGGGAAGGGGGAGCTTGCCTGCCCTGCAGCAGCAGCCGGCAGGACCAAGCTTCTTCACCCTCCCGCATGGGGGAGTGGGCAGGGGGGAGGAGAAGAGCCAGCCGGGGTGGGCAGGATTTTTAATGGCACACTGCTGCCTGCCGGGGTCCCGGCCACAGGCCCCGCTCAGCCCGCTACCAGTCTGGGTTTGACAGCAGGCTGAGCGGGGCCGGCAGCTGGGACCCAGCAGGCAGCAGCGTGCCATTAAAAATCGGCTGGCGTGCTATCTTTGGCACGCGTGCCATAGGTTATCGACCCCTGCCTTAGACTTTGCTTGGTTCTGTTCAACTGCTTTTCTCACATCATCCTCAGTTGGGGCATCAGGTCCTGCCTTTAACATTCCACCAATGTTCAGTTTAGTATTCATCTGTTTCCCATGCAGTAACTCTGAGGGTGATCTTTGCATTAAGGCATGTCGTATAGCTCAGTATGCTTGCAAGAAATCAGTAGTGAAGGGTATCCACAATCGCCCTTCCAGTTTAGCCGTTTGCAAACTCTCTTTCAAAATTCTGTTAAACCATTCGATTTCCCCATTGGCTTGAGGGTAATATAGGGATGACCTTCTGTGTAAAATGTTCCTTTGTGCTAGAAAAGTTTTAAACTCCAGGAAAGTAAATTGACTAATGGGAATGAGGATATGGAGGTAGATATTACCATATCTGAGGTAGAAGTGAAACTCAAACAGCTTAATGGGACTAAATCGGGGGGACCAGATAATCTTCATCCAAGAATATTAAAGGAATTGGCACCTGAAATTGCAAGCCCATTAGCAAGAATTTTTAATGAATCTGTAAACTCAGGAGTTGTACCATATGATTGGAGAATTGCTAATATAGTTCCTATTTTTAAGAAAGGGGAAGAAAGTGATCCGGGTAACTACAGGCCAGTTAGTTTGACATCTGTAGTATGCAAGGTCCTGGAAAAAATTTTGAAGGAGAAAATAGTTAAGGACTTTGAAGTCAATGGTAAATGGGATAAAATACAACATGGTTTTACAAAAGGTAGATCGTGCCAAACCAAACTGATCTCCTTTTTTGAGAAAGTAACAGATTTTTTAGATAAAGGAAACGCAGTGGATCTAATTTACCTAGATTTCAGTAAGGCGTTTGATACCGTACCACTTGGGGAATTATTAGTTAAATTGGAAAAGATGGGGATCAATATGAACATCGAAAGGTGGATAAGGAATTGGTTAAAGGGGAGACTACAACGGATCCTACTGAAAGGCGAACTGTCAGGCTGGAGGGAGGTTACTAGTGGAGTTCCTCAGGGACCAGTTTTGGGACCAATCTTATTTAATCTTTTTATTACTGACCTTGGCACAAAAAGTGGGAGTGTGCTAATAAAGTTTGCAGATGATACAAAGCTGGGAGGTATTGCCAATTCGGAGAAGGATCGGGATATTATTCAGGAGGATCTGGATGACCTTGTAAACTGGAGTAATAGTAATAGGATGACATTTAATAGTGAGAAGTGTAAGGTTATGCATTTAGGGATTAATAACAAGAATTTTAGTTATAAATTGGGGACGCATCAATTAGAAGTAACGGAAGAGGAGAAGGACCTTGGAGTATTGGTTGATCATAGGATGACTATGAGCTGCCAATGTGATATGGCTGTGAAAAAAGCTAATGCGGTTTTGGGATGCATCAGGAGAGGCATTTCCAGTAGGGATAAGGAGGCTTTAGTACCGTTATACAAGGCACTAGTGAGATCTCACCTGGAATACTGTGTGCAGTTCTGGTCTCCCATGTTTAAAAAGGATGAATTCAAACTGGAGCAGGTACAGAGAAGGGCTACTAGGATGATCCGAGGAATGGAAAACTTGTCTTATGAAAGGAGACTTAAGGAGCTTGGCTTGTTTAGCCTAACTAAAAGAAGGTTGAGGGGAGAGATGATTGCTCTCTATAAACATATCAGAGGGATAAATACCGGAGAGGGAGAGGAATTATTTAAGCTCAGCACCAATGTGGACACAAGAACAAATGGGTATAAACTGGCCACCAGGAAGTTTAGACTTGAAATTAGACGAAGGTTTCTAACCATCAGAGGAGTGAAGTTTTGGAATAGCCTTCCAAGGGAAGCAATGGGGGCAAAAGATCTATCTGGCTTTAAGATTCTACTTGATAAGTTTATGGAGGAGATGGTATGATGGGATAATGGGATTTTGGTAATTAATTGATCTTTAAATATTCAGGATAAATAGGCCTGATCCCCTGAGATGGGATATTAGATGGGTGGGATCTGAGTTACCCAGGAAAGAATTTTCTGTAGTATGTGGCTGGTGAATCTTGCCCATATGCTCAGGGTTTAGCTGATCCCATATTTGGGGTCGGGAAGGAATTTTCCTCCAGGGCAGATTGGAAGAGGCCCTGGAGGTTTTTCGCCTTCCTCTGTAGCATGGGACACGGGTCACTTGAGGGAGGATTCTCTGCTCCTTGAAGTCTTTAAAGCACGATTTGAGGACTTCAATAGCTCAGACATAGGTGAAGTTTTTTGTAGGAGTGGGTAGATGAGATTCTGTGGCCTGCGTTGGGCAGGAGGTAGGACTAGATGATCAGAGTGGTCCCTTCTGACTTTAGTATCTATGAATCTATGAATCTATGACTACGATTATCTGAAACCAGTTCTTTGGGGTTACCTTCCCTGCTAAAAACTGAAGAGAGGAACTTAATTACTGTAGCAGAAGAGATTTGCGATGTAAATGCTACCTCAGGCCATTTACTGAAATAGTTTATTAAAGTGATGGCATAATGGCAGTCACTTGGAGCAGTATCAAAGGGTCCAACAATGTCAATCACCACTTTTTCCCATGCAGATTCAGAAAGAGGAACAGGCTGTAATGGAGGGGTGCATGTCACTGCTGTCTTATCATGCATTTGGCAAGTGACACAAGTGACCTTTCACCCCCACGAACATGATACAGTTCTGTGGTGACCTAGAATCCTATTTTCGATGTCTCCGACTCAAGGAATATTTCCAACACACCTCTGAACAACATACGAACCCACAGAGACCTTCCTACCAAGACTACAAAAAAAGGATTCTGGGTGGACTCCTCCTGAAGGTCGAAACAACAGACTGGACTTCTACATAGAGTGCTTCCACCAATGTGCAAGGGCTGAAATTGTGGAAAAGCAGCATCACTTGCCCCATAACCTCAGCTGTGCAGAACACAACACCATCCACAGTCTCAGAAACAACTTTGACATCATAATCAAAAAGGCTGACAAAGAAGGTGCTGTTGTCATCATGAATAGGTCGGAATATGAACAAGAGGCTACTAGGCAGCTCTCCAACACCACTTTCTACAAGCCATTACCCTCTGATCCCACTGAGGGCTACCAAAAGAAACTACACCATTTGTTCAAGAAACTCCCTGAAAAAGCACAAGAACAAATCCACATAGACATACCCCTGGAACCCGGATCAGGGGTATTCTATCTGCTACCCAAGATCCATAAACCTGGAAATCCTGGACACCCAATGTGATATATGTCATCATGTGCCAGCAATGCCCCTCTGCCATGTACATTGGCCAAACTGGACAGTCTCTACGTAAAAGAATGAATGGACACAAATCAGATGTCAAGAATTATAACATTCAAAAACCAGTCAGAGAACACTTCAATCTCTCTGGTCACTCGATTACAGACCTAAAAGTGGCAATTCTTCAACAAAAAAAACTTTAAAAACAGACTCCAACGAGATACTGCTGAATTGGAATTAATTTGCAAACTGGATACAATTAACTTAGGCTTGAATAAAGACTGGGAGTGCATGGGTCATTACACAAAGTAAAACTATTTCCCATGTTTATTCCCCCCCACCCCCAACTGTTCTTCAGACATTCTTGTCAACTGCTGGAAATGGCCCACCTTGATTATCACTACAAAAGGTTCCCCCCACCCCCTCCTGCTGGTAATAGCTCACCTTACCTGATCACTCTCATTACAGTGTGTATGGTAACACCCATTGTTTCATGTTCTCTGTGTATATAAATCTCCCCACTGTATTTTCCACTGAATGCATTCGATGAAGTGAGCTGTAGCTCATGAAAGCTTATGCTCAAATAGATTTGCTAGTCTCTAAGGTGCCACAAGTACTCCTTTTCTCTTTGCGGATACAGACTAACACGGCTGCTACTCTGAAACCTGCTCTCAGGTAGACTCCCTTAGATCTCCTTCCCACCCATAGGTGCTGCCACACCCTCTGACTTGATGGAGTAACAATGCAAATAAATGGTTTCTGCCTTCAGCACCCCCACTATAAAATTGTTCCAGCATTGCTGACCCTCCCCACCCTTTGCTGTTCCTAGCCAGCTCCTTCCAGAGGAACATACCCAGCCAGTCTCCCTGCAGCACACTTCCTGCATCTCAGAGATGTCCATTGCAGGGTGTGAGACTAGTCTTTGACACCCTCTGCTCTGCTTATACAGGGTTGGGATTTCCTGTGCTGGATGGTACATTCACCCCAGAGCAGGTTTTCCAGCCACATTTGTGTCTCCCCCTCTCTGCTGGCTGATGGGAGAGATAGCTCAGTGGTTTGAGCATTGGCCTGCTAAACCCAGGGTTGTGAATTCAATCCTTGAGAGGGCCATTTAGGGAACTGGGCCAAAAATTGGGGATTGGTCCTGCTTTGAGCAGGGGGTTGTACTAGATGACCTCCTGAGGTCCCTTCCAACCCTAATATTCAATGACGTCCCGGTCGCACAGCTAATGGGGCCACCACAGCCCTGTTAGGGAGAATTCAAAAACCAAAACAAACCCAAATGTTTGGCAAGGATCAAACCCTCTGACTGGGCCTGAGCCCACTCAGAATTGATGGGTTTGGAGGAAACTCCCTTAGGGGGCAGGTATCCCATAATAACCCAAAAAGGGGGGGTTGCTTCTTCTTCTACCACAGCTTGAGCTGGGCTCGATCAGAGGCAGAAGACTGGGTAGATGGGCCTTGTTCTGAGTCTGTTGGTTGAGTCCCACGTTAATGAGGTGTTGGCTTTAAAACCAGCAGCTTTCAACCTCTCAGTCCATGTGTGCATGTGGTGTGTTTTTGCTGTGGGATAACTAACCCACACCAGTCTCTGCTGTAAACACAAGTGGAGATGAGGCTCTGTCGCTTTATCATGACAAACTAGACACGGCAGGGATGTGGGCTGATACCTCTAGGAAACGCTCCAGCTGCCTTGTCTCCGCTGAGCTAAGAGAACTATTTGAGGGTAGGAGAGAGATCACAAGCACCTCACTCAGGTGCTAATCACCCCGTGTTCAGGCATGCCTCTGGGAGCTGGAAAACCCCAGTTTAAGGCCCTGGAACAATAACTGGGAGCCAAGCACTCTGGGGCCCCTCTCCCTGATTCCAACCCAAAGGGTCTTCCTGGGAAAAGGTTAATCAAAACTGACATATTGCCCCAAAAAGTTTTGGTTTCAATGAAGCTGTGTTTCCCAGTGAAAAAGCTTTCCTCTGCAATTCCCAGCCAGCTCTCCTCTTTTTGCTGCCTGGCTCTGCCATGCAGAAGCCACTGAGGGAGGAACATTCTCCTGTCACAAGAGGCCTGAGAAGTTCTTTTCTGAGCCCTGCCAGAGATGTGGGTGACGGGCTCCCTCCCAGGGTTCGTAGTTGCTCTGTGCAGGTTTCTGTTCCAGCTGAGGGTGGGGGCAGGGGGTGGGGGCAGTCTGACATCCTGTAGCACTGAGGGAAGATGAGAACGTGGTAGATGCAGGAGTTCAGCACAGACCCAGAGTGTTGGAACAAGCAGCTCTCCCCCCCCTCTACAGAAACTGCGGGAACCTGGCCTAGCCTGGCTTCCACTGGCACAGAGGTGGTTGTTATAGTGAGGTAATTCACAGTGAGAATTCTCCTAAGTGGAGACAAGGCATTCCAGCAATAGCCAGGAGGATTTGAACCTGGCTCTGTGAGCGGGCAGCAGCAGTTCCACCCCACCTCCAGGCAGCCTTGGCTGAGCTGCGGTCAGTGCACTATACGGCACGGGAGACCAATCACTGCGGGCCGTCCTGCCCACGGTACAGCTGACGGGCAGCTCCTTCTGTGACCTCCAATTGGCTTATGCCTACTATTTAAGCCTGGAGCAAGAACTGGGATGTTTTCTATGTGTAACACTTCTGCCCTTCAGAGTTGGCAGCAAGAAGGGCCGGGTTCAGTATCTAAGGTTTCTGTTCCAATAACACAATGCAAAACTGGCTCGAGCTCCCACCCAGTGACCTGGGACAAATATATACCACCCCCTCCTGGGCGCCTCCAAGAGGCAATACTTCCCCTCTCGCAAGCACAGAGTCTGAGTGTAGCAAAAGCCTTTTAATAACAGAGAGAAACAATGTGGCATTATGTTGAGGAAACATCACCAACAGGATTCATAACGCAAACTATGAGCAAAAACCCACCCCAAGCAAACTGGGCCGTGTCCTTTCCCTTTGGTTCTTGAGTCCAGCAACCCAAAAGTCTCTGTGTCTGTCCTTAGTGAATCCAGAATTCAAAAATTCATCTGCAGAATAATCTTCATTCATCTCCCCCCCCAGCCTGTGTGGAAATGGGGGGGGGAGTAAAGGGGCACCTTACAGGCTCCGACAGCCAACTGCCCCGCCTCTCCATGGGTTTCTGCTGCAGCCTTCACCGTGAGCCGCTCCTCTCCACCAGTTGCTCCTCTCCAGTAGCCGTCCTGTGAGCTGCTCTGCCAGCTGCTCCTCCCAGGTAGCCATCCTGTGAGCTGCTCACCAACATATCTTCAGACCCCCTACTACTTAACACAGTACTCAGTGATTTCAGCTCTTTAGTAATTTCAGCTCATAGTAGGTGTCAAGGTTCCTTCCCCACTCTGAACTCTAGGGCACAGATGTGGGGACCTGCATGAAAGACCCCCCAAGCTTATTCTTACCAGCTTAGGTTAAAAACTTCCTCAAGGTACAAACTTTGCTTGTCCTTGAACCCTATGCTGCCACCACCAAGCGTATTAAACAAAGAACAGGGAAAGAGCCCACTTGGAGACATTTTCCGCCCAAAATATGCCCCCAAGCTCTACATCCCCTTTCCTGGGGAAGGCTTGATAAAAATCCTCACCAATTTGCATAGGTGAACACAGACACAAACCCTTGGATCTTAAGAACAACGAAAAAGCAATCAAGTTCTTAAAAGAAGAATTTTAATTAAAGAAAAAAGTAAAAGAATCACCTCTGTAAAATCAGGACGGTAAATACCTTACAGGGTAGGTACCAGATTCAAAACATAGAGAATCCCTCTAGGCAAAACCTTAAGTTACAAAAAGACACAAAAACAGGAATATACAGTCCATTCAGCACAGCTTATTTTACCAGCCATTAAACAAAAGGAAATCTAACGCATTTCTAGCTAGATTACTTACTAACTTAAGGAGTTATGAAGAGCATTTCTGATCTGTTCCCGGCAAAAGCATCACACAGACAGAAAGAATGACCCCCTGTTCCCTCCCCCCCCCAGCTTTGAAAGTATCTTGTCTCCTCATTGGTCATTTTGGTCAGGTGCCAGCGAGTTATCTTAGCTTCTTAACCCTTTACAGGTGAAAATGTTTTGCCTCTGGCCAGGAGGGATTTTATAGTTCTGTATACAAAAAGGTGGTTACCCTTCCCTTTATATTTATGACAGTAGGGGAGCCTGCTTCATGCACTGTCTGGCATGCCTGACCCCACCTTCCTTTCTCCCAGCATGCACCTACCGCCATCTGGTTTCAAAGTCACCCCCCACTCCATATGGGGCAACGGTCCCATGCAACCTTGTCTCCATTTTTGCATCCACAATTCATGTCATTTTGAGGCCCCACAAAGCTGTTACTCCAACATCTGAATGGTCTAAACTGCACAAACAATGACTAGTGGTGCAGAAATGGCAAGTGGCGTTTGAAAATCTGGCCCATTAGCTCTCAGTTAGTAGATGACCGGAGTTAATGGGGTTTGACGGGAATATGCTCATGGGACAACAGGATGGGCCACATGGTTCTGGCTGATGAATGGAAGGGAACAAGCAAGGTAACTTACTATAAAGAGGGGAGGATGCATCACTCCTAGAGGACAGGAAGGTGGATGGTTGCACTAAATGGAGCTTGATCTGGCTCCAGCCACATTAGCTGTGGATCTTGCCTATTTGCAGCTGTGATTCCTATTTCGCTGTGATCAGCAGGCGAAAAATATTTTGAAGTACAGGAATCATCTCATTAAGCAGGTGCTTAAATACCAGAAACAGACCACAACAGGACCCCCAACTCCAAACCCTGCAGATGCTGGGTAACTGCAGATCTGACACTATGAGTTTAGGTTGAATTTAGCAGCATTAGATCAATTTAACCCTGCACCCATCCACACGACGAAGCCATTTACTTTGACTTAAAGGGCTCTTAAAATCGATTTCTGTACTCCTCCGTGGATGAGGGGATTAGCGCTGAAATTGACCTTGCCGGGTCGAATTTGGGGTCGCAATTTGACAGCATTGGCATCCGGGAGCTATCCCATATGCTCCATTGTGACCGCTCTGGACAGCGTTCTCAACTCAGGTAGGCACTGGCCAGGTAGACAGGAAAAGGCCCGTGAACTTTTGAATCTCATTTCCTGTTTGGTCACCATGGCAAGCTCTAGGTGAGTGCAGATCTCATCAGCAGAGGTGACCATGATGGAGTCCCAGAATCGCAAAAGAGCTCCAGCCTGGACCAAACAGGAGATACAGGATCTGATCGCTGTATGGGGAGAGGAATCCATGCTATCAGAACTCGGTTCCAAAAGATGAAATGCCCAAACATTTGAAAAAATCTCCAAGGGCATAAAGGACAGAGGCTATAACAGCAGTGCTGTGTGAAACTTAAGGAGCTCAGGCAAGCCTACCAAAAAACCGGAGAGGCAAACGGTCGCTGGGGTCAGAGCCCCAGACATGCCGCTTCTATGATGAGCTGTATGCCATTCTAGGGGGTACAGCCACCACTACCCCACCCCTGTGCTTTGACTCTGTCAATGGATTATCATGCAACAGGGATGCACATTTTGGGGACAAGGAAGATGATGATGAGGAGGAGGTTGAAAATAGTGCACAGCAAGCAAGCAGAGAACCTGTTTTCCCCAAGAGCCAGGAACTGTTTCTCACCCTGAACCTGGAGCCAGTACCCCCCGAACCCACCCAAGCTGGGCTCCTGGACCCACTAGGAGGAGAAGGGACCTCTGGTGTGTGTACCTTTGTAAATATAATACATGGTTTAAAAGCAAGCGTGTTTAATTATTAATTTGCGGCCAGTACAGCTACTGAAAAAGTCTGTTAATGTGTCTGGGGATGGAGAGGAAATCCTTCAGGGATATCTCCATAAAGCTCTCCTGGATGTACTCCCAAGCCTTTGCAAAAGATTTCTGGGAGGGCAGCCTTATTGCGTCCTCCATGGTAGGACACTTTACTGCGCCAGGCCAGTAGCACGTAGTCTGGAATCATTGCATAACAAAGCATGGCAGCATATGATCCTGGTGTTTGCTGGCATTCAAGCAACATCCATTCTTTATGTCTCTGTGTTATCCTCAGGAGAGTGATATCATTCATGGTCACCTGGTTGAAATAGGGGAATTTAATTAAGGGGACATTCAGAGGCGGCCGTTCCTGCTAGGCTGCTTTCCTGTGGCTGAACAGAAACCTCCCCTGATGTTAGCCACGCTAACAGAGAATTGTGTGTGTGTGTCGGGGGGGGGGGGTTGTTAGTTGGGTTTGTGCTGCACATTAACCCGGAAACCGCAGCCCCTCCTTTTAAATGGCCAACCCAATGGCTGTTCAGTATGGGAAATGAGGGCGCTGCTGTTTGAAACCATTCCCACATGTTATGAAGGTTAAAGAAGCCAAAAAATTGTGGCTTACCATGGCTGCCTGCAAGCCGAATTCTGTTGCCCACCAGCCCTGCATGTGTGATCTCTCACACCATACTGGCAGACCCTCAATATAAGAGGCAAAATGCGACCTTGTACCGAATGCACATGTGCTATGTAATGTTAACTGCAAGGTTCACCCTGAAAAAGTCTACCCATTGTTCTCTAAAATGTGTCTTTTTAACTACTACTCTCCCTTTTTTCCCCTCCTGCAGCTGCAAATGTTTTAACGCTCACATTGTCATCTCCTTCCCAGAGGCTAGCAAAGATTACAAGGCGAAAAAAATGCACTCACGATGAAATGTTCTCTGAGCTCATGTAGCCCTCCTACACTGAAAAAGCCCAGCAGAATGAGTGGAAGCAGACAATGTTAGAGTTCAGGAAAGCACCATATGAACGCGAGGACAGGTGGCAGGTTGAAGATAATGAATGGCAGGTTGAAGATGATAAGTGGCGTCAGCTTGCTGACAGAAGGCAGGAGTCAATGCTGAGGCTACTGGAGGATCAAACTGATATGCTTCAGCATATGGTTGTGGTGCAGGAAAGGCACAGACTGCCACTGCATCCCCTGTATAAACAACCACCCTCCTCCCCAAGTTCCATAGCCTCCTCACCCAGACACCCAAGAAAATGGTGAGGAGCCTCCAGGCACCCAACCACTCCACCCCAGTGGACTGCCCAAGCAACAGAAAGTTGGCATTCAATAAATTTTAAAGTGCAGTGTGGTCTTGTCCTTCCCTCCTCCCCCATCCCTCCTGGGCTACCTTGGCAGTTATCCCCCTATTTATGTAATGAATCAATAAAGAATGCATGAATTTGAAACAACAACGATTTTATTGCCTGTGCAAGAAGTGATTGAAGGGGGGAGTGGAGGGTGGTTGGCTTACAAGGAAGTAGAGTTAACCAAGGGGTAGGTTTTCATCAAGGAGAAGCAAACAGAACTGTCACACAGTAGCCTGGTCAGCCATGAAACTGGTTTTCAAAGCTTCTCTGATGCGCAGCGCGCCCTGTTGTGCTCTTCTAATCGCCCTGGTATCTGGTTGCACATAATCAGTGGCCAGGCGATTTGCCTCAACTTACCACCCCACCATAAATTTCTCCCCCTTACTCTCACAGATATTGTGGAACACTCTCAACAAGCAGTAATAATAATGGGAATATTGGTTTTGCTGAGGTCTAACCGAGTTAGTAAACTGTGCCAGCACACTTTTAAATATCCAAATGCACATTCTACCACCATTCTGCACTTGCACAGCCTATAGTTGAACAGGTCCTGACTACTGTCCAGGCTGACTGTGTACGGCTTCATGAGCCATGGCATTAAGGGGAGTCTGAGTCCCCAAGGATAACTACAGGCATTTCAACATCTCCAATGGCTATTTTCTGGTGTGGAAAGGAAGTTCCTTGCTACAGCTGTTCATACAAACCAGGGGGCTGACGACATGTACCCAGAACCACTCACGACAATGTTTTTTACCCCATCAGGATCTCAACCCAGAATTCCAATGGGCTGTGGAGACTGCAGGAACTGTGGGATAACTACCCCCAGTGCAACGTTCCTGAAGTTGACGCTAGCCTCGGTATTGTGGACACACTCCACTGACTTAATGGTCTTAAGTGGGGACACACACAATCGACTGTATAAAATCGATTTCTAAAAAATTGACTTCTATAAATTCGACATAATTTCGTAGTGTAGACATAGCCTTAGTCTGATCTCCGCAAGTTGGCCTTGTCTCAAGGGGTGGCCAAACCAGAACTTCAGTTTCAAATCCCCATCGTGCTCTTTGAGGAGCTTTGAACCTGTACTTGACAACTTCTGTTAAAGGGAAATTGCAGTAGGATATCAAAAATCCCAATTGGGGTAAACCATGAGTAAATCACTGCATATAAAACATCAGCATGAAGCAGGGAGCTACCCTATTCTGAGGCTGACACCACCTATCAAAGCAGTGATCAGGGCTACACCTGGTTGGGAATTTTTCATTGAAATATTTTTTTGACAAAAAATATTGTTTTTGTCTGAAATGATATACTTCAAAATGCTGATTTTGGCCAAAAATTCATTTAGAAAAAACTTGAAGTGAATCATTTTGATAACGTCAAAAATGTTCTGTTTTGACATTTTTAGAAGGGACCGTTTCAATTTTTCAGTTCAAAATGACTTGTCTACACAGAATTCACTGGTTTATAGATGTATAGTTTTAAAAAAGTTTGAAAAGGTCAAAATTGGTATGGAATGTTTTGATTTTATTGCAACAAAACATTTTGATCAACCCTCAAATAAATTTTTTTTTGGGGGGGAGTAGGGGGCAGCATTTCATTTTGCTGGACATTTTGGTTTTTGGATTTCATTCTGTTTTGAAATAGGAAAAATACCCTGAAATTGTAGAACATAAAATTCAGCTCTATCCCACTTCTGACAAGAACTGCAGGAAGCTGCAACCGGACATGGGGTACAGCAGATTTCCACAGCTCTTTCCAGTTATAGACTGTGTCTTTCTTGGGCTTGGCTGCTGACTTTTCACACTTCTGGGTTTGTAGTAAGAGGAAAGGAAAACTGAGTTGGGGGTGGGGGAGAGGAACCAGGCAGCAGCCCTCGGTGTCTCTGGATCCAGTTCTGATCTTTCTGCCATGCTACATGTCACCAGGCTGCACTTCCTGTTGGAAGGATCATTCAAATGGCAGCCCAGAGCTTACCCAGGATCCAACATGGTGCATGGACTCACAGCCCCTTAGAGGGTCTGTTTTCACTGCAGTTAGCATGAGTGATCTGCACTCGAGTGACTCCTCTTGAGTTAGTCCTGCACTCACTCAGGTGTGCTGCTAAGGCTTCTGGAAGCATATCCCACAGTGCTAAGAACTGCAGCAAGCTGAGCTGCTGTATGAATTCTTTCCCAGTGAATTGTCCTTTCTGGCCCATGGGGGAATTGTGGGAAAGCACAGAAGGACTAATGGCACTCAAGTGGCACTAGACTGTGTCCACACTGCAGAGTAGTCACGTTAGCAGCTAATGAGTTGTGCTCAGACAAGTTTTAGCCTATTTCCCCCTATTCTTGGGCAGGCAAACTCGAGCTAAAAGCACCATTACACTAAGGTAAAGGCTTTTGTATGTGGACAGCACTTGAGTTTGGGACAACACTCAAGTTATAACTTTACTTGTCAGTGAAGACAGGCCCTTAAAAGGGAGATGTTTATTTAAAAAAAAAAAAATCTGAACTCCAGGCACAAACAAAGAGGTTTCTACACAGCCTGAATTTCAGCTTTGTTTCCCTCGTTTACTAGGGGCCACCACCGTGGAACTCCCTTCCGCACAGTGCGACATCTAGTGGCTGAATTATTGACTGCAAATGAATGTATTGTTACATATGTATTGTCGTCATCACCACCCCCTTCATTTCAAACAGTTGTGAGAAACAGTGAAGCTACTTTATGGAACCAGATAGCTGAACCAATAGTGACCAGCCCTTTTCCACTCAAATATATGCACATGTCACCACCCAAAACAAAGCCACATGCAAGGCACATGAGGACAGAGGGATTTCACTGGCTATTGTTTTGTGAGGTTTGTGTATCTGTGAGAGAGAAATAGGAGAAAAGGTATGGACTGAAAAAGCCAAGGATACAGTCAGAATAAGCATGAACCTGAGAAAAGCCAAGAGAGCTTCTGGGCAGAGGGCTAGCTGAAAGAGGCCTGGAACTATGAGCAAAGAAACTGCATCCTGTTGTTTGATTCCTCCAGGGTTCAAGGATTGTATCACAGAAAGAACCAATGCCTCCTGACAAAACAATCATGCAGTGACCCAGATGTGGCTAACTGCTTAGGTCATAAAGGGGTAACCACATCATTTTAGTGGTGAATGCCTTTTTCAGCATGAAGTGCAAACACTCGTGAGAAATGGGTTTTGAGCTACCCTGAAGCTGTCAGCACAAAGACCCTTCTTGGTCCATCCCTGCCTCCCTGTTCTTTAAGATGTCTCAAAGATGGGACCCCCCCAAAATAAGAGGCCACTTTGGAATAGGTGAGTGCAGGTGTTTTCCTTTCCCATGGGTTTCTGCACAGATTGCACCCCCAGTTGGACTGGTGACTCAGTAGCTAATTGTCTTTCTGGGGCACACAAAGCTTTCTAAAGAGGAGATTGAACTCAGGACTGTTCAGGGCATTTTAGCCCTGCGGACGAGCACACAGAGGCCTGGTTTTCTCCGGCATGACTGAATTTTGGATTCAGGCACCATTTGCTGTGTGAGGACCATGGGGAGCATCTGTAGCTTCTGGTCCATCTCTGCTGGAAAGCCCCAAATTGGTCCCCCTGCCACACAACCTGCTCCAGTTGCACTGCAAGAGCGTGAGAGGTTTGGGGTCAAATTCTGATGGGGATTAGTGCTTGTTTCCCATTTTGCAACTGGAAACATGGAAATGTTCTGTAGTGATGATCTTGGGTCCAGGCTGGATTGAAGCTGGTCCAAAGTTCAGGGGTGTATGGATTTGGGATTCTGGATCAGGCCTCGTCTCTAGAAATATATTTTAAACCAAGTAATTTAAAATCTGACTTGGATAGTCTCCCTCATGCTGCTTTGGTCAGACAGATGGATGCTCTAAGAAATTTATCTACATTAAAAATAAAACCTGTATTACTTTTGGGATTCATTTAATGCTGACACTAGATAGTTCTCCCCCTCCTCATGGTTGATAGTGAGTAGTGGGTGGGTGTGGAAATGGAAGGAAGCCTTCAGAGGATACAGATGCACCTTTGTACTCTGTGTGCTGTGCCTTTACATGTGTATACAGAGATTGCAGGCATTTTGGCTTCAGTGTTGTTGCAGTCTGTTCCCAAGGAGAGGCACACACTATGCTCTCTCCTGTAGATTGTATGTTCGTTCTTGTCTTGTGGTTTCCTCTGGTCTAAACTGTCATTTTTAGACTTTGATAAGGAAACACAGACATGTTTTTTGGGGCCGGTGTTGGCACCTTGCATCTGACTGCTCCTTCTTTCTCCTGGGTTCTTCATGAACGTGAAGTGGAAGGTATTACTCAATCTCTGCGTGGCTCTGCTGATTTGCCTGTATGGTTTTGATACCCTCAGGTAAGATCCACTCTGAATCCTGGGCTGCCAACTCCCACAACCCCTCCTTAGCCCTTCTCTGTGGTGCAGTTTTGCCCTACAGAGACTTGGGTTTCTGTGATTTGGGTCACTGCTGATGGCTGTTGGACAGATCCTCTTCTGCAAACCAATCTCAGCAATGGACTCCTTGCAAACAAATTGTCGGGCTGGTGTCTTTGGTCATTTGGTATTGTTTCTGCTCCCCCATTGTATGAATACAATGCTGTGAACCAGAGAATAAGGAATAGTGAGCGCTTTTGTTCGTGCATGAATCTCCATTGTCATGTTGGAGGGGGTTATCCGCAGGAGGAACAGCCATTGCCCATATACCCGTGTGAGCAAAGCCCCTTCACAAAGCAAGGCTAGTCCAGGGAAGGACCAGGGCTCGCTTGGACAGCTCTTTGGTATAGGAACAAATGCTCGTAAATGCAGTGTTTGCAGAATTTCCCCAGCTCCAGTGGGCTGGGCTGGCCAGGGGGATTGTGGGTATATCTTGGAGGATTATGGGTATAATGTCAGAGGCAGGCAAAATGACTGGCCACTGGTTTTTTTTACCAGTTTCAGTCTGCAAGCTACACCCTGGGAGCAGAGGGAACTCTCTGGTTATGCCTCATCTGGAGTTCCTGATGAAGTCAGCAGCACAGCTCTATAAAGCACCTCACTTATTGCAGGTACATGGAAGGTTTCATCCCCATGGGGGACTGTCCATTACTATGGGATGCTCATTTCCATCATCCTGGCATGGACTCACACAGCTCCCTCAACATCTGGTAGGGAACTTCTTTCATAGAATCATAGAATATCAGGGTTGGAAGGGACCTCAGGAGGTCATCTAGTCCAACCCCCTGCTCAAAGCAGGACCAATCCCCAACTAAATCATCCCAGCCAGGGCTTTGACAAGCCTGACTTTAAAAACTTCAAAGGAAGGAGATTCACTTTCTCTTTGTCCTCCAGTCCACGTCAGAACATAGGATTTAGAATAATAGAAGATCAGGGTTGGAAGAGACTTTAGGAGGTCATCTAGTCCAACCCCCTGCTCAAAGCAGGACCTACACCAACTAAATCATCCCAGCCAGGGCTTTGTCAAGCCGGCCTTAAAAACCTCTTAGGATAGAGATTCCACCACCTCCCTAGGTAACGCATTCCAGTGCTTCACCACCCTCCTAGTGAAATAGTTTTTCCTAATATCCAACCTAGACCATCCCCACTGCAACTTGAGACCATTGCTCCTTGTTCTGTCATCTGCCACCACTGAGAACAGCCGAGCTCCATCCTCTTTGGAACCTCCCTTCAGGTAGTTGAAGGCTGCTATCAAATCCCCCCTCACTCTTCTCTTCTGCAGACATGCTCTCTGCACTGAAGAGTTTATAGTCCAAACAGAGGATGGCAGAGAGCCCGAGGGAGAAGGACATTTCCCAGGGCACCCAGCAGATCAGCAGCAGAGCTGGGAATGGAACCTGTGCCTAGGCTGGAATTCAGTGCCTAGCTCAATCTGCATTTTTGGCTGAAAAAAGTTTGGATTAAAAATTTGACCCAGTTTAAGTGGACTTTGAACACACATCCCTTCCCCCACCCAGCATTGCTGAGCCATAGCGATGGGAGCTTGGACAGAGAGTTATTTAGGCTCTGTGTTTGCAACAAATACAGAGACAGAGGAGGGGCAAATAAAGACCAGGGCACAGAAATGCCAACATGGTGGAAGAGAGAGAAGTGGATCTATAACTTTCATTCAGTGCAACAGGACTGCACTAGGGCTTGGTCACCTTTCAGGTGCCAATCAAGCTATATGGCCAGCTCCTCAGCAAGGGTAAATTGGCTTAGCCCTGGTCTACACTACAAGTTTAGATCAAATTTAGCAGCATTAGATCAATTTAACCCTGCACCCATCCACACAACGAAGCCATTTTTGTCGACTTAATGGGCTCTTAAAATCGATTTCTGTACTCCTCCCCGACGAGGGGATTAGCGCTGAAATTGACATCACTGGGTCAAATTTGGGGTAGTGTGGACGCAATTTGACGGTATTGGTCTCCGGGAGCTATCCCAGAGTGCTCCACTGTGACCACTCTGGACAGCTCTCTCAACTCAGATGCACTGGCCAGGTAGACATGAAAAGCTCCACAAACTTTTGAATTTCATTTCCTGTTTGGCCACTGTGGCAAGCTGATCAGCACCGGTGACCGTGCAGATCTCATCAGCAGAGGTGACCATGGAGTCCCAGAATCACAAAAGAGCTCCAGCATGGACCGAACGGGTGGTACTGGATCTGCTCACTGTATGGGGAGACAAATCCGTGCTATCAGAATTCTGTTCCAAAAGATGAAATGCCAAAATATTTGAAAAAATCTCCAAGGGCATGAAGGACAGAGGCTATAACAGGGACCTGCAGCAGTGCCATGTGAAACTTAAGGAGCTCAGGCAAGCCTACCAAAGAACCAGAGAGGCATATGTCCACTCCGGGTCAGAGTCCCAGACATGCTGCTTCTATGATGAGCCGCATGCCATTCTAGGGGGTGCCCCTACAACTACCCCAGCCCTGTGCATGGACTCCATCAATGGACTCTCACGCAACAGGGATGCAGATTTTGGGGATGAGGAAGTTGATGAGGTTGAAGCACAGCAAGCAAGCAGAGAAACCATTTTCCCCAACAGCCAGGAACAGTTTCTGACCTTGGAGCTAATACCCTCCCAACCCAGGCTCCCAGACCTTGAAGGCAAAGAAGGGACCTCTGGTGAGTGTACCTTTCTAAATATAATATATGGTTTAAAAGCAAGCGTGTTTAATTATTAATTTGTGGCCAGTACAGCTACTGGAAAAGTCTGTTAATGTGTCTGGGGATGGAGCAGAAATCCTCCAAGGACATCTCAATGAAGCTCTCCTGGATGTACTCCCAAAGCCTTTGCAAAAGGTTTCTGGGGAGGGCAGCCTTATTGCGTCCTCCATGGTAGGACACTTTACTGCGCCAGACCAGTAGCACGTAGTCTGGAATCATTGCATAACAAAGCATGGCAGCATATGATCCTGGTGTTTGCTGGTATTCGAGCAACATCCATTCTTTATCTCTCTGTGTTATCCTCAGGAGAGTGATATCATTCATGGTCACCTGGTTGAAATAGGGGAATTTAATTAAGGGGACATTCAGAGGTGGCCATTCCTGGTGGGCTGTTTGCCGCTGCTGAAAAGAAGTCATCCCTGCTGTTAGCCACGTGGTGGGGCAAGGGGTGAAGTTATCATCCCAGAGAATTGTGTGTGTGGGGGGGGGGAGGGTGTTAGTTGGGTTTGTGCTGCACATTAACCCGAAAACATCAGCCCCTCCTTTTAAATGGCCAATGTGTCTTCAATTTTAATTTACCTTTTTTTCCTCCCGCAGCTGCAAATGTTTCAATGCTGCCACTAGCATCTCCATCCCAGAGGCTAGCACAGATAAGAAGGCGAAAAAAAGCACACGCACTCTGAGCTCATGCAGTCCACCCAAACTGAAAGAGCCCAGCAGAATGCGTGGAGGCAGACAATGGCAGAGTCCAGGAAAGCATAAAATGAACGCAAGGATAGGAGGGACGAGCGAGAGGATAGATGGCTGGAGCAACAGGAGAGGTGGCAGCAGCATGATGAAAGGAGGCAGGATGCAATGCTGAGGCTACTGGAGGATCAAACTGATATGTTCCAGCGTATGGTTGAGGTGCAGGAAAGGCAGGAGAAGCACAGACCGCCACTGCAGCCCCTGTGTAACCAACCACCCTCCTACCCAAGTTCCATAGCCTCCTCACCCAGACGCCCAAGCACCAGGTACCCAATGACTCCACCCCAGAGGACTGCCCAAGCAACAGAAGACTGGCATTCAATAAGTTTTGAAGTGCAGTGTGGCCTTGTCCTTCCCTCCTCCCCTCATCCATCACCCCACCCAGTGCTTCCCTTCTCCCCCACCCCTCCCGGGCTACCTTGGCAGTTATCCCCCTATTTGTGTGATGCATTAATAAAGAATGCATGAATTTGAAACAACAATGACTTTATTGTCTGTGCAAGCGGTGATTGAAGGGGGGAGTGGAGGGTGGTTGGCTTACAAGGAAGTAGAGTTAACCAAAGGGGCAAGTTTTCATCAAGGAAAAACAAACAGAACAGTCACACAGTAGCCTGGTCAGCCATGAAACTGGTTTTCAAAGCTTCTCTGATGCACAGCACACCCTGCTGTGCTCTTCTAATCACCTGGTATCTGGTTGCGCGTAATCAGTGGCCAGGCGATTTGCCTCAACTTACCACCCTGCCATAAACTTCTCCCCTTTACTCTCACAGATATTGTGGAGCACACAGCAAGCAGTAATAATAATGGGAATATTGGTTTTGCTGAGGTCTAACCGAGTCAGTAAACTGCGCCAGCGCGCTTTTAAATATCCAAATGCACATTCTACCACCATTCTGCACTTGCTCAGCCTATAGTTGAACAGCTCCTGACTACTGTCTAGGCTGCCTATGTACGGCTTCATGAGCCATGGCATTAAGGGGTAGGCTGGGTCCCCAATGATAACTATCAGCATTTCAACATCCCCAACAGTTATTTTCTGGTCTGGGAAGAAAGTCCCTTCCTGCAGCTTTTGAAACAGACCAGAGTTCCTGAAGATGCGAGCGTCATGTACCTTTCCCGGCCATCCCACATTGATGTTGATGAAACATCCCTTGTGATCCACTAGTGCTTGCAGCACCATTGAAAAGTACCCCTTTCCGTTTATGTACTTGCTGCCTTGGTGCTCCGGTCCCAAGATAGGATATGCTTTCTGTCTATCACCCCCACCACAGTTAGGGAATCCCATTGCAGCAAAGCCATCCACTAGAACCTGCACATTTCCCAGAGTCACTACCTTTGATAGCAGCAGCTCAGTGGTTACACTGGCTACTTGTATCACAGCAGCCCCCACAGTAGATTTGCCCACTCCAAATTGATTCCCAACTGACCGGTAGCTGTCTGGCGTTGCAAGCTTCCAGAGGACTATTGCCACTCGGTTGTGAACTGTGAGGGCTGCTCTCATCTTGGTATTCTGGCACTTAACGGCAAGGGAAAGCAAGTCACAAAGTTCCATGAAAGTGCGCTTATGCATGCGAAAGTTTCACAACCACTGGGAATCATCCCAGACTTGCAACACTATGCGGTCCCACCAGTCTGTGCTTGTTTCCTGGGCCCAGAATCGGCATTTCATGCCATAAGCCTGCCCCATTGCCACCAGGATGGCAAAATTGCCAGGGCTCATGCTTTGAGAGAGGTCTGTTTCCGTGTCCTCATCACTCTTGTCACTGCGCTGCCGTCGCCTCCTCACCTGCTTTTGCAGGTTCTGTTTCTGCATATACTGCAGGATAATGCGCAAGGTGTTTACAATGCTCATAACTGCTGCCGTGATCTGAGCGGGCTCCATGCTTGCCATGGTATGGCATGAGCAGGAGAGCAGAGTTGCAGGGAAAGCAGTGGTTGGATGACCAGTTTTGCAGACCTGCTGCACCGTCTGCTGCCAGGACACAACAGCTGAGCAGGCTGCACGCTTGCCGTGGCATGGCGAGACAAAAGCAGCCGAGCAGAGTTGCAGCGGAAGCAGCGGATGATGACGGTCATATAGAGGACCTGTGAGGTGGATTCATAGCACTCAATGATGATGGTTTGCAGCCCTGCTGCACCGTCTGCTGAAAGCAGTATGGCACCCGCACAGAAAAAAGGCACAAAACGATTGTCTGCCATTGCTTTCATGGAGGGAGGGATGACTGACAACATGTACCCAAAACCACCCAGGACAACGTTTTTGCCCCATCAGGCATTGGGAGCTCAACCCAGAATTCCAATGGACAGGGGAGACTGCGGGAACTGTGGGATAGCTACCCACAGTGCAACGCTCTGAAAGTTGATGCTAGCCATGGTACTGTGGACGCACTATGCTGACTTAATGCGCTTAGTGGGGACACACACAATCAACTGTATAAAATCACTTCCTAAAAATTGACTGCTATAAATTCGATCTGATTTCATAGTGTAGACGTACCCTTAGTTCCACTGAGGATATTGCCCAAGTTAGAAGCTGAAGTAATGAAAGGCAGAGAGACAAGTGAAGCCAGTGACCCACAGGGCTAAACCCTCATGCTTTATGCTAGGATCTGAGGCATGAATTTCTCACCCTTAGAGCACAGCAAGAATCAGACAGGTGCACTATGGGATGTGACACACTGTACCTCAAAATAGCACTCTGGAACCCCCACATTCACCACAGTGATATGCTTATGGTATGTTTTGTACAAAGTATGCTGGCTGAGGTATCACTGGAAAAAGTCTTGATGTGTGGAACATTGCTCTCCTGTTGCATTGTGGGTACTAGCCTTGTATGTGAAGTTAGGAAGTGTTGCTGTATTTGTTACTGAAATGTGTGGCAAATGGAAAACACCCACAGCCTGCCTCTTAATGGCAAAGGAGCAACTAGCACTGGCCAAGACAGATTTACATTGAGATGGGCCAGACAGGTGCTGATGGCCTGTTAAGGGGAATCCACCCTCCCAATGGCCATCCCTGAGACTCCTCAGAGGGCAGGTACATGATGGACTCAGCCTAACCCCAGTGATACAGCAAGGAACTTTCTAGCAGCTGGAAAAGGGACAGTGACATCACCACTTGGCCTCTCTACTTCCCCACCTACTCTGAAGGAAACAAGAACCTTTGGAAGAAAAGACTTTGTCCTGGGGAGATTGAACAAAGAATTCAGCCTGTGTTAAGAACTGTGACCTTCCTGTAACATCCAGGGAGGGAGGGGCAGGGGAAGCTGTTTGATTCAAATATTGCTTCATCTGATAACGTTTAGAATTTAGACTGCGATTTCATTTCTTACATAACCAACTTTGACCTCTGTGCCTAACACTTATAATCACTTAAAATAAATTTTTCTGCAGTTAATAAACTCATTTTAATGTTTTATCCTTACAAGTGAGTTTGTCTAAAGTGCTTGGGGAACCTGCTCAGATTACAAAGGCTGGTGCATGTCTACTATCCTTTGACGAAGTGCTGAACTAATTAATGAGCTTGCATTGTTCAAGACAACACCTTGAGCAGTGCAAGGCAGTACCTTTCTGGGTGCAAAGCTGGGGGCCAGGAGGTATTTGCTGGTGTTTTTGTATCATTCATGAGTGGCTTAGAAAGCATGCATGCAAGTGAGCTGGGTATGTCTCTGCATGCATGGTAGTGGTCGGGGACATCCATCTGCCATCCACACTGTGAAACTTGAGACGTGTGCTGCTTGCCCGGAGCTAGAATTCAGGATGTGATGGAGTGTTTGCTGAGACTGATCAAGCCCTCGGACCACTATCCCTTCTTACTTCTCCACATGAGCACCAGTGATACTGCCAAGATGACCTTGAGTGGGTCACTGCAGACTATGTGGCTCTGGGAAGAAGAATAAAGGAATTTGAGGCACAAGTCGTGTTCTCGTCCATCCTCCCTATTGAAGGAAAAGGCCCAGGTAGGGACCATTGAATTGTGGATGTAAATGTGTGGTTACACAGATGGTGCCAGAGAGAGGGCTTTGGATTCTTCGACCATGGGATGTGGTTCCAGGAAGGATTGCTAGGAAGAGATAGGATCCACCTAACAAAGAGAGGGAAGAGCATCTTTGCAGGCGGGCTTGCTAACCTAGTGAGGAGAGCTTTAAACTAGTCTCGCTGGGTGTTGAGACCTAAGCCCTGAGGTAAGTGGGGTAGTGGGATACCAGGAGGAAACACAAGTAGGAGGGTGGCAATAGGGGAGGCTTCCTGATTCATACTGAGAAAGCAGGGCAATCGGCTAGTTATCTGAGGTGCCTGTACATGAATGCAAGAAGCCTGAGAGACAAGCAGGGAGAACTGGAAGTCCTGGCACAGTCAAGGAACTATGATGGGATTGGAATAACAGAGACTTGGTGGGGTAACTCACATGACTGGAGCACTGCCATGGATGGATATAAACTGTTCAGGAAGGACAGGCAGGGGAGAAAAGATGGAAGAGTTGCACTGTATGTCAGGGAGCCGTATGGTTGCTCAGAGCTCCAGTATGAAACTGGAGAAAAGCCTGTTGAGAGTCTTTGGGCTAAGTTTAGAGATGAGAGCAACAAGGGTGATGTCCTGGTGGGCACCACTATAGACCACCGGACCAGGAGGATGAAGTAGATGGAGCTTTCTTCAGACAACTAACAGAAGTTTCCAGATCACAGGCCCTGGTTCTCATTGGAGACTTCAATCACCCGACATCTGCTGGGAGAGCAATACAGCAGTGCACAGACAATCCAGGAAGTTTTTGGAGAGTGTTGGGGACAACTTCCTGGTACAAGTGCTGAAGGAATCAACTAGAGGCCATGCTCCTTTTGACCTGCTGCTCACAAAACAGGGAAGAATTGGTAGGAGAAGTAGAAATGGTTGGCAATCTGGGCAGCAGCGACCATGAGATCGTCAAGTTCAGGATCCTGACAAAAGGAAGAAAGGAGAGCAGCAGAATATGGACTTCAGAAAAGCGGACTTTGACTCCCTCAGGGAACTGATGGGCAGGATCCCCTGGGAAACTAATCTGAGGGGAAAAGGAGTCCAGGAGAGCTGGCTGTATTTTAAAGAAGCCTTATTGAGGGCTCAGGAACAAACTATCCCGATGTGCAGAAAGAATAGCAAATATGGCAGGCAACCAACTTGGCTTAACAGAGAAATCTTCGGTGATCTTAAACACAAAAAAGAAGCTTACAAGAAGTGGAAACTTGGACAGATCACTGGGGAGGAGTCTAAAAATATTGCTCGAGCATGCAGGGATGTAATCAGGAAGGCCAAAGCACAGTTGGAGTTACAGCTAGCAAGGGAGATAAAGGGTAACAAGAAAGGTTTCTACAGGTATGTTAGCAACAAGAAGAAGGTCAGAGAAAGTGTGGGACCCTTACTGAATGGGGGAGGCAACCTAGTAACAAATGATGTGGAAAAAGCTGAAGTATGCAATGCTTGTTTTGCTTCAGTCTTCACAGACAAGGTCAGCTTCCAAACTGCTGGACTGGGCAGCACACTATGTGGAAGAGGTGAGCAGCCCTCAGTGGTGAAAAAACAGGCTAAGGACTAATTAGAAAAGCTGGACATGCACAAGTCCATGGGGCCGGATGCAATGCATCCAAGGGTGCTGAGGGAGTTGACTGATGTGACTGGAGAGCCATTGGCCATTATCTTTGAAAACTCGTGGTGATTGGGGGACATCTCGGACAATTGGAAAAGGGCAAATATAGTGCCCATCTTAAGGGAAGAAGGATAATCCAGGGAACCAGAGACCAGTCAGCCTCACTTCAGTCCCCAGAAAAATCATGGATCAGGTCCTCAAGGAATCCATTTTGTAGCACTTGGAAGAGAGGAAGGTGATCAGGAACAGTCAACATGGATTTACCAAGGGAAAGTCATGCTTGACGAACCTGATTGCCTGATGAGATAACTGGCTTTGTGGATATGGGGAAAGCGGCGGATGTGATATACCTTGACTTTAGCAAAGTTTTTGATATGGTCTCCCACAGTATTCTTGCCAGCAAGTTAAAGAAATATGGATTAGATGAATGGGCTATAATGGGGATAGAAAGCTGTTTAGATCATCAACTCAATGGGTAGTGATCAACGGCTCAATGTCTAGTTGGCAGCCAGTATCAAGCGGAGTGGGTTGGTCCTGGGGCTGAACACAACACCATCAACAGCCTCAGGAACAACTCTGACATCATAATCAAAAAGGCTGACAAAGAAGGTGCTGTTGTCATCACAAATAGGTTGGAATACAAACAAGAGGCTGCTAGGCAGCTCTCCAACACCACTTTCTACAAGCCATTACCCTCTGATCCCACTGAGGGTTACCAAAAAAAACTACAGCATTTGCTCAAGAAACTCCCTGAAAAAGCAGAGGAACAGATCTGTGCAAACACATGCCTAGAACCCCGACCAGGGGTATTCTATTTGCTATCTAAGATCCATAAACCTGGAAATCCTGGATGCCCCATTATCTCAGGCATTGGAACCCTAACAGTAGGATTGTCTGGCTACGTGGACTCTGTCTTCAGGCTCTATGCTACCAGTACTCCCAGATATCTTTGAGACACCACTGACTTCCTGAGGAAACTACAATCCATCAATGATCTTCCTGAAAACACCATCCTGGCCACTATGGATGTAGAAGCCTCTACACCAACATTCCACACAAAGATGGACTACAAGCCATCAGGAATAATATCCCTGATAATGTCATGGCAAACCTGGTGGCTAACCTTTGTGACTTTGTCCTTATCCACGACTATTTCACATTTGGGGACAATATATACCTTCAGGTCAGCGGCACTGCTATGGGTACCCGCAGGTCCCCACAGTATGCCAACATTTTTATGGCTGACTTAGAACAACGCTTCCTCAGCTCTCATCCCCTAATGCCCCTACTCTACTTGCGCTACATTGATGACATCTTCATCATCTGGACTCATGGAAAAGAAGCCTTTGAGGAATTCCACCTTGATTTCAACAATTTCCATCCCACCATCAACCTCAGCCTAAACCAATCCACACAAGCGGTCCATTTCCTGGACACTACTCTGCTAATAAGCAATGGTCACATAAACACCACCCTATACCGGAAACCTATTGACTGCTATGCCTACCTACATGCCTCCAGCTTCCATCCAGGACACACCACACAATCCATTGTCTACAGCCAAACTCTAAGATACAACCGCATTTGCTCCAATCCCTCAAACAGAGACAAACACCTACAAGATGTCTATCAAGCATTCTTAAAACTATGATACCTGTCTGCTGAAGTGAAAAAACAGATTGACAGAGCCAGAAGAGTACCCAGAAGTCACCTACTACAGGACAGGCCCAACAAAGAAAATAACAGAACGCCACTAGCTGTCACCTTCAGCCCCAACTAAAACCTCTCCAGTGTATCATCAAAGATCTACAACCTATCTTGAAAAATGAGCCCTCACAGATCTTGGAAGACAGACCAGTCCTCACTTACAGACAGCCCCTCAACCTGAAGAAAATACTCTCCAGCAACCACATACCACACAGCAAAAACACTAACCCAGGAACCTATCTTTGCAACATAGCCCATTGCCAACTCTGTCCACATATCTATTCAAGTGACACCATTATAGGACCTAATCACATTAGCCACACCTTCAGAGGCTCATTCACCTGCACATCTACCAATGTGATATATGGCATCATGTGCAGGCAATGTCCCTCTGCCATGTACATTGGCCAAACCGGACAGTCTCTAAGCAAAAGAATAAATGGATACAAATCTGACATCAGGAATCATAACATTCAAAAACCAGTAGGAGAACACTTCATACCTCTCTGGCCACTCATTAAAAGACTTAAGGGTGGCAATTTTGCAACAGAAAAGCTTCAAAATCAGACTCCAATGAAAAATGGCTGAGTTTGAATTAATATGCAAACTAGATACCATTAACTTGGGTTTGAAGAGAGACTGGGAGAGGCTGGGTCATTACACATATTGACTCTATTTCCCCATGTTAAGTATCCTCACACCTTCTTGTCAACTGTCTGCATTAGTAGGAGCATTGCCAACAGATCGAGGGAAGTGATTATTCTCCTCTATTTGGCACTGGTGAGGCCACATCTGGAGTATTGCGTCCAGTTTTGCCCCCTTCCCCCACTACAGAAAGGATGTGGACAAATTGGAGAGAGTCCAGTGGAGGGCAACAAAAAGAATTAGGGGACTGGGGCACATGACTTATGAGGAGAGGCTGAGGGGTCTGGGCTTATTTAGTCTGCAGAAAAGAAGAGCGAGGGGGGATTTGATAGCAACCCCTACCTGAAAGGGGGTTCCAAAGAGGATGGAGCTTGGCTGTTCTCAGTGGTGGCAAATGACAGAACAAGGAGCAATGGTCTCATGTTGCAGTGGTGGAGGTGTAGGTTGGATATTAGGAAAAACTATTTCACTAGGAGGGTGGTGAAGAACTGGAATGGGTTACCTAGGGAAGTGGTGGAATCTCCTTCCTTAGAGGTTTTTAAGGCCCAGCTTGACAAAGCCCTGGCTGGGATAAGTTAGTCGGGGTTGGTCCTTTGAGCAGGGGTTGGACTAGATGACCTCCGGAGGTCTCTTCCAACCCAAATCTTCTATGAGTCTATGCTGTTGGCTGAGTAATCACAGCACATGAAAGGATTTGCTGCTTGTCAATAGCATGGCATTGTAAGAGACAGCCAGGGAGGAGAGTTAAGGAGGCACAGTGGTCCTACAGTTCCGAGTTGCACTCCTGGAGTATGTCACAGAGGGTTCTCTCTTACTCTGCAGCATCAGGTTGAGACAGGATATTGGGCTGGATGGATGAAGGACCAAAGCATCAAAGGGATTCCAATGGAAAATAGGAGCCAAAAGAACCTTTAGGATTTGGGCCAAATAGTCTAGCCTGACCCATTTGGCAAGTGGCAATGAAAGAACCAGGCTAGAAGGATGAGGGTTTGAGCTGGTAGGTCAGAAGGTGTACACTAAATGAGATGGCCCAGTGGTCTGATCCCTGCCTGTTCCTGAACCATGGGACCATCTTTCTTCCCTGGGCAGTCCCAGACGCCTGGAGCCAGCTGGGCCCCCTAACCCTCTGCTACCTCTTGTGCAGGTACCTGGCTAAGTGTCTGGGCATTTCCTGGTGACGGCTGAGGAACACTTAATGGTGGGCTGGAGGGTGATCTACTACGTCTTCACAGACAGGGTGGGCGCAGTGCCTCAGCTCCGCATGGCCACGGGGTGGCACCTGCAGACCGATTGTGAAGAACCAGAAGTGCTAGCAGGATGTCTCCATGATGAGGATACATTGGCTCAGCCAGGGCCTAAACCCTGCTATCTGCAGGGAGGCCCAGTAAGTTTTCTGCCTATATGTCGACCAGTTCTTTGTTGGAGCCTTCGGGCTAGGAGCGCTGGCCGAGTCCGTTGCCCTGCTCCATTCCTATTTCAACCTGTGGACCTGCTTCTCCTCCACCTCTGACCAGAACCTCAGACCAGCTGCCTTTCTGGGCCCAGGTGCAGGGGACTGCCACTACCGCACAGCAGTGTTCAGGGGTCATGCCCACAGAGAAGAACCTGACAGAAAGCTGCTTCCAGGACAAGAGGAACAGTGTGGAGGCCCCGCTGGTGTGACAAGAGCCACCTCAATAAGTACTTCCAGTTGCACAAGCCAGCCAAGATCTTGTCTCCACAGTACTGCTGGGATGAAGCCCTCGGGCCATGTGGAGACATCCACATCTCTAGGCTCCTATGGGCCAAGAAGCAGCGCAGCGTGGTGCACTCAACTGATCAGTGACTCCACCAGCAAGATCAGGAAATAGTGTGTCTGTGCGGATTTATTCTTGTGCTTTTTCAGGGAGTTTCTTAAGCAAATGCTGTAGTTTCTTTTGGTAACTCTCAGTGGGATCAGAGGGTAATGGCTTGTAGAAAGTGGTGTTGGAGAGCTGCCTAGTAGCCTCTTGTTCATACTCTGACCTATTCATGATGACGACAGCACCTCCTTTGTCAGCCTTTTTGATTATGATGTCAGAGTTGTTTCTGAGACTGTGGATGGTGTTGTGTTCTGCACAGCTGAGGTTATGGGGCAAGTGATGCTGCTTTTCCACAATTTCAGCTCGTGCATGTCGGCGGAAGCACTCTATGTAGAAGTCCAGTCTGCTGTTTCGACCTTCAGGAGGAGTCCACCCAGAATCCTTCTTTTTGTAGTGTTGGTAGGAAGGTCTCTGTGGGTTAATATGTTGGTCAAGACCTCAGGAAGTCATCTAGTCCAACCCTCTGCTCAAAGCAGGACCAATCCCCAACTAAATCAACCCAGCCAGGGCTTTGTCAAGTCTGACCTTAAAAACCTCAAAGGAAGGAGATTCCACCACCTCCCTAGGGAATCCATTCCAGTGCTTCACCACCCTCCTAGTGAAAAAGTTTTTCCTAATATCCAACCTAAACCTCCCCCACTGCAACTTGAGACCATTACTCTTCGTTCTGTCATCTGCTACCACTGAGAACAGTCTAGATCCATCCTCTCTGGAACCCCCTTTCAGTTAGTTGAAAGCAGCTATCAAATCCCCCCTCGTTCTTCTCTTCTGCAGACTAAACAATCCCAGTTCCCTCAGCCTCTCCTCATAAGTCATGTGTTCCAGTCTCCTAATCATTTTTGTTGCCCTCCATTGGATGCTTTCCAATTTTTCCACATCCTTCCACCCAGACAGCCAATTAGCTGTAAAATCCCGCTTGGTAGCTGTTCTCTGCTTGCTTTACCTGTAAAGGGTTAAAAGCCTCCCTGCATAGGTACAAAAAAGAAAAAGAAAAAACCAAAACAAAAAGGAGATGGGCACTTGACCAAAAAGCCAATGGGAGGACTAGAACTTTTTAAAATTGGGAAAAACTTCCCTTTGTTGTCTATTCTTCTCTCTGGGCTGCAGGGACACGGAGCAGCAATGCTATAAGCAGGAATGCTGTATAAGGTTTGAACCAGGATGAAAAATTATCTTCCATACCTAGAAGGAATCATGGGGACAGGGAATGTTTAGATAGACGCAATCAGATTTATTTCTTTATTTTGGCTTGTGGATTTCCTCTGTGCTAACCCCAGCTGCTTTTGTTTGCTTGTAACCTTTAAGTTGAACCCCCGAGAAAGCTTTAGAACATAAGAATGGCCATACTGGGTCAGACCAAAGGTCCATCTAGCCCTGTATCCTGTCTTCCAACAGTGACCAATGCCAGGTGCTCCAGAGGGAACGAACAGGCAATCATCACTGGATCAATCAGTGAAACACTGGAATGTGTTACCTAGGGAGGTGGTAGAATCTCCTTCCTTAGAGGTTTTTAAGGTCAGGCTTGACAAAGCCCTGGCTAGGATGATTTAACTGGGACTTGGTCCTGCTTTGAGCAGGGGGTTGGACTAGATGACCTTCTGGGGTCCCTTCCAACCCTGATATTCTATGATTCTATGATTCTATCAAGTGATTCATCCCATCGCCCATTCCCAGCTTCTGGCAAACAGAGGCTAGAGACACCATCCCTGCCCATCCTGGCTAATAGCCATTGATGGGCCTATCCTCAATGAATTTATCTAGTTCTTTTTTGAACCCTGTTATAGCCTTAGCCTTCACAACATCCTCTGGCAAGGAGTTCTACAGGTTGACTGTGCATTATGTTAAAAAATACTTTATTTTGTTTGTTTTAAACTTACTGCCTATTAATTTCATTTGGTGACCCCTAGTTCTTGTGTTATGAGGAGTAAATAAGAAAAGGAGTACTTGTGGCACCTTAGAGACTAACAAATTTATTTGAGCATAAGCTTTCGTGAGCTACAGCTCACTTCATCGGATGCATTCGATGAAGTGAGCTGTAGCTCACGAAAGCTTAGGCTCAAATAAATTTGTTAGTCTCTAAGGTGCCACAAGTACTCCTTTTCTTTTTTGCGAATACATACTAACACGGCTGCTACTCTGAAACCTATTATTATGTGAGGAGTAAATAACACTTCTTTACTTTCTCCACACCAGTCATGATTTTATAGACCTCTATCATATCCCCCGTTAGCCGTCCCTTTTCCAAGCTGAAAAGCCCCAGTCTTATTAATCTCTCCTCATATTGCAGCCGTTCCATACCCCTAATAATTTTTGTTGCCCTTTTCTGAACCTTTTCCAATTGCAATATATCTTTTTTGAGATGGGATGACCACATCTGCACACAGTATTCAAGATATGGGTGTACCATGGATTTATATAGAGGCAATATGATATTTTCTGTCTTATTATCTATCCCTTTCTTAATGATTCCCAACATTCTGTTCACTTTTTTGACTGCCACTGCACATTGAGTAGATGTTTTCAGAGAACTAAACACAATGACTCCAAGATCTTTCTTGAGTGGTAACAGTGTTTAGAAAGATGCGATCAGGTTTATTTCTTTATTTCGGCATGTGGATCTCCTCTGTGCTAACCCCAGATGCTTTTGTTTGCTTGTAACCTTTAAGCTGAACGCCAAGAAAGCTATTTTGGGTGCTTAATTTTTGGAATTGCTCTTTTAAAATCTAGCAAAAGCCTAAATTCCAGATGTATTTTTTTTGTTTTTAATAAAATTTACCTTTTTTAAGAACAGGATTGGATATTTGGTGTCCTAAGAGGTTTGTGAATGTCATTTAATTAGCTGGTGGCAACAGCTAATTTCCTTTGTTTTCTTTCTCAGCTCTTCCTCGGGGGGAAAAGCAGCTTTGAGCACTGTAACTCCTGAGGCGTACACACTGCCAAGCCACTTAGCATGCAGAAACTGCACAGTTGCAGCACTATAAAAAACCCACCCTGACGAGAGGCGTACAGCATTCTGCGTCAGGGCTACAGTGCCGTGGTGCCAGTGTAGACACCGTTGTCGATTACAGTGCTGCAATTGGCCTCCGGGAGGTGTCCCACAATGCCTGTTCTTGCCACTCTGGTCATCGGTTTGAACTATACTGCCCTGCCCTCAGGTGACCAACTGTGAGCCTCACCCCTTAAATTCCTTGGGAATTTTGAAAGTCCCCTTCCTGTTTGCTCGGTGACATGTGCAATGGTCTCAGTGCATCTTTCCAGGTGACTATGCCTGTGCCACGCACCAGGCAATCCCCGCTTGGAGCAGTGCCGAGCTGCTGGGCCGCATCAGCATTTGGGGAGAGGAGGCTGTCCAGTTCCAGCTGCGCTCCAGCCATAGGAATTATTGGTTTGGTTTGAAAGCAAACTTCATTCCATTAATGAAAGCAGAGCCCTGCAAAGCAACAGGCAATTTTCTGAAACCTTCACAGTGCATCATCTGCACCAATCACAACCACCTCCTAGCACTACAAGCGCTGCACTCCCAAGCATAGCAACAAATATAAGTGGCTTTCAGCTTCAAATTTCTGCCTCAAGGCATCCCTGATCCTTATGGCCCCGCGCTGCACCCCTCTAAACAGTCTCTGGCTGTTCAAATTCAGCTTCCAGGTGCTGAGCCTCAGTGGTCCAGCCCAGAGTGAAGCTTTCACCCTTCCCTTCACAAATATTATGAAGTATACAGCACGCAGCTATAATCACAGAAATATTGTCATCAGCCAGGTCCAGCCTCCGATATAGGTAGCGCCTTTAAATGGCCAAAAGCACACTCAACAGTCATTCTGCACTTGCTCAGCCTGTTTTTGAACTGCTCCTCGCTTCTGTCAAGGTTTCCTGCATATGGCTTCATAACCCACAGCATTAAGGAGTAGGCAGGGTCTCCCAGGATCACAATGGGCATTTTGACTTCCCCTATGGTGATCTTCTGGTCTGGAAAGAAAATCCCTACTTGCAGCTTCCTGAACAGGCCAGTGTTCCTAAAGATGCATGCGTCATGTACCTTTTTGGACCAGCCTGCGTTAAAGTCTGTGAAATGCCCAGTGGGATGCACAAGCACTGGGAGAACCATGGAGAAATACCCCTTCCGATTAATGTACTCTGGTCTGGTGCCAGAATTGGAATATGTGCACCATTTATCGCCCCTCCGCAGTGAGGGAAGCCCCTTTATTCAAAGCCATCCACTATGTCACGCACATTGCCTAGATTCACGGTCTTTCGGAGCAGGATGCGATTAATGGCCCTGCACATTCCATCAACACGAGTCCAGTGGTCGACTTTCTCACTCCGAACTGATTAGCAACAGATCAGTAGCAGTCTGGAGTAGCCAGCTTCCACATTGCAATCACCACGCACTTCTCCATGACAGGGCAGCGCTCATTTTCATGTCCTTGTGCCGCAGGGCTGTGGTGAGCTCATCACAGTCCCATGAATGTGGCTTTCCTCATCTGAAAGTTCTGCAGCCACTACTCGTCATCCCAGACCTGTATGACGATGTGATCCCACCACTCAGTGCTTGTTTCCCAAGCCCAAAAGCAGTGTTCCACTGTGGTCAGCACCTCTGTGAATGCCACAAGCAATCTCGTGTCATAGCTACTATGCGTGGCGAGATCAATGTCAAACTCCTCTTGCCTTTAAGGAATAACTCCATTGCCACTCGTGATGTGTTCGTGAGAGCGAGCAGCATACTGGTCAGCAGCTCGGGATCCATTCCTGCAGACCGAAGAATCATAGAATCATAGAATCATAGAATATCAGGGTTGGAAGGGACCCCAGAAGGTCATCTAGTCCAACCCCCTGCTCAAAGCAGGACCAAGTCCCAGTTAAATCATCCCAGCCAGGGCTTTGTCAAGCCTGACCTTAAAAACCTCTAAGGAAGGAGATTCTACCACCTCCCTAGGTAACGCATTCCAGTGTTTCACCACCCTCTTAGTGAAAAAGTTTTTCCTAATATCCAATCTAAACCTCCCCCATTGCAACTTGAGACCATTACTCCTCGTTCTGTCATCTGCTACCATTGAGAACAGTCTAGAGCCATCCTCTTTGAAACCCCCTTTCAGGTAGTTGAAAGCAGCTATCAAATCCCCCCTCATTCTTCTCTTCTGCAGACTAAACAATCCCAGCTCCCTCAGCCTCTCCTCATAAGTCATGTGCTCTAGACCCCTAATCATTTTCGTTGCCCTTCGTTGTACTCTTTCCAATTTATCCACATCCTTCCTGTAGTGTGGGGCCCAAAACTGGACACAGTACTCCAGATGAGGCCTCACCAGTGTCGAATAGAGGGGAACGATCACGTCCCTCGATCTGCTCGCTATGCCCCTACTTATACATCCCAAAATGCCATTGGCCTTCTTGGCAACAAGGGCACACTGCTGACTCATATCCAGCTTCTCGTCCACTGTCACCCCTAGGTCCTTTTCCGCAGAACTGCTGCCGAGCCATTCGGTCCCTAGTCTGTAGCGGTGCATTGGATTCTTCCATCCTAAGTGCAGGACCCTGCACTTATCCTTATTGAACCTCATTAGATTTCTTTTGGCCCAATCCTCCAATTTGTCTAGGTCCTTCTGTATCCTATCCCTCCCCTCCAGCGTATCTACCACTCCTCCCAGTTTAGTATCATCCGCAAATTTGCTGAGAGTGCAATCCACACCATGCTCCAGATCATTTATGAAGATATTGAACAAAACGGGCCCCAGGACCGACCCCTGGGGCACTCCACTTGACACCGGCTGCCAACTAGACATGGAGCCATTGATCACTACCCGTTGAGCCCGACAATCTAGCCAGCTTTCTACCCACCTTATAGTGCATTCATCCTGCCCAAAAGAGGCAGGGGGTGCAGTACACAAACTGTTGAAAGATGGCGCCAAATGCAGATGGAAGCACAGGGATTGCTGGGATGTGAAGCAATGCATCACGGAGCATTGGGACAGGACCCAGGATGCCACACAACCCCCTCCGCCATCCCACAACTCTTAGCAGCAGAAGAGGAAGAGCTGCCCAGAGTGCAACACTCTGAATACCGCTGCAAGTACTGCAAGTGTGAACACACTATTGCGCAGGCAGCTGACAGTGTGAACACACAACTGCGGTTTCCCTTCAGTGCTCTGAGAGGCGCTGGAACTGCCGGTGCTGTCACTCTGCCAGTGTAGACACACCCTAAGTCTCCCCACCTACATTAATTATTTCCATGAATCTCCTTTTGTTCTTGTATGCTGATAGTCTTCAAATATGTTCTGGGTTGTTCATAGAACCAGGGGGTTAGAAGGGACCGCAAGAGTCATGTAGTTTAACCCCCTCCCAAGATGCATGGATTTGTTGTGTCTAAACCATCTCCAGTGAAGAAGATTCCACAACCTTCCTAGGTGTCTGTTCCATTGTTCTGCTGTTCTTACAGTTAGGAAGTTTAATCTAAATCTGCCATGCTGTAGTTTGTACCCATTGCCTCTTGTCCTGCACTTTGTGGCGAGAACAACTTTCGCCCATCTTTTTTGTGGCAGCCTTTTAAGTATCTGAAGGCTGCTATCATGTCTCCCCTTAATCTGCTCTTTTCCAAATTCTGTCCCTTTGATCATCTTTGTCGCTCGCCTCTTCACCCTCTCCAGTTTCTCTACATCCTTTCTATGCATTGCTGACCAAAATTGGACACAGTACTCCAGCTGAGGCCTAGCCAGCACTAAGTAGAGTGGTACTATCACCTCCTGTGAATTGCATGCTATGCCTCTGTTAATGCAACCTAAAACTGCATTTGGGTTTTTTGCAACAGCATCACATTGCTGACTCACGTTGAGGTTGTGATCCACCATAACGCCCAGTTCTTTCTTAGCAGTGTTGCTGCCAAGCCAGTTATCCCCCATTCTGTATTTATGCATTTGGTTTTTCTTCCCTAAGTGTAGCACTTTACATTTGTCTTTGTTGAATTTCATTTTGCTGTCTATAGCCCAGTTCTCCAATTTATCCAGATCCCTCTGAATTTTAGCTCTGTCCTCCAAAGTGTTGGCAACTCCCTCTAGCTTTGTGTCATCTGCAAACTTGATCAGTGTGTTCTGTATACCTACATCCAGGTCATTAATAAAGTTATTAAATAACACTGGACCCAGAAAAGATCCCCATGGAACCCCACTTGAAACCTCCCTCCAATCCAACATCATTCCATTAATAGTGACTCTGTTTGTGGTTGTTTAGACAATTACACATCCACTTAACTTTAAGTTTTGTTGAGTCTGAATTTCTCCAGGTTACTTATCAGAATGTCATGTGGGACTGTGTAGGAAGCCTTGCTGAAGTCCAGGTATATTATGTCCACCACATTCCTCCATTGGCCAAATTAGTTACCCTGTCAAAGAAGGATTCAAGCTGGTTTGGCAGGGTTTGTTCTTGGTAAATCCATCCTGGCTGCTAGTGCTCACCCCTTCATCCTCCAGGTATTTGCAAGTTGAATGTTTTAGACATTGCTCTAGTAGCTTTGCAGGTATCGAAATCAGGCTGACTGGTCTATAGTTCTCCAGTTCCTCCTTTTTAAAGATGGGCACTATGTTAGCCCTTCTCCAGTCCTCTGGGACCGCTCCTGTCATCCATGAGTTTGCAAATATTATTGCCAATGGCTTAGAGATTCCTTCAGCCAATTCCTTCAGTACCCTGGGATTAATAGCATTAGGCCCACTGACTTGAATTCATTCAAACTGGTTAGAAGATCTCAGATGGGTTCTTTACTTATCCCAAACTGCATCAGTTCCCCTTTATTGTCTATGGTAACTTTGCTAATAATCCAGTCACATGTTATTATCACATGTTGTTATCAAGAAGATGGCGATCAATTGTTCTCCATTTCCACTGACAATAGGACAAGAAGTATATAAGAATGTCATTACTGGGTCACACCAATGATCCATGTAGCCCAGTATCTGGTCTTCTGACAGTGGCTGGTGCCAGAAGCATTAGAGGAAATGTACAGAAAAGGGCAATTACCAAGTGATCCAGCCCAGCTTCTGGCAGTCAGAGGTTTAGGGACACCCAGAGCATGGGGTTGCATCCCTGACCATCTGACCAATAGCCATTGATGGTCCTATCTTTCATGAATTTATCTAATTCTTGTTTGAACCCAGTTATGCTTTTGGCCTTCACAACATCCCCTGGTAACGAGTTCCACAGGTTGACTGTGTGTTGTGTCAAGAAATACTTCCTTTTGTTTGTTTTAAACCTGCTGCCTGTTCATTTCATTGGGTGACCTCTGGTTCTTGTGTTATGGGAAGGGGTAAATAATGGGTTTAAGCTGTAGCATGGGAGTTTTTTAGGTTAGATATTACGAAAAACTTGCCAGCTCTAACTGTAGTTAAGCTCTGGAACAGGCTTCCCAGAGAGATTGTGGAATCCCCATCATTGGAGGCTTTTCAGAACAAGTTGGCCAAACACCTGTCAGGGATAGTCTAGGTTTACTTGGGCCTGCCTCAGTGCAGGGGGCTCGACTAGGTGACTTCTCAAGGTCTCTTCCAGCCTGACAGTTCTGCGATTCTACACATTCACTGTCTGAGAGCCCCCTCAAAGTAACAAAGCCCTACAGGTGCATCTGAAGAGTGCATACCTTCCCTTGTGCCTGCTCAGTGGGTTCTCTCTGCCAGGTGAGCTGCTGAGAGACAGCAAGTTCTAGTACTGCAAGCCAGGACAGGAGGGGAGCAGGGATGATGGATGACTGTGGGCTGATTCCCTCTGCCTCACACCTTGTGTCATATTCACATCCATGGAAGGGGGTAAAAAATAGAACTCAATCTGCATTCTCTGCTCACCTCAATGGGAGCCTCTTTTGCCCAGTGTAATTTACACTTCCAATCCTGTACAGCACCCTGCACATAGTGCCCAAGACGGTCAAATCACACTTCCCCTTCCAGTCTCCTCCATGCATCTCAAAGCACTGTTCAGCAGTGGCCCAGTTTCATCATCTCCATTTTACACACGGGGAAATTGATTTGGAGGCAAAATGACTCTGCCAGGGTCATACAGCACAGAGCAGAGAACCCAGAAGCTCCGATTTCCACTGCCATACTATGGCCCCAATTGGGTCTTCACCGAGTTACCACCCTGGCTATCTCAGAACAAACCAGCCTTACAGCTGCCAGGCCTTCAGAAGTTTGCATGTACAGTTTATTTTGTTTCACAACAGAAATACAAAGAGAAAAATTGTTTTGAATTTTTTAAAACTTTTTTTCTTTTAAACATAATGCAAACTTTCGATATGGAAGCCACAGACTCCTCATGTCTTTCCGTTAACCACAATGCGAGACAGAGAGAAGGGGGAGGGAGAATCCTTCCCCCCCCCCTTTTTTTTTTAATAAGGTAATAACTAGATCTAGAGACACGTGGCCTGGATTTTCATATAGAAAAAAAAAAAGAAAAAAAAGGTGTGTTAACAGTATGTATAAGAGGCATATTTACACAGTATTAACATGCTGACAAAAAGGTTACAATATTGAATATCGTACAACATCGATTCAGAAACAAAGGTCAGGGCAGAGGGCAGGGTAAAAAGAGAATCAAATTAATAAACAGAGTAGGCAATAAACAAACAACCTGGTAAAACAATGATATAGTTAAGGCTTAAAAAGTGTATAAAAATAACACAGTTAATATCCAAAACGGAACCAAGGAGTACATAATATATATGAGTTTTTGTCTAGTCTTTTTTGGAGGGCTGAGGGACATGGGGCATTCTTCCTTCTCTATACATAGGTGTTATGTGTGTGTGTGTATACCCACACACACACACACACACACACACACACACATACACATATAACTCCATGTATCCATCCATACACACACAGGCATGGGCATGGCTTTCCAAACAGGGAGGCTGGTAAGGAGCTGGGCAAGCCCATCTGCTTGCTGCTTTTTAATACTATATTGAATTGGTTTCACCCAAAAGGAAGGGATCTATGATTTGCTGCTGGGAGGGGAAAGGGATGGGATAGATCCACTCTGCTTTTATAAATCTCTCATGGTTGGGAGGGTTTCTGTTCTGGCAGTGAAAGGCTTAAGTGGCCACAGGTGGCTGTATCACCTCCTGCTTGGGAGGATGTTCTCTCTGGCAGTGCACAGCACCTCCTGCTGGGAGAAGCTGGGTTAGCATGTGAGCAGCCAGCCAGTGCTTCCAGCTGGAGCAGTGGTGAGCTCTCCATCAGTCTCAGCTCCTACCTAGACCCTACCATGGCCCTGCTGAGCTGAGCTAGCTCTGAGCTCCCACTCAAGAAACGCTGCCCTAGTGTATTTGTTCCCTGCAGGGCCTGCTGCCGTCATTGACTCTGGCTGGGCCAGGCCGCTCCAAAGCTGCTGCATTGGAGGTATTTACACATGGCGAATCATTCTTCCTGCTGCGTTTGCTTCTTGGTGACTGGTATGTGGGGTTATGCAAGGCAGAGAGGCAGATCCATAGCACCCTGGGCTAGGGGAATCTCCCTCCGGTCCATCTGGCCTGAGAGCAGGCTCTGCAGCTCCCAAAACAGATAAGTGCCCCCAAAGGCCAGAGATCAAGCTGGTGCCCCAGCTGTCCCGAGGGAATCACATGGAGGGCAGTGGGATCCATACCTGGGGTACCTCTACTGTACCCAGTGGGGTGACCCCAGGGAAGGGAAGGGCCTCGTGTCTCACATTGCTGGATTTCTCCCTCCTAAGCTTGCTCCAAGGTCCCTGCCATGAGACTGCACTGCTGGGGGGCTGATTTCCAGGAGGTGCCAGGGGAGGTGGGGAAGGAACTCCGCTCCGGGAATACAGACCGCTCTGCGTTTCTCCCATCGCTCTTCTGACCAGGCACACGGTCCCAGGACAGAGTAAGCCAACCCCCTCAGGCACTGCCAGTCCCAGCGATTGAGCACAGCCTCCAGGGCACACCGGCTTTCTTCTTCCCCTTTAGTGCTTTAGTTTGCTCGGGAGGGAGCTGGTTTGTTACCTGCATCCTAGGAGGGCTCACGGCCTGATCCTGCCCCACTAACCTCTGGAAGAGCTTTGTCATGGCAGCAGAATCAGATCCCAACAGATCAGAATTTCAGATTCAAGTGGTGCTAATGTCACAGCTCACCTCTGATGCCAGCAACAGGGAGCAGGGGCAACACAGGCTGTCCCCTGCACTCTCCTGCTGATCTCCCCAAGTCCTGCAGAGCCCTACTGTGCTCAATACAGCCATTTGCAGGTGACCCTCAAATCTAATTCTAAGTGGCCCTGTTACACACAGCACAAGCTAAAACCCAAACTACGGTGCCGGCTCAGCCCAGGTAGGGTCAGCCAAGTTCAGAACAAGTGACTTGTGCTGACAGGTGCAGCTGGGCCAGAAATGGAGCCAGTCACAGGCCCTGGTGTGCACAGGGCGAATGGGAGCTGTGCCCCGCCAGCAGCTGTTCCAATGAGCACCAGGCCAGCCCCCAGGTGCATCTGCAGGCTGGCGTGGGAGTCACTGCCCCAGGCAGCTGTCTCCCAGCTGTTACTGTGCCAGCCAACAGGTGCTCTGCAGGTGGGCTCATTACCATCCTGCACAGACACGGCAGGCGCCACAGCAACCGACTGCTCCAAAGCCCCAGAGACTGAGCTGTTCAGGGCACGGAGTCAGCGCTAGCCTCGCCGCAGGGTTCAGGGACCCAGTGAGAGGCAGGGACCGGCACCAGACGAGGTTTCTATGTGAATCCTTTGAAGGTGCAGAAAGAGCTTGCCAGTGCCCTGCTGGGAACCTGGAGGGAGGAGCAGAGTTAAGGGAACCCTTAGCTCGGAGGGGCAGAGCTGGCGTGCAGGAGCCCGTTGTACTGTATTGCACAGGGGGTGGTAGCTGGACGTCTGGAGGGAGCTTTCCTATGGGGCGGACTCCCCTCTCCCACATGTAACTCTCTGCCTGGGGCCCATCCCCTTGATAAGCAAACACAGGATCCAGGAGGTAATTGTGAGAGAGGAGACCCCAGGCTGCCGCTACTCTGGAAACCCTGGTAGGCTGCTGTGGTGCCCGGGCTTCCAGAGCAGCAGCACTAGATGCCCATAGTGGGGAAGAGAGATTGAAAAATAATCCACGTCAAAGAGCATAACCTGCAGCGAGCCCCCCGCACCCATCTCTCACACTCGCTCTTCTGTAGCAAACGCCCCTTCATAGCTCAGGACAATCCCTAGTTAGCACCATGCAGACTTGGGGGAAGGTGACAGATCATGGGCAGCTGAGGCTCCCAACCCCCCCACCCAGATCCTCAGCACCATGGCCAAAGTGCTCCTCCACTCCCATACACCATGGCTGGCCTAGCAGAGCTGGAGTCTGGAAAGGGGAGCTCCACAGCTGGGCCTATACCAGTACTGGCCACAGTCTGCCTGACTCCTGCCCAATCCTATAGACTACAGCTCCCAGTAGGCAATGTGCTTTCCCGATCTGGCGGGATACTGCTTAGCTCACACTAGAGCACAGCATGTTGGGACCTGTGGTCTTCATGGGCTGCATCTCTGGATTTCACATAGGCATGACCAGCCCTGCCCTCCATGAACTTGGCCAGCCCCAGCTATGTCCCTGTCATAGGCTGAGTGCCTCCTCCGGCAGCCACCACACTTACCCCCAGCTAGGCGGAGCCCCAGCTGCGATTCCTCGCGCCGCCAGGGAAATGTGCACGGACCATGGCGTGGCCGCAGGGACAGCCAGTCCTGTGCAGCTCCAACCAGGACAAATGAAACAAACAAAAGGAAACAACCAAAATGTCCCAACGAGGTTAGACAAAGTGGCAGAGGACAAGCCCCAGCGGGGAACAGCGACGTCTGTGGAACAAAGGTCTCCCTCCTGCAGCTGCTGCTCCAGCGCCTGTCCCCGCACCAACAGCGCCAGTAGATTTCACCTCTCCAGCCAACAGGTTAACCCATTCCCCCCTCAACTGGCCTCATGCTGGCTCCCAACGGAGAGTCCAGGAGGGGCAGCAGATACCAAGCACCAGGCTGGGTACGTCCCAGAGTCTCATCCTGAGGCTGAAGGAGCCCGAGCGCCAGGCCCTGGATCCTGCCCGCCACACCATCCAGCGCGTCTCTGTCCAGTTTGGGTTTTCGGTTTTAGCAGCACCAACTTCTTGGCCAATCTCTCTCTCTCTCTCTCTCTCTCTTTCCTTGTATCCAAAAGAGAGCAGAAAGGAGTATGGAGGATGGGGCAGAAAGAAGGGAAAAAAAGAAAGAAAATGAAGAAACCAAACAGAGATTCAAAGTGCTCTGAAATAGTCTTTGGATGTCACCAAAACTGTGGACGAGTCCCTGGCTCTCCCGGCAGGGTGCTGGGGGCGGGGCCAGGGCCGAGGGGTGTTTTCCAAACATTAATTCATTCATTAATTTCTCCCAAAAGATGAGTGTCTTCACAGTCGCTCCCCGTGACTCGGCAGGCACGGGCACTCAGTGGCGGTGCTGGGGGGGGTGGTCCGTGTGATCGTCTCCAAGCTGCCCCCTGGCGATCCGGAATTGGGGGGAGGAGAGCTGCGTAGGGTAGGGGTGGGCAAGGAAGCCCCAGATTAGATGAGCGAGATCCGCACTGGGATGCTGGGTGACTCCGTCCTTTGAGGTGAGTGCTGGCTCACTAGGTGTTCCACCACGGTGTGTTTGGACATGTGCTTCATCAAATACGTCTCCTGCGGGGAGAGAGATCCGGGAGCAGGGTAAGCGCTGCAGCTAGGAGGGTTGGGCCCACTGCCTGCCTCCAGTGGGGATGGAATTGACCCGTCCCCAGCACCCCCTGTGCCCAGAAGGGAGCCCCCACCCCATGCCCCCACCCAAAATCCATCCTCATTCACCCGTCTGGGAGAGCTACAGGACAACTCAAAGGTGACAAGCTGATTGGCTCTCCCAAGGGATCCGCCTCCACCTGGCGGGAAGAAGCCCAGGCTTTAGGCTCTAGCCAATAGAAAGCAATTTTCTCTTACCAGCTGGTTTGCGAGTGACTGAAGCCTGATCCCTGCAGCACTGTAAGAGCCTCCCTCCCAGTGCTGGGATGACTGCTGCACTAAGGAGCTCCTCACCCAATGAGCACCTGGCTGTGGGCAGAGAGACCCTCCCTTTCTCATCCCGCATGGCTGAATTGGCGCAGGCTGGGGGCATGAGCTGTCTCTGGAACAGACCCTGCCCGTGGCACCATCCCCGCCTTGGCTGGTGCTTGGCTCCCCACGCCGCCTGCCACACTCACCGAGGTGTAGGCCCTCCCACACATGCTGCAGCAGTAGGCCTTGGCGTGTTTGATAGCGTGTGCAGAGAGGTGGATCTGCAGCGATGCTGAGTCCGAGTATGCCCGGTAGCAGTTAGGACACTTGTAGGGCTTATCCTTGTTGTGCTGTCGCTGGTGTGACTGTGAGGGCGGGGAGGAGGCACGGGCAGCGTTACGTAGCACAATCCATGGCAGCTCTTGGGCTGTGCCCCCACCCCATGGGGACACCATGCCCAGCGGCTGGGGGGGGGGATCATCTAGAGCAGGATCCACACCAATGGCAGACCAGACACCCCTGTGGGACAGGGGCCAACGATATCGATCCCCACAGCCCCCTGCAGAGCTCAGGGCATCGGCACCACCTCCCCCCCAGAGGTCCTAGGTCCCCAGACACTGACACTGCTCTCTGGAATCACATCCATTGGGTTGGAAGAGATGTCTCCCCCTTCCCTTCAACTGCCCAGCTTCATGACCTACGCCAGGGGTTTACTCCTCTTCCCCTTCCCCCATCAGCCTCTTAGTTTCTGCTCCCCACCCCCATCAAGAGCTCTCTGCCCCACTCCATCCCCACCCTGCAACCACTTGTGTCTCCCCACCCCATGGGCTCGGCCCCCCCATGGGCTGACCCCACTGGGCTGGGAACATGCCGGGCCCCCAGCCAGGGCACTGACCTGGAGGTTGGAGAGCTGCGTGAAAGCCTTTTCACAGCCAGGGTGTGGGCACTTGTAGGGTCTGTCGCCTGTGTGAATTCTGCAACACAGCAACAGGTGTGTCAACCCAAGCCCTGCCTAGAATGGGATCAAACCCCCTGCCCTACTCTACCGTGGGGATGCACCAGTCCTCTAAGGCCCCAGCACACACAGCGTACCCGAACAGCTCCCTTTTCTCCCGCCCCACTCAGTGAGCAAGGGGGTGCAAGGTGGCTCTGTCCCCCAAAATGGCCGCGTCTGTTAGCATGCTGGATTCCAGCCCTGCGAGAGCCACATACACAAAAGCAGGAGCCAGCCCCCTCCCGCAATGGGGTGGAGCCGGATCACCCCAGCTGCAGGGCAATGGGCCCCCAGCATGCTGTCTAGCCAACACCAGCTTGGGGCAAGCCTCCCTTTGCCTTCCCTGGAGTGAGAACCCGAATGTCCCGTTCGCACAAACTCCTTCACTCAAGTCCAGTGGTGCTTTTAGCTCAAGTTGGCTGGCCCGAGACGTGCACCACTCGTCACCTCCCCTGCTGTGGGGCCACAGACTAGTGCCACTCAAGTGCTGCTGGTCTGCCACGGCCTTCCCACCATACTCCCCTGTTCTTGGAAGGACAGATGAGTTCTTCCTCAAGCCACTGGGAACCTATTGACAGAGCCGCCCAGCCCCCTCAGCGCGAACGCCTTGGGCTGTGCCTCCAAAAGTCCTAGCACCTCACACGAGCGCGGGCAGTGCCAGCGCAGACCTGGCAGCGGGAGAGCTCTGACACAGCCTGGCCGTGCTCACGGGAGCTGGGATCTCTCAAGAGGAGTCACACAAGCTAACTCCGTGGTGAAGACAGACACTGCAAAAGCATTGACACCACCTGGCAGTTTAGTTATTTCCTGATCAGCAAGATCATGGAGTCTGACTTGTTCAGCCCGGAGGGAGGGCAGAGATGCCACCTCTGAGGTACAAAAACCCAGGACAACCAGGATGCTCCTGGGCCCATTAGACTGGCCATGTACTGAGCACCCTGACATTTCTCCCAGCACAGCTACCTCAAAAGAGGGATGATCCTGGGCAAACCTGGACAGGTGGCACCCCTAAGGGAAAGGGGGAGGGAGGTTTATAGGGCCAGTCCAAGGAGGTAGGCAGAGGATGGCTGGCCTGTCCCAAGGGCTCACAGGAGGCAATTGTCCCTCAGGCTTCATTCCACGCAGGCGCCCAGAGTAGAGGGGCCAGCAGGTGCTTTCCAAAGGCCGCCTGCTCCTTCATGTTTGATGCTAGGGGGCAGTGCAGGAACCCAGGGGCATAGGGAGAGGAAGCCAAGGACGGGAATAGGAGTCAAACCCTGTATCATTCTAGGGGTCCTGAGGTGGCCAGAGAAACGCTCTCCCAGACAGGCCCAATGGGAAGCCTGGGCTAGATTGCAGCCTTCAACTACCTGAAGGGGGGTTCTAAAGAGGATGAAGCTAGGCTGTTCTCAGTGGTGGCAGATGACAGAACAAGAAGCAATGGTCTCAAGTTGCAGTGGGGGAAGTTTAGGTTTGATATTAGGAAAAGCTATTTCACTAGAAGGGTGGTGAAGCACTGGAATGCGCTACCTAGGGAGGTGGTGGAATCTCCTTCCTTAGAGGTTTTTAAGGCCCAGCTTGACAAAGCCCTGCCTGGGATGATTTAGTTGGGGTTGGTCCTGCTTTGAGCAGGGGGTTGGACGAGATGACCTCCTGAGGTCTCTTCTAACCTTAAACTTCTATGATTCTAGATTCCACAGCTCCATGCAACAGGATGGCTGGGCACCTGTTCACAGGCAAAATCTGGCACCTGGGCATGAGACACCAGGGGCACGTGCCACACACCCACTGCATGCAAACACTGGTGTAAGGGGTGCAGACCTATCACCACTGAGCCAGGTCTCATAGGTTCTGGTGAATTTTTACATGGCCATCGGGGAGCTCAAGGCTGAACACACCTCAATGGTACAGATGAAGCGGGGGCCACCAGCAGCTGGCTCCTGACAGGACAGCAGAGGCATGCCCAGGCTGTGCTTATCCTAGTGCATTCTGGGACTCCTGAGGCTGCTATCCCATAGTTAGGACCCTACCAAATTCACAGCCATGAAAAAACGCATCACGGCTTGTGAAATCTGGTCTCCCACTGTGAAATCTGGTCTTTTGTATGCTTTTACCCTCTACTATACAGATTTCACGGGGGAGACCAGAGTTTCTCAAATTGGAGGTCCTGACACAAAAGCAGGGTTGCCAACCTTCCAGGATTGTTCTGGACTCTCCAAGAATTAAAGATAATATCATGTGATGAAACCTCCAGGAATTCATCCAACCAAAGCTGGTAACCCTACCCAAAAGTGAGTTGCGGGGGGGGGTCGCAAGATTATTTTAGAGGGGTCGTGGTATTGCCACCCTTACTTCTGTGCTACATTCAGAAGTGGTAGCCAGAGAGTGGGTGGCTGTTGGCCAGGTGCCCAGCTCTGAAGGCAGCACCCCGCCAATACCATACCATGTCACCCTTGCTTCTGCGCTGCTGCTGGCTGTGCCTTCAGACTGGGTTCCTGGCCAGCAGCCACCACTCTCCAGTTGCCCAGCTCTGAAGGCAGCACCAGTGCAGAAGTAAAGGTAGCCATATGAACCCCCCCCTTCAATAATCTTCTGACCCCCCCACAACTACTTTTTGGGTCAGGCCCCCTACAATTACAACACCCTGAAATTTCAGGTTTAAATAGCTGAAATCTTGAAATTTATGATTTTTAAAATCCAATGACCATGAAATTGACCAAAAAGGACCATGAATTCGGTCCCTCCTCTACCCATAGTGCCCGACACTGTTGATGGGTGAAGGTGGCTAGGGGTAATCTCCCCATAGAAAGCACTGCACTGCGGGACCATTGGGGGGGGGACAGAGGAACTGGTGCGACTACAGCTTCCTAGCCGCTCTGGGACAAAGGCTATGGGACAAAGCAGTTCAGCCAGACAGGAGTTACAGGTTTGGTCCTGCTGTCAGAGGCCTGTTTGCTCTGGGATGCCACGGAGCATGCAGGTGGCACCTGCTCAGAGCCAGCCAGGCATTGGCCATTGCAACGCTCCCCAGTCAGCTGGGCCCCGTTCCCTGGGCAGCCCCGCCCCTCACCTGGTGTGCTGCTGGAGATGGGAGAGTTGGCGGAAGGATTTCTCACAGTAGGAGCAGTGATACGGCTTCACGCCCAGGTGGATGCGCAGGTGCTGGGCCAGGTAGGAGGCATTGGCGAAGGATTTGGAGCAGTGCGGGCACTTGTGGGGTTTGGCCTCTGTGTGTGATTTGGAGTGGATCTGCATCTCCGACTTGGTGAAGAAGGTAAGGGGGCAGACTTTACACCTGGGAAGGGACAGCGAGAGGGTTCCGGGGGCATCAGGCAAGGGAATGGCAAGCAACATGCCCCCCCGCCACACCCTGCACCTTGGAGACATGCTGCCAGCTCTAGGACGGAGTGCCCTGCAGCACTACAGGGACCGGGGTCTGAGAACAGGACATGAGGCCATTGCAGCCCTGGCCTGCCCTGGGAGTAACTCCGGCCTGGCTGCCATGGGCCAGATCCACCGAACAGGCCTGGCTTCCTACCCAGGACTTGTCCCATTCCCCGGCGATGGGCACACAGTTCTGTAGGCTGCAGGGAGCAAGGGGAAAGTCCATGGGAAGCGAGTGTGGTGGGGCAGGGCAGCCAGTCTCTGATGGGTCCCACAGCAGGGTCATGGCTGCAGAAGCTAGCAATGCGGAGACTGAGGACAGCTGGAGGGGGGAGCACAGCTTCCGCTCACCAGCACTGGGTCAGTAGCCAAGAAGACCATCTGACCTTTCAGTCCATACAGCTGTCCCCCACGAGACAGGCAACTGTGAGCCCCACATTCCACGGAAGGGGAAAGTGAGGCACAGAAAAGGGAAGCGACTTGCCCAAGGTCACCCAGGGAATCACTGTCAGAACCAGGAACAGAAGGAACCCAGCCACCCTGATTCCCACCCCCCTCCTAGGGATGGGACTAGGACACAGGAGTCCTGGGTGCCAGTCCTGTGCTCATGCCCCACATTGGCAGAGAGGGTGGTGCATGGAGGGTGGGGCCACACCCCAGCAGCAGAGGCCTGGCCAAACGAAGGCCGTAGGGTGGCACCCGAACAGAAAGGGGCTGTTCCCATGCCAGGTGCTCTCCTTCAGCAGAGGGAAGGGAGTAGCCAGCAGAGCCAAACTGGGAGTGCCCGGCTGGTGTGGGGGCTGCCTGCCAGCCCAGGGCTCCTGGGGCTAAAGAAGTGGCACTTTGCTGCGTATGTTCCAACCTGTAGGTTTTGCCCTCTTTAGCAGTCTCGCCTGAGGCCAGGATGGGGTAGGGCACCACGAGGACGGGCGGCCCCGACGGGTTCTCCGCCTTGATCTTCTTCCGCCCTCGCTCTGACTTGGGCGCCCCCAGCAGGCTGTGGCCCTGGATTGTCTTGATGGAGTCCAGGAGTGGGGGGCTGGTGATCCCTGAGATGAGGGTGGGCGATGAGGCGATGAGTCTGCTCTGGCTGGTGGAGGTTGGGGTGGAGGGGGTGCTGGTGCCAGTGCTGGATTCCGAGGTGCTGACTACGGGGGCACGGGAGGCCAGACCCAGACCTGAAAGGTAAAGGGGGAGGGTGGGGGGTCACTGGCACAAAGCTTCGCAGGGATGGAGCTCGCCCTTCTACCCCAGGGGGCAGCCAGCTTTGGGATACTAAGCCCCCATCACAGGAAGCTCCCCAGACAGGTGTGGCTTCCCCGATACAGCTGATCCCACTTAGGGGACCTGAGCCATGGGAGGGGGGCTGACCCATTGCCCCCCAAAACTCCCAGACCCTGATAATGGAGGCAGGAGGGGACCCCCTGCAGCTGTAACATAGCACAGGGGGGTTCCATATGACAGAAACATAGCACTGAGGGGTTCTGTACCCCGTCGGCAGAAAGGGCAGTGGGTGAAACAGACCATCCTGCCAAGGGGGTGAGCCTGGCCTGAGAGTGGGGGGCAGAGCCAGCCTCTGGCTAGGGATCCTGCCAGGTAATCTGGGTTCCCTCAAACACAGGGGGCCCCCCTCCTCTGGAGTCCTGTCCCCTCCTGCCTGGGCAGAGATGTACACCCCTGCCCCTCTAACCCTGCTCGGAAGCCCCTCCCCTCCCCCCCCCACGCTGCTGCCCACAGTGCTGCTGGGCTGTGGTTACCTGTGACCGTGCTGGTGGCCGGCCGGGCATGCAGGGCCACGTCAGGCTGGGGGACGGCCTGTGGGTGCAGCCCTGGGACCTGCTGCAGTTTGGGGAGGGACATGATGGACTGGCTGCTCTCCGCAGGCGAGGGGGGCACCAGCAGGGGCTGCTGAGAGGACACCGAGGTTGGGGGCAGGTGAGGGGGCCGGATCTTCTCTGCCATCAGCTGCTCCTTGATTTTATTGATCAGAACCAAGTTGTCCAGCTGGGACGAGGAAAGCAAGACGCACATGTCACTGCCAGAGGCACAGAAGCACGGGAGGTACTGGCCCCATGGGGAAGCTGCCAGCCCCGGCACAGCACAGGCGAGGAGACACTAGCTCCCACCCACCAACTGTGCCACTGTTCTGGGACATGGCCCCTCCTCTGCAAATGCACAAGTGGAGAGGGGAAGGGTGCTCCCACACGCGGCCCCACCTCTGCGACTGCTTGGGGGAAAGAGGGCCAGACTCTTGCTGGAGCTGCATGCTTCCCAACATGCAGTGGGGCCCCCAGCGCTGGCAGATCTTATGCCAGCATGTGGCACTGAGCTTCCACCCACCCACCTAGCTAGCTGGCACGCTGTTCTGCGCTGGGATGCCTGCCAAAGGCTGCCCCTCTCCCAGCCAGCCACAGCTGGGGTATCTACCATAGACACTGAAGAAGAGCAGAGGCAATAGCTCATCTAATGCACTCTCGCACACACACCCTGGGAGCTCAGGGTCGGATTGTCCCGTCTATCCCTGAGCCTCGCAAGGGGGCTCCCTTCCCTGGCTCCCCAGCCCAACAGCTCCGTGGGTCCTGAAACGTGGTTTCTCATCACCACTTGCCACAGGACTTTAGCAACCTTAATCTCTCCCCAGGGGTCAGTCCCTCCCGGCCATGGCCCTACCCACTGCTCTTCCCAGGGTCTCGGCTGGCCCTGCCACAGCTCCCAACAGCCACTACCTGGGATCGTGCTGCTCTGCAGCTGGACCTCACCCACGACTGCAAAAAGCTGCCCCTCCTCGCTTCTCTTGCTTCAGGGTAGGGAGGGGGTCTTACCTGGCTGGGCATGGTGGGAGGGGGCGGCCAGAAGTAGGGGTTGTTAAAGCGAGGCTCCGCCATCCTGTAAGGAGGCAAACAGAGAGAGGGTCACAGTGTGGCACTTGCTGCTGGGCTCCGTTACCCCCTCCACACCTCAGTAGGTGCCACACAGTAAGGTCTGGCTAGGTCATGCACCCACCCACTCCCTGCCAGGCCCAGCCTCCTCCTGACGCAGGCAGATGGTGCTAGAGCTGGAACTTTGACATGACACGAGAGCTTTATCCAGAGCCTGCTCCTGGACACTGCTACGGGCCTGGGACCGACTCCATGGGGCAGGGGCACGGGAGGTGGTTTTTTCAACACATCTGTGCATGGTTTATCCTCTCCTGCTCCACACACCAGGCCCACGCCCCAGCCCATCTCGTCAGGCTTAGTGCATGAAATCAGTGTTGGGGCCTTTGTTTCAGGGCAACCCTTCTGTCCCCTGTAGACACCAGGTAACAATGTAGGGGTCCTGCCCCCAGGTGCCAGCTGACAGCAGCAGAAGGCTGCCCCTCCTGCCCCAGGAAGGGCGATGGCCTGGTTGTGTTGATCTTTTATAAAAGGGCCTGTGAGGCAGCAGGGTGCCCCCTCCCCCACCAGCATGGCCCGGGGTTCAGTGTAGTCGTTATCTCGGGCAGCAGGGCTCCCACAGCCATAAGGATCCCCCCTTCACTCCCTAGAGACCACCCTCTGGTCCCTTCACTGGAGCCATCCACCTCCAGTTCAGGGGCCTGGGAGCCCTGTGATGCTGCCTAGCTGGGGTGAGCCGCAGCACCTCCAGGCCTGGCAATCAAACCCAGATCCTGATGGAGCTAGAGGGTGCTAAGGAGCAGCTGCTCTAGGATCCTTTTGGCCGGAAAGATGGTGGCAACAACACAACCTTTGAGGGTCGAAGGCAAAGCAGGGCCAGGTGGGAGGAGTCCCCAAGGGGTCAGAGTGGGATGAGGAGGCACCCCTAAGCCCCATGCAGGAAAGCCCTGTGGCTCCCACGGGGTAACCAAGATGGAGGGTGCCTTCCCCAGACCATCCCGGCACAGAGAGTGTGGGACAATGGAGGATCACAATAGACCTGGAAGACAATGAATCAATAACAGCCCACACCACCTCATACCCCTTCATGGCTCAGCAGGAACCCAGTGCCCCACCAGATCTCACCAGCTCCTCTCAATAGAGAAGCAGAGACTAGTTAGGGCCCATCTAATCCAGCACGAGGGGGGTGGAGAGGGAGAGAGAAGAGTAGGCAGAAGAGTCCCTGCCATCGGCTCCCTGGGCTTTGCGCAATGGAATGGCAGAGCGCCCAGCAAGTAGGTTCCCAGAATGTCCCCAGGGAGATGATGGTGCAGCCAAATAGCTCCGACATGCCCATTTAGGAGGAACACGGTCCCTCTCCTCACAGCACAGACCCCCAATGTTCTTCCCACTTCCTTGGCAGGATGGATTTCCATGGGGCTGGCCCTGCACTTCTTCTCTGTCCCGCTGTCTACCCATGGCTAACACAGCTAGCCTAGCCCTGAGGTTACACCTTGCCGCCTCTCATCCCATTCCTCAACAGCAACATTTTGGCCCCTAACACACCTCTGGTCATTGCAACTGGGGGAGCACAAGGGTGGCCACGGCATGTGTTTTTCTTTAATCCTGCACCCCATCTCTGTACTACACTGCTCCCCCTGGCAGGGAATGAAGAGTCAGGCAGGTGGGCCTACATCTTACCCACAACCACCAGCCGGAACAATCATTCCTTCTCCCTCCTTGGGTTTTACACCCACAAACGCCTGTGCAGGGTCACCATGGCCATCTCTCTCCAGGAGATGCTCTGCTGAGTCGTCAGGCAAGAGATCTCTTAGCAGCTCTCCCTCCTTACCAGGGAGTCCCTCTGGGGATAGGTTTCAGAGTAGTAGCCATGTTAGTCTGTATTCGCAAAAAGAAAAGGAGTACTTGTGGCACCTTAGAGACTAAAATTTATTAGAGCATAAGCTTTCGTGAGCTACAGCTCACTTCATCGGATGCATTCAGTGGAAAATACAGTGGGGAGATGATTTATATACACAGAGAACATGAACAAGGGTGTTACCATACACACTGTAAGAAGAGTGATCACTTAAGATGAGCTATTACCAGCGGGGGGGTAGGAGAGGAAGTAAACCTTTTGTAGTGATAATCAAGGTGGGCCACATCTACCAATGTGATATATGCCATCATGTGCCAGCAATGCCCCTCTGCCATGCACATTGGTCAAACTGGACAATCTCTAAGTAAAAGAATAAATGGACACAAATCAGATGTCAAGAATTATAACATTCAAAATCCAGTTGGAGAACACTTCAATCTCTTTGGTCACTCGATTACAGACCTAAGAGTGGCTATTCTTCAACAAAAAACTTCAAAAACAGACTCCAATGAGAGACTGCTGAATTGGAATTAATTTGCAAACTGGATACAATTAGCTTAGGCTTGAATAGAGACTGGGAGTGGATGGGTCATTACACAAAGTAAAACTATTTCCCCATGTTATTCCCCCCCCATTCCTCAGATGTTCTTGTCAACAGCTGGAAATGGCCCACCTTGATTATCACTACAAAAAGGTTTTCTTCCTCTCCCCCCACCCCGCTGGTAATAGCTCATCTTAAGTGATCATTTTCCTTACAGTGTGTGTGGTAACACCCATTGTTTCATGTTCTCTGTGTATATAAATCATCTCCCCACTGTATTTTCTACTGAATGCATCTGATGAAGTGAGCTGTAGCTCACAAAAGCTTATGCTCAAATAAATTTGTTAGTCTCTAAGGTGCCACAAGTACTCCTTTCCTCTGGGGATACAAGAAGGGAGGATTTCATAGGTCCAGCCCCGAACGCTATCTACGCTCACCCTCGCACACACTACCTCAAAACCTCACTGACAGCTCTGTTTGCACGTGACCTCTGCTTTTCGGTGCCTTGACTCGGCATTGCCTGACATGAGACACCCTGAGCCGGATTTCCAGCACTTACAGCTCCCACTGACAACGTCTGAAGATGTGGGTGCTCAGCGCACTTGCAAGTCTGGTCATAGGTGTCTCAAGCTGGGACCAGAAATCAAGGCAGGCACCCAAAAATCAGAAGCTACTTGAAAACGTGGTTCTTCATGTCCATCCCTTGTAAGGCTGAAGGGCCACAAAGCTGGAGAAATAATGCAAATGCCACTGTCTAATTTGCATAGTTGATGAATACGCATTTCTTCATTTACATGCAGATCAGAAATTAACTGAGTTATAATTTTTCAGGATCATAACACATCACCCACTGCCTGTCTGCCCTGAGCTATTTCTCTCTCCCCTCTTCTCAGTCATAAGTTTCTCCCTGCAAGGAGGCAGCTGTGGGAGTGACCTGATACCCGCATGGAGACAGCTGTGGACCCAAGCGGCACCTGGACACCTTGTGGCAACTGAAGTTGGATCAAAAAATTACATGAGTAAATAAATAAAATCTGGGCTGCCTGATGAGATGTTAATGTTGCCAACAATCATGCAAACAACAGGATCTGGGCCCCTGCTATAGATATTTGTTGAGATAACTGGCTCTGTGGATAAAAGGAAAGCGGTGGATGTGATATATCTTGACTTTAGCAAAGTTTTTGATACAGTCTCCCACAGTATTCTTGCCAACAAATTAAAGTATGGATTGGGTGAATGGACTATAAGGTGGATAGAAAACTTGCTAGATTGTCAGGCTCAACTGGTAATGATCAATGGCTCGATGTTTAGTTGGCAGACAGGATCAAGTGGAGTTCCCCAAGGGTCGGTTCTGGGGCCGGTTTTGTTCAACATCTTCATTAATGATCTGGATGATGGGATGAATTGCACCCTCAACAAGTTCACGGATGACACTAAGATGAGGGGATTCACTGGAGGGTAGGGATAGGGTCCAGAGTGACCTAGACAAATTGGAGGATTGGGCCAAAAGAAATCTGATGAGGTTCAACAAGGACAAGTGCAGAATCCTGCACTTAGGATGGAAGAATCCAATGCACCGCTACAGGCCGGGGACTGACTGACTAAGCGGCCATTCGGCAGAAAAGGACCTGGGGATTACAGTGGACGAGAAGCTGGATATGAGTCAACAGTGTGCCCTTGCTATTAAGAAGACTAATGACATATTGGGCTGCATTAGTGGGAGCATGCCAGTAGATCGAGGGAAGTGATTATTCCCCTCTATTTGGCACTGGTGAGGCCACACCTGGAGTATTGTGTCCAGTTTTGGTCCCCCCCACTACAGAAGGGATGTGGACAAATTGAAGAGAGTCCAGCAGAGGGCAACTAAAACGATCAGGGGACTGGGACACATGATTTATGAGGAGAGGCTGAGGGAACTGGGCTTATTTAATCTAAAGAAGAGAAGAGTGAGGGGGGAATTTAATAGCAGCCTTCAACTACCTGAAGGGAGATTCCAAAGAGGATGGAGCTCAGCTGTTCTCAGTGGTGGCAGAGGGCAGAACAAGAAGCAATGGTCTCAAGTTGCAGTGGCGGAGGTCTAGGTTCGATATTAGGAAACGGTATTTCACTGGGAGGGTGGTGACGCACTGGAATGGGTTACCTAGGGAGTTGGTGGAATCTCCATCCTTAGAGGTTTTTAAGGTCAGGCTTGACAAGGCCCTGGCTGGGATGATTTAGTTGGGGTTGGTCCTGCTTTGAGCAGGGGGTTGGACTAGATGACCTCCTGAGGTCCCTTCCAACCCTGATATTCTATGCTTCCTCTGAGGACATGAGAAATCTTGGCTTTCACAAGATTTCAGGGAAGCAAAGTACAGTGAGTGAAACTCCTACATGCCATGCCCAGGAGACATGGGGAGGGCCACTAAAATACAAGCTCAGAGACCATGAGTTCGAGCCCCAGCTCCTCCGCTGCCTGCTGTTGCAAGTTCTATGCCCTTTCTTCACCCTTATTCTGAACCCAGCTCTCATAACATCATTCACCCATTTTACAGGCCAGGTTGACAGTAAAAAGTTGTGCTTGCAAAGCTACGTTGGCTAGTCACACCCCTAGGTGACACATGCTGGCAGAGCCCTCAGTGCAGCTAAGCCAACAGGAGAAAGTGCTTCTGTTGACGCATCATTCAGGGAGGTAGTGTTACTTCCGGGCAGAAAAGTGCCTTCTGTTGACATTCCAGGGGTCATGCTGACGTGGGCCCTGTAGCGTAGACATGGCAACAGATAATTGAGCTCGAGTGCTCGTTTTCACTCCCCTTCTGCCCCACAGTCCCCTACACACACAAAACCCCTTCGTGAGTATGAAAGCACTTTTAACTCCAGTTGGCTGGCCCATCGGCGTCTGGGCTATCGTTCGAATTAGCACAACCACACTGCTGCTAATCCAATCACTCTGGGCAAGCTGTGAGTGACTTCACAGCGTAGCCACTCTCCCTTGAGCTCGGTTAACTTGAGCAGCATTAACTCATGTGTAGATCATGCAAGTGACCTGTTAAGACCTAGTGTAAGAACTTGCCCACTTCAGGCAGAATAGGAACAGAATCAGGGCCCTCCTGTAACACAGCCAAGTCTCCTCCACTTTGCCACGTAGGATCTGTCTGCTCTGCAGAGTTAGGGCATGTCTACACTACAATTTTAAGTTGACCTACGTTAGGTGATGTCCACACTACTCTTTTTCTGTTGGTGGTTCCACTGACCGAAGAGAGGCAGCCTGGGGGACCGAGCGCCAAGGCTCCATGCCAGGAGCCCAGCTGCCCCCGAGCTTCTTGCCCCCCACCCCCAGCTTGGAGCAGGGAGTAGTTCTGGAGCCGTGCAATTGACAAGACAGCCAACGATGTAAGGAACGCAGTGTCTCACCCTAACTACACCAACATAAAAGTCCTGTGGCACCTTATAGACTAAGAGACGTATTGGAGTATGAGCTTTCATGGGTGAATACCCACTTCATCGGATGCACGGCACAGGACTTTTTGCCGCTTTTACAGATCCAGACTAACTTGGCTACCCCTCTGATACTATGTCGGTGTAGTAAAGCACTTACATCGGCAGGAGCATGACTGTAGTGTAGACACTGACATAGTTAGGTTGACATAAGCTGCCTTATGTTGACCTAACTCTGTAGTGCAGACCAAGCCTTATCCTGGCTTCTTACCTAGGTGCTTGCCTGCCCCCCCCCCATTGCCCCCCCCCAAATCCCTCTGGTCTGTGTGTGGCACTGCTTTCACCCCAGGCTAGCTGGCCCATCTTGGGGGAAGGGTTAGAACCCAGGTTCCACTAACACTGGTAACCTACCCACTTTGTGACGACGATGCCACACAGGTGCTGCCAGTCCTCCAATGACTTCCCACCATGCCCCTCACATGACAGGACAGAGAAGGTCTCCCACAACTCATGGGGAAAGAATCACAGAGTGGCTCAGGTTGCTGCAGCACAAACCACCATGTGGATGTTCCCCTGACATCCTAGTGACACAAACAGGGAGTGCAGCATCTGTGAGGACATAGTAAGCCAGGTAGGGTTTTGCAGTGCAGCTGCTCACACCTGGGCTATGCCAACCCAAGTGCCAATCATATGGGATAATTGCAGCGAAGACAGACCCATAGACTGTTAGAAGGAACATGGCAAATTAGAGGCTTCTGAAACCCACAGTAACAAAGGACAGCTTCGTGTTACGCTCTAGCCACTTGTCCACATAGATGTTTGTGACTCTCATACTACATCCCTGCTAGCTTCAGTGGTACAGCTCCTATGTTTGCACTCAGAGCTCCTAAGCTCAGTCCCACAGGTAACCCAACTGGGGAGTGTTGTGAAACTTGGCTCTGCTGTCTGGAATCACTAAACTGCTGTCTGCTCCCAGAGCCAGGAATCCTGCTGCCCAGGTGAGCCATTGCCAGCTCACACACCTGTAACCCACCAGCAGTGTGTGTGCTGTCTCCCCATGTACCGGCTGGTCCACACAAGGGGAATAACACATCTTCCCAAGCAGTTACTTCTAGAGCTAACGGGAAACAGGTCTGTGATGTGGATCTGAAGAGTGTGGGTTTAAACCCTGTTGATGACTCACTATGGAGGAGAAAAAAATATATTTACCTGGGAAGCTGGCTTAGCTGTGGGAAGAATTTTATATGGCAAAGCACTGCTTTTAGCAGTGAATTCAGATGATCTAGTAAAAGGTGTTTCACTATTGCATTTGTTTGTTATCAGTGGGAGCTGTCCCTTTCAGAACCAGCGGGAGACAGAGCAGAGAGTGCAGGAGATGTTTCCTGTGCCCAGAGAGGAGCAGACCCTGCCTGTGACAGGGCCACAAAAGGGCAGAACCTGATTTAATACATTCATTTTCCCACCAAGCAGCCTCATTCCCCAAGGTGTAACATGGGTCTGGGTTCCCTCAGGGCTCTAAGAATCCTGGGCCCGTAGGTCACCAGTGCGAACCCAGACTGGGCCCAGCCAATGGCTGTTTGGGGAGGATCTGTTCCAGCTCCTACACCCCAAACTCACCATCATGCTTTGTACTAGACTGCAAGCTCTTTGGGGCAGGGTCTGTCTCCTATAAGGTGGCCATTCACCCAGAGACTCTGGTACCTCTGGGAATGGTGTAAGCCTGCCCCTGCCAAGACCCTACCCAGGTGACCTCGGACTCACAGTGTGTGCGAGGTCACGCTATGTGGGGGTAGGGCGTCATGCTCTTAAAAATGGCGCCCACCTCCTGTGCAGTGGGACCTCGCACGCAGGCCACGTGGAGGGGAGGGGCATTTTTTACTGCTCCACTCCTGCCAGCATGACCGTCTGTGCGTGGTCACGCCAGCTGGGGTGGACTGGCATGCTCTTTAAAATGGTGTCCCCTGTCTGATGCCTCAGGTCTGATTCTGTGCAAATACTGGACCCTGCAAAAGCTGGCCCAGAGAGGCTTGCCTGGTATCTTCCTGTGTGTCTGTGCAGTGCCTAGCAAATGAGCCCAGTCTCAGCAGGGGCCGCATGGGAGTGCCTCATTTACTATGAATGTAAGAGAACTGGCAGCCCTGACCCCATGGCACACACCCCAGTTACTCGGTGCCTGGGAGAGCATGCCAGAATCAGGAGCATCCCTGGAAATTGGGCATTGCATGTTACCAAGTCACCCACTGACACTCCCAGAGAGTCACATTTTAGCTCCACCCACAAATAATTCTCTAAACCCCACCCTCAAGGGATGGCCTCAGCAAGCAGGAGGAAAGAGCAGCAGCCTTTAAACTGGTTGCTGGAGTAAAATGCAGTGTTATTGCAAGTAAACTACATAGGAGAGTAGCTAAGAATCCTGCCTAGCGACCTAAAGGAAAGCTGATGTCCTATCCCGGACCTAAATCCAAGGACACGGAACAATGGCAGCTTGTTCTAAGAACTGGGATCACTTCATAACTTTCCAAGCAGTTAATACTGATGTTCCAGCCGGGGTAGGATTAAAAACCATAAACTCAGGGCTTGTCTACACTTAAAATGCTACAGCGGTGCCTCTGTAGTTCTTCAGTGTAAACATACCTACACCGACAGGAGGGATTCTCCCATCGGCATAGGGAATCCACCTCCCCTAGAGGAAAAATTCTTCCATTGACCTATTGCTGTCCTCATAGGGACTGAGGTTGGCTTAACTAAGCCGCTCGGGGTGTGGATTTTTCACATCCCCGCCTGATGTAGTTAACGTACCTAATTTTCTAGCCTCAGTTTCAAGGCTGTTTGCTGCAAATGCCCCGATATCACATATGGGTTGAATGTGACATGATAGGACAGAGGAATCAGCAACACTGGTGATCCATCCAGGACTAAATAAATAAATAAATAAATAAATAAAATCTATTTGCCCTGAATGAAAAGATAAAAATTGAGCTTTGTAAAATGCAAAAGCTTGGGGCTGTAAAAAATCCAAATACCCTACATCTCGGGTTCATTCTAAGGCTGTAACTGAAAAGCCAAACATAAGCGCAGATATGCTCTGAACTGTATGATTTAAATAAAGACATAAATGAAAACATAATCTACTGAAAACTGTTCAAGGAGCAGCAGCTAAACTCTCTCAAGAAAAAAACGCAACATTCTCAGTGTTAGATGCAGGATATGCATTCTGGCAAGAGGAGTCAGATCAATCAAGCACTAAGCTATTAACTTGTAATATGTCATTTGGATATTAGAAGTTGCAATGAATTCACCCCGTAGGTATTAGTTCTGCTCCTGTAGTATTTCAAAGTGTTACCGCACAGACTTTTCAAGGATTACAAGGTGCTCAAGTTATAAAGTGAATAATGTTTTAATTTGGGCTGGGCAATGAAAGACTTGGGCAAGTTTGGCAGACAGCAAGGGAGACACACCAAAACTCAAAAACTCTTTCAAAACCCCAAAACCAAAGTCCAACTGAAATTTACCTCAATGGCTGATCCAGATAAATTGAAATGCCTCATCTCACAATGTCAATTGGAGGCAAAAATTCATGGGGATGATAAATTATTTGGAAAAATTCATTCCAAATCTATCATTGGCTAATAAAAACCATTTTAGAGAAGCTCAGAAAAGTGTAAACAACATAATGACTTGACATAAACAGCAGTTTAAAGCCCCACTTCTGTGAAGCTCTTAAACATGGGCTTAACCTTATTAAGCACATGAGCAGTCTCACTGAAGTCAATAGGACAATTCACATGGGTAAAAGATAAATGTATGCATAACCCTTTCCAGGATCAAGGCCTGCATCACTGATTACTAATCTGCTAGTTTTAAAAGAGGGTTTAATTAAGCCAGTTGCAGCTGCCACTTCGGACAGACTGAATGCAGGCCCCTTATACTAGAACAGTAGCCACTTGCATTTACACTGAGAACCCTAAACGAAGGAGAAGGAAACAGTCCAGATTGAAAAGGAGAGGTTGAGTATTGCGATTTACTGTTTGAAAAAGTCATACACAGACAGGATGGATTAGATTAGCTGCATGGGAAAGGAAACAATACTGTAGAATTGATCACAAGCCATCACAAAGTTTCTTTTGCACTAACTACAATCAAAGACGTGACCTCCACGTGGAATATAAATCAGTCAAGAACTGGATTCCCTTACTAGGGAAGTAAATAGATCAACATCACCTGATGCCAAGACTGATTAACATGAAAGTCAAGTAGGGAAGCATCTGACTATTAGTATTTCAAAAATTAGTAAAATCTCACATTAAAACAGAGAGTGAGTGTGAATCATCAGTTTGACAAGGAAAGGCCAGCAGCATGAGATCTGAAACTGAAACCACACTGGCCAGTTAGGGAAGGCAACAAAAAAAGACTTGACTGTCCCAAAAGCTCTGGGAAAAGATGCTCAGCAAAAAACCAAAACAAAAAAACATTGCCATCATCGAGGTATCGAGAAACGCAAGCGAAGGCCAAGAGAGATTTTTTTCTTGCCTGAAACAATTGCTCAAATAAGAGACATGCCTGCTTGCTGTAATGCATGTAATCATTTCCCAAGAGCAAAACCAAAATGAGGCAATACAATATCAAAACGCGCCAGAGAGACTGAAGCAAAAGCCGGGGAGAGATTTATTTCAGGTTGGCAAAGTACCCATTTATTCATTACTAGCGAATTCATGGAGACATCAAACTATCGGACACAAGCAGTACTCAGTGCTTACCCAGATCCTATCACAATCAGCAAGACCTGAAATTACCAAAGCCTCTAATTACTGACCCACTTTCAGGGGCAGAATCTCAGAAATTTGTCCTGACCTGCCATCACCTCCTTGCCAGTGTATCCCAGGGTAACAGGACAGCCAAGAGAGTTATCCAGACAGTGAAAATCTCCCTCAAAGAAACTAACCGAGACAGAGGTCTGCATCCAGCCCTGCTGGAACTCAGAAATATCCAGAGAAAAGGATCTATTTTCCCAGCACACCTGCTACCAGCCAGACAAGGTTTTGCCTCCCATAAGACTGCAGTTGCTCAAAAGCTACAAAAAGAACAGACTAGACAAATACACACTGGAAGGAAAGCAAGAGAGACAGAAATTTGCCTAAGACACACACACAAAGCCACTGTCCATGCTGCCGTCTGGACATGCCGTCTACCTGGGAACAGCAGGAAGGCAGCAAAAACTGTTACCCCACAGCAGAGACACAATTACAAGCTGTGGAAACAGACTGTCTGTCTGGGCCGGAGAGAGATTTGCCTGAAATACCCGAGATGTGCCAGATACCTGCTGACACAGGAGAAAAAGGTGATAACTGGATTCCTCAAGGAACAGAGGATACAAGAGGCTCTGTATCAGCAACCACAGGAGCACACTAGGTACCGGTATCACCAGGAAGAAAAGGAGTACTTGTGGCACCTTAGAGACTAACAAATTTATTTGAGCATAAGCTTTCGTGAGCTACAGCTCACTTCATCGGATGCAACCCTAAGGTGCCACAAGTACTCCTTTTCTTTTTGCGAATACAGACTAAACACGGCTGCTACTCTGAAACCTGTCATTATGCAAGGTATCACCAGGGTTATCATGTGCAAATTATCCAGATTCTCAGGTAGTGCTTCACTGAAGCCTCACTATTAAAGGGGGCACTCTCAGAAATTGGGTTTGAAAAAAAAAAAAAAAAACCTATCTAGTGAACAGCTTTTCACCTGCACATCTCAGAGCACTTTCCAAAGGCAGTCAGTGTGCCCATCACCACCATACAGGTAGAGACACTGGCGCACAAAGAGGGGAACTGACTTGCCCAGGTACCCAGTAAATCAGTGGCAGAGCCGGGACCAGAACCCAGGTCTCTCAAGTCACAATCCTGGGCATTAGACACTAGGCCATACTGCCTCTCCAGTAGGGGAAAAAAATCATAGTTGACATTGGGCAACTCTCCAGGCTGGATTTTTCCCCAACATTTGCCCGTTGGGTGGAAATCATATCCCCTGACCCCACCCCAGACACTAGGACCATTAGCTTGTGACTTGGGCACTCCAATCCCGCTATGGCTATTTATTGCAAATAGGACTCCCAAGACCCATTATGGATGTTAAAAATGTTGCTAAGAGACCATCCCCAGTGGAAATGACAGTGGGTCACTCCAGCCAATCAGAATGTCTGCCCCCTCTTTCTGAATGATCTTTCTAATCCACTCACATGGTTTCATTTACCATCTTTACACTGATGACTCAACAGCTGCCTTTCCATTCCTGACTCATCTCCCTCCATCCAGTCCCTGGCTCTTTGACATCTCCGGGATGTCTTACTGTCAGGTTCATCTTAAAATGTCTTTCAGCCCGGCCTCACCCCACTCTCTCCATCACTGTTCAAACCCCACCATCCTCCCTGACTACAGGCCTGAGGGACATCTTCCCCCTCCTGACACATCCGAGCCGTGTCCAAGCCCTGCTGTTTCCTGCTCCTCAGCATCTCCATGTTTTCCCACCCAGACAGCCAAACTCAAATTGGAGGATTGGGCCAAAAGAAATCTGATGAGGTTCAACACGGACAAGTGCAGAGTCCTGCACTTAGGACGGAAGAATCCCATGCCCTGCTACAGACTAGGGACGAGTGGCTCGGCAGTAGTTCTGCAGAAAAGGACGTAGGGGTTACAGTGGATGAGAAGCTGGCTATGAGTCAACAGTGTGCCCTTGTTGCCAAGAAGGCTAACGGCATTTTGGGCTGTATAAGTAGGAGCCTTGCCAGCAGATCGAGGCATGTGATCATTCCCCTCTATTCAGCATTGGTGAGGCCTCATCTGGAGTACTGTGTCCAGTTTCGAGCCCCACACTACAAGAAGGATGTGGACAAATTGGAGAGAGTCCAGCAGAGGGCAACAAAAATGATTAGGGGGCTGAAGCACATGACTTATGAGGAGAGGCTGAGGAAACTGGGATTATTTAGTCTGCGGAAGAGAAGAATGGGGGGGGGGATTTGATAGCTGCTTTCAACTACCTAAAGGGGGGTTCCAAAGAGAATGGATCTAGACTGTTCTCAGTGGTAGCAGATGACAGAAAAAGGAGTAATGGTCTCAAGTTGCAGTGGGGGAGGTCTAGGTTGGATATTAGGGAAAAAGATTTCACTAGGAGGATGGTGAAGCACTGGAATGGGTTACCTAGGGAGGTGGTGGAATCTCCATCCTTAGAGGTTTTCAAGGTCAGACTTGACAAAGCCCTGGCTGGGATGATTTAGTTGGGGATTTTTCCTGCTTTGAGCAGACGGTTGGACTAGATGACCTCCTGAGGTCCCTTCCAACCCTGATATTCTATGATTCTATGATAGTCTGAGGCCTCACCAACACCTGTCCTTATCTCCAGTCCATAAAAAATGCTGCTGCTAAAATAACCCTCTTTGTCCATCACACCACCCATGTCACCCCTTCTGTGAACTCTTCCACTGTGCAGAAGATTCAGGTTTCTTGCCATCATATCAAGGCCCTGACTAACTCTGCTCTCTTATCTGCCCCCTCGGCTCCCCAAGCAATGACAGCCTTGAGTGCCATCTCTCAGCTTCTCCCACCATCTGTTTTCTCACACACTACCCTTATGCCAGAAGTGCCACCCCTGATCTATACGACTGTTACCCTTCCCAAAACCCACTTGTGCACAGATGCCCACAATCTCCCAGTAACACTGGCCAGCTTGCAGGGCAGCTGGGCAGAGCTGAAATTAGCTACTTAGCAATAGAAGGAGAGAAAGTGCTTTCAAATGATTCAGCCCCATTAAGGAATGCACAGAGCTTATCCATGGGACCTTTATCACTGTCCTCTGTGCTTCCCTCCTACTGTGGGGAGTCCTGGTTTAAATTACATTATGTGCCCTTCAGGGCAGGGACTGTGTCTTCATCTGCTTTTGTACCCACCCTGCATAATGGGCTTTTGGGCGCTTGGCAATGCAAACAGAAGTGACTGGCCCAAGGCCACACACTGAGCCAGTGGCAGAGGCAGAATTAGAGTACAGGCGCTCCTGGCTCCCAGCCGGGAGAGCGGCAAAGGAGACACCTCTCGTGACATCAAAGGGTGTTCAAATGCTAAGGAAGCCTGGATTTAAAACACTTTTCAATAAGTCAATCCCAAGGAAGCAAGGTGCCCTATTTCTGTCCAGCTGGGGACCAACTCTGCATCTTTCCCAGACTCAGTATGCTGCACCCAGCTGTCACAGAACAGATTTCCAGCTGCCCTCATCCATAGCACAAAAGTGCACGCCAGAGAGACTGGATCCCAGCATGCATGACTGCCCACAGACCACCCTTCCGGATCACAGACAAGGTGGCTGCAGGCTGTACTGTACAGCTCCAAGGATCTCTGTCTCGGAGCTGCATGTTAGCAATCCCTGTTCTGTTAGGCACCAAATGCCTGGGATGGCCTGGCCCAGCAGCTTGGCTCTGCGCTGAACTCTGGGGGCAGTTGAGGAACACAGTGATTTTCCAGGAATGGCTTAATAAGCATTTATTTTCCCCGATGGCCCCTGCATCCTCACTCCAAATCCCAGCCATCAGAGCAACCATGGCTCTCCACACAGCCCTCTCCAGTCCCATTAATCACTCCCCAGCTCCCACCCATCTGCTGCGCGACTCACGCAACCAGTCTGTGAGAGATCCTGGTGGGCAATGGGGAAGACTGCGGAGATACTTTTACTGATTAGCAGATCAGCTGAGGGCACTGCTGAACCTCATGCCAGCAGCCCTTAGAGCTGGGAAATGCAGCTCCTGGTGACAGAGCAGGCACTGGGAGCAGGAAGGGGGAGAGGAACTTGTTGGTGGGGCTATTCGGATGCCATTCCTACAGCATCCTGCTGCCAGGAAAGGTATTTATACTCATCTGCTATTACAACAATGCACCTCTACAGCTACTGACCAGAGTGGCTGGCTTGTGTTTCCTGCAGCCTGGGGGACTGGCGTCTCCCCGGCAATGAGCTGGTGCTGCCCAGACACCACAGCACCGGGAACAGATCTACAGTCTTAGTGCAGCCAAGAAGAATTCCACTCCCTCTCTGGGATTTTCCTACACAGGGTTTTCCCCACTATCGTCAAGGATGTCCAAGTAGATTTTGCTCCTGGGCTAGTGAAAGGTCATGGCAGCTCTGCAGGCTGCCTGGTACTTTGCTCCTCCCTTTGCACCTTTCATTCAAGGATTGAATTAAGTCTCCCAATAAACCCTTAGAAGGCGAGGACAAGACCATAGGAACTGCCTGAATGGATCCAACCTGGGGTCCATCTAGCCCAGTATCCTTTCTGCAACAGTGTCCACTTCCAGATGCTTCACTGGAAGGTGTAAGAACCCTGGAGGAGCAGATGTGGGATAATCTGCCCCCACATAACTCTCATCCTGATCTCTAATATTAGAGGTTGGCTTAACCCCTAAAATATGAGGGTTAATATCCCTTCCACAGCTGTTGTTAATTATGACAACTCAAGATGTTCTTGTCATCCATATAAATGCCCAATCCCTTTTTGAATCTTGTTAAGTTCCTGGCCTTTATTTAGTATTATTCTCCTCATTTGAGATGGGGAAACTGATGCCCAGAGCGGGGCAGTGACTTGCCCTAAGTCACACAGTGAGTCAGTAGCAAAGTTAGGAACCCAGGAGCCCTGATTCCTAGTCAGGATGAAATATTATAAATACAGAACAACAACTATGGACAAAACGAAAGTTACCAAAAAAAAAAAACTAGTATGAAAACTACATCTCCCTCCAAAGTAAGTGTGAAAATAAATATCCAAGAAGAGCCAGATCCTGGGAAGTGCTGGGTCCCCACAGGTGTGCAATATCTGTGTCCTAGCCTGTACCGCACCTAGTCTCAGCTCCTCCACATCGACCTGACCCAAGGCCCAGGGTAGCAGCGGGGGCTGCAGATCTGCTGAGTCACCTCCTATGTTCCCAGAGTCCCTATTTATTGTTGGGAACAGATTTGTTCCTATGTATGTCTATTGGCTGCTCTATTCTTACACTGTGCTCCCCGCCGTCGTGTCTCAGTGCCAGTGCTAGGGAGAGAAGCCAGTTCTCTGATTTCCCCTCCTGCTTCTCCTCTGCCAAGGACTCCCCAAGCCAGACACATGAGCTGGGGAAGCTGAAAAGCCCAACACAAACCAGGCCAGGCGAGAAAGAACCAACCCCTGAAATTCAGCCGCAGCTCAGGTGCCTGAGAATGCGCCAAATCCAGCCTGACTCCACCCCTTCCTAAATGGGGGAGCCCCCTTCTGCCTCTCCAGTCTCCTAAATGATGAGGCTCCCTTGTCCCTCATCCTCCTCAAAGGGGGACCCCTAATATTTTGTATTCAGAAGCAGATCCCTGGCTGGGCATTTAGCTATAGCAGATCCCATTCAGGAGCATGAGAGAGTTTTGAAGTGTCTCCACCAACCCAGCCTTGATAGGAAAGCCCTGGGATGTAAGCACTTTCTATTGGGGGGCAGTGGAGGAGGGCACCCCCAAGAGGGGTGATGGAGTCTTCCTAAAAGTGGGGGGCATGGCCATGAGGCCCTGCCCCTTCCATGGCCCCACCCTGTCCCTCCTCTCTCCCTCCCCCCTTTCCCCCCCAACAAGGTCCTGCACCCTGGCCAAGCCAGAAGCCAGAGCCAGGCCAGGCTGGGAGGGCCCGAGAGCAGCCCCTGGCCCATGTCCCCAGACCCCCACCTAGGGCAGATGCAGGGTCTGCAGCTCTCCAGAGCTGTCTGGGCTCCCTGGGCCAGGCTCCAGCTTCCAGCCTGGCCGGGGGGGCAGGGCCTTGGGTGGAAGAGGAAGAGCAGGGGGCGAGGCCGTGGTGAAAAGTGGAAGAGCCATGGCCCCTTGGCCCCCTTGTTCCAGCACCCCTGGCCCCCAAAGCAAAGAAACATAAAAAGGAGACTCTCAAGAGAAGGACGCTGTCTCCCCGGCTGGCCATGCTTGGGCGAGGGCAGAAGGCAGGCAATTAAACCGTGGTGTGCCTCCCCCAGCCCAGGCCTACATCCTGCTGCTACAAGTGGTCAAGTTAGCAGGAATCCAGCCAGCTCCCCACAAACCAACAGGCATTCCCCGGGACCAGGATCCAGCCTGCAGGGCACAAGCTGCTTTTACCCGAGGGACTGGGATCCCATCCACTCCTAGGCTGGTGGCCAAGACAGGCTTGTTCACCAACTGCAGGGAGCCAAAGCTGGAGTGACAGCCTCCGTGCCCCATCCCTCCAGATGCTGCACAGCTCGTCTGGCTGTGGATTCGCCCACTTCCTCCAGCAACAGAGAGCGACCACATGGGCACTCCAACACCCACGGATGCTGCCTGCTGCCCAAACATCGTGTGGAGAATGAACAAGAGAGTAAATGTGGCACGTAAAGGGAAGGGGGAGAACGAATGGATGGATGGATGCACTGAATCAACACGACAAGACTAACAAATTTTTTGAGCATAAGCTTTCGTGAGCTACAGCTCACTTCATCGGATGAAGTGAGCTGTAGCTCACGAAAGCTTATGCTCAAATAAATTTGTTAGTCTCTAAGGTGCCACAAGTACTCCTTTTCTTTTTACGACAAGACTGCATCAGGTGAGAAGAAGGAGGAGAAGCATAGAATGGAAGCAGCACAAAGCCCTAGTGAGATGCAGGGCACTGTTTTTAGGGGGTCACAGATGGGAAATCTGGGGGACATACTATCTGATTTAATGATGATTTCTCACACAAACAAAGAGTGAAAATGTCCCCCAGGGTGGGCCAGGGAGAGGGGGACATCAGCAACCCCCAGATCTACCCGCCCCCCTTCAGCTGCTGGAGCTCCCCACTGAAGCCTAGTAAGTGGAAGGCCTATAGCACAGGAAGCTGAAATGTCCCTGGGTCCCTCCTCAGCCCAGGCCGCAGGTTCTGGAAAACAGGAAGTCAGGGCTATGATTAGAAAAGGTTCTTGGAACCAGCCCAGGTTAACAGGGCTGGACAGCAGCTCCTCTCCCCTGAGGAGCAGGTGATGAGCCACACGCCTCTCCTTGTGGCACAAAGAAGCCCTGCACTGCCCCTCACCCAGACCCAGCCCTCTCCTGCTACCCAGCCCAGCTTCACAGCTGCTCTGCCCTGTTATTTCTACCATGCTATGAACATGGTTACACCCATTCCTCTCCAGCACGACTGAAAACACAGATTGGTTATGTGGGGTTTTAAACATGCTCCTGAGCTGTGCTACAGATTTGGGCTGGCAAAATTGCAAGGCTCCTGCATGGCTGATGCAAGGATCACCGGGGAACATGCAAAGGCATCTTTAGCATGTTCATTGCATGAAACACACATCTTTGTATTGGCCAAACTATCTCACCACAGCAAAACCGGCAACCGCCTCTTGAGGCGCACACACCAGCCCTATTTAAAGGTCAACTGTCAGGTCAAGTTTAGCTCCATAATTTAAGTTTGGTAAGAACAAGCTGCTAAGGAATCCAAGACCTAGAGAAATAGCTCTGCAAAATGGAACGGAAATTCCAATGGACGCAAAGAAAGCTCCCCCTACAGCACTTGCAACCCAAGCGTTGCTGCAGGCTGCTAGCACAGGAAAGCCACAAAGCAAAATCAACTAAATACTGATACTGGAACAAAAGTGACGGAGACCCATCAGTTTTCACTAACTCCCCCATCGAGAGGGGGCACAGAAACACGCACACTGAAAAACTACCTGAGGAGTGAAATCCTGGCCCATTGAATTTAATGGGTGTTTTGCCACTCACTTCAATGGAGCCAGGATTTTACCCTGAACGTTTCCATCATTCTTGCAGGTTTGAGAATCTGAAATGCCATCAGCTCAGGGCAGGGAGACGGCATCCTGTAAGATCCTGTCTGCATGACAACTATAGCCAAAGCAGAGGGATCTGGTTACAACACACAAAATTAGTATAGATGGACCCTACCCACATCACTGTAACTGGGCTAACATGTTGGGCTGGTTCTGGTTTTAACCCAGTTATGGGTGTCCAGCTACACTGTAACCATCTCCTCTGTCCCATTGGAAAGCTCCTCTCCCTCGATAGTCCCAATGTTCTCAGCCCCGTAGTGTTGGGTGACTCGGAGGCACTAACAAATGTTCTCTTCACCACCCCGCTGGGAGGCAGGGAAGGGTTATCATGGTTTTGCATCTGGAGAGAAGGCACAAAATGGATTAAGTGACTTGTCCAAGGTCACACAGGAAACTTGTGGCTAATCCAGGAACTGGGCTCAGGGGTCCCGAGTGTCGGACAAGTGCTGTAACCACTAGGCAATCCGTCCTTCCCCCACAGGTTTATACCTGGCATGAGTCCTGCTCCTAGACCAGCAAGTTACAATGGAGCTTAATGGCAAATCCCTCCTGAGAGCTCTCCAGCCCTGGCAGGTCCATGAGGAACAAAGCCAGAGTTTGAGCCACAGCCTAAAAGTCCCCTGCGGAGTCTCAGGACACAGAAATCCCAGTGCAAGGAAAGTTCACCCTGAAAATGAAAAGTGGTCGCTGGGCAGCTCCCTCCCTTCCCCTCTGGGCCAGGATGTCTGGGCTTGGGCCTGGCACCAGCCCCACGGCTCTGGCAGGAAGCATTGCCCTGGGAGAGAAACAGCGAGCGAGTCCCCTGCCCCGTCCTCTGATAGGCATCCAGGCCCAGCCCTGGAGCATCTGCCACGAGGCTGGGCCTAGCTCGGAGCCTGGAGCTCACAGGCCCGGCCCTGCCCTGCTGGGACCTAGCTCAGCCCAGGCCTCTTGCTCTTTATCCACCAAGCAAACCAACACGGGAAGTGAGGAGACACGGTCCCCACCCCCTCCGCTGCCCAGTGCCCTGGGCAGGGCCTGCAGGAAACCTGGGGAGGGGGAGTTCAGTCCCCAGGGCTTGGGCAGTCCTCACCCCTTAGTCCTTGTGCAGTGCAGCGAGCCGTGCCCAGAGCCAATGCCAGAACCAGCTGCTCCCTACCCACCACTTGCCTGGCGAGTGTCAGCTAGGACCCCAGCTCCCCAGGGAAAAGGAGCCATGTTCCAAGCAGGATGGGAAGAGCTTCTCAAGCTCCCTTCACCTTGGGTGTTGCCCCACATCCTGTCCCCCCCAGTTCTCACCATGCCCCCCGCTCCTCTCCTCTCCCCTTTGTGCTGCTCTGCACCATGTGCTCCTCCTCCCACCCTGCACCCCCTCCCCACACTGTCCTCCTCCCTCCACTGCCCTGTACCCCCACTGTGCTCCTCAACCCCACTGCCCTGCACCCTCTCTCCCCACTGTGCTCCTCCCCACACTGCCCTGCACCCCCTCTCTCCATGGTGCTCTTCCCCTCACTGCCCTGCACCCCCCCGTGCTACACCCCTCCCCCATTGTGCTCCTTCCCCCCCACTGTGGACTGCCTCCCTCCACTGCCATGCACCCCTCCCTCCACTCTACTTCCCCCTCCCCACTGCTCCAAGCCCCTTCAGCTTGGGGTGGTCTTGGGCTGTGAGTTCCCTGCACTCTCTGGCCTCCTTTCAAACCATGCCAACTGGCTCCTACCTGACAAGGGTAGCAGCCTGTCTGCTTCACATCCTGCATTCTTCCCCAGGACCCAGCACACAGAGCCAGTAGCCTGCTGCACACCTCACTTTACCGTCTGGTGCTGCTTGGGCCATAGGCACCCCAGCAAACCCAGCAGCTGCCAGCCAGCAAGCAAGCTCCACCCCGGCCCCCCCAAAACTCACAAATCAGGCTGGGGCAGCTGAGGAGGACAGGGTGACTATTAAACCCCTGTGGGGCAATCACCCAGGAAATGAATTTGGTGGGTCTCAGAAGGTCAGTATGGAGCATCTGTCTGCATCCTCCAAGCCTACAGCTGCGTACAATGCCGTGAAAGAGTCACCTGTGTGCTGCAAAAGCCCAGGATCTCTGTAGCTGGGGGCCTGCAGGGCAGGCTTGAGGGTCAGTGACTCACCATGTGGGGCTCAGAGCGGGACTAGGGGATCCCGCCCCTTAGAACTGAGGCACACCAGGGGAGCCTTGTGTGTGTGGGACTGGAATAGCAGGGGTGCTGCAGATCAGGATGGAGATGCATTGGCTGAGCTTTCTGTGGGGGAGCTATCACAGGGCCTGCTTGTCCTGTCCCTGGCAGCTGTCAGGGTTACTAGACTATCCCTTCCCTGGACCCTACAACTCAGAACCGAGGGAAAGCCCATTTCAGGAACCACCCTCCTAGCCATCAGCTTAGCAGCAAGTCACTGCACCGCCCACCAGTTTCACAAATCTGATCGTTATAAAAGCTTTGGGTGTCCCCAAGTCAATCGAAAAGATGAGAGATTTACTAGGGCTACTACTCAGACTGCAGCTGTGCTGTGCAAAATCCCCCACGAGTGAAACATACAGGGACCAAACTGCCTCGTGATCCATTAAGGTTGAGGTACATGGGCTGGATGCCAGGGAAGCGTGTGGACAGAGGGCTGCAGTGTCTAGCGCTGGCACGTCTTACCACCTCCGACCTCACACAATACTGATTTGTAGATGACGTGCCAAGGGCTATCCCAGCTCCATCCAACAAGGCCTGGGAGTTTTCTAGGGCCTGCTGTACTAGTCCCTTAGGGGCAGTGCAAAGGGAGGAGCTTTGGGCTTCATTATGTACATCAGCTGGCCAGAGCCCCCTTCGGTTTTCCTCTCCAGCTCATTGGGGCAAGGACTGAGTCCGTCGGTCACTGCCCTTCACCTGGCTCACATCTTCTGGCTTGGGAAATCTCTCTTGTTGCCCACCACTTCTCTCTAGGTCCCTCTCCACCCACTAGCCACTCCTGGGGGCCCCAATACACCTGTGTATCCCTTGCACAGCAGCAGGCTAATCTCTCCCCACCCCTCATCTCTCCACCCTGTCAGAAGCAGGGACTGGAATCCAGAGGGGAAAACAAATGCCCAGTGCTGCTGTAGCAGCACCGCAGCAGCCAAACCCTGCTACAGACACACCCCACAGAGCAGCTGAAGAGGGAACCCACTGCTGGGATCCCTTCTTCTGCAGGGGGAAGAGCAGAGTTGCCCCTACAGCCTACTCTTAAGGCTCCAGATCATCTTGAAATTACTCAAGGGATGGGACTCGCAGCTCCTCTCTTGGGCAGATGGTCGGGAAACTTTTTCCAGTAACCCCCGGCCCCATGTCCCTTTGCTTGGTTCCCAGCTTACCCCTGTTACATCCCCTTTGGGCTGCCTTAAATCAGCCTCCTCCATCATTGGTGCTTGCGCCATCATGGAGCTGGAGGGGCTCACCTCACCTGACACCCCACCTCCAGCCCCATCTGAACCAGCCAGCAAAGATCCACCAAAGAGCCAAACTTGACTCCTCCAGGAAAGAGCAGTTCTAGGCACTCTCACATCCCAGCCACTCAGGGCTAGACCACAGTCCAACTACCTGGCACCACAGGACCTCACCATCCCTACACACCTCGGGGGCAGTCTGCAGCTGTAAACACTCTGCCCCAGATTATGCCCTTCCTTTTGCTTTATGCACTCAGTCCTGGAACTGCTAAGCACCCACAGAGTGAGGGAGGGATAGCTCAGTGGTTTGAGCATTGGCCTACTAAACCCAGGGTTGTGAGTTCAATCCTTGAGGGGGCCATTTAGGGATCTGGAGTAAAAACTGGGGACTGGTCCCCCTTTGAGCAGGGGGTTGGACTAGATGACCTCCTGAAGTCCCTTCCTACCCTGATATTCTATGACACACCGGAGCCCAAGGGTCCAGCCCTGCTACTGCTGAAATATCAACAGTCCTGAGCTTCTATCGCAGAAGCCAGTAGCAGCTGTGGTTGCTCAGGGCTTCAGAGGCACTTTTCCTAACACTAAGAACATCTGCAAAGCTGGCAACGTGTGGGCCCAGCCCTGCAATCCTGAGTGCAGAGCCCGTACCAAGCCCTGTGCGCTGCTTCACACACTGCTGAATGCATGTCTGCAGGGTCTGCTCAACTTCCCCCCATGGCCACCGGGGGCAGCAGGTATCGGGCCCCACAAGAGGGAATCAGTCTTTCTGGGCCAGATCCTGGCTCTGATTTTAATGGCGCTACTCTGAGCTGACACCAGTGTATTTGCCCTAGTGGGCCTGAGCTTATCAAGTGATTCTCAACAGTGCAATAGGAGTTGCTTTCAGACCAGGATCACAGCACCAGGCCTACTCATTATAACTGTAATGTTTGCTTGTTGGCCAGGCAACAGCTAAAAATTACTAAGACAAACACCCCCCAATACATACACACAGTGTTTTCAGATGCTTAGACATACTGAGTCAGAAATTTTCCCAGGCAATAAGATAAACTGCTGCAGAACTTCAGATTCCATTACCAAAATTACTCTTTGTGGTTGTGAAGAAAATCTACCAAATTTGAACCAAATACAACCAATCCAGCCATGTCTGCCTGAATCTGCAAACAGATTGTTAAGGTTCCTTCTCCACTTTGAATTTTAGGGTACAGATGTGGGGACCTGCATGAAAAACCCCCTAAGCTTATTTTTACCAGCTTATGTTAAAAATTCCCCAAGGTACAAACTATTTTACATTTTGCCATTGGACTTTATTGCTGTCACCATTAAGCGTCTAACAAATATATAACAGGGAAAGAGCCCACTTGGAAACGGCTTTCACCCCAAAATCCTCCCAAATCCTACACCCCCTTTCCTGGGGAAGGCTTGATAAAAATCCTCACCAATTTGCATAGGTGAACACAGACCCAAACCCTTGGATCTTAAGAACAATGAAAAAGCAATCAGGTTCTTAAAAGAAGAATTTTAATTGAAGAAAAAGTAAAAGAATCACCTCTGTAAAATCAGGACGGTAAATACCTTACAGGGTAGGTACCAGATTAAAAACATAGAGAATCCCTCTAGGCAAAACCTTAAGTTACAAAAAGACACAAAAACAGGAATATCCATTCCATTCAGCACAGCTTATTTTATCAGCCATTTCAACAAAACAGAATCTAACGCATCTCTAGCTAGATTATTTACTAAGTTCTAAGACTCCATTCCTGTTCTGTTCCTGGCAAAAGCATCACACAGACAGAGAGAACCTTTGTTTCTCTCCCCCTCCAGCTTTGAAAGTATCTTGTCTCCTCACTGGTCATTTTGGTCAGGTGCCAGCGAGGTTGTCTTAGCTTCTTAATCCTTTACAGGTGAAAGGGTTTTTCCTCTGGCCAGGAGGGATTTTAAAGGTGTTTACCCTTCCCTTTATATTTATGACACGCCCCCCATATCACAGATAGGGTGAAATGCTGGCTGTGATTTTTTCCTGGAGCTTTAGGAGAAAACAGAGTTAATAAGGCACATGCACCAAGTATATAAAGACTAACAATATTTTTCACATCTCAAGGATGATTTTCCCAGTTGATTTTGGGAAACTTTCACATATGTGCATTAGCCACTTCGTTAGAAGCTTCTGAGATGTGTTGATGAAATCAAAATCTTGGAGAGCTAAACTCCACTGAATAATTTTTTTGTTATTTCCCGTGGCGGTATGAAGCCACTGTAGCACAGCATGGTCGGTTTGCAGGTGGAAACGCCGTCCCCAAACATATGGGCATAGCTTTTCCAGAGCATAGACAATGGTGTAACATTCTTTTTCACTGACTGACCAGTTGCTTTCCCTCTCAGACAGCTTCTTGCTAAGAAACACTACAGGGTGGAATTCTTGATCCGGTCCTTGCTGCATTAAAACTGCTCCCACACCACGCTTGGACACATTCATTTGTGGTTACTAGGAACGGTTTGTTAAAGTTTGGGCCCTTAGCACAGGGTTAGACATGAGTGTCACTTTAAGCTGGTTAAAGGCCTTTTGACACTTTTCGGTCCACTGAACTGCATTTGGCTGGTTTTTTTTAGTTAGATCTGTCAGTGTCAGATTTGGCTGTATTGCGGTACAAATCGCCTATAATATCCGGCCAAGCCTAAGAAGGATTGGACCTGTTTCTTTGAATTTGGGACAGGCCACTTTTGGATAGCATCCACTTTGGCCTGTAAGGGGTTGATAGTTCCTTGACCCACCTGGTGTTCAAGGTAAATCACTCTGTTTAGGCCTATTTGACACTTCTTAGCCTTAACAGTTAGTCCTGCCTCCTTTATGCGCTTGAAGACATTTTGTAGATGTTCCAGGTGTTCTGCCCAGGAATTCGAAAATATGGCCACATCATTAAGGTAGGCGACGGCATATTCTCCCAATCCCGCTAGGAAACCATCTACAAGTCTTTGGAAGGTGGCGGGTGCATTCCGCAGCCCGAAAGGGAGCACATTAAATTCATACAGCCCGACATGTTTGGTGAAGGCTGACCTTTCCTTGGTGGATTCATCTAGCGGTACCTGCCAGTACCCCTTGGCTAAGTCCAAGGTAGAGATGAATTGGGCCTGTCCCAGTTTCTTTAATAGTTCATCTGTGCATGGCATTGGATAGTTGTCTGGGCGAGCTACAGCATTTAGCTTACAGTAGTCCACGCAAAAACGTATTTCCCCATCTGGTTTAGGGACTAGAACCACTGGAGATGCCCATGCACTGCCAGAGGGGTGGATTACACTCATCTGTAACATATCCAGGATTTCCCATTCTATAGCAGTATTAGCTTGAGGAGACACCCGGTAAGGCTGGACTTTAATTGGGTGAGCATTACCTGTGTCAATGGAGTGGTATGCCCGTTCAGTCAGTCCTGGGGTGGCTGAGAACGTCAGCGCATAGCTAGTGCACAGTTCCTTGATCTGTTGTCGCTGCATACGCCCAAGGGTCATGGAGAGGTTTACCTCTTCCACGCCACCAGCACTTTTCCCTTCGTAGTAGACACCTTCAGGCCACTTAGCGTCATCTTTTTCCTGGGCTGTAAACTGACAAACCTTTAATTCTTTGGATAAAAGAGCTTTAGAGAATTAATATGGTACACCTTAGGCTTTCGGTTGGAGGTGGGGAAGGCTCTGAGATAATTAACAGCTCCCAGGCACTCCTGGACTGTGAATGGCCCTTCTCACAACGCTTCCATTTTATGGGCCTGGAGCACCTTTAAAACCATGACCTGGTCCCCTACTTTGAAGGAACACTCTCTGGCATGTTTATTATACCAGGCTTTTTGCTCTTTTTGAGCATCCTGTAGGTTTTCTTTAGCAAGGGCTAAAGAGGTTCGGAGGGTGTTTTGTAGGTTGGTTACAAAGTCCAGAACGTTAGTTCCTGGAGAAGGTGTAAACCCCTCCCATTGCTGCTTCACCAACTGTAATGGCCCCTTAACCTTGCGGCCATATACAAGTTCAAATGGTGAAAACCCTAAACTGGGATGTGGTACAGCTTTGTAGGCAAAGAGCAACGGCTGCAACACTAGGTCCCAATCATTGGAGTGCTCATTTACGAATTTACGTATCATGGCCCACAAAGTTCCATTAAACTTCTCCACCAGGCCATTTGTTTGATGGTGGTAAGGAGTGGCAACCAAGTGATTTACCCCATGAGCTTCCCAAAGGCTTTCCATAGTTCCTGCCAGAAAATTAGTTCCTGCATCTGTGAGGATGTCGGAGGGCCACTCTACCCTGGCAAAAATGTCTGCTAGTGCCTGGCACACTTTTAGCCCTGGTGTTGCTTAGAACTACTGCTTCCGGCCATCGGGTGGCAAAATCCAGGAAAATCAGTATGTACTGCTTCCCTCTGGGTATCTTTTTTGGAATAGGACCCAGGATATCCACAGCTACTTGCTGAAATGGAACTTTAATGATGGGAAGTGGCTGGAGGGGGGCTTTGACCTGTTCTTGGGGTTTTTCCACTCTTTGGCATACCTCACAAGACCAGACATAGATAGAAACATCCTTGCCCATTTCCTCCCAGTGGAATGACCTCCCCAACCGGTCTTTGGTCCTGTTCACCCCAGCATGGCCACTAGGATGATAGTGGGCTAAGCTCAAGAGCTTGACCCGGTACTTAGTTGGAACTACCAACTGTCTCTGAGGATGCCAGTCTTCCTGGTGTCCACCAGAAAGAGTTTCCTTGTATAAAAGTCCTCTTTTTACAACAAACCTGGATCGATTAGAAGAGCTGAAAGGCGGTGGGGCCGTCCAAGCTCTCTGGAGGCTTTCATTTGCTTCCTGTTCAGTCTGGAACTGTTCCCTTGATGCTGGAAACATCAGTTCCTCATTGGATTGTGGACCTAGGATTGGTCCCTCTGGAAGCGATGTAGGGGATGGGGCTGTTTCCGTTGACTGTGAACTGCTCTCTGCTTGTGCACTGTGTTGGGGTTCTGGCTTCGGCTGAGCCTCTGGTGTAGGGTTATTGGCTGCTGCCAGTTCAGGTTCGCTGGGGTCCTCTGGTGTTGGGGTTGCAAGTACTGGATTCAGTGCTGGCAATGGGTCTGGTGCTGGTTGTTCCGCCGGTTCCGGTTCTGGGACTGGCTCTGTCTGGGTCTCTGGGACAGGATCCACTACTGCTGTTGCAGACATTGGCCTGGGGTCCGGGTCCATCACCTCTGACCAGGTCCCGGTAGAAGTTTCCGGAACAGAGCTGGGCATGATGGCTTGTATAGCCTGGCTGCGGGTGACCATTCCCACCCTCTTGGCTAACTTCACATGATTGGCCAAGTCTTCCCCCAACAGCATGGGATAATCATCATAGACTGCAAAAGTCCACGTTCCTGACCAGCCCTTGTACTGGACAGGCAACTGGCTGTAGGCAAATTGAAAGAGTTGGACTTGAAGGGTTGAATTGTCACTTGAATCTCTGGGTCAATTAAATTTGGGTCCACTAAGGAAGCATGGATAGCCGACACTTGTGCTCCGGTGTCCCTCCATGCGGTGATCTTCTTCCCACCCACACTCACAGTTTTCCTCTACTCCAAGGGTATCTGGGAGGTATCTGGGCCTGAGGACCTTTGGTGTGATTCCAGTGCAATGAATCTGTATCTGTTGGGATTCTTGGGGCAGTTGGCCTTCACATGCCCCGGCTCGTCACATTTAAAACATTGTCCAGCTGATGGATCACTGTGGCGAGGTGGGTTGCTGGAGAACGGTGTGGCAGGACGATAAGGTGTCTGGAGTATTCCTTGGTGTGTAGTTGGGCTGCCTCCGGTAGTAGGGTGTGGTCTGAGGGTGTCCCCGCTGGTATACACTCCAACTGTGACCAGGGTTGTTCCTCTCTCCTCCCTCCACCTGTTTTGTTCCAGCTTGCCCCCCCCCTCTGGCAGTTTGGGACTGCTCGTATCGATCAGCATAAGAAGCAAGACTTTCTGCTGAGTCCATTTCCTTATCCCATAAACACTGTTTTATTTCCTCCTTGGACATATTCAGTAATTGCTCCTGAGCTACCAAATCACATTCCGTTAAAGCTAGTGACACCCCTTCCTTGGGCCCATTTATCTAACAGATCCTTCATCTGGTTTAGAAAAGCCACATTATTTAGTCCAGGCCCTCTCTTAAGGGTTCGAAATTTTACTCTGTACATTTCACATGTAATTTGAAATTGCTTTAAAACCAAATCCTTGAACTTATTATAGTCAGAAGCCTCATCAATAGGCATCTTATTGAATATGTCCAGTGCTCTTCCAGTTAATTTTGCGACCAATGTGGTCATCTTGTGAGCTTCAGGAATTTTATGGAGAGTGCACAGTCTCTCAAAGGTGAGAAAATATTTAGCGATATCACTGGATTCATCATACTGTGGACATAGTCGCTCCCATTTGTGGATTGTTGGGGAAGGATGGTTAGGGTATCCAGTAGATTCAGCTCAGCCTTTGCCTTCTCCATCTCCAGTGCATGCTTCCTCTCTTTTTCCTTTTCCTCCATTTCTTTTTCCTTTGCCTCCATAGCTCTCCTGTGACAGCCTCTTGGGCTTTTTTCTTTTCCTCCATTTCTTCTTCCTTTGCCTCCATAGCTCTCCTGTGGCAGCCTCTTTGGCTGTTTCTGCTTTGGGCTCTGTCATGTTTGCCTCTCTGTTTTTAACTAACTTTACACCAGAGAGTTAGAACTAAAACAAACAAACAAACAAAAAACTTGGCTTGTCAAAACAAAAATAAGTTGTGCTGTAACCGGATACCCATGTTCTCTGATAATGATTGTCAGTCTACAGAAAAATCCTTTAAAAAAAAAAAAAAAAAAACCCTAACACCTTTGTCTCCAGGCAAATAGACAGAAAACCCCTCTAGTTGCTCTCAGGTAAAAAAACAACTTCAGGTCTGTGAAGACTTCTGAATTTCCCTGCAGGAGGTTAACTACCCTGCCTTTAGGTAGAGAAAACTCCAGCTCACAAAAGACAACTCCCTTTTGTCTCTGCTCTGGCCCTCAAGCAGAGGGAAAAAAAAAAATCTCTAACTGCATTCAGCTGAAAACCTGCTTTCCAGCAGCCCAAAGGGAAAAAAAAATGTCCTTTTTTAAAATCTGTGCTTCTTCTTCAAAAAAATCTCCAATCGATCTCAAAATGATTTCAAGTTAATCCCACCGCTCTGCCACCATGTCAAGGTTACTTCCTCACTCTGAACTCTAGGGTAGATATGTGGGGACCTGCATGAAAACCACCCTAAGCTTATTTTTACCAGCTTAGGTTAAAACTTCCCCAAGGTACAAACTATTTTACATTTTGCCATTGGACTTTATTGCTGCCACCATTAAGCGTCTAACAAATATATAACAGGGAAAGAGAAAAGGAGTACCGGTGGCACCTTAGAGACTAACAAATTTATTAGAGCATAAGCTTTCGTGAGCTACAGCTCACTTCATCGGATGCATTCGATGAAATCCGATGAAGTGAGCTGTAGCTCACGAAAGCTTATGCTCTAATAAATTTGTTAGTAATGCATCCGATGAAGTGAGCTGTAGCTCACGAAAGCTTATGCTCTAATAAATTTGTTAGTCTCTAAGGTGCCACCGGTACTCCTTTTCTTTTTGCGAATACAGACTAACACGGCTGCTACTCTGAAACAGGGAAAGAGTCCACTTGGAAGTGTCTTTCCCCCCAAAATCCTCCCAAACCCTACACCCCTTTCCTGGGAAGGCTTGATAAAACTCCTCACCAATTTGCATAGGTGAACACAGACCCAAACCCTTGGATCTTAAGAACAATGAAAAAGCAATCAGGTTCTTAAAAGAAGAATTTTAATTGAAGAAAAAGTAAAAGAATCACCTCTGTGAAATCAGGACGGTAAATACCTTACAGGGTAGGTACCAGATTCAAAACATAGAGAATCCCTCTAGGCAAAACCTTAAGTTACAAAAAGACACAAAACCAGGAATATCCATTCCATTCAGCACAGCTTATTTTATCAGCCATTTCAACAAAACAGAATCTGACGCATCTCTAGCTAGATACTTACTAAGTTCTAAGACTCCATCCCTGTTCTGTTCCTGGCAAAAGCATCACACAGACAGACCTAGACCCTTTGTTTCTCCCCCCTCCAGCTATGCAAGTATCTTGTCTCCTCACTGGTCATTTTGGTCAGGTGCCAGTGAGGTTATCCTAGCTTCTTAACCCTTTACAGGTGAAAGGGTTTTTCCTATGGTCAGGAGGGATGTTAAAGGTGTTTACCCTTCCCTTTATATTTATGACACAGATACAGGGCCATCCTTAGGCATACACAGCTGCATAGGGCGCCGGAAAATTTGGGGCATCATTCCCCTCACTGGCCGTGGCTGGACTCCTTTCTTCTCCAGCCCTTCCCCCGCACTGGGTTGGCAGGCTTCTTTCCTCCCCACCCCAACGCCCCCTTCACTCGCTCCTCAGCCGGCCAGCTGAGGGCTCCAGCCTCTGGCTCTGCTGCCCCAGCCCCAGGGAGCCCAGAGCGGCACGGCAGCACGGCCCACTGCTGCCAAAGCAGAGTCCCTCCCTGGACCCTGCCTACCCCGCTTGGTCTCCGGTGGGGACGGCCCAGGGCCAGGACAGGAGGAGAAAAACTTTCCTGTGAGTGGGGGTGGAAAGAGCTGGGCCGAGTGGGGGAGGGAGAAGGGGGGGCTTAAAGTGACAGTGCACCGTCTCTCACACTTCCCTAACACACACAGTCTCTCACATACACACACATGCATTCTGCCTCTCACAATCCCCCAACACAGATTGTCACACACACAGTGTCACACTCCCCAACACACACACTGTCACACAGTCCCCCAACAGTCACACACCCACACCCACACGCACAGTCTCTCACTCTGTATCTGTCACACGTACTGGCTCTTTCTCACACACACGTACACATACTCTGTCACGCGCACACACACTTGTATTATTGTTGTTGTTATTACTGCTTGGTACTTCCTGTCAAAATGCTTGTGGTGAGCCAGGAGTGGCTAGGGGCTGCAGGAGGCCCATGGGCTTTGGCAAGATGCAGCCCCCATGTGACAGCGTGAAGTCTACCTTGAGCCACCGCTAATGTGTGTCAGCAATGGGGGGGATTCTGGGGAGCCGCAGGCAGGGTGGTGGCTGTGCCCACTTTACATGATGGGGTCAGTGCCGTCAGCAGGGGACCACCTTCAGTGGTGCATAGGGCATCAGTTTAATAATACTGCGTAGGGCCCCAAGGACAGCCTAAGGGCCTAGGGCCCCTAAGAATGGCCCTGGACAGACAGCACCAGTGCCTCTGCAGTTGCTCAGAACTCTACCAAGTTACAGTTCAGTGCAAGCTAACCAAAGCTGCAGTTTCGATGCCACTATTCAGAACTGGGCAGGCAGCTTGGGCAGCTGTGAAACTGACAAAAATCAGGTCAGTTTCACTCTGCTTGGGAAGTGCAAGGAGTACTAGAGACAGGTAGACACTATACTACCTGTCCTGAGCCACCAGAAAGCCACTACCCTATCCTCACAACAGCTAAAAGGGCCTGGAACAGGAGGGTGGCAGGGTTAATCCTGTTGCTACTGGGTGTCTGGTAAAATTTCCCAGCCCTCTGCATAAGTGGGCATGAGAATGGGAGAGAGAGACAGGCAGGATAAATCAGACAGGAGAAGAACAGCAGAGAAACAGAGGGCGTGGGAGGAAAAAAAAAAAGAGACTTAAAAAAATGAACTGGGTCTCATCTTGCTCCCTAGCAGGGGCTAAGTGACCATAATCACTCTGCTCCGCTATTGTTTAGCCCACTTGTTTGACTTGTCGTAACTTGAGCGCTGTGGGGCTTGGACCATGTCCTGTATTTGCAAACACACAATTAGCCCATGGAACTCACTGCTACAAGATATTGTCAAGTCAGTTGCTTAGAAGGATTCAGAAAGGGATTAGACATTTATAGGGATAAAAGGACAATCAGAGTTAAAACCATAAATACTAAAGGATGCTTTGGAAGGGATACAAACGCTCCATCCTTGGGGCATGAGCTACTGGGGGTCAGGAGGAAGCTTCCCCTGGACGCTGGTTACTCCATAGCTGCTACTGCAATGTGTCTTCCCTCTGAAGCAGCTGGTGCTGGCCACTCGCAGAGCCAGGCTCCTGGGCTAGGTGGACCCCTGGTTTGATCCAGTCTGGTAACTCCAGTGTACCCCGTCTCTGTTCAGCATCCAGCGCAATGAGACCTGATCCCAACTGGGCCGCTAGGTGCAACCATAACACAAGCAAGTAAAATTCCGCTAAGGGAAGTGGGAACATGTACAACGTAGAGAAGGGAAAAGACAGAGAAGGAAACAAGGGAGCAGATCCTGAGTTTCACAAAGGCTGCACAGCCTTTCCTATGCCAACTCTGCTCCTGGGCTCCAGGCAGGAGATGTAGCCGAAGGAGAGGTAGCCCAGTTACAATTTCCCAACATCCCTGGCAATCTCCAGTTTCCACAATGTCCCCCTGGGGGCACGGGCAGCCAGCATAATATACAATGGGCAAGTAGAGAGTACCCAGTGGCCATATGATAGGAGCCAGTGCCTTGCTGCTCCGGGCACACCTGGTCAGGGCTCTAAGAAACTGGCCCATAAGGGAGCAGCAGGAGAGAGATGGAAAAGCAGAAAAGACACTGAGGACACCACTGGAAGATACTCCACAGGAGAGAATGGAGTGAAGCCACAAGAGGAACAAAGGTGCAAGGGACACAGGACAGGAGGATGGCCCAGCAGTGCTCTCGTATATTACTCAGCTAACTGCGCTGTTATTAGCAAATAATCGACTTGGCAAAATAGGGATTCCATCAGCTCTGCAGCTCATCAGCACATTGGTGATATCGCTCATCCCCTGTATTGGGAACACATCAGCCAACTGTTCAACCCCCCCCCAGGAGTTATGCTTTGTAACAGGAATTATTAAACAGGGAGCTGACGGCCACTCTTACAGCTCAATGCAGAGCTATCCCAAGGCCCGATTCTGCAAACACCTGTGCACTACAGCAAATAATTACGTGAGTTAGCCCCATTTACTTTGATGGGACAGCTAATGCAAGAGAAGTTGTGGGATAGACCCTTGTTCCTTTAGCCCTGGTCTACACTGGGGGGGGGGGGTCGACCTAAGATATGCAGCTTCAGCTACGCGAATAGCACAGCTGAAGTCGGCGTATCTTAGGTCGACTTACCTCGCTGTGAGGATGGCAACGAGTTGACCGCTGCCGCTCTCCCGTCGACTCCGCTGCCGCCTCTCACAAGCTGGAGTTCCGGAGTCGAGGGGGAGCATGTTCTTGTCTAGACGAGATGCGATAAATTGATCCCCGATAGATCGATCACTACCCGCTCATGGGGGGGGGGGGGGATAGTGAAGACCTGCCCTTAGATTGCAGGGGCATGGCCTCACAGGTACTTTTCACCGTGGCTAACAGACTCAGCAATCAGAGGCAGCACATGCAGACAGACCTGATCTAGCTAGCCTGGGTACTGACAGCAGTGAAGCCACGACAGCAGAGGCTGGCTGCCTGGGAAGGTACCCAGGGTCCCATGCTGAAGTCCATGCTGTCACAGCTTCACTTCTATAGGGACTCCCGCAAGCTAGATGAAAGCTGGCTTGGGTATGTCTATATATGCTGCATTCACATCCCCAATTGCAGAGCAGACATACCCTCAGCCTTTGGGTTCATTGGCATACATTTTTCAATCCCTGGGCATGACTTTTCAGAAAGGCGTATCAGGAGCTGAAATGGTCTATGCCATATTTCAGGCAGAAAGACAATATCACCATTCGGTGGTCAGCAGGGAAGGAGAGCACCGAATGGCACAGTTGATGAATGCCTCACCAGACCCCAAACACATTGCTCACCCTGTCTGCGGAGGGCCCAACGCACTCCCAGTTATACCAGCATTTAGCTTCACTAACTTGACTCCATATAGTCACATAGAATTTGGCTCAAAATAAGGCACAGAACCACTAGCCCCCTGTGCTTCATTCCCTACATGTCCCATCTTATTCCCTGTGCAGGGCTCCTGAGGAATTACCAGCATGTGGTTATGCAATTAAAGCCTGTACCACGATGGGCAGAGTTACGAGAGCAGGGACAACCTTTACAATGACATTTCCTGACTGCTGAGCCCTCACTTTACAATCTTAACTTCCTCTGAATAGATTTTCATTCAGTCAGTTTCCTAGATCTCCGCCCTCAAAGGACCCTCCCGCCCCGATCCCACCCACCCAAAGAAGTCTACAGTGTAGAAGGATTTGTGAGTGAGCAGCAGATGATTCTGCTTAGCAGAAGATGTGCATTCACCATCTAAGGACATTTACATTCTGAGAATCGTGGCACAATTCAAAAAGAGGACGATCTTGGTTAAAGCACTAGCCTAGGACTCCAAACACCTGGGCACAATTTCTGGCTCTGCCACAGACTGAATGACCTTGGGAAAGTCACTTAGACCCTGATCCTGATCCACTGAAGTCAATGGGAGCTTTCCCAGTGAGTTCAATGAGCACAGGACCAAGCCTTCAATCTCTTTGGCTTAGCTTTAGACATGAGTTTAAATTCTTTGCGGAATCAGGGCTTTGTGCCTTCATTCCCCATGTACACAATGGGAATAATACTCCTTCCTCTCTCCTTTGTCTGTTTTGTCTGTATGGACTATAAACTCATGGGAGCCAAGACTGCCATGTACTTTATGCAGCACCTAGCACAACAGGGTTTTGATCTCAATTGCTGCCTCTAGGTGGCACAGTAATACAAATACGAGCTGTATTTCATTCAGCACACGTTCACATGGTGCTGTCTTATTCCATCTGCACCTTCCAAGACCTAAGAGCATTCACTCCGCTTTGCAATGCACAGGGCCAAGAGAAGACAACTGTCAAACCACTCTTGTTATTAAAAAATTGCCACTCACATGTCATGTGTATTTTCAATGCTTTATAATTGAACCAAATCAAAATGGATTTTCATCACACCTCTGAAAGGCCAAGTCAGACCTAGGAACTCTCCCCCAGTCGAATTTCATTTTTCAATCCCAACCTGCTGATGTGCCAACACTGTTCAGAAATAAACATTGTTACAGCCTCTTAAAAACAAGGATCAAATTGTATAATTTTTCCATGACTCAGAAACAGCTGAACCATTTTTGCCCAAACTTTCAACCACAATAAAAATCACCTTTGGGCAGAGAGTGAATGTCTGAGGACATCATCAACCCGTCAGAACGGAAAGGCTTACACTACAGGAGCAGCTCTGATTTGCATACTCCCATACTCCCACCGCCATACAATCCCTGCCACACAAGCCTGACATGGAAACTTGTCTCCATCACCAATACCTGCTCCCCCACCTCCACCGATCTATTTCTGTAGGGTGGCTCGGAGGAGTCAAGCTGCAAAAAACTGGCTTGGCTTTGCAGGATCTCTCAAGACAGCTGGTAACGAGCACACCAGTATGTTATCCTGGGGTAACCAGTGAGCTCCAGGCTGCATAGACTGGCTTTTATTATTGTAGGGGTGGTTGTAAACATTGGGGTTGCTGGAAGCTTTTTTTCTTTTTAAGATTAAAATGCAACTTAAAAAAAAAATCCACAGAAAGGAAGACACAGCCTTTGCAAACAGAGAAAGACCCTCCAGAAGAGTTGCTGTATGGGCCTGACCCCAGAAGGGGGGGTCTCTTTAATAATGCTGCTGCTACGATGGCCAAACCTGTAATGTCTGAAGATCTACAAACCTGCTGAGAAGAATCATCAAAACAGAACAACAATGTCAAGCAATCGATTTCTGTCCCAGCTCTATTTTACAGTATTTCATTTGGAACAGATGGGATTGCCCTCCCTCCCCACACAGGCTGAAAAGATTGAGGCTCAGCTTAGATTTGGGGGGGAGGGAGATGTGTGTGTGTGTGTGTGTGTGTGTGTGTGTGTGGAGGGGAGGTCTAGAGGTAAATAAAACAGATGGAAAATATATTAATTCCCTCTCTATATTTCCAGCTAAATATGAAAAATGGAAGCTGACACACAGCAAAAAAAGCCATTAAAATGGAAATGATAGGGGGTGGGAAGCACTGCAGGAGATATCTCCCCCAGGCCTGCGGGAGATGCTGCAGCTCCCAGCACCCGCTCGGCTTCTCTCGCCCACAGCCAGCACTGCCACTGGCGGCACCACGCAGGCAGGGCACCCCAGCCACCTGACTGCTCTGAAAAGCCACTCCTGCCACTGGCAGTCAGGAGAGAGGGGCTCAGGCGGCATCTTTCCACAAGAGAGCCCCAAATGCCTGGTACAGCCAGCGCCCGGTGCCACGCACCCTCTGTCTACAACACGCGCAGGGGAGCGGGAGGCAGGGAGACACGCACGCAGGGCTAAGCCCAGGCAATTAGGCTCGCAGAGACAGGCAGAGAGATGCACACACACAGGGACGCGCTCAGAGTCAGGAAGGGTCACGCACACACACAAAGCAGACACAGGCATGCACACACTTAGGTATGCACAGCGAGGCATGGACAGGCATGCGAGCTTCCATCCATGAAGGGATCAGCTCCTCACCCTGCCTATTCTCAAGGCAGACACAGCATTGCTGAGACCTCAGTGCACCCTGTAGGACCCTGGCTCTCGCCTCCTCGTTCCCAACTGGAGTCCCAATCCCGAGCCATCCTCCCGCCCGCAGCCTGCATCTGCTGAGCGGGCTGGATGAGCCGGGCACAGAAGGAAACAGCCCTGCTGATGGAAAGGCCGAAGCTGGGGCCAAGCAGTTCTTTTTCTGGGGTTGCTGGCTGTCGGCTGCCCCAGGATCCCCCAGAGTGGGAGCAGTGCAGGGCACTAGCCTCATGGAAGGCACAGCCAGGACAGAAGAGAGCCACATGGGGAACTGCCCACAGGGGATTCCTGGGTTCAGGGACACCTGAGCTGTCCCTCACCCACGGCTCCCGAGTGGCTCATCTATGAGCTCAGCTCCTGCCCCTCCCTACACACAGGGGAGGGGCCCTGGAGTCCTCGCTGCCTGTGAGATGGTCCCAGACAGCAGCCATGGACAAGGCCAGCACTCTTCGTGGCAGCCTTCAGGATGCAAGGGAAGGGGCTCCTGAGAGCCAGGCCTGGGGGAGGGGAGCAAGCTGCAGTGCGGGGGGAGATGTGGCTGCCCCTGCAGAGAGCAGAGCTCATGCTGGGGCTGGAGGCTGCATGCTCTAGCCGTGCGGGGAGCTGCCCCATCACAAGGGGACAGCATTGCTCCTTAGAGACAGAGGCTGATCTTTCTGCTGAGCACAGAGGGCAAACTGGGGGCAGGATGCTCCTAAAGCAGGGGGCCAATAGGAATCGCTGGATAAAAAAGCATTCAAGCCCCAAAGTCCAGATAGCACGGATACTTGCCCCAGGCCTGGCACAGGTGGGCATGGGAGATCTCACCTCCCTATGTCTCACCCAGACATCCAGGGGGGCAAGGACACAGATCTGCTCCCAGGTCTTCACCCAGTGACTGGGAGGTGGATAACAGAAAGAGCACTGCAGAAAACCAGCCCCACAGGACAGGGCAACAGCTGGGGAGAGGGAACCTAGGGTAGCCACAGGGAGTTTGGAAGCACTCTGGGTAGCACGGGGAAAAGGAGCATGGAAAACAGCACTGATAGGGCCCGGAGTTAGGAGCATGGTTTGCAGGCAGGGCATAGGAGAGGAGCTGTGGTGGCCACAGGCTATGGGGTCTGGGTGGAAGTCATGAATCCAGGGTTGGAGGGGAGTTCAGATAAGGCAGCTGCAGCAGAGGGGACCTGTTGCAGCCCCAGGGCAGTGGTGTGAATAGAAGCCCCAAGGCAAGAGAGTGTGAAAAGCAGCTGGCACAAGGGGATCTGCACAGCCCCAGGGGAGGGGATGGGAGGGGAGGGGACGGAGCCCTGGTAAGGGGTTCAGAAGGCAGCTGCAGCAGAGGGACCTGTCATGGCCCCGCAAAGGGAAGACATTATGTGCACTCGCGTTTCAGTACTCACAGGCTGGCCTCAGAAGCCAGGTGGCCGCAGCTGCCTGGGGAGACGTGTAGATGATGCTCCAGGCTGGCGGAGGTGGACGATCCCTCCTGGCGCAGGCGGGCAAAAGCCCCAGTCCCAGAAGCACACTAGCCTTCACCAATTCCTACCACTGCCGTTAACACAAGCTACACTTCTATCGGGGACTCCTCTACTTTTGCAGCCCCCTGTGTCTCGTCTTTGCTGAAATAAAAAGAAACAAGAGATTCTTTTCATGGAAACTGCAAGGCAGCACATGGCTGCGTATGCTCCTGGCTAGTGGAGTCATCACAGCGGTAGAGGCTGAGACACCAGTGCCACTGACCCATCCAGCCACCTCCGGGGTGGAATGTGGTAGCTGATTAACAGCACCCAGTAGCCCTACGCAACAGTTTGGGGCAAGGAAGGAAGAGCCTGTATCTGTTTTAAACTGCAGGGGGATCTAAGGAGGCAGGGAGAAACTATCCCCAGCTGCAGTCTGGCCAGGATAGCTGGACTAAACACACCGCTCCTGGGGAAAGTGCCATGGGATCTTTAACAGCCAGAAGGAGTCAGAACTTGGGGCTGTCTTTTGCATGGCAGGCTGTGTCAACAGAGCATCCCTGAGTACCATACAGGAGCTCATCAGCACAGACTCAGAGACGCCAATGCGATTTCCTGCGGCACTGCGCTCCGGAGTCCACACCAGAGTATTGGGGAGGGGTGAGCCACCTACTGAATTGCTAGTGAGCAGCAATCCCAGGCCTCAGCCAGTCCAGGGAAAGAAGGGAGGATGTAAAACCGTAGGGATGGGGGAATGGGATCTGGAGTCCCATCTCCGTGGAGACGTTGAGATGCCCGGCCTGAACAAGCACTGATCCAGCTTCTCTCAGGACTCGGAACTGGTCTAACTCACTGACAGCAGATCATGCTCCATTCAAATGCCACGTGCCCAAAGCACCAGTTCCAAAGCACCATCCATCAGCTCCCAATGATGCTCCTGTTTGTTCCCTGCTGTGGGCGAGGAAGAGCCCCGGAAGCCAGTAGGAATAGCACAAACCAGTGGTCACAAGCAGGCTACCGCCCCAGCCCCCTCCACAGCAGCTCTGGGCTCCCGTGACCAGACCCCAGCCAGAGCCAGGCCTACCAATACCCCAAAGCAGGTGCCCCCCCGGCACTGCCAACACATTTCCTGCAGCCTTTTCTCTGTTCTCTATCCATCAGCTTAGTCCCTTCTCCCCACATCACTCACACCCTCTGCAAGTTCTCACCCTACCCAAGAAGAGACTGAACCAGTAGTTACAACAGAGGACTAGATACAATGACTCCTAGGTTCCATTCCCAGCTCTCCCACTGACTCACTGCGCAACTATTGGCAAGTCACTGTCCTGCTCTGTGCCTCAGTTTCACCATTGGTAAAATGGGGATAACGATTGTGACTTTACCTCATTGTAGGGCTTCAGCTCCTCACTCCACGTAAAGCACTGGGGGAACCCCAGGAAGAATGGGCTGAATATCATTCTCCTCCCCCCTTGCCCCCATTGGGAGTTCAGCCTCAGGCAGAAGTGAGTGGGATGGGGAGTGGAGGGGGAATTGGCTTACTCTCCTGAAAGGGATTTGTATCAGAGTTTTAATTTTTCCCAGAGCTCCATGATTATGGCAGCCAGCATTCAACAAGGCTGTACGATCTTTGCGGACAGGCACAGGGAGGAATGGTTCACCTTGGGAGTGAACTGGCCTTCCCAAATGAGCCTTCAGCTATGGTGGCCTTGGCACTGGGAAGCCCTTTCTGCAATGGGAACTCGTGGCCTCCTGAAAGCAGTTGATGAGGAGACACCGTGTGGCTCTCTACAGCAATGGCTGTGAAATCACACAAGAGGTCCTCTTCCTATATACACACCAACCCTACTTCTCACATGCAGAAGGAATTTATACCAAGGCAGAGACACCAGAAAGAATAACAGCCACGAAAGCAAAAAAAACAACCCCAAAACCAAAAACAGAATCCCAGCCAGAAAACCCGGGAGAACAAGTCTAAAAACCCAGCCTCAAGATCTTACTTTTCGGAAGAAGCAGTCATAGGGATCCTGCACCAGAAGAATTCCACCGAATATGGAACCAAATTAAGCCCTGTGTTTCTGCCTCCTGAAGGTGTTTTCATTCCAATTTCCTCTCCTGATCAAAACCGACAAAAGCCCCAAAACAAACTCCCTCCCCCCTCTCATGCACCCACCTCCTCCCTGACAGCTGGGGGCATTCCCAACCTCCTGGCAATGCAGAGGTCTTCAGCAGCCCCCCTACAAGGGGACCCTATCACCCACCCTTCCCCTACTTCTGGAAGCCACCACCACCAGTGTACCATACACCATCAGGAAAGCCCCAAAGCCAGAGCCATCTCCTTGTGCAGCCTTGAGCACGTATGTGAGCCTGCTGCCAGCATACCGGCTGCTCAAGCCCTTGTGAGAGCTCTCCAGCACCTCTGGGGAGAGTTTTTAAAAACAAACACACACAGGGCAGCTCTTGGGGGGAATCACAGACCAGACTGGAGGCCTGACACAACCCTAATAGCCACAGCACAAACATAGACTAGCGAGAAAACTCATCTGCTGTAGGTGGCCCATCAGGACTAGGATGGCAGTGATTTTGTCTGTGTTGGGCACTCCCATGGCCCCCCATCGCTGCAGTCCCTGAGCACCTCACAAGCGTTAGTGGATTTGTTCTTACACCCCCTGTGAGGCAGGGCCTGGCTAATATCACCAGCCCCACTGTACAGAGGGGAACATAGGCACAGAGCCTCAAGACCACCCAGGGAGTCTGTGGCAGTGCCAGGAATCAAACTCCTGTCTCTCAAGTCTCAGGCTGGCCCCCTCACCACCAGGCCAAGCTCCAGCTCCAGCCATCCTTTGGTAAGCAGAGGCCCACATTCTTGGGGTGGTGTGAGGCGCCCAGGCTGGGACAGCTGTGGACGCTGCAGATCAGGACTGAAGGACGCTGGCAGAGCTTGCACAGCACTGCCCACGCTACCCCCATCGCTGATGGTTGTGTTAACCCTGGGTGGCACCAGCACTGACACCTCTATTTCCAAAGCCTTAGAAGAGTTGCCCTCTCCATGTGCACACCTCACAAATCACAGAAACTAAGAGTGCCCTCTAGGGCAGGAACCAATCCTTCCCGCTTTGGCTGAGGGAGTCTAGTGCAACAGGGCCCTGATCCTGAATCTGGCTTCCTGTAATACAGGAATGCCTCCACCACAAACCACATGGAACGTATGCTGTGCAGAAGACTGGCTCCAGAATGACTTGTGAATCTTACAATGTGGAAGTGACCAGACCCCCTCCCACCCTGTCTGCCCCAGTCCTTCTGCCCTCACCATTTGTAAGGAGAGAAAACAAACACACACACCGAGGAGCAAAGGGGACATGAGACAATAAGGTACAATTGAGGCGAATGGCCTCCCTTACAACATGTATATTGAAAATTGTGTCAGCGCCAGCACTGGGAAAATGTGACTATCCAGCACAGGATGAAATGGCCAGGTCTCTGCCCACAATGTTTATTAGGAAAATCAAGGCCCAGGAAAATGCATGCAGCATGATTCCTGCATTTGCTTCAGATGCGTTTGAAAGATGGGGAAAATCTGCAGCCAGAGGTTGAAGCTGGTTAGTTAGCAGAGCTATGGAGGCACACAGGCAAAGAGCACGGTTCAGGGCTACCATCCTCAGAGCTGGCGCAGCTGTGGGGTTTCTAATGCAGAGGTTCAGCGTGCAAGAGACAACTGAATGGCAAGGTCTTGTGTTTAAAATCCATTTACCTGCCACATTACGCTCTGGGTTGAATTCGCCGGTGTCAAAGCATTGGGGTTGGCAGCAGGAGGCATCCAACAGGTGGTGAACAGTTAGGAGAAAGCAGAGGCCTAACTAGACCCTTTCTACCAGCAGACAGAGCAAGGCTGGCAGGGGTGACCTGCAATAGCCACAAGACTCAGCAGCCACTGAGGGGAACCTGAGACACCAACAGGCCCCATCAAGCGTATCAGACTAAAATAAAAGCAAAGCCACAAAGCTTAGAGCTGGTCTGGTACCTCTGCTCTAGACCCCAAAGTCAGACTTGCATGTCCCCTCACAAGTTCAGTGCATGGCACCAACAAGCTCTGGTGGAGGCACAGTCCACACCGGGGAAGATTTATAGAATGAAAGTGACTTATCCCAGGAGAGATGTTACTGGAATTTTGTGCATTTCCACTCCAGAATGGCAGATCACAAAGCAAGGATCCAAAAACTACTGGGTCCTAATCCCAGCCCTCACACTGACTCCCTCTGGCTGCAGCACCGTTTACTACTGGTGCATCTCCATTGGCAACAGCAGAAGCACTGGTACGAACAGGGTAAGGTTGGCTATCACCATACTGTGAAGGTCAGACAATAAGCCACTAAAAACACCTGAGCCCTGTCTACACTAGTGCTTCTACCACTACTACTATCAGCAAAGCTGCCCCCCTGGTGAGTTACGATTTATATATTTAATTATAATACAACATGGGTGTAAAACACTACTAGAGCAGAATGGCAGAGCAAGGGTGTATCACACTCAAGGTGTTACTATTTCTGTGCTACTGTAATAGAAATAAATAACGCCACCACCCCACATCAACAAGGAAGTGTAAAAGTTTAGTGTAATCAGAGTGCACAGGCCAAAGGGAAATCTTCATTACAGCACCCTCTCTGCCAAAGCAAACCCTCCAGTTCAGCCCTGTTCTCTCCCCTCGGGTGCTCCCTGGAAAGTTAACACACTCACACAGGCATTTCTGTCACACTCCTGAGAAGGCAGAAGTCCTGCCCAAGCCCTGAACATTACAACAACAAAGCCATCTAAGAAGTCCACACCACGTTAGTGTCTAGCTCTGGGCACCAGGCCTCGTTAGCAATTTGGATCATCACAAAAACTTCCCTGCACGCAGAGTTTTTGTGCTAATTAGGAAAGCGTCTTTTGGACACATCAAATTCCCAGTGCTCACTGCGGAGACAGCAGAAATCAGGACAGTGGGTGAAATTACAATGCCATGTTATCTAGCAACAGGGTGTGTAGATGCAGCACAGTCGTTTTCCGCAGCTGCACAGTGCATAGATAACAACACCAACACTTAGCACTTGTAGAGGCCCTTTTCATCCAGAGAGCTTGAGGCGCTTTACAAAGAGACAAGTATCACTGTACCAGTCTTACACACGGGGAAACTGAGGTCCAGAGAAGTTAAATGACTTGCCCAGGTCCCACAGGAAGTTGGTAGCAGAACTGGGACTAGAACCCACATCCGCTGATTCCCAGCTCTGTGACAGACAGACAGACATTATACACACATGCACTTGTGAGTAATGTTTAGATGTGCTGATGGCTAACTTGCAGTTTGATGTACTTCTGCTATTGAGGAAGGTGTTTTGTTTCATTCCAAATAGTTTTTTCAGACTGTTTTGGGATCAAGATTTGAACAATCCACAGACTTACAATGAAAAGGATTCCTAGAGGGGCTGGATCCAGCAATCAGCAGGAAGCCCTCAAAGGACATTCACCAAGGTCCACATGTGGGCGGCTTGGGAAGATCTCCAGCATGGACATGGGGTCTGATTTGTCACCCCCCTACTTTTGAACAGCTTCATGCACTTTGGTGGGTTACTAAAACACATAGAAATCTGTCATTGAGCATAACTCAGTGTGCCCACCTCTGTATGTACTGTCGGTGCTTCCCCTGACATCTGTCCATCTCCAGAGATAGCAGAGCACAGATGTTGCGCGCAAGGTGTTGTTCTATAAGGGACAAGGAGGACAACTTCACACACACCCCAATACACACATCCCAAATACACAGAAAACACCCCCGAAATGAGCCCAGAAAGACACACCTGGGGACAACAGATACTGCCTTCAAACTAACATATCCATGGGAATGCTGCATTCTCTTTAGAGAAAATAAACGAAGGGCTAAATTTCTCCCTGTAGTAGCTCCACAGAAGTCATCCCAGGAACAGGACTGGACTAAACTATTTAGGAATATTTGGACAAAAGCAGAACCAGCCGTAGGGCTGGGGCCAGATTTCATCCACCCCCTCCAATCTTCTAAATCAGGATTTTAAAAACTTTTGCCTCTTCCCCAAAATGTGACTTTTGTTTAAGCTGACCCATCTGCTATCAGTCACAGAGCAACAGTAACAGAACAGCTCAAACAGGCATTTGAGAAATTGTCCTTCACTTTTCCAAGACGGGCAGCAAATAAAAGTGCAAGATTACAATACCATATAAGAAGGATGTATGCTCTTGACTACACTGGTACAATACTTCTGAATGAGCAGCTTGTCTAAAAATAAATCATTTATATCCTAGAATACTTCTCTTAGTCTGACTCCTTTTTAAATATTCTAGAACAATCCAACATGTACTTAAAATTATGCATGTATTATAGTAAATGCATGTACACACGATGCACATAGCACACGCTAAATACATGTTCACATATGCACAGATCTCTCTATAGAACGGCACGAAAAATTGTGTCAGTTTCTAAAGCTGCAGATTCCACACTCTGAAAACACTACATTCCTGCTAAAGTGCAATTGCAAAATATTCCTGGTTAAACATTCCTTTTAGAATATTCCTTTCCATCTAAATTTAAAAAAAAACCTTTTCATTACCACCCCCCCAAAAACTGAATCCCTTTTAACCAACACGCAACATTCACAACAATCTGTTTTTTTAAAAAATAGCTACATTCAGATTCAATTAACTTTTCCATTAAATTATCCAAAGGGAGAAAGAGAAAATACAAAGCAGGGTTTTTCATTGCGTTTTTGTTTTAAAAAGGCTGTTTAAAAAAAACTTTTGCATAAGTTAACTTTAAATCTTAAACCCCCTTCCACAGAAATGTTTGACTCTTTCCTTTTTTAAAAATCCAATTACATTGTATCCCCCCGTGCAAGCAAAGATCGTTGCAACAACACAAAAACGCAAAGCAAAGAAAAAAACCACCCCTTTAGGTGCCCCTTTTGCCTTTCAGCTGCCTCTCCCACATTCTCAGACAGTTTTATTAAAATTTTCAGACAAAAGAAAAACAAAAATGGCAGCCTGGCTTATTTTTAAAACAGGACAGGGACGCCATATTCTGCAGATCTGCAAAAAAAGACAGAAATCTGAGGCTTGGCCACTCAAAAAAAATCAGGCAGCTGCAAAGTGCAAAGGGAAAGCTCCATTTACAATCAGTTTATTTGCATTAAGCCCCATGAATCATTGTTTACCGGAGAATTGCACCAAAGGGGTTTTTTGAATAACCCGGCTTAAAAAAAAAAAAAAAAAAAAAAAAAAAAAAGCAGACACTTCCTATACCAACAATCATGCTCCCTTGGCAAATTGCAATCCAGCCAGCGATCCGTCTGCAAGGAAGAAAATGGGCTCCCCCCTTTAGCTTCCTCTCCTCCTCCTCCTCCACCCGCCCAGGCTTTAGTGCGGGGGGGGGCACTGAAAAGACAGAGCCCCCCACACAGCCGACACTCATCGGGATCAAATACATGCATCAGATAACAAAAAAAAAAGGGAGAGAGAGGGGGGGAAAAGCCCCTAAAACCCTCCTCTCGCCAGACTCCAGCAGCCGGAGCCCGACCCAGCAGCGCTCGCTGGGAACTGACATGCGATTGCAGTTTGCAAAGGAGACCAAGAGCGACAGAAAACTACATGCAACTTTTTCTTGCGACCCCATCTTAAAAAAAATCCCCCCTCTCTTTGCGGCTCCCCTTCCATGCTCCTTTCTTTTCTGGGAGAAGGGAGCCCCCCCAACCCCCACCATCACCACGGCTCTCCTGGGGGAAGGGTTGTTGCATACAGACCTTGGTTTGCCTTAACTGCAGGTTTTTTGGATTTTGTTTTGTTTTTTGGCAAATAGACATAAAAAAAGAAACCCCCTGTCCCCAGCCCACCCCCCGCCCCAAAGCCGAGGTTGGGATGGTCTTTCTGGCTTTGCTGTGTGTTAAAGGCTTAGTTCAAACCTTCCGGGTCGCCTGCTGTTCACTTCTGGGTTCTGCAAGCTCCAAAGCAACGCAGCTCGAGCCGAGGCGGTAGGAAGTGCACGGACCTCCTTTGGAAGGGAGGTTTCGGGGGGTTCTTCTCCTCCTCCCTCTTTGCTGGTGTCTGGGAGCCTCCTCTTCTCCCCCCCATCCCTCCTTCCGGAGCCTGGGAGAGAGCTCCCAAAAATGGGCAGACACAATATTCTAATACGAGATGGGGGAGGGAGCCTTTGGAAAAGAAAACAGAGGGGGAGAGCTGCTGATGTGTGCGAGAGGAGCGGGGGAGACGGGGGCCTGCAGCCGAGCAGTGCCCTGGCAGAGTTTACAGGGCTGTGGAGGCCGGGCTTGGGTCCCCCTCCCAGGCTCTTGACTCTCCTTGATTATTTCCCCCCGAAAAAAGTTGCCCAGTGTTTCCCTTCCTGGCCCTAGAGCCAAAGCCCACCACACAGGAGCTCTGATCTGTCACCTCGCCCAGAGTCTTGGGAAGCCAGGATCCTACACAGTTCTCCATGGCTTCTCTTGATACACCATGAGAACAGTACACTTTGCGTGACAGTAGCCCCCTTTTCTGCAGTGCCTCACCAAACTGGGGAAATGAACACACTCTTTGAGATGTGTCCGACTGCACCTAGCATAATGGGGCCCTGGTCCATTGCTAGTACATAAAATAATAATTCTTATCCCCATTTTTCAGATGGGGACACTGAGGCACTGAAGCGTTATCTCCACAGGGAGTCAGTGGCAATGTTGGAAATAGAACCTAGGTGTCCTGCCCTGTATTCCCCAGCTCTATTTGAAAAATGAGAAAATGCTGCCCATTTTCGTCCTGATGAAAGACACCCTTCCTGGCACTGTCCCAGCTTTTCTTACTGTTTGGAAAGATATAGTCACTTTTAAAATTTATGCAAATTACTTTAAGTTTCCCTGCACAGTTCTTCATTAGAACCTGCTTGGAAGTTGGCTAGAGAGTTGGATCGTGGTTCTGCAAAGTTACTCCTGGCAAGCAAATCCACAAGCCCATGCAAAGCCCCATCCATTTTAATTTATGCTTCACATGGGCACAACCCCTCCTCAGGGCAGTTCCTTGAAAGATTGGGGCCACAGACTGAATCAGTTTCTCTCTCTCTCTACATTTCCATTGCTGCAATATCTGTGCATGGTTATTCATGAGCTTTGTTATTTAGTATTTATTTAGTGCAAAAAATGTGCTAGTTACTTCAGAAGCAGGTGCTAAGCCAGAAAGTTAAGAATCACTGCAAATTATCTTCAAGGAGCAAAATTCTGTGCCCGTCTGCAGCCGCATGCTTCCAAATGGGTTCTTTCCTCTGTAGGCTGCTTTGTTACTGTTCACGGGTGCACTGCTTACTGTCCACATGGGGTAGTTACCAGAGGGACATTCTTTGGGAGTGGATTGGCATGGAGCAGGCAGGATGGCGTTAATTTATTTTATAAGGTTTAAAGAATTCCTTTGGGAAAGACTCTGACCAAAGTAATTATATGCACTTCACTGTGGCAGAGAGAAAGGTAGGTTTCTGTTTGCTTGTTGGAGCATTTTTAGTGTCTGTCTCAGGTTCTTAGCATGCTCACAGCTCCAGCTGTGGGATAGTGGGCTGAGCATGGAGTTGGGCATCCAGAATTAATAAAAAAGTGCTGGATAAGCACAAAATATTAATAGAACCCCATTCTGAGTATCCGCTCAGCTGCCACTTGCTACAGAATGTTCTAATCCATGGGGCATTTTATTTTGTCAAAAGATTTTTAAATCGCCTTTAAAATATGGCTTTTGATCACTATGCAGTGGATATTTTCCATCACATTTCTACTACTCCAGTTCCCCACCCAGCGCTCCAGTCCAGCAATCCCTTCCTCAGGCAAGTGAGGATTTCAGGGATCAAGTACTATCTACCTTTGTAAGAACAAACCTGCCAGAATCTCAGTGTAAGGCTAAAGAAGACTCTGTTAGACTGTAAATCCTAGAATCATAGCAATGTAGGACTAGAAGGGACCATTCTAGGTCATCTAGACCAGTCCCCGGCACTGAGGCAGGACTAGACATTATCTAGATCATCCCTGACAGGTGTTTGTCTAACCTGTTCCTAAAAAACCCCAGTGACGGAGCTTCCACAACCTAAGTAATTTGTTCCAGTGATTAACTATCCTTACTGCTAGGAAATTTTCTCTAATGTCTAACCTATATCTCCCTTGCTGCAATTTAAGCCCATTACTTCTCCTGTCTTCAGTGGATAAGGAGAACAATTTATCACCCTCCTCTTTATAACAACCTTTTATTTGAAGACTGGTATCATGTCCCCCTGTTAGTCTTCTCTTCTCCAAACTAAACAAACCCAGTTTTTTCAATCTTTCCTCATAGGTCATGTATTCTCTGCAACTTTAATCATTTTTGTTGCTCTCCTCTGGACTTTCTCCAGTTTGTCCACATCTTTCCCAAAGTGTGGTGCCCCAAACTGAACACAGTACTCCAATTGAGGCCTTATCAGTCCTGAGTGAAAGAATTATTTCTCATGTCTTGCTTACAACACTCCTGCTAATACATCCCGAATGATGTTTGATGGGTTTTTTTGCAACAGAAGTACATTGTCCTTTACTTTTGTTGACTCATATTTAGTTTGTAACCCACTGTAACCTCCAGTCCTTTTCTGCAGTACTCCTTCCTAGACAGCCATTGTCCATTTTGTATTTGTGCAACTGATTATTCCTTCCTAAGTGGAGTATTTTGCATCTGTCCTTATTGAATTTTTATTTATCCTATTTATTTCAGACCATTTCTCCAGTTTGTCAGGATCACTTTGAATTCTAATCCTGTCCTCTAAAGTGCTTACAACCATAGACGCCGACTCCTACTGGCGCGGGAGGGTGCTCGACCCCCCTCTGCGCCCGGCCCTGCCCTGACTCCATCCCTCCCCCACCCCTTTTCCAAACCCTTCCCCAAATCGCCACTCTGGCCCCACCTCTTCACCACCTCCTCCCCTGAGCGCGCCGCGTTCCCGCTCCTCCCCCATCCCTCCCAGAGCTTGTAAAGCCACAAAACAGCTGTTTTGGGGCAGCAAGTGCTGGGAGAAGAAGTGCGGACATGGCAAGCTCAGGGGAGGAGGTGGAGGTGAGGGGGGAGCTTGGCTGCCGGTGGGTGCAGAGCACTCACCAATTTTTCACGGAGTCAGCAACTATGCTTACAACCCCACCCAGCTTGGTATCATCCACAAACTTTACAAGTATATCATCTGTGCCATTATTCAAATCATATATAAAGATATCGCATAGAACCAGACCCAGGACAGATCCCTGTGGGGCTCCACTCATTATGCCCTTTTAGCTTGACTGTGAGCCATTGATAACTACTCTCTGAGTACAATTTTCCAACCAGTTGTGCAGCCACCTTGTAGTAGGTTCATCTGGGCTATATTTCCTAGTTTGCTTCTCCAAAGGTTATGTGAGACAGTATCAAAAGCCGTCCTAAAGTTGAGATAAATCACATCTACTGCTTTCCCCCATCACAAAGCTTGTTACCACGTCAAAGAAGGATATTAAGTTGGTTTGACATGATTTGTTCTTGACAAATCCATGTGGACTCTTACTTATCACCTTATTATCTTCTAGGGGCAAACTTTTTGGCCTGAGGGCCACATCGGATTTTCAAAATTGTACGGAAGGCTGGTTAGGGGAGGCTATGTCTTCCCAAACAGCCAGGGCTGGCCCGGCCCCTGCCTCCTATCTGACCCCCCCATTTCTCGCCCCAGACAGCCCCCCCAGGACTCCTGCCCCATCCACCATCCCCGGACCCCCCACCCCTGACTGCCCCCTGCCACCCTATCCAACCCCCCCCATTCCTGACTGCCCCCCTCTGGGACCCCTGCCCCATCCAACCCTGCCCTCTGACCGCCCCGACCCCTATCCACACCCCCGACCACACCCCTGAACTCCCCTGCCCTCTATCCAACCCCCCTGCCCTCTGCCTCCTTACTGCGCTGCCTGGAGCACCAGTGGCTGGTGGCGCTACAGCCGTGCCACCCAGAGCACCGGGTAACTCTGCAACAGCGGCGCGCTGAGACTGCGGGGGAGGGGGAGAGCAGTGGGAGAGGGGCCAGGGGCTAGCCTCCCCCGCCAGGAGCTCAGGGGCTGGGTAGGAGAGTCCCGTGGGCTAGATGTGCGGGCCGTAGTTTGACCACCTCTGTTCTAGGTGCTTACAAAGGGATTGTTTGATTATTTGCTCCATTACCTTTCTGGGTACCAAAATTAAGCTAAGGTCTATAATTCCCTGGGTTGTCCTTATTCCGCTTTTTATAGGTAGGTACTATATTTGTTCTTTTCCAGTCTTCTGGAATCTCTCTTATCCTCCTTGAGTTCTCAGAGATAATTGCTAGTGGCTCAGAGATCTCTTCAGCCCAGCCAGTTTCTTAAGTATTCTAGGATATATTTTGTCACGCTCTTCCACATTGAAGACATCTAACTTGTCTAAGGCCAGGTCTACACTAAACAGCTTGGACATGGCTACATTTGCAGATGTAGAGTGCTTTGAGTTAAATCAGCTCTCGGAGACCGCAGCAGAGAAAACGATGCAGCCTGTCCACACTGACAGCTGCAAGCACACTGGCGTGGCCACATTTGCGGCACTTGCAGCGGCATTGGGAGCAGTGCATTGTGGGCAGCTATCCCACAGAACACCTCTTCCCATTCAGGTGCTGTGGCTTGTGGGAAGGGGGCGGGGAGTGCGGGGCATTCTGGGTGATGCATCCCGTGATGTGATCCCGTGATGCATCAGTTCTCATCCCAGCAATTCCTGTCCTTCCGTCCATATTTGGCACCATCTTTCAACGTTTTTGTACTGCGCGCTCTGTCTTCCCTTTCAGTCTGTGGGAATGGAGCCCGAACTGCTGAGGAATATGCAGATGAGTCTCGCCACCACATCACGTTTGGCAGTCGACTTACTCCTTAAGATCCAAAGTGACAGCGAGGACTTTGATAATGACATTGACTTGAGTAACGCATATGACACGAGATTGCTTGTGGCATTCACGGACATGCTCACCACCGTGGATTGACGCTTTTGGGCTCGGGAAACAATCACTGAGTGGTGGGATCACATCGTCAGGCAAGTCTGGGATGACGAGCAGTGGCTGCAGAACTTTCGGATGAGAAAAGCCACTTTCATGGGACTACTTGTGGCACCTTAGAGACTAACAAATTTATTAGAGCATAAGCTTTCGTGAGCTACAGCTCACTTCATCGGATGCATTGGTGAAAAAAACAGAGGGAATGCATCCGATGAAGTGAGCTGTAGCTCACGAAAGCTTATGCTCTAATAAATTTGTTAGTCTCTAAGGTGCCACAAGTACTCCTTTTCTTTTTGCGAATACAGACTAACATGGCTGCTACTCTGAAACCTTTCATGGGACTGTGTGAGGACCTCGCCCCCACCCTACGGCACAAGGACACAAGATTGAGAGCTGCCCTGATGGTGGAGAAGCGGGTGGCTATTGCAATCTGGAAGCTGGCAACTCCAGACAGCTACCAATCAGTCACTAAGCAGTTTGGAGTGAGGAAGTTGAACGTTGGAATCGTGTTGATGCAAGTTTGCAGGGCTATTAATCGCATCCTGCTCAGAAGAGCCATGACTTCGGGTAACGTGCATGACATTGTGGCTGGTTTTGCACAAATGGGTTTCCCTAACTGCGGAGGGGCGATAGATATTCCAGCTCTGGCACCAGCCCACCTAACCTCAAAGTACGTAAATTGGAAGGGCTATTTCTCTATAGTTCTCCAGGCACTTGTGGATCACCGTGGGCGTTTCATTGACATAAACGCAGGCTGGCCCGGAAAGGTGCATGATGCACACATATTTCAGAACACTGACCAGTTCAGGAAGCTGCAAGTCGGGACTTTTTTCCCAGACCAGAAGATCACCATAGGAGAAGTCGAAATGCCCACTGTGATCCTTAGAGACACTGCTTACCCTTTAATGCCATGGCTCATGAAACCCTATACAGGGAGCCTTGACAGCAGCAAGAAGTGGTTCAACAACAGGCTGAGCTGGTGCAGAATGACTGTGGAGCGTGCTTTTGGCCGTTTAAAGGGCTGCTGGCGCTCTCTGCATGGGAAGCTGGACCGATAATAGCATCCCTGTGGTTATATCCGCGTGCTGTACCCTCCATAATATTTGTGAAGGGAAGGGTGAAAGATTCACTCAGGTATGGAACTCAGAGGTTCAACACCTGGAGGCTGAATTTGAACAGCCAGAGAGCAGGGCTATTAGAGGGGCCCAGCATGGGGCTGCAAGGATTAGGGATGGCTTGAGGGAGCAATCTGAGGCTGAAAGATACCAGTAATGTCTGATGCCCTGCATGGGAGTGAAGTGCAGTGGTTCCAATGTTAGTAAGAAACTGTGTTTGCTACATATGATACACTGACTTGCAGTGCCTGTTGCTTTTCTGGGCTAAGGTTTCTTTTACATTATGCAATAATAAAGAATTTTTTCAAAGCAAAAACATCCATTTAATGAAAAGAAAATGCACTTATTGAAAAGAAACAAGTGCTTGGGAAACACAAAGGGCAAGGGAGTGGGGTGGGGGAACGGTACAATCACAAGTTTGCATATGTCTTGTTATCATACTGAGCCTTCCTGTTTGGAGTGCTGTGCAATGGGTGCTGCACTTCAGGGTGGCTAAACTGCCTGGTGATGGGGGTTGAGTGCAGTGGGTAAGGGTCGTAGTTTTCAGGGCTGGGTGGTGAAGCTACCAGTGTTGGAGGCAGCTGGTGGCGATAAGAACCCGGATGTTGGGGAAAGTGGGTTGGAGGTGACATGACGCACAAGGGAAAGAGTCCAGCTCTTTGTAGAAAGGGCAGGTCAAGGGGGCAGCACCGGAGCAGCTGTTTGCCTCGTGGTAGGCATTCTACAGCTCTTTCACTTTAATCCTGCACTGCAGTGCGTCCCGCTCATGGCTCCTTTCCAACATGTGCCTTGATATCTGCCCGAAGGTATCGTAATTCCTACGGCTGGAGCACAGCTGGGACTGGACAGCTTCCTCCCCCCAAACACTGATGAGGTCCAGCACCTCGCCATTGCTCCTTACTGGGGATCGGCTGGCGGGTGGAGGCATAGTCACCTGGACAGATGTGCTGAGAGCACTCCACGCCTGGCTGAGCAAACAGGAAGGGGATTTTCAAAATTCACAGAGAATTTAAGGGTGGGTCTGATGGATGGTCACCTGAGAGCAGGACAATAGAGTTCAAAGTGATGACCAGAGTGGCTAGCAGAGGCATTGTGGGACACTTCTGGAGGCCAATCAGAGCGTACTAACAGACCAGGGCATCCACAATGGCGCCGTGGTGCTCCAGCGGGGGCACACCAAACGTTATTCCACTCGCCAAGGTGAAGTACCAGGAGTGCTGTAGCCGTGGAGTCAGAGCACTCTACGTGCCTTGCCAGTGTGGACACGTCGTGAGTTAAGGTGCCCTGGGCTGCTTTAATGCGCTCTAACTCCCAACTGTAGCCATGCCCTTAGTTTGACCCAACTGTGTCACTCAGGGGTGTGAAAAATCAACACCCTAGAGTGATGTAATTAAGCTGACCCAACCACTTGTGTAGACAGTGCTAGGTTGATAGAATAATTCTTCCACTGACCTCTCTACTGTCTCGTGAGGAGCTGGATTAACTACAGCAATGGGAGAACCCCTCCCATAACTGCAGTGACTGTCTACACTGAAGCACTGCAGTGGCACAGGTGCAGAGTCTCCAGTGAAGACATAACCTAAGTAATTCACTTGTTCTTTCCCTCTGATCCTACCCCATTCACTATGTGAGCCGTCCAGTCACTGCTACCCTTTTGTGTGAGAACTGAAACCAAAGTCATTTAATGCTTCGTCCATTGCTGTGTTTTCTGTTATTGTCTTTCTCTCCTCATTCAGTAATGGGCCTGCCCTGTCCTTGAATTGTAGAATCATAGATCCAAAGGGTAAGAACAGACCATAAGGGTCATCTAGTCTGATCCCCTGCCAAGATGCAGGATTTGTTGTGTCTAAACCATCCAAGACAGATGGTTGTCCAGCAAAGGAGCTTCCACAACCTCCCAAGGTGTCTGTTCCATTGGCCAACTGTTCCTACAGTTAGGAAGATTTTCCTGAGATTTAATCAAAATCTGCTCTGATGTAGTTTGAACCCGCTGCCTCTTGTCCTGCCCTCTCTGGCCTTGGCCTTCCTCTTGCTTCTCCTGTGTTTGTAAAATGTTTTCTTGTTACCTTTTATGGCCCTAGCTGGTTTAAGAGGACCCCGAGCCTAGTGTGCATGGGGGTGTTTTGGTGGCTTCCATGACAGGAGAGGGCTATACGACAGGATGGGCCAGGTCCCATGAGATTTCCAGCCCCCACAGGACTTTCAGCGTAGGCTTGAGGTCTTGTGGGATTTGGCATGAGAGTTGGCATGAGAGAAGCCTGTGCACAGGGCCACCTCTTGTTTGCTGGTTTCCAGCGGCCTTTCCACCCTCCATCCCTTATCTAGGGGGCTGTGCTTGTCACAGCTTTGGGGCTGGGAAGGAATTTTTCCCCATATCCCCAGACTGGCTGGGGCTTTTTGCCTTCCTTGTGGCAATGCCTAGGGGTTGGGGCAGTCAGAGAGCTGGGTTCTCTCCCTCCCCAAGGGCACAGTTTGGACCCGTAAGACAGCCATTTAGTTGTCACAACTTATGGCTGGAGCCCAGTGCAGGAACTCAATGATTGAAGCGCCATATCCAAATGTAGCATAGTGGGCATCCTAAGGGCATCTTTTTATGAGAAGTGAGCATCATGTCTAACCCCCTAGGCACAAATGTGATCCAAGGGCTGTAGCACAACCCTGGGGGGTCCACCCCACCAATGTGCTTGATGGTGATGCTGGCTGGGGGGCAAGGTCCCCTCTCCCCAAAGCCCAAGAAAGGAGGAGGAATGCAAGTGGGTGAGTGGAGGCAGCCAGAGACCCTCCTAATGTGATAATTAGCTCCTCTGAGTTGGGAGTTGCCAAGAACTGGCTAAGGATCAGTGGGGTGCAAGTGACTGTGCTGAGCTGTCTGCCACAGGAACCTTGGAGGTAATCTGACTAATAGCACTGTGGGCTGGATAACCCCACTTTGCATGTCTTTACCTCCTTCTGCACCATTCTAATTTTGTCCCTACACACTTGTGTTGGTTTTTAGTATTCATCCATTGTGATTTGACTTAGTTTCCCCTTTTTTCATGACTCTTTTTTGACTTTCAGGTCTTTGGACATCTCCTGGTTAAGCCAGGGTGGCCTCTTGCCATACTGCCTATCTTTCTGATGGATTTTTTGACAGGGTAGCAAGCCCTGTGGATGGGGGTAGGGGGGAGAAGCGGTAGACATGGTAGATCTTGAATTTAGTAAAGTTTTTGATACTGTCTTGCATGAGCCTCTCATAAACAAACTAGGGAAATACAACCTAGATGGAGCAACTATAAAGGTGGGTACATAATTGGTTGGAAAATCATTCCCAGAGTAGTTATCTGTGGTTCACAGTCATGCTGGAAGGGTATAACGAGTGGGGTCCCAGAAGGATAGGTTCTGGGTCTGGTTCTGTTTAATATCTTTATCAGTGATTTAGATAATGGTATAGAGAGAGTACACTTATAAAGTTTGCGGATGATACCAAGCTGGGAGGGGTTGCACGTGCTTTGGAGGATAGGATTAAAATTCAAAATGATCTGGACAAACTGGAGAAATGGTCAGAAGTAAATAGGATGAAATTCAATAAGGACAAATGAAAAGTACTCCACGTAGGAAGGAACAATCAGTTGCACACATACAAAATGGACAATGACTGCCTAGGAAGGAGTACTACAGAAAGGGATCTGGTGGTCATAGTGGACCACAAGCTAAATATGAGTCAACAGTATAACACTGTTGCAAAAAAAAAAAAAAAAAAAAAAAAAACATAATTCTGGGATGTGTTAGCACAAGTGTTGTAAGCAAGACATGAGAAGTAATTCTTCCGCTCTCCTCTGTGCTCATTAGGCCTCAGCTGGAGTATTGTGTCCAGTTCTGGGCACCACAATTCAGGAAGGATGTGGACAAATTGGAAAAGTCCAGAGAAGAGCAACAAAAATGATTAAAGGTCTAGAAAATATGACCTATGAGGGAAGATTGAAAAAGTGGGGTTTGTTTAGTCTGGAGAAGAGAAGACTGAGAGGGGACATAAGTTGTCAAGTATGGAAAAGGTTGTTACAAGGAGGAGAGAGAAAAATTGTTTTCTTAACCTCCTAAGGACAGGACAAGAAGCAATGGGCTTAAATTGCAGCAAGTGAGGTTTGGGTTCTACATTAGGAAAAAATTCCTACCTGTCAGGGTGGTTAAGCACTAGAATAAATTGCCTAGGGAGGTTGTGGAATCTCCATCATTGGAGACTTTTAATAGCAAGTTAAACAGACACCTGTCAGGAATGGTCTTTATAATTAGTTCTGCTTTGAGTGCAGGGGACTGGACTAGATGACCTCTTGAGGTCCCTTCCAGTTCTATGATTGGGGTAGTTTGCTCTTGTGCCTGTAACATCTCTCCTGAAATCTTTTCCCTTAGACTTGTTTCCCATGGGATCTTACCTACCAATTATCTGAGTTTGCTGAAGTTTGCCTTCTCAAAGTCCAGTGTCTCTATTCTACTGTTTTCTCTCCTGCCATTCTTTAGAATCATGAATTATTATGTCATGATCACTTTCACCCAAACTGCCTTCCACCTTCAAATTCTGAAGCAGTTTCCCCCTAGATTTGATTCTGACAATTAGAACAACTTTTCACCTAGTCACTTTTTCTACCATCTGTAATAAAAAGTTGTCTCCAATGCATTTCAAGAGCTTGTTGGATAATCTGTGCCCTGCTGTATTATTTTCCCAACAGATGTCAGGGGAGTTGAATTCCCCCATCACCACCAAGTCTTTTGCATTGGAAGATTGTATTAGTTGCCTAAAAAGAGTCTCATCCACCTTTTCTTCCTGCTTCGGTGGTCTATAGTAGACCCCTACCATGACCTCACCCTTGTTTCTATTCTTTTATCCTTACCCACGAACTTTCAACAGATCTATCTCCCACTTCTATCTCAGTGAAAGTGTCTATATCTCTAACATAGAAAGCAAAACCTCCACCTTTTGCCCCCTGCCTAGTCCTTCCTAAACAAGTTGTACCCTTCTATACCAGTATTCCAGTCATGTGAGTTATCCCACCAAGATTTGGGCAGCCAGGCATTCGCCTGTAGGATGTGTCTGTCTCCGACTGTCTCCCTACCCTTGATCAGAATATAGTAAGAATTTGTTTTGAAAGGAACACACAATTGACAAATCACACTTTTACCTCCACCCATCCAGCTCTCTCCCAGTCTAGCAGTAGCCGCAGGCTCATTAGGGATCATGCAAGTGCTTTTCAAATCATACTTTTATCTACTCTTATTACAAATTACACTTAATGCCCTGATCCTGCAAACTCCTAGGCATCTGCCTAACTTTACTCAGGTGAGCAGTTCCATTGAGGTCAGTTGAACTACTCCCATGAGGAGTACAGGATATGCATACACTTTTGTTAGCATCAGTGTCACAGATTTCTGTGACAATTAACTTAGGCTTGAATAGAGACTGAGAATGGATGAGTCATTACACAAAGTAAAACTATTTCCCCATGAAGAAAAGGAGTACTTGTGGCACCTTAGAGACTAACAAATTTATTAGAGCATAAGCTTTCGTGAGCTACAGCTCACTTCATTGAATGCATCCGATGTGCTTTTCCTAAACCTGGAATCCCTAGCACAAAGACAGATCATGCCCTCCCACGGGGTAAGGGCAGGGGATTGCCCTGCCCTCTCCCACTGAAAGGCCACAGGGACCATATAGGTCCCCAGGGATCAGCATAACCATGGAGATCTATGGGAGGCTATGGCTGTGCAGCAGCCACACACCCCGACAGCTCTCCTAGAACCATGCTACCAGGGACTTTCCCATGCAGCTTCAGCTCCTCTGTCCCTCTCAGTGGGAAGCTTGTCCCAAAAGAAATACAGCCCCAGGGAATGGTCATAGGGCTGAGGGATATGGTGTGCATACTCTCTGGCTCTGCCCCTGCCCCCCAGCCTACCTAGTCTTCACCTTGTGCCCCATCCTCTGCATAGTGCTGTGCAGGCAACCAGAGGTTCCCTTTCATGCACAGATTCTGGGGGTTGGGAGGACAATCTGGACCACTGGGCGTGAACGTCAAACATCTACCATCCTATTCCAGGAGCCACAGTAACATTCATATATCATTTCCCTTTCAAATATTCTGTTATTTTTCATCTCATTTCTAGGCCCCCAACCTGCTATCACAGTCTTTGGCAGATCCAGTCCATTAAGTGCAAGAGTTAATGGGATAAACCAAAAGCCCTCATCCACCTGCTAGCCTGGAAGAGCTGGAGTGCAGCAGATGGGTGGGTGAAAGGTGTTGGGGCCTTCAAACAATTACTTTTTAGTTAAATCACGTTTTTTAAAAAGGATAGTTTTAAAGGGGGCTCCAAAGAGGTAGGATACACAAATCTGAAATATCCATATATATTCACACTGTTTGGGGAATATATATTAAAATTAAACTCACAATTTGAGAAGCATGGGAGCACATTTTGCTGGTCACTATGCACACTTTGAGCCTCAGCACTCCAGAAGTTAATGTATATTAATCCCCTGAAGCATGCTGTTGCATTGACATTAAGGAATCCCAGCTTTAAAACTGATCAAAGGAAGTAACTTTTGCCTACAGCACACAGTTAGCCCATGGAACTCACTGCCACAATATATCACGGTTTAGTAGGATTCATAAAAGGACTGGACCTTTATGTGGTGTGGCAGAGCTCTGACCTTGTCCCTGAGGGTCCCACACTTCCAGGCAGTTTATGCTAGTTTCAGAGGCTCACTGCAACCCTCCATGTAGCCCTTCTCTCTCTCTAGGGCTAGGGATACAGTCTACTGAGCCTTGTTCATCATAAGCCAGCAATGGAGGTTGGTGAGAGAATTCTCACAGTCTCTGTTGCTCCTACAGCCTCATGCCAAAACAGTTTAGCCTCCTGTCCTGACAGGGGCCTGTTTTCCCCTCCCAGGAGGTGTTTCTGTAGTGGTGGGCTGGGGGGAACCTGGGCCCACCCTCTACTCCAGGTTCTGGCCCAAGGACCCTAATGGTAGCAGCTGTTGGCAGCCAACCTTTCACTGCCAGAGTTGCTACATTTCCCTGGGCCACTTCCCCACAGCTCTCCTGCTTCGCCCTTACCAATGACTTGAGAGTGTCTTCATTAACCAACCCTTCAGCCACACTTCCTCTCCTCTGACTCCTCCCTACCTGACTGGAGTGAGCCCTTTTATATTCTCAGAGGGGCCTTAATTAGAGTCAGGTGGTCACATTAGCTTAATGGCCTCACCTGACTCTGCAGGTTAATTGGAGTCGGGTGTTCTCTTTAGCCTGGAGCAGCCTCTGCTTTGGTCAGTCAGAGAAAGGATCCCTGTTCATCCAGTGACCAGTAGACCCGCCTTCGGCTCCTCTGCTGAACCCAACTGTCACTCCCAGAGGATAGCCCCCAGAGGATAGCGCCGAAGACAGCTGGCGGCTGGATTGGGGGGACAGGGTCTACTTTAGCCATCTCACAGTTCGTACGGCTAGAGTGGCGACCCTGTTCTCCCCCGACCTATGGCTCGAGGTGCTGGGGGTCGCTGAGGCTGTGCCGGGACACCTGCTGCACCTCCGGGTCCATATGGAGGGGCTCATGGTCAATCTTGTCAACATCTATGCCCCGACATCGGGTCCGGAGTGGCTGCGTTTCTTTCAGCAGGCGTCTGCCTTCCTCGGCACCTTGGATCCTTGCGAGTGCCTGGTCCTGGGCGGGGACTTTAATACGACCCTCAAGGAGCGGGACCACTTGGGGACCGAGCAGTGCCCGGCCGCCGCGGATGTCCTCTGGGAGATAGTCGACCATCACTCCCGGGTGGACGTCTGGCGCAACCACCACCCGGACGACGTCTCGACGTTCACCTTTGTCCGGGTGGAGGTCCATCGGTCGCGCCACTCCCGGTTGGACCGCATCTACTTATCACGTTTCCACCTTTCACAGGCCCACTCCTCCAGCATTCGGCCGGCCCCATTCTCCGATCACCATTTAGCCACTGTGACAGTCTCTCTCTGTGCAGAGAGGCCGGGGCCGGCCTATTGGCATTTTAACAACAGCTTGTTGGAGGATGTGGGCTTCGTGACATCCTTCTGGGAGTTCTGGCTGGCCTGGCGAGGGCAGTGGCGTGCCTTTCCCTCGGCGCAGCGGTGGTGGGACCTAGGGAAGGTGCGCGCCCGGCTCTTCTGCCATGACTACACCCACGGCGCCAGCCAACAGAGGGATGCGGCGATAGGGCAGTTGGAATGGGAGGTCTTAGAGCTGGAGAGGCGTCTCGCCGCCAGCCCCGAGGATCCACCCCTCTGCGGAGTGTGCCGGGAGAAGTGGGAGGAGCTCCGGGACCTTGAGGACCAACGGACCCGGGGTGCCTTTGTTCGATCCCACATCCACCTCCTTCGGGAGATGGATCGCGGCTCCCGCTTCTTCTACGCCCTGGAGAAAAAGAGGGGGGCTAAAAAACATGCCATCTGCCTACTTGGCAGAAGATGGCACCCCCCTCACGGATCCGGTGGAGATGTGCGGGAGAGTGAGAGCCTTCTACGCAAGCCTTTTCTCCCCGGATCCGACCAATCCTAATGCTTGCAGAGTGCTCTGGGAGGAGCTCCCGACCGTCAGCGCGGGTGACCGAGACCGGCTAGAGCTGCCTCTCATTCTGGCCGAGTTCTCGGAAGCCCTCTGTCGCATGCCCACCAATAAATCTCCGGGCATGGACGGGCTGACCGTGGAGTTCTACCGCGTGTTCTGGGACGTCCTGGGCCCAGACCTAGTCACCATCTGGGCAGAGTCTTTGCAGAGCGGGGTCCTCTCTCTTTTGTGCAGGTGAGCTGCGCTTGCCTTATTGCCAAAGAAGGGGGACCTCCGCGATTTACAAAATTGGCGTCCCGTCTCCCTCCTCAGCATGGACTACAAAGTCATGGCAAAAGCAATCTCGCTGTGGCTAGGGTCCGTGCTGGCGGACGTGGTCCACCCAGACCAGACCTACAACGTCCTGAGCCACAGCATCTTCGACAGCCTATATCTGGTCCGGGACCTTTTGGAACTTGGGTGTAGGGATGGTCTGTCGTTCACCCTCCTGTCCCTGGATCAGAAGAAGGCATTTGACAGGGTGGATCTCCTGAGCACTCTGCAAGCTTTTGGCTTTAGACCCCAGTTTGTGGGTTTTCTCCGGGCGCTGTACGCCTCTGCAGAGTGTCTGGTCAGGCTCAACTGGACCCTGACCGAACCGGTCAGCTTCGGGCGAGGAGTATGGCAGGGGTGCCCCCTCTTGGGCCAGCTGTACGCTCTGGCGATCGAGCCCTTCCTCTGTCTCCTCCAAAGGAGGTTGACAGGGTTGGTGCTGCGGGAGCCGGAGCTGCGGCTGGCGTACGCTGATGACGTGCTCCTCGTGGTCCAGGACCCGGGCGACTTGGCGCGGGTGGAAGCTTGCCAGGCCGTTTACTCGGCAGCCTCCTCCACCCGGGTCAACTGGGTTAAGAGCTCTGGCCTGGTGGTAGGGGACTGGTGGCAGGCGAGCTCCCTCCCACCCGCGCTTCAGGCCATCCGGTGGAGTGCGGTTCCATTGCTCTATCTCGGCGTTTACCTTTCTGCCACGCATCCCTCTCCGCCAGAGAACTGGCACGGTTTAGAGGTCAGGGTGGTAGAGCGGTTCCAGAGATGGACAGGACTACTCTGGTGTTTCTCCCTTTGGGGGAGGGCGCTGGTGCTTAATCAGTCCTTAATCAGTTAATTAGTCCTGTCCATGCTCTGGTACCGGCTCAACACCCTGGTCCCGGCCCCAGATTTTCTGGTCAACCTCCGGCCGTTGACTCTGGAGTTCTTCTGGTCAGGACTGCACTGGGTCTCTGCAGGGATCCTCCATCTACCCCTGGAGGAGGGAGGGCAGGGCCTGAAGTGTTTTCGCACTCAGGTCTGTGTCTTCCGCCTCCAGGCCCTGCAGAGGTTCCTTTATGTTGCAGGTAGTCCAGCATGGAGCGTATTGGCGCACACCTTCCTGTGCCGCCTCCAGGGGCTCCGATACGACCGGCAGCTCCTTTATCTCCATCTGAGAGGTCTTCCGCGAGACCTCTCCGAGCTGCCGGTTTTCTACCAGGACCTCCTCCGGACCTGGAAACTGTTCGCAATGACCAGGTCCATGGCGGCCTCCGTGGGGGCAGATCTCCTCGCAGAGCCCCTGCTACACAACCCCCAGCTCCGTGTGCAGGTGGTGGAGTCCCCCGCGGTGCGCCGGAGGTTGGTCCTGGCAGAAGTCACCAGAGTCAGAGACCTCCTAGACTACGACCGGGGAGACTGGCTGGATCCCCTGATGCTTGCTCAGCGCATGGGGCTCTCCAGACCTCGTACTCCCCTGCGCGTACTTCAGGAGATGGGGATATCAGTTGGTGGCTCCTTCACGGGGCCGTGAGCACGGGTGTCTTCTTGGCGCGGTTCACCCCAATCCCGGAAACCTTCCCCTTTTGCAGCATGAGGGAAACCCTGGCGCACATATACCTGGAGTGCGCCAGGCTTCAGCCCCTATTCCGGCTCCCCACAAATATTTTGTTAAGATTTTGGTTACACTTTTTCCCTCACCTCCTTATCTATGCACTCCCTATCCATGGCCCCACTAAGTCATGGGACCCCCTGGTCAACCTCCTCCTGGCCCTGGCTAAAGTGGCCATCTATAAAACCAGAGTGAGGAGGTTGGCCGATGGAGTCTCCTGTGACTGTGGGGCCTATTTCCGATCCTCCATCCGTTCACGTCTCCGGGCAGAGTTCCTCTGGGCGGCGTCTGCTGACTCCCTTGACACCTTCGCGGAGCAGTGGGCGCTGTCCGGGGTTCTCTGCTTGGTGTCCCCGTCCGGTTCCCTTCGTTTGACCCTTTGACCGCACCCATGTCCCTGTTGTTCATTAGTTGTCCTCTGTAATTATTTGGCTTTCCAGGTCTTGTGGACCCCCCTCTTAGGCTGGGAGGGATCCTTTAGCAGTGGATGGGCTTCGCCCGCCCACTTCCTGGATCCCAATACGGCTCCTCTGCTGAACCCGACTGGCTGGAGGGAGATTCCTGCTCCTGCTGCTGGGCCTTGGGCTCTTGCTGCTGCTGCCGCCGCTCTAGCTGCTCCCCTTGCTGGGCCAGACACCACCCCCACCCTCTCCGTCTCCGCTCCCTGGATGCTGGCCAGCTGCTGGAACCCCCCTCCCCACCCTTGGTTGCTGCTGCTCCAGCTACAGCCCCTTGCGGGGGGGCCTGCTGGCCCACTCCCCGGAGGAGGGGAGTGAGGGACCCCAGCCCTAGCTGTTGCTGGTATGGACGCCACCACCATCACCACCTGTGAGGGGTCCTTTCTGCCAGCCTGGCCACCGGGCTGCCGCCTGGAGCTGCTGCTGCCTTTGCTGCCCGGGAGCTGCTGGCGCCCCGGGGAGGAGAAGAAGAGGAACATCTGCTGCTGGGGGAGCGCGCAGGGACTCTGCCAACCACTGTGGAGGGGGCCTTAAGACTGAGTAACTTTTGAACTGTGCTCGGGTGGTGGGGGTTTTGACTGTGTTTGTGGGGACACAGGGGGTGTGGTGTGGAGCCTGCCCCCTAGTCCATCCGTGTCTCTCCCCACCACCACCACCACCACCACCAATGTCATCACTGCCCCCTCCACCACCCACTGTGGATGCTTATCATCTGCCTCAAGCTCCTGCCCCTGGGACTCGGCTGCTTGCTGGGCCGGCCGCGCCCTTTCCCCACCTTTTGGGCCTGAAGCAGCAGCCAGCCCAAACTGACTTTGTGCAAGCGCACATGAGCGCACGTGCCCCCCCTTGGGCTGACCCCCCTTCAGGAAGCCCCAAGATTTGTCCCTTGCTACCTGTCCCATTTGGCCCTTGCAGCCTTTTGCCCCCCTTTACCCCAGCACCTCGCTAGCTTCAGTTTGTTTGCCTGCCCCGCCCTTTTCCCTCTGCAGCTTTTGTTTCTTTGCCCCTCCCTGGCCTCTGAGCTAGCTCCTTGGTTCCCTGTCCCACCTCCAGCCTGGTTCTCCTCCCTCCCCACGTGGTACCCCTGCCCTGATTGGCCCCTTACTCAGTACGCCCATGCCCCCTCCCAGGCGCTTGTGCACTTTCCCTCTTTAAGCTTGCCCCTATCTCACTGCACCCCCCTAAGTTTGTTATGACCCCCCTCTCCTAGTGCAGCTAGAGGAGCCGGATTCCCATCCTGAGTCAGTGACTGCCCCCCACGAGCACATGATAGCCCCCCTGTCCAGCCCACCCCTTTTGGCGCCCTCCACCCCTGCCTGCAGCCTAGCGGGGAGGAGTGGTCGACCTGCCTTCCCTTCCCCTTCTCTCTCTGGTGTTTTCCCCTCCCTCCACGCTCATTATGGCAGGAGACATGGTGGGAGGGGCCCCTCCAGCAGCCACAGCTGCCCCCCCATCTGCCTCTCCGTCACCCCCCCAAGCATCTACCTCCACTGCCAAACCATCTTCCACAGCCCCCGCTGGGGCGCCAGCAGCGACGGGCACAGGGGTGACCTCCGCTGCTGCCACGTCCTCCCCGCCTCAGATTCTGGGAGAGCCCCCCAGCCAGCAGGAAGGGCCAGGGGGAGAAGAAGGAGAAGGGCCACGCTAAAAAGACCAGGCCCTCCATGGCAGGGGCTGCCCCCAATGCCCAGGCCCCACCACAGGCTGGGGCGTCCCTCCCCGCTGTTCCCTCCACCAGCTCTGCGGGTGTCCCTCCCCGAGCCCCCAGGGCGTACGCCCAGGTGGCGGCAGCCCCCCCACCTGCCGTTACGTCATCTCTCCCGCCCATCACCTCCACTACCATCTATAGCGGCCGGGACCCCTTTCCCACCATGACCAGGAAGCACGGCATCAGTTGTCTCCTGGTGCCTGCCTCGCCCCACGTGGAGGCTTACATGCAGGCGTTGGCGAGGGTGGTGGGGCCCACAGCTATTGTGGCGGCCTCCAAAATGTATGGCAAGGTCGTCTTCTTCTTAACATCGGAGGCCGCCGCCCAGGAGGCGGTGGAGAAGGGCCTGGCGATGGGGGGACTGTTCATCCCCCTGGAGCCGCTAGAGGACCTGGGCGTCCGCCTGGTCCTGACCTCCGTCCCTCCCTTTCTCCCCAATTCCGCCCTGTTTCCCGCCCTTTCTACCTTGGGAAAGCCCATCTCTGTCATCAGCCCTCTCCCGTTGGGCTGCAAAGACCCCGCCCTCCGTCACGTCCTCTCGTTCCGCCGGCAAGTGCAGCTTCAACTGCTGCCAGTGGTGCATGACAGAGAGTTCTTGAGGGGTCATTCTTGGTCGCCTACCAGGGGGCCCATTACAGGTGCATTATTCCATGGGGGAGGCCCGGTGCTACCTTTGCCGGGTGATGGGGCATGTCCGGAAGGACTGCCCCTTGGCCCGGCAAGGAGGGGCATCTGGGACCCCCGAGTCCCAGCAGGGCGCCAGCCCCGTCATCGCCATCACCCCGGCGCCCGGAGCAGCCCCTCCTACTCAGTCCACCAGTGCTCCCGCTCAGGCCCAAGGGGTGCTTCCCCCAGCACGACCAGACGAGCAGGAAAGCCCCACCTCTGCTGCCTACAGTCCAGCGGAGCCCCTAGAGGAGGGTGTGGTAGGGATACCGCTGAGCGTGGGAGAGGGCCCACCCCAGGGGGATTCTTCCCTCCCTCATGCTGCTCCACCGCTGCCTCCCATGGTCCCTGAGCCATCGCCCCTGCCCCCCGATCCGACCCCTGTTAGCTGGCCCCCGGATGATGCCATGGAGGGGTGGGCCCTAGTTCAGGGGAAGCGGGGCAAGCGGAAGGCTCAAGCTCCGCTCCTTTCCGCCAATCCAGAAGCCCCCTGGAAGACCAGAAAAGGGGGCACCAATGCTGAGCCTTCTGCCTTGCCCACTGGTACCGGCTGGGGAAGACGTGGCAGCACGGGAGGGCAGTACCACTCCTCCATTGGAGTCCCTTCCCTCCAAGGCCCCCAACGGAGCCCCTCCTGCCCCGTTACCATCTGGAGTCCCTGTGAGCCCCGAGGCGAGCATCACTTCGGACATTGGCAGGGGGAACTCCAGGGTAGTGGAAGGAGAGCTCCTTTTCCATCTACAAGTTGATCGAGACCCTGGGTCTGACCCCGGTCACCCAGGGGGAGGACGACCCTCTGCCAGCGGACCTCGATCTGAGCAACCTCACCCGGCCCCCCCTTCTCCATGCTCGCTAACCGTTGCTTCCGCTCCCGCCTCCGAGGGTTCCCTGGGCTCCTCCATCTGTCCGGCCACGGGTGACACCCTGCTGACGGTCACCAAGCCTACTGAGGCAACGGCCGGTGCCATGCGGCTGGGATCCAAGCCCCATGGGATGTCCCTCATGGGCGTGGGGCAACCGACCTCCTTCCTGGGCAGGGACCCCACTGACGATGCCGTGGCTACTATGCTGGCCATGGAGCCAGAGCCCGACATCACGGAGAGCCCCCTTCCCACCCCCCCAAATTCCTGAGCTTGACCGAGAGGGGCCATTTCCCAGTGGCCTGGCTACCGGGGCCCAGGATCTTGCCTTTGCCCCTCTCCCTGACTCTGCTCCTGATCCCTGCCCTGCTCCTATTCTGGATCTCTGCCCTGCCCCTGATGCCAACCCCGTCCCTGTCCCCTCCACCTCCCGTGAGACCATTGCCACCTCTGAGGCCATCATCTCCTTGCTCCCAGAGGATAGCCCGCAGGGAGGGACCTCTGTATTTCCCTGTTCTGACTCACCGGGGCTGCTATCTTCCCTCTGCCACCCACAATTGAGCCGGGGTTTGAGGGCAGCCACGTGGCGCCAGCCCATCGGGCGCCACTTCAGGGGTCCACCCCTTGCCTGCCCATTTTGGTGGGCCATGGGGTTGTGTCAGTGTTCCCCCTGGAGGAAAGCCGGGGGCTAGTGACCCCAGCCCCCCATACACTGCAAGAGGAGCTGCGGGAGTTCCTTGAGAACGTCCGTGGTTCCGGTAACAAGGTGCAGCTCTCTCTCCAGCGATGGGGGGACTTCCATCAAATCCTCCAGGCCGCGAGGGCCCTCATGGGGGAGGGTAAACGGACCGGGAAGCAGGGCACTGCGGCCTACCAGCAGGTCCGCCTCTTCCGTGACTCTTTACTCACCTACGGGGTAGGTCATGGACTGTTGCGCAGCCCTTTGGGGATCCCCTCCAGCCCTCCTCATAACACCTCTTACCATCGCAATGTTGAACACCTGCGGCTGTAGGATGGGTCTCCGCAGGTCCCAGGTGCTCTCCTTCCTTCGGGGGGGGGGGGTACTCTGTGGTTTTCCTTCAGGAGACCCATACGGTTCCGACCGCCGAAGACATCTGGCGGCTGGATTGGGGGGACAGGGTCTACTTTAACCATCTCACAGTTTGTACGGCTGAAGTGGTGACCCTGTTCTCCCTTGACCTACAGCCCGAGGTGCTGGGGGTCGCTGAGGCTGTGCCGGGCTGCCTGCTGCACCTCCGGGTCCGTATGGAGAGGCTTGTGGTCAACCTCGTTAACATCTATGCCCCAACATTGGGCCCGGAGCGGCTACAATTCTATCAGCAGGTGTCCACCTTCCTCGGCACCTTGGATCCTCGCGAGTTCCTGGTCCTGGGAGGGGACTTTAACACCACCCTCGAGGAGCGGGACCGCTTGGGGACCGATCAGTGCCCGGCCGCAGCGGACGTCCTCCAGGAGATAGTTGAACACCACTCCCTGGGTGGACGTCTGGTGCGACCACCACCCGGACGACACTTGCACGTTCACCTTTGTCCGGGTGGAGTGCCATTGGTCGCGCTATTCCCAGTTGGACCACATTTATTTTTCACGCTTCCACCTTTCACGAGCCCAATCCTCCAGCATCCGGCCGGCCCCATTTTCTGACCATCATTTAGCCACCGTGACAGCCTCCCTCTGTGTGGAGAGGCCGGGGCCGGCCTATTGGCATTTCAACAACAGCTTGCTGGAGGATTCGGGCTTCATGGCAAACTTCCAGGGATTCTATCTGGCCTGGCGAGGGCAGCGGCGTGCCTTTCCCTCGGCACAGCGTTGGTGGGACCTTTGGAAGGTGCGCGCCCAGCTCTTCTGCCGTGACTACACCCAGGCGCCAGCCGACGGAGGAATGCAGCGATAGAGCAGTTGGAACAGGAGGTCTTAGAGCTGGAGAGGCATCTGACAGCTGCAGTGGCACAGGAGCTAGCAAACAGAGCTGTAAACAGGGGAGTTTGAAAGGGGAGTTTGTATTGTGGTGCTTGTTTGGGGTTTGCTTTTGCTGGGGGGGGGTCTTTTTGGTGTGGCTTGTGTTTCCCAGATTATCAGGACTTAGGTGGGAAGGCGATGACAGATACGGAGGCAGCTGTGGGAGTGACTCCTGTAGTGGAAGACACATTGAGGATGACTGGATGTGGAAGCTGTGGTATGTACGTGATCCTGGAGGGAGGACCTGGTAAGAGTTTTTTCTGCATGAAATGCCGTCTGATAGAGCTGATGGAGGAAAAGATCCGAGGTTTGGAGATGCAGGTGGAAAGTCTGGTTGAGTTTAGGAAGGGGTTTGAGCAGATGATGGAGCAAAGATATGAGGTATCTGAAGGGAAAAGCTCAGACTTACAGATGAAAGCAGGGTTGGGGAATTTTGAGGGGAGACTGGGTGAGGAAAGTGATCAGTGGAAGCATGTGACTAAAAGAACCAGGCAGAGGAAAAGACGGGCGAGTGAAGGAGAAATAGAGCTTAGGAATAGGTTTGCAGAGTTGGAAAATGAAGAAGGGGCTCAGCAGGTACTTGTTGAAGGTGGAAGGGTAAGGAAGAAGAGAAGAGAGGCTAGTCCTATAGGAAAAGCGGAAGAGTCAAGGGAGACTACACCAAATATGAGCCCCAGGAGGATACAGGATGGGTTGAAGAGGATTATAAGGGAAAATAGGAATGGAAAGAACTTGCAGCCAGAGGGAACAGGGGAGAGACTGGAGAATAGCACCGTCACCAGGAAAAGGCAGGTCTATGTGATAGGGGACTCTTTATTGAGAAGAATAGACAGGCCTGTAACTAGAGCTGATCCTGAGAATAGAAGGGTGTGCTGTCTTCCAGGTGCTAAGATATGGGATGTAGACCTGAGGTTGAAAAGGATCCTAAAGGGAGCGGGAAAGAATCCCCTAATTATCCTTCATGTGGGAACAAATGATACAGCTAGATTCTCGCTGGAAAGTATTAAGGGAGACTATGCTAGGCTGGGGAAGATGCTTAAGGAAATTGAGGCTCAGGTGATCTTTAGCGGGATCCTTCCTGTTCCTAGAGAAGGGTAACAAAGGTGTGACAAGATTATGACTGTCAACAGATGGCTTAGGCAGTGGTGCTATAAGGAGGGCTTTGGGATGTATGGCCACTGGGAGGCATTCACAGACAGAGGACTGTTCTCTCGGGATGGACTTCATCTGAGTAGGGAAGGAAATAGACTTCTAGGATCGAGGCTGGCACAACTGATAAAGAGAGCTTTAAACTAAGAATTTGGGGGAGATGGTTGGGAGATGTCCAGGTAATCTCCACGCCAGATTTTAGCATTGAGAGGGAAGAAGACGAAGTAAGAAAGGATACAGCCGTGGGTAGGAGAATGTATATAAGGAGCGAGGGCGGTGTGGATACTAGTCTAATAGGTTATACTGGTTGTAGAATGACTGTGCCTAATATGGTACAAAATGTGAGCGAGACCAAACAGCAAAAATTAAGATGTTTGTACACCAATGCGAGGAGCCTAGGTAACAAAATGGAGGAACTAGAGCTACTGGTGCAGGAAGTGAAACCAAATATTATAGTGATAACAGAAACATGGTGGAATAGTAGTCATGACTGGACTACAGGTATTGAAGGGTATGTACTGTTTAGAAAGACAGAAACAAAGGTAAAGGTGGTGAAGTAGCATTGTATATCAATGATGAGGTAGAATGTAAAGAAATAAGAAGCGATGCAATGGATAAGACAGAGTCCGTCTGGGCAAAAATTACATTGGGGAAGAAAACTAGTAAAGCCTCTCCTACGATAGTGCTTGGGGTGTGCTATAGACCTCCGGGATCTAATTTGGATATGGATAGAGCCCTTTTTAATGTTTTTAATAAAGTAAATACTAATGGAAACTGTGTGATCATGGGAGACTTTAACTTCCCAGATATAGACTGGAGGACCAGTGCTAATAATAATAATAGGGCTCAGATTTTCCTAGATGCGATAGCTGATGGATTCCTTCATCAAGTAGTTGCTGAACCGACTAGAGGGGATGCCATTTTAGATTTAATTTTGGTGAGTAGCGAGGACCTCATAGAAGAAATGGTTGTAGGGGATAATCTTGGCTCAAGTGATCATGAGCTAATTCAGTTCAAACTGAATGGAAGGATTAACAAAAATAAATCTGCAACTAGGGTTTTTGATTTCAAAAGGGCTGACTTTCAAAAATTAAGGAAATTAGTTAGGGAAGTGGATTGGACTGAAGAATTTATGGATCTAAAGGTAGAGAAGGCCTGGGATTACTTTAAATCAAAGCTGCAGAAGCTATCGGAAGCCTGTATCCCAAGAAAGGGGAAAAAATTCATAGGAAGGAGTTGTAGACCAAGCTGGATGAGCAAGCATCTTAGAGAGGTGATTAAGAAGAAGCAGAAAGCATACAGGGAGTGGAAGATGGGAGGGATCAGCAAGGAAAGCTACCTAATTGAGGTCAGAACATGTAGGGATAAAATGAGACAGGCTAAAAGTTGAGTCGAATTGGACCTTGCAAAGGGAATTAAAACCAATAGTAAAAGGTTCTATAGCCATATAAATAAGAAGAAAACTAAGAAAGAAGAAGTGGGGCCGCCAAACACTGAGGTTGGAGTGGAGGTTAAAGATAATCTAGGCATGGCCCAATATCTAAACAAATACTTTGCCTCAGTCTTTAATAAGGCTAAAGAGGATCCTAGGGATAATGGTAGCATGACAAATGGGAATGAGGATATGGAGGTAGATATTACCATATCTGAGGTAGAAGCGAAACTGAAACAGCTTAATGGGACTAAATCGGGGGGCCCAGATAATCTTCATCCAAGAATATTAAAGGAATTGGCACCTGAAATTGCAAGCCCATTAGCAAGAATTTTTAATGAATCTGTAAACTCAGGAGTAGTACCGAATGATTGGAGAATTGCTAATATAGTTCCTATTTTTAAGAAAGGAAAAAAAAGTGATCCGGGTAACTACAGGCCAGTTAGTTTGACATCTGTAGTATGCAAAGTCCTGGAAAAAATTTTGAAGGAGAAATTAGTTAAGGACATTGAAGTCAATGGTAAATGGGACAAAATACAACATGGTTTTACAAAAGGTAGATCGTGCCAAACCAACCTAATCTCCTTTTTTAAAAAAGTAACAGATTTTTTAGATAAAGGAAATGCAGTGGATCTAATTTACCTAGATTTCAGTAAGGCATTTGATACTGTGCCACATAGGGAATTATTAGTTAAATTGGAGAAGATGGGGATCAATATGAACATCAAAAGGTGGATAAGGAATTGGTTAAAGGGGAGACTGCAACGGGTCCTACTGAAAGGCAAACTGTCAGGTTGGAGGGAGGTTACCAGTGGAGTTCCTCAGGGATCGGTTTTGGGACCAATCTTATTTAATCTTTTTATTACTGACCTTGGCACAAAAAGTGGGAGTGTGCTAATAAAGTTTGCAGATGATACCAAGCTGGGAGGCATTGCCAATTCGGAGAAGGATCGGGATATTATACAGGAGGATCTGGATGATCTTGTAAACTGGAGTAATGGTAATAGGATGAAATTTAATAGTGAGAAGTGTAGGGTTATGCATTTAGGGATTAATAACAAGAATTTTAGTTATAAGTTGGGGACACATCAATTAGAAGTAAGGGAAGAGGAGAAGGACCTTGGAGTATTGGTTGATCATAGGATGACTATGAGCTGCCAATGTGATATGGCTGTGAAAAAAGCTAATGCGGTTTTGGGATGCATCAGGAGAGGCATTTCCAGTAGGGATAAGGAGGTTTTAGTACCGTTATACAAGGCACTGGTGAGACCTCACCTAGAATACTGTGTGCAGTTCTGGTCTCCCATGTTTAAAAAGGATGAATTCAAACTGGAACAAGTACAGAGTAGGGCTACTAGGATGATCCCAGGAATGGAAAACTTGTCTTATGAAAGGAGACTTAAGGAGCTTGGCTTGTTTAGCCTAACTAAAAGAAGGTTGAGGGGAGATATGATTGCTCTCTATAAATATATCAGAGGGATAAATATAGGAGAGGGAGAGGAATTATTTCAGCTCAGCACCAATGTGGACACAAGAACAAATGGGTATAAACTGGCCACCAGGAAGTTTAGACTTGAAATGAGACGAAGGTTTCTAACCATCAGAGGAGTGAAGTTTTGGAATAGCCTTCCAAGGGAAGCAGTGGGGGCAAAAGATCTATCTGGTTTTAAGATTCTACTCGATAAGTTTATGGAGGAGATGGTATGATGGGATAATGGGATTTTGGTAAGTAATTGATCTTTAAATATTCAGGGTAAATAGGCCTAATCCCCTGAGATGGGATATTAGATGGATGGGATCTGAGTTACCCAGGAAAGAATTTTCTGTAGTATGTGGCTGGTGAATCTTGCCCATATGCTCAGGGTTTAGCTGATCGCCATATTTGGGGTCGGGAACGAATTTTCCTCCAGGGCAGATTGGAAGAGGCCCTGGAGGTTTTTCGCCTTCCTCTGTAACATGGGGCATGGGTCACTTGAGGGAGGCTTTTTTGCTCGTTGAAGTCTTTAAAGCATGATTTGGGGACTTCAATAGCTCAGACATAGGTGAGATTTTTCGTAGGAGTGGGTGGGTGAGATTCTGTGGCCTGCGCTGTGCAGGAGGTCAGACTAGATGATCAGAATGGTCCCTTCTGACCTTAGTATCTATGAATCTATGAATCTGGCCACCATCCCGAGGATCTGCCCCTCTGCAGAGCGTGCTGGGAGAAGCGGGAGGAGCTCGGGGCCCTTGAAGATCATCGGGCCCGAGGCACCTTTGTTCGATCCCACATCCATATCCTTCAGGAGATGGATCGCGGCTCCCGGTTCTTCTATCCCCTGGAGAAAAGGAGGAGAGCCAAGAAGCACCTCACCTGCCTTCTAGCAGAGGATGGCACCCCCTTCATGGATCCGGTGGAGATGTGCGGGAGGGCGAGAACCTTCTACGTAAGCCTTTTCTCCCCAGATCCGACTGATCCTAACACTTGCAGAGTGCTCTGGGAGGAGCTTCTTACGGTCAGCACAGGCGACCGAGACTGGCTAGAGCTGCCTCTCACTCTGGTCGAGTTCTCAGAAGCCCTCCCTCACATACCCACCAATAAATCTCCGGGCATGGACGGGCTGACCGTGGAGTTCTACCGTGTGTTCTGGGACATCCTCAGCCCAGACCTAGTTACCATCTGAGCCAAGTCTTTGCAGAGCGGGGTCCTCTTTCTTTCATGCAGGTGAGCCGTGCTTGCCTTATTGCCAAAGAAGGAGGACCTCCACGATTTACGAATTTGGCGTCCCCTGTCACTCCTAGGCATGGACTACAAAGTCGTAGCAAAAGCCATCTTGCTGCGGCTAGGGTCCGGGCTGGCGGACATGGTCCACCCAGACCAGACCTACACCATCCCGGGCCACAGCATCCTTGACAACCTGTACCTGGTCAGGGTCGTCTTGGAACTCTGGTGTAGGGATGGTCTGTTGTTCACTCTCCTGTCCTTGAATCAGGAGAAGGCGTTCGACAGGTGGACCACGGTTATCTCCTGAGGACTCTGCGACCATTTGGCTTCGAACCCCAGTTTGTGGGTTTTCTCTGGGTGCTATACGCCCCCGCAGAGTGTCTGGTCAGGCTCAACTGGACCCTGACCAAACCGGTCAGCTTCGGGTGAGGAGTACAGCAGGGGTCCCCCCTCTTTGGCCAGCTGTACACTCTGGCAATCGATCCCTTCCTCTGTCTCCTCCGTAGGAGGTTGACAGGGTTGGTGCTGCGGCTGGTCCCGTCAGCATACGCCGACAACATGCTCCTCGTGGTCCAGGACCCGGGCGACTTGGCATGGGTGGAGGCTTGCCAGGCCATCTATTCAGCAGCCTCCTCCGCATGATTTAGAGGGCCGGGTGGTAGAACGGCTCCAGAAATGGACAGGACTACTCCGGTGTCTCTCCCTTCGAGGGAGAGCTCTGGTGCTTAATCAACTAGTCCTGTCCATGCTCTGGTACCGGCTCAACACCCTGATCCCGGCCCCGGGTTTCCTGGCCAACCTCCGGACATCGATTCTGGAGTTCTTTTGGTCAGGACTGCACTGGGTCCCTGCAGGAGTTCTCCATCTATCCCTGGATGAGGGAGGGCAGGGCCTGAAGTGTCTGCACACTCAGATCCATGTCTTCCACCTCCAGGCCCTGCAGAGGCTCATTTATGGTGCAGGTAGTCCGGCGTGGAGCATACTGGCGCACGCCTTCCTGCGCCGCTTCCGAGGGCTCCGATATGACTGGCAACTCCTTTATCTCCATCTGAGAGGTCTTCGGTGAGACCTCTCTGGGTTGCCGGTCTTCTACCAGGACCTCCTCCGGACCTGGAAACTGTTCTCAGCGACCAGGTCCGTGGTGGCCACCATGGTGCGCTAGAGGTTGTTCCCCCTTGGTGCGTCAAAGGTTGGTCCTAGCAGAAGTCACCAGATTCGGAGACCTCCTGGACTATGACCGGGGAGACTGGCTGGATCCCCTAATGCTCGATCAGCGCATGGGCTCTCCAGGCCTCATACTCCCCGACGCATACTTCAGGAGGTGAGGGCCGCTTTGCCGCCCGCGGCTTGAGTTTACCTCGACCAGGTCCTAAGAGAGGGCGCGCCCCGCCCACCCCAGGCCCTTCGGACCTTTGATTGCGCCCATGCCCCGTGGACCCAACCGACCCGCTCCCCCCCATCCCTTCACTGTGAGCCGGCTGCACGATTTGCAGCCGGTCCGTTTCCAGACCGTGCCAAGGAAACATCTATACACGCTCGTTGTCCACACCCTTTGCGCCCTCACCCTCATGTGCCGCCTTGACACAAAGTGGCGGGACCTCCTGCCACCTTTAGAGGGTGAGACTCCCCGGTGGACTAGCCTATATTCCTCCCCGGTCCTGAGGCCCACCGGGGATATCAGTTGGCAGCTCTTTCACTTGGCATGAGCATGGGCATGTACTTGGCGCAGTTCACACCTATCCCAGACACCTGCCCCTTTTGCAGCATGAGGGAAACCCTAGCACACATATACCTGGAGTGCGCCAGGCTGCAGCCCCTATTCCGGCTCCTCACAAATATTTTGTTAAGATTTTGGTTACACTTTTTCCCTCACCTCCTTATCTATGCACTCCCTATCCATGGCCCCACTAAGTCATGGGACCCCCTGGTCAACCTCCTCCTGGCCCTGGCTAAAGTGGCCATCTATAAAACCAGGGTGAGGAGGTTGGCCGATGGAGTCTCCTGTGACTGTGGGGACTATTTCCGATCCTCCATCCGTTCACGCCTCCAGGCAGAGTTCCTCTGGGTGGCATCCACTGACTCCCTTGCCACCTTCGAGGAGCAGTGAGTGCTGTCCGGGGTTCTCTGCTCGTTGTCCCCATCCAGTTCCGTTTGCTTGATACTTTGACCACACTCCTGTCCCTGTTATTTCATTAGTTGTCCCCCGTAATTATTTGGTTTTCCATGTCCTGTAGACCCCCCTCTTAGGCTGGGGGGGTCCTTTAGCAGTGGATGGGCTTTGCGCGCCCACTTCTTGGATCCCAATAAGGGCTACTCTGCTGTACCCAACTGGCCTGGGTTTATCACAGTGGATATAAACACTCATGCTTTAGGGAGGGGTTCTCAATGTCTTTTTGCTGGGACCCCATCAGCAAACACAGAGAATTGGTAGGTAAGATCCCATGGGAAGCAAGTTTAAGGTAAAAGATTTCAGGAGAGTTGGCAGTTTTTTAAAGAGATGTTACAGGCACAAGAGCAAACTACCTCAATCATAGAATCATAGAACTGGAATGGACCTCAAGAGGTCATCTAGTCCACTCCCCTGCACTCAAAGCAGGACTAATTATCTAGACCATCCCTGACAGACATTTGTCCAACCTGCTCTTAAAAATACCCAATGATGGAGATTCCAGAACCTCCCTAGGCCACAGGCGCCAACTTTTGTCGGCGCTGGTGGGTGCTCATGCCCACCCCTGCCCCCTCCACTCCACCCCTCCCTACTGGATCCCTCCCCAAACTCCTGCCCCAGCCTCACCACCTCCCCCAAGGACACTGCGTTCCCCCTCCTCTCCCCTCCCTCCCATGCTTGCTGCGCAAAACAGCTGTTTTGCAGTGCAAGTGCTGGGAGGGAGGGGGGAGAAGCAGGACCCAGCGGCACGCTCAGGGGAGGAGGTGGAGCGAAATGGAGGTAGAAGTGAGCTGGGGCAGGGTGGGGAGCTGCCGGTGGGTGCAGAGCACCCACCAATTTTTCCCCATGGTGCTCCAGCCCCGGAACACTCACAGAGTCGGCGCCTATGCCCTAGGCAATTTATTCCAGTGCTTAACCACCCTGACAGTTAGGAAGTTTTTCCTAATGTCCAACCTAAACCACCCTTGCTGCAATTTAAGCCCATTGCTTCTTGTCCTATCCTCAGAGGTTAAGAAGAACAATTTTTCTCCCTCCTCCTTGTAACAGCCTTTTACATACTTGACAATTGTAATCATGTCCCCTCTCAGTCTTCTCTTCTCCAGACTAAACAAACCCCACTTTTTCAATCTTCCCTCATAGGTCATGTTTTCTAGACGTTTAATCATTTTGTTGCTCTTGTCTGGTCTTTCTCCAATTTGTCCACATCTTTCCTGAAATGTGGTGCCCAGAACTGGACACAAGACTCCAGATGAGGCCTAATCAGCGCAGAGTAGACCAGAAGAATTACTTTTCGTGTCTTGCTTACAACACTCGTGCTAACATATCCCAGAATGATGTTTTCTTTTTTTGCAACAGTGTTACACTGTTGACTCATATTTAGCTTGTGATCCACTATGACCCCCAGATCCCTTTCTGCAGTACTCCTTCCTAGGCAGTCATTGTCTATTTTGTATGTGTGCAACTGATTCTTCCTTCCTACATGGAGTACTTTTCATTTGTCCTTATTGAACTTCAGACTATTTCTCCAGTTTGTCCCGATCATTTTGAATTTTAATCCTACCCTCCAAATCACATGCAACCTCTCCCAGCTTGGTATCATCCACAAACTTTATAAGTGTACTCTCTCTATGCCATTATCTAAATCATTGATGAAGATATTGAACGGAACTGGACCCAGAACTGATCCCCACAGGACTCCATTCGTTATGCCCTTCCAGCATGACTGTGAACCACTGATAACTACTCTCTGGGAATGGTTTTCCAACCAGTTATGCACCCACCTTATATTTGCTCCATCTAGATTGTATTTCCCTCGTTTGTTTATGAAAAGGTCATGTGAGACAGTATCAAAAGCCTTACTTAAAGTCAAAATATACTATATCTACCACTTCCCACTGATCCACAAGGCTTGTTAGCTTTCTTTGGGTATCAGATTGATTTGACACTATTTGTTCTTGACAAATCCATGCTGACTGTTACTTATCACCTCATTATCTTCTAGATGTTTGCATATTGATTTCTTAATTATTTGCTCCATTATTTTTCCAGGTACAGAAGTTAAGATGACTAGTCTGTAATTCCCCGGGTTGTCCTTATTTCTCTTTTTATAGATGGGCACTAGATTTGCCCTTTTCCAGTCTTCTGGAATGTCTCTCTGTGACGTTGCACTATATATGTTTGTTTATAAGTGTGGATATGATGTAACTGGAACATGCTTTATGCAAAAATTCTCTTAAGGTATCATTACAAAGTTTATGATCTACTGAGTGTGTTCATCCTATTTGTATGTATGTATCATTTATCATCTAAAACTAGAAATCAGAAGTATAACACTGAGGTCCTTTTGTAATTATGCAAAATGTGGGCCATTAATGGTGGCTTAGAATCTTGATGACTCCCATTGTCTGGGACAATTGATTGTAGATGTCTCTGTTTACCTGCAAGTCTCCACTGTATACATGCGGGCCAGTCCTCGAGGAATGGAGGGGGCTCACAGGACATGTGATCATGTCACCTGAACTGGAATCCATCTTTAACCTGGTGCTTTTCCATTTAGAAGGAGATGTGGGAACCCAGAGAGAGACAAAGGATTCCCGCCTTCTGCCAAAGCTATAAAAGGTGGTGGGACAGAGCAAAGGGTCCCAGTCATTTGGAATCTTCTGCTTTCCACCTAAGATGCCTGCTGGAACTAACAAGGTCTGTATCAGGCGAAAGGATTGGTCTCAGACTAGGAAGGAGTCTAGTCTGTGAAAGAAGCTTATTGGAACATCTCTGAGGGTGAGATTTACTTGCACTCAGTTTCTTAATATATTAGGCTTAGACTGGCGTATTTTGTTTTATTTTGCTTGGTAACTTATTTTTTCTGTCTGTTATTACTTGCAACCACTTAAATCCTACTTTTTATACTTAATAAAATCACTTTTGTTTATTAATTAACCCAGAGTAAGTGAGTGATACCTGGGGGAGCAAACAGCTGTGCATATTTCTCTATCAGTGTTATAGAAAGCAGACAATTTTATAAGTTTACCCTGTATAAGCTTTATACAGAGTAAAACAAATTTATTTGAGGTTTGGATCCCATTGGGAACTGGGTGCTGAAGATAGGGGGACCTGCTGAGCAGTTTTTGGCTAAAATCTGCAGCTTTGGGGGCATGGATCAGACCTAGGTCTGTGTTTGCAGCTGGCTAGTGTGTCTGACTCAACAAGGCAGTGTTCTGGAGTCTCAGGCTGAAAGGGAAAATGGGCTCAGAGGCAAATTCAGCACATCAGGTGACAGTCCCAAGGGGGGTCTCTGTGACCAAACCCGTCACGCTCCCATCTTCCATGACTTTTCAAAGATAATCACTAATGGCTCAGATATCTCCTCAGTCAGCTCCTTGAGTATTCTAGGATACATTTTCATCAGGCCCTGGTGATTTCAAGACTTGTCTAAGTAATTTTTGATTTGTTCTTTCCCTATTTTTTAGACTCTGATCCTACCTCATTTTCACTGGCATTCATTATGTTAGATGTCCAATCACCACCAACCTTCCAGGTGAAAAACGAAACAAAAGTCATTAAGCACCTCTGCCATTTTCACATTTTCTGTTATTGTCTTTTCCCCCCACATTGAGTAACGGGCCTACTCTGTCATGTGCTCCAGCCCCCTAATCTTTTTTGTTGCCCTTCGCTGGACTCTTTCCAATTTTTCCACATCCTTCTTGTAGTGTGGGGCCCAAAACTGGACACAGTACTCCAGATGAGTCCTCACCAATGTCGAATAGAGGGGAATGATCACGTCCCTTGATCTGCTGGCAATGCTCCTACTTATACAGCCCAAAATGCTGTTAGCCTTCTTGGCAACAAGGGTACACTGTTGACTCATATCCAGCTTCTCATCCACTGTACCCCTAGGTCTTTTTCTGCAGAACTGCTGCTTAGCCACTCAGTCCCTAGTCTGTAGTAGGCATGGGATTGTTCAATCCTAAGTGCAGGGCATTTATGATTACGGGGCCGGAGCACATGACTTATGAGGAGAGGCTGAGGGAATTGGGATTGTTTAGTCTGCGGAAGAGAAGAATGAGGGGAGATTTGATAGCTGCTTTCAACTACCTGAAAGGCGGTTCCAAAGAGGATGGAGCTAGACTGTTCTCAGTGGTAGCAGATGACAGAACAAGGAGTAATGGTCTCAAGTTGTAGTGGGGGAGGCTTAGATTGAATATTAGGAAAAACTTTTTCACTAGGTGGGTGGTGAAGCACTGGAATGGGTTACCTAGGGAGATGGTGGAAGCTTTTTCCTTAGAGATTTTTAAGGTCAGGCTTAACAAAGCCCTGGCTGGGATGATTTAGTTGGGGTTGGTCCTACTTTGAGCGGGGGATTAGACTAGATGACCTCCTGAGGTCCCTTCCAACCCTGATATTCTATGTCCTTGATCTTCCTCTTGCTTCTAATGTACTTGTAGAATGTTTTCTTGTTATCCTTTATGTCCCTAGCTAGTTTGATCTCGTTTTGTGTCTTGATCTTTCTAATTTTGTCCCTACATACTTGTGTTACTTGTTTATATTCATCCTTTGAAATTTGACCGAGTTTCCATCTTTTGTAGGACTCTTTTTTTTTTTGAGTTTTAGATCATTGAAGATCTCCTGGTTAAGTTTGGGTGGTCTCTTGCCATATTTCCTATCTTTCATACACAGTGGGATAGTTTGCTCTTGTACCTTAATAATGTCTCTTTGAAAAACTGCCAACTGTCTTCAGTTGTTTTTCCCCTTAGACTTGCTTCCCATGGGATTTTACCTACCAACTCTCTGAGTTTGCTAAAGTCTGCCTCTTGCAATCCATTGTCTTTAATGTGCTGTTCTCCCTCCTACCCTTTCTTAGAATCATGAACCAGCCTCTCCCCTAGTAGCTTTCTCCACCTTCTGAAATAGAAAATTGTCTCTATCCAACAAACTCTTGGAATGTATCAATCTGTGCCCTGCTGGGTTATTTTCCCAACAGATGTCTGTGGAGTTGAAGTCCCCCATCACCACCAAATCCTGTGCTTTGGATGATTTTCTTAGTTGTTTAAAAAAAGCCTCATCCACTTCTTGTTCCTGCTTAGGTGGTCTGTAGTAGACCCCTACCACGACATCACCCTTTTTTTTAACCCCTTTTATCCTTACCCAGAGACTTTCAGCAAGTCTGTCTCTTATTTCTATCTCAACCTTAGTCCAAGCATGTACATTTTTAATACATAAGGCAATACCTCCTCCCTTTTTCCCCTGCCTGTCCTTCCTGAGCAAGCTGTACCCTTCTCTACCAATATTCCAGTCATGCATATTATCCCAAGTCTCCATGATGCCAACTATGTCATAGTTGTGTTTATTTACTAGCATTTCGAGTTCTTCCTGCTTATTCCACATACTTCTCTCATTATTATACAGATATCTAAGATACTGATTTGATTTCCCCTCACCCTCAGTTCTGTCTTGTCTCTCCCTTATTTCTGCTATAACAGCCCATGCTCCCCTCAGATTCTGACCCTTCTCCCAGGTCTCCATGTTTTTGACTTGCCTGTGGGCTTTGGTCATCTGATCCCATTGAACCTAGTCTAATCTCTATTCTACAGACAGGAAACTGAGGCATAGAGTAAATGACTTGCCTATAGTCGCACGAGAAGCCGCCTCTCCCAGGTCCTAAGCTCGTGCCCTCACCACTGGGCTTCTTCTCCTGTTAGATAAACCCAGCATCCATCTGAGAGAGTCAGGCAGAACCCTCTCTTCCAGGATGTTATTCAGTAAAACTCCATTACTGGGCTTCTTACACCTTCCTGTGAACCAGCCAGTACTGGCCAGTGTCAGAGACCCACTGCTCCAATCCCAGATGGTGTCTCCGATGTTCCTAATGCTGCCTGCCAGTGGCTGTGGTGGTGTCCTGGGGATGCACCTCAGATTGTATCTGCTCCTCTTCATTTAATCACAAAGTATGTGATTTTCAGGGTTGTTGAGTGACTGAGAGCACGTGGCCCCATGGTCCCTGAGGTGTGTCTGAAACCTGCCCCTGGTCTGTCTTACTTTCCCTCTCCCGACAAGGCTGAATGCCCCATCAGGGAGGAGGACGGTTGCCTGAGACAGTGCTGGAACTAGGAGCTGAGTTTTCCCTCTCACAGAGCAGAGCTAGGCAGATGGGCTGGCCAGTAGGCCCGCTGTCTGAATTGTTATTATTGTTAAATGCGATATAACCGCATTTGCTCCAACCCCTCAGACAGAGACAAACACCTACAAGATCTCTATCATGCATTCCTACAACTACAATACCCACCTGCTGAAGTGAAGAAACAGATTGACAGAGCCAGAAGAGTACCCAGAAGTCACCTACTACAGGACAGGCCCAACAAAGAAAACAACAGAACGCCACTAGCCATCACCTTCAGCCCCCAACTAAAACCTCTCCAACGCATCATCAAGGATCTACAACCTATCCTGAAGGACGAGCCATCGCTCTCTCAGATCTTGGGAGATAGACCAGTCCTTGCTTACAGACAGCCCCCCAATCTGAAGCAAATACTCACCAGCAACCACACACCACACAACAGAACCACTAACCCAGGAACCTATCCTTGCAACAAAGCCCGTTGCCAACTCTGTCCACATATCTATTCAGGGGATACCATCATAGGGCCTAATCACATCAGCCACACTATCAGAGGCTCGTTCACCTGCGCATCTACCAATGTGATATATGCCATCATGTGCCAGCAATGCCCCTCTGCCATGTACATTGGCCAAACTGGACAGTCTCTACGTAAAAGAATGAATGGACACAAATCAGACGTCAAGAATTATAACATTCAAAACCCAGTTGGAGAACACTTCAATCTCTCTGGTCACTCGATCACAGACCTAAGAGTGGCTATACTTCAACAAAAAAGCTTCAAAAACAGACTCCAGCGAGAGACTGCTGAATTGGAATTAATTTGCAAACTGGATACAATTAACTTAGGCTTGAATAGAGACTGGGAATGGATGAGTCATTACACAAAGTAAAACTATTTCCCCATGGTATTTCTCCCCCCACCCCACCCCCCACTGTTCCTCTGATATTCTTGTTAACTGCTGGAATTAGCCTATCTTGCTTGTCACCATGAAAGGTTTTCCTCCTTTCCCCCCCCTGCTGTTGGTGATGGCTTATCTTAAGTGATCACTCTCCTTACAGTGTGTATGATAAACCCATTGTTTCATGTTCTCTGTGTGTGTGTATATAAATCTCTCCTCTGTTTTTTCCACCAAATGCATCCGATGAAGTGAGCTGTAGCTCACGAAAGCTTATGCTCTAATAAATTTGTTAGTCTCTAAGGTGCCACAAGTACTCCTTTTCTTTTTGTCTGAATTGTGGTCCCTCAGACATCTTGCCATTTAAAGGCGTGCAGTGGCAGAGCCACTGCCAAAGAGAATGGGCTGGAAGTGGCTGGGCCGCTGTCAGAGGTGTCAATCTGAGGAAGTTGGACTGTGTTTGCGAATGGACCTTATTTCCTAGTCTCCCCTCGTTCGGCGATCCTCCTCCCTGTTTGCCAGCAGCAAAGGAGCATGATGTGTGCCCAGGCCATTTATGCCTTAGATCAGAGCCTTGGCTCCCAGGTCTTCACATAGTGATGGTGAATCATGATGGGCAGCATAGACTGCAGTCCCTTAGGCTAAGTGTCTCAGCATTTATCTTTGCTGGTGCCCACACATCTGGGTGATAGGCACATTAAAACTTTGGGTCAGATACTACAGAGGCAGAGTGAAAGACTCTGGGATATGGTAGATCAGATAGGAAGACTTTGTTGGGTGAGAGACAGATTAGACACAATACTGAATATAGAAAGATTGCATTAGCTAACAGACTGCAAGGAGAGGTGATAGGTGAATAAATAAATTAGGATATAGTGAGATGCCAACATTCAGTAAAAAGGAAAGTCAGCCAAAGAGACTCTTTTGGGGGAACATGTGACGAGCAGTTTTAAGAGTTACCATTGATGAGCTGGAGTGCAATAGGTTACGTGTCCAATGGGTCCAGGGATGTTAATTCTATTGCTGCCTCACTCAATGTTCATGCCTATTGGAATGAACTAATCCATTAAAGTCCATCTTTGCCAGTGCCATGGCCTGTGTAGAGGATGCTCTTTCACTCCCACTAGTGGACCTGTGACCCAGGAGCCTCTTAGTGCCAACTGGCAATGGGCACAGATGGGGTGCTGGGGGTTACAAGGAACTCCTGAATCTGGCATGTACATTTTAGTTTGCCAAAGGGTGTCCTGTGAGGTCTCAAGTGAAAGCCTGTGTCCCACTGGTCATCAGTATCATTGCAAAACACACATACAAATGTTGTGTGAAGAGTTATGTATATACACTGAAAATTGTGTTCTTAAAGTCTATACCTTGGGCGTGGTCACCTGCAAAGTGGAAAAAAAAGTTTTGTCTCAGACAAGAGATGCTTATCTATCTGGCAGTTTACATTTAAATTAAGTATTGTGTGTTTCACAAGGTGTCTCCTCTCACCAGTCTGAACCTAATGCTAATGAAAGATTGTGGAAAAACTTCAAAGAGAGAAAAATAACAAGAAGAAGCAAATGGTGTGGGGGGGGGGGGAGATGAGGTGCACATCACAGGTTTGCTCTACTATTTTGGGGGATAAAGATGACACCCTGGCATCTCTCACCTTGGCAGTAAATGGACAGCAAATGTGCCTCCTGAAAGTGGAATCTTAAGCAGCCTTGGCTGAGAACACTGGAGAGATCTTTAGGTGAGATGAGTTTCTTTAGACGAAAGGATAACTCGTTAGTTAGGTTTAGTCTAGAAAGTGTGTTATGATTTTCTTTCATATGGAACCATTTGTTTCCAATATTCTTACTCACTGTTACCTCAATGTCTGTTCTGTGGTAATTAACATATCCTTATTTTCACAACAAATATGTCTCGGTACTGTGGTGTTTGTTGCCCCAGAATGGAGGGGTGGTGTTAGCCCAGATTTTGATCAAGCTAATTGCAACCATATTGTGTGCATTCAGCTGCCATAAATTAATAAAATAGAACACCATCTAGTTAAGGGTTAACTTGAACAATCAGGGCTTCTGAGGCAAGATCAAATGCTAGCTGCAGGTTTGCAGTTTCTGCTAATCAGAATGGGAGGAGTGGAGAAAAGAGTCAACAAATTGAGACTAAAAGAAAATAAGTGAATAGAGAGGTTGAGTTTGAGCTCCTTTGATTTAGAAGCTTCTTATGACTAAGACTGTTAGGAATGTTTGTTGATAAGTAGTTTATTGAAGTGAGAAGAGGTGATGACCCAGTAGGGGTCACTATGAGCTGTATGTTTTGTAAAAGTTAGTTATAAAAAGACTAGACCAGGGTGGCCAACCAGTGGCTCCGGAGCCACATGCGGCTCTTCAGAAGTTAATATGCAGCTCCTCGTATAGGCACCGGCTCCGGGGCTGGAGCTACAGGCGCCAACTTTCCAATGTGCTGGCAGGTGCTCACTGCTCAATCCTTGGCTCTGCCATAGGCCCTGCCCCCACTCCATCCTTCCTGCCACCTCCCCTGAGCCTGCCGTTCCCCCACCCCTCCCTCCCAGACTCCCCTGCATGCCACAAAACAGCTGATTGGGAGATGTGGGGAGTGCTGCGGGGAGTGGGTGGGGAGGGAGCTGGTGTGGAGGCCGCTGATGTATTACTGTGGCTCTTTGGCCATGTACATTGGTAACTTCTGGCTCCTTCTCAGGCTCAGGTTGGCCACCCCTGGACTAGACAATAGAGTGTACTTTGGAGCAGTCCTCTGAAGTGATCCTGAGAGACTTTTCTGACCCCATACTCCCCAGCAGGGAAGTGACCGGCCATTGCGGAACTACTGTGAACAACTGCTGTGAACTACTCAACACCATCTCAAATTCTAGGTAATGATTTGGGATGTTCTAAACCAATTGCTTATGTCTAAGTGTGCTTAAATCTAATAAACTGATGGTTTTAGATAAAAGCCATGCTTACTTGCATTAATCTTTCATCAGCCGGAAGCGCTGTGTTCCCACAATTTATTCCTGGCACTGCCTGTGGTGAGACCCTTGAGTTGCCCCTGCTCTGGGCTCTGGAACCCTGAGTCACAGTGTTAAGCAAAGTGCTGGGCCTGAGCTGAATCTCACAAGCTGGGTATTCTGCTTCCTTGGGAACAGTGGCCTGGTGGTTCTGGGAGTGTCTGTGGCTAAGGGGCCGGACACCGTGGGGCACTCGGGGCTGCTGTGCATCTGTCACAGCCTGCACAGAGAGAGCGAGACCTGGAAGGTAGGGCTGGTGCTGCCAGAGGCTGGGGGCTTAAGGGAGCTGCTGGCACAGACAAGATTTTCTCACTCTCAGGGCAGGTGCTGGTGGTCACAGACCCCTCTGCCCATAGCCCACAGGCTATATTGCCTTTCCTGCAGCCAAGTCAGTCCCTCCCCTTTGATTTCATGAGTAATTCAGTGCCCACAGTAACAGTTCATTTTAATTCACTATCAGCCACTGGTAAAAAGGACAGGGAAATTCGAGCACTCTGACTGGCCAATGGAGTTAGAGCAGGGATGTTAATTAAGGGGCAATTTTGATTGTGAATAACACACCAGACAGTACAGCTGCTGTGGAGGCTGGCTCGGGGGGCAATTACACTGGTACCCAGCAGTATGCTGTACTAGTGTCTCTTTATTAGGCCCATTGAATCATAGAATATCAGGGTTGGAAGGGACCTCAGGAGATCATCTAGTCCAACCCCCTGCTCAAAGCAGGACCAATCCCCAATTTTTGCCCCTAAATGGCCCCCTCAATAATTGAACTCACAACCCTGGGTTTAGCAGGCCAATGCTCAAACCACTGAGCTATCCCTCTCCCTTAATGAAGTCAACCCTCTATTTGATTATTAGACAGAACCAAAACCTCTATTAGATTATTATGTATATAGCACTGTAACAGATGGGCCCCAAGCAAGACTCAGGCCCCACTGCCAGACAAGACAGACCCAGCGTGGGAGGGGAAGCAGAGGCAAAATTACTCACCCAAGGTCACACGGCAGGTCAGTAACCTAGCCCGGGTTCCTGATTCCCAAGCCTGTGCTTTATCTGGAGGTGCTACCTCTCATGCAAACATTGCACCTCTTCAAAGAAAACCTGATGAAGGAGCCCCAGGGCAGCACTATCAGATAGAATCTGCAGCTAGATGGACAGTCAATGGCTCTAAGAGGTGTAAACTGCTCATTGCCCTACCTAATCTAATCTATTTTAAGTTTCTCTGTAGCACCCATTGCAGTCCTTTCTATGCTCATATCAGATGTGTGTTGACTCTGAAGCCTTATGGTGACAATATAAATGTCAGCACTATTAATTATTTAATCCCTGAGCTTTTTAGCAAAAACACCTGGCTCCTCAGTGCTGGTGGATGAATCTTGGGATTGTGGGCAGAACTGGAATAGAATGCTACCGATTTTTTTCAAGTTGACATGAGCCTGGGAAGGAGCGACCAACTCTCAACAGGCGCATCCCTGGGTGGTAGATGGGGAATGTCTTGCAGATGCAAGATAGCTGCAAATATCCAATAAGCAGTTAAAGAGCATCTCTCAGCAGGGTGTGAGGGTAGCTGGTGGCACAGTTACCTCTATAAAATGCTACTGAGGCCCTATGCTGAGGATATCAAGGCAAATACAAACTGCCTTAAAATAAGTCCTGCCAGGCCAGATGGGGTTTGGTAGCCTCAGTAAGCAGCTCACATTAGAGAAGGGAAACTCCAATTTCAAACCAAGGGTGTCAGGCCTGTACAGCTGATCTGTAAAGCTCATCCAATAGATATGCTCATGTGAACTGATTCCCTGCAAGTGATGCACAACAGCCTTGTCTGACTGTTGTAACAGGGCAAGGACCACTACAGTTAAAGGAGCTAGTGAGTGGACTAAGCTGAGATACAGCTGTTGGAACATAGCAACTCTGACTGGAAGAAGCTTGGAACTATGTGAGGTCTTAAAGAGAATAGGTCTCCCTGGGCAGCATTATCCCCTCCCTGGGTCTGGGAGACTGGTTTGCCACCCTCGACCTGAAGGACGCATTCTTCCACATAGCGATTTGTCCCGCACACCAGCGCTTCCTATGCTTCGTGTTCAACCACAAGCATTACCAATTCACGGTCCTACCATTCAGCTTCTCAACAGACCCTCAAGTGTTCACAAGGTGCATGTCAATCATGGCTGCTTTTATCCATCAGAGACAGGTGCAGGTATACCTCTACCTCGACCACTGGCTGCTCAGGGGCCGCACCAGGGGGCAGGTGCAGTCCCAGATCCATTTGGTCAGGTGCACGTTCGAGCGACTGAGTCTCCTCCTCAACTTGGGGAAGTTGACCTTGGAACCGACCCAAAAAATAGAATTCATTGGGGCAGTGTTAGATTCAATTTAGGCATGAGCTCTTCTGACAGAGACCCGATTCTGAGCCATCACGGACATAATTCAAAGCCTACAGTAATTCCCAACCACAACAGCAAGGAGGTGCCTGAGTCTCTTTAGCCACATGGTCGCTTGCACTTATGTGACCTGGCATGTCAGGCTGCAGCTCAGACTGCTGCAGGCATGGCTCACCTCGGCCTTGCGCCCAGGGTGCGACAGCTTGAATTCAGTGGTCACGGTGCCAGGGCAGGTCCTCACATCCCTCCAATGGTGGCTCAACCCTCAAGCGCTGTGTGAAGGAGTCCCCTTCCACAACCCTCAGCCTTCCCTGTCCCTGGTTACAGATGCGTGAGCTATGGGATGGGGGGTACATCTGGGAGACCTCCAGACACAGGGCCTGTGGTTGCAGGATGATCTCTCCCTCCATATCAACGTCAGGGAGCTGAGGGTGGTGCGCCTTGCTTGCCAGGCCTTCCACACCCGACTGCAAGGCCAGGGTGTGGCTGTTCTAACGGACAACACCACCACCATGTTTTATATCAACAAGCAGGGTGGAGCCCATTCCTCTCCCCTATGCCAGGAAGCCCTTCGGCTGTGGGAGTTCTGCATAGCCCACTCCATTAACCTGGAAGCATCCTTTCTACCAGGAATTCAGAACACACTGGCAAACCGTCTCAGCAGGTCCTTCCACACTCACAAGTGGTCCATCCGGCCGGATATCATACCCCTCATTTTCCAAAGGTGGGGGTTTCCCCAGGTCGACCTGTTTGCCACCCACCGCAACAGGAAGTGCCCAATGTTCTGCTCTTTCCAGGGTCACAGCCCAGGCTCCCTCATGGATGCATTCCTGCTGCCCTGGAGTGGTCACCTGCTCTATGCCTTTCCCCTCTTGTGCACAAGGTCCTGCTCAAGATCTGCAGGGAAGGGGCAGAGATAATTCTGGTGGCCCTAGCGTGGCTTTGGCAACACTGGTACACCACACTACTGGAGCTGTTGGTGGACACACCAGTCACATTGCCTCTCCTCCTCTTACTCACTAAGGACCACGGTCACCTCTATCACCCCGACCTGTGGTCCCTCCACCTCATGGCTTGGAAGCTTCATGGCTGAATCCCATGCAACTTCTGTGCTCAGAACAAGTAAGGGAGGCCCTCCTTGGCAGCAGGAAGCCCTCTACTAGAGCCACGTATTTGGCAAAGTGGAAGAGATTCTCGTGTTGGTGTGACCAGTGTCACCCCCCCCCCCCGCTCCAGGCGCTGGTACCTGTCATCTTGAGTACCTCCTGCGCCTGAAACAGCAAGGCCTGGAGGCATCCTCCATAAGGGTACACCTTGCTGCTATCTCGGCCTTCCACCCAGGAATTTCCAGTCGATCTGTCTTCGCTAACCCTATGCTTGGTCACGTCCTCAAAGGTCTGGACTGCCTATATCCCCAGCTCAGGCAGCCTGTCCCTGAGTGGGACCTTAACCTGGTCCTCTCCAGGCTCATGGGGCCCCCTGGAGACTTGAGCCACTGGCGACTTGCTCCCTTCTGAATCTGTCATGGAAGACAGCTTTCCGGGTTACCATTACTTCAGCGAGGATGGTGTCTGAGCTAAAGGCCCTCACCTCGGAACTGCCTTACATAGTTTTCCACAGCGATAAGTTGCAACTTAGGCTGCACCCGGCCTTTCTCCTTAAGGTGGTGTCGCATTTCCACACCAGCCAGGTCATTTTCCAACCCATCTTTTACCCTAAGCCTCATGCCAGTAACCAGGAGCTGCAGCTGCACTCCCTTGATGTTCGGTGAGCACTAGCTTTCTACATCGAGTGCACTAAGCCATTCAGGAAGTCGAACAAGCTGTTCATAGTGGTGGCAGTGCTACAATCAGCATTTCCTTCACTCCAATCCCATTGTGACATTCCCATGATGTTATTTGTACTGGTGATCTGCTAGGTCACTCCAATCCTCGACTCTCGGAGCCAGCCTTACCCTGCTCTGCTGTGAGAACCCCCACTCCTGGGCTGTTCACACACAGTCTCTGGCATGTAAGCTGCTCCTTGGATTGTGCAACCGAATGACACTAGCCAATATCTCCGGTCTCAGATACAACCCTAGGAACCTCCGTCTTGCAGTGTCCAGTTATGCCTGCTGGACTCTGCAAGCTTATATGAGTTCATCAGTTTAACAAAGAAATTGATATCCCCCAGGCTTGTTATCCCAAGGGGAGTCTCTGACATGCTTCAAACCAAACTCACTGCTTCAGATAAAATAAACAAATTTATTAACTACAAAAGATTGACTTATAATCACTTAAAATCTAAGCACAACAAGTCAGATCTGGTCAAATGAAATAAAAGCAAAACGCATTATAAGCTGATCTTAACACGTTCAGTGCCCTTATAAACTTAGATGCCTCTCACCACAGGCTGGCTGGTTGCCCTTCAGCCAGGCTCTCCCCTTTGATCAGTGCTTCAGCCGCTTGGTGGTGGTGTCTGTAGATGGAAATGGAAGAGAGCGGACACGGCAAATGTCTCTCTTTTATGTCATATTCTTTCTTCCCTCTTAGCTTCCCCCCCACACACCTTCAGAGTCAGGTGACCATTACCTAATCGTAGTCCCAAACTGACCAAGGGAAGGGGGATGACTCACTCGAGAGTCCATCAGATCCTTTCTTGCTGCCTAGGCCAGTGTCCATTTTTTCTGTGAGGCTGGGCTGGGTTTGTCACATACATGTCTTGATGAAGTGTGAACTGCCCCTCTGCTCCTGGAGAGTTTTGCGTGGGTTGGTTTAAGCCATGAGGACACATTTTTAGCCTCATGACCATATACATGAAATTACAACCTATAACATCACTATAACAACAATGTTCAGTTCATCATGAGCCTTCTGAAGACACCCGACATGACAAACTTTGCATTGGATACCACACAATCATATTATAAGGATGAACATGGGGGTGTAGGGTGTTCCCCGAAGGCAGAGTGTCACACCCACCACCTAGGTAAGGTTTGGAAGTCACCTGATTGGAGTCTGTTAAAAGCTAAATCCCCACTCTGGCACTTCAGGTGCAGAAGGTGTGGGTCTGCAAGAATTCAAAAAATTAATACTGGCCATTCCCAGTTTATAGTAAACTCCCATGGTTACAGCTTTTCTCTGACCTTGGATGGGTAGATGCTGCCACCACCCAAGTGCAAAACCCCTTTGAGAACCCAGGAAGGCACACTTGGGAATTCCTTCCTGTGGGGTACCCTCAGGCCTTTTCACCCCTCCTTCGGCAAAGAGCTGAGAAAGAAAAAACAAAGGAAATCAGCTGTTGCTACCAGCTAATTAAACAACATATGCACAAACCTCTTAGGACAGAAAAATCCAATCCTGTTCTTTAAAAAGGTAAATGTTATTAAAACAAAAAGAAAGAAAATACATCTGGAAACTCAAGCTATTGCTAGATTTAAAAAAAGAGAGAGAACCTACAAGGTTTAAGCACCAAGAATAACTTTCTTGAGGTTCAGTTTAAAAGTTACAAGCAAAACAAAAGCACCTGGGGTTAGCACAGAGAAGTCCACAAGCCATAAATAAATAAAAAGAGATCAACCTAATTGCATCTTCCTAGACATTTCCTGATCTACTTATATATCTGGGGTTTTAAATGAGTAGTTTCTTACAGCATAGTTGCTGCCCTGTTCCCTCTCTCCGGGAGAACAACCACAGACAGACAAAAGGGGAGTCTTGTTTCAATTTTTAAAAGTTCTAGCCTTCGCATTGGCTCTTTTGGCTAGGTGCCCACTCACTGCCTTTTACCTAAGCATGGCAGTGAGACTTTTAACCCTTTACAGGTAAAGCAAGTAGAGAACAGCTACTAAGAGGGATTTTATAGCTAACTGGCTGGCTGGGTCCATAAAAGGGAGCTACCCCTCTCCCCCTTCATTTATCACATGCCCCCCAAATCACAGACAGTGCTGGCTAGCCTGGTTCAGGTTGGGTCCACACCAGCTAGGATTTCTTCCTGGAGGTTTAGGAAAACAGTTAATAAGATACATGCCCCTTTAATTTTATTAATAATTACATGAAGAACTAAACAGTATTTTCCATATTTTAAGGACTACAATGACTTAGAATACAGTGCTTCTTGATTGGGCACTTAACTTGCAAATTCCTTTCTAAAGAAGCTGACCAAATGCCTTACTAAGGTTATTTAAAACCAGACAAGTATACAGCCAATATTCATAACTTTGAATACAACAATGACACATGCATACAAATAGGATGAATGTATTAAGTAGATCTTAATCTTTACATAGATATATTACATGGCATATGTAGCATAAAACATATTCCAGTTATGTCATATATACATTCATGAGCATATTCCCATAAAGCCTTATGGGGTGCACCATGTCACACACCTCTCATAACTGTTGTTCTTCGAGATGCGTTTCTTATATCCACTGCTCAGATCCGCCCATCTTCCCCTCTGTCGGAGCAGCCGGCAAGGAGGAATTGAGGAGGCGCAGGGTTGGCAGGGTCACATATTGAGCGCCATGAAGGCGCCACTCCAGGGGACTCCACAGCCGACCCGACAGGTGCTGCCAGGGGAAAAACTTTCCGGCGTGTGTGCGCCCCGCATGCACAGTCCTAATTGGAATGGATGTGAGCAACACATCTTGAAGAACAACAGTTATGAGAGGTGAGTAACCGTCTTTTCTCTTCCCTGATCCCATTCTTTTCCCTCCCAGACATTGCCCCTCATCTTTTACCCTCTCAGCCCCTGCCCCTATTACCTCCCTTTCCAGATTCTGCCCCCCCCCCCGCATCTCTCCCCTCCAATCCCCAGCCCCTCCCTACCAGCTGTTGCCTCCTCACTGCGGGGCGAGGGGGAGGCTCACACCCACCTGGCACCATCATAGGAGCAGAGGAAGGGGAAGCAGAGAAGCTGTCTGGCTGCCTGAACCCCCGGCGGGCCAGTGGCCAGGAGAAGAAAATGCAGTTGCTCGGGCCAAACACAGCTGTGTGAGATCCCAGTGGGCACTTGAGAGCCCTGCTCTCCCTGCCCACCCCCTCATCCACTGCTGCTGGCCCCCACCCACAGTGGCCACCCCCTCCACTGCTTCCTGGTTTGGGAGGCCCCAGCCAGCTGCTACAGCTCTCCAGCTGGCTGAGGGATGGGGATGACACTGTCCCACTGCTCCGGGCCTGCTGTCAGGCTGTGTAGGAGGAAGCTGGCTCACCACTGCTCCCAGTCTCGGGCCCACCGCCACCACAGGCCAGGGAGGAGGAGACCTTTGTATGACCCCAACAGGGCCCAGCCTTCAAAGGGTGTCAGAAAGGGAGGAGGACCCTAGCTATCACTGCTGCCTCCTCAACTATAGGTCAGCTCTGATTGGCAGAGTTGGGATTTGAACCTGGGAGTCCTGCTCTCCAGCTCCATGCTAAAAGGGCTGTCATGGCACTTTCCAATCTGTCACTCACTGGGAAAGGCCTGTTTCTGTAGAAAAAAGAATGTGGTTTCTTTCCCTAGAGGGCGAGTGTGAACCTGCTATCTGGATAGGTTAGATAGATCAGATCTCTTCTTCATGTCTGGGATTGAAGAAGACTTCTGTGGAGCTTGTCTCTTTCTCCAACAGGAGTTGGTCCAATAAAAGATATTCCCTCATCTACTTTGTCTTGCTCATATCTTGGGAATAACATGGCTACAACAACACTCCTAAGTCACTTATGCAGTTTTGAAAATTCCACTCTTAACCATTTGTGCAAATAACCAAAGCTGGCAGTTCCAAAGGATCTGGACAAAAATTCATAGATTCATAGATACTAAGGTCAGAAGGGACCATTCTGATCATCTAGTCCGACCTCCTGCACAGCGCAGGCCACAGAATCTCACCCACCCACTCCTATGAAAAACCTCACCCTTGTCTGAGCTATTGAAGTCCTTAAATCATGGTTCAAAGACTTCAAGGAGCAGAGAAGCCTCCCTCAAGTCAACCATGCCCCATGCTACAGAGGAAGGCGAAAAACCTCCAGGGCCTCTCCAATCTGCCCTGGAGGAAAATTCCTTCCCGACCCCAAATATGGCGATCAGCTAAACCCTGAGCATATGGGCAAGATTCACCAGCCACATACTACAGAAAATTCTTTCCTGGGTAACTCAGATCCCATCCATCTAATATCCCATCTCAGGGGATTTGGCCTATTTACCCTGAACATTTAAAGATCAATTACTTACCAAAATCCCATTATCCCATCATACCATCTCCTCCATAAATTTATCAAGTAGAATCTTAAAACCAGATAGATCTTTTGCCCCCACTGCTTCCCTTGGAAGGCTATTCCAAAACTTCACTCCTCTGATGGTTAGAAACCTTCATCTGATTTCAAGTCTAAACTTCCTGGTGGCCAGTTTATACCCATTTGTTCTTGTGTCCACATTGGTGCTGAGCTGAAATAATTCCTCTCCCTCTCCTGTATTTATCCCTCTGATATATTTATAGAGAGCAATCATCTCTCCCCTCAACCTTCTTTTAGTTAGGCTAAACAAGCCAAGCTCCTTGAGTCTCCTTTCATAAGACAAGTTTTCCATTCCTCGGATCATCCTAGTAGCCCTTCTCTGTACCTGCTCCAGTTTGAATTCATCCTTTTTAAACATGGGAGACCAGAACTGCACACAGTATTCTAGGTGAGGTCTCACCAGTGCCTTGTATAACGGTACTAAAACCTCCTTATCCCTACTGGAAATGCCTCTCCTGATGCATCCCAAAACCGCATTAGCTTTTTTCACAGCCATATCACATTGGCAGCTCATAGTCATCCTATGATCAACCAATACTCCAAGGTCCTTCTCCTCTTCCGTTACTTCTAATTGATGTGTCCCCAACTTATAACTAAAATTCTTGTTATTAATCCCTAAATGCATAACCTTACACTTCTCACTATTAAATTTCATCCTATTACTATTACTCCAGTTTACAAGGTCATCCAGATCCTCCTGTATAATATCCCGATCCTTCTCCGAATTGGCAATGCCTCCCAGCTTGGTATCATCTGCAAACTTTATTAGCACACTCCCACTTTTTGTGCCAAGGTCAGTAATAAAAAGATTAAATAAGATTGGTCCCAAAACCGATCCCTGAGGAACTCCACTGGTAACCTCCCTCCAACCTGACAGTTTGCCTTTCAGTAGGACCCGTTGCAGTCTCCCCTTTAACCAATTCCTTATCCACCTTTTGATGTTCATATTGATCCCCATCTTCTCCAATTTAACTAATAATTCCCCATGTGGCACGGTATCAAATGCCTTACTGAAATCTAGGTAAATTAGATCCACTGCATTTCCTTTATCTAAAAAATCTGTTACCTTTTCAAAAAAGGAGATTAGGTTGGTTTGGCACGATCTACCTTTTGTAAAACCATGTTGTATTTTGTCCCATTTACCATTGACTTCAATGTCCTTAACTAATTTCTCCTTCAAAATTTTTTCCAGGACTTTGCATACTACAGATGTCAAACTAACTGGCCTGTAGTTACCCGGATCACTTTTTTTTCCTTTCTTAAAAATAGGAACTATATTAGCAATTCTCCAATCATTCGGTACTACTCCTGAGTTTACAGATTCATTAAAAATTCTTGCTAATGGGCTTGCAATTTCAGGTGCCAATTCCTTTAATATTCTTGGATGAAGATTATCTGGGCCCCCCGATTTAGTCCCATTAAGCTGTTTCAGTTTCGCTTCTACCTCAGATATGGTAATATCTATCTCTATATCCTCCTTCCCACTTGTCATGCTACCATTATCCCTAAGATCCTCTTTAGCCTTATTAAAGACTGAGGCAAAGTATTTGTTTAGATATTGGGCCATGCCTAGATTATCTTTAACCTCCACTCCATCCTCAGTGTTAAGCGGCCCCACTTCTTCCTTCTTAGTTTTCTTCTTATTTATATGGCTATAGAACCTTTTACTATTGGTTTTAATTCCCTTTGCAAGGTCCAACTCTACTCGACTTTTAGCCTGTCTCACTTCATCCCTACATGTTCTGACCTCAATTAGGTAGCTTTCCTTGCTGATCCCTCCCATCTTCCACTCCCTGTATGCTTTCTGCTTCTTCTTAATCACCTCTCTAAGATGCTTGCTCATCCAGCTTGGTCTACAACTCCTTCCTATGAATTTTTTCCCCTTTCTTGGGATACAGGCTTCCGATAGCTTCTGCAGCTTTGATTTAAAGTAATCCCAGGCCTTCTCTACCTTTAGATCCATAAATTCTTCAGTCCAATCCACTTCCCTAACTAATTTCCTTAATTTTTGAAAGTCAGCCCTTTTGAAATCAAAAACCCTAGTTGCAGATTTATTTTTGTTAATCCTTCCATTTAGTTTGAACTGTATTAGCTCATGATCACTTGAGCCAAGATTGTCCCCTACAACCATTTCTTCTATGAGGTCCTCGCTACTCACCAAAATTAAATCTAAAATGGCATCCCCTCTAGTCGGTTCAGCAACTACTTGATGAAGGAATCCATCAGCTATCGCATCTAGGAAAATCTGAGCCCTATTATTATTACTAGCACTGGTCCTCCAGCCTATATCTGAGAAGTTAAAGTCTCCCATGATCACGCAGTTTCCATTAGTATTTACTTTATTAAAGACATTAAAAAGGGCTCTATCCATATCCAAATTAGATCCCGGAGGTCTATAGCACACCCCAAGCACTACCATAGGAGAGGCTTTACTAGTTTTCTTCCCCAATGTAATTTTTGCCCAGACGGACTCTGTCTTATCCATTGCATCGCTTCTTATTTCTTTACATTCTACCTCATCATTGATATACAATGCTACTCCACCACCTTTACCTTTGTTTCTGTCTTTCCTAAACAGCACATACCCTTCAATACCTGTAGTCCAGTCATGACTACTATTCCACCATGTTTCTGTTATCCCTATAATATCTGGTTTCACTTCCTGCACCAGTAGCTCTAGTTCCTCCATTTTGTTACCTAGGCTCCTCGCATTGGTATACAAACATCTTAATTTTTGCTGTTTGGCCTCGCTCACATTTTGTACCCTATTAGGCACAGTCATTCTACAACCAGTATAACCTATTAGACTAGTATCCACACCGCCCTCGCTCCTTATATACATTCTCCTACCCACGGCTGTATCCTTTCTTACTTCGTCTTCTCCCCTCTCAATGCTAAAATCTGGCGTGGAGATTTCCTGGACATCTCCCATCCATCTCCCCCTAATTCCTAGTTTAAAGCTCTCTTTATCAGTTGTGCCAGCCTCGATCCTAGAAGTCTATTTCCTTCCCTACTCAGATGAAGTCCATCCCGAGAGAACTGTCCTCTGTCCATGAATGCCTCCCAATGGCCATACATCCCAAAGCCCTCCTTATAGCACCACTGCCTAAGCCATCTGTTGACAGTCATAATCTTGTCATAATCTTGTCACAATTCATTCTGGGCCAACCCCAAAACAAAGTGTTTCAGAATTTTTGGCAAATCAAAAAAATAGGGAAAAAATTCATTTTGAGTCAAACAAAACTTTTGTTTTGATTGGGGGCATTTTTTAACTTTTAAAATAAAAAGTAAAATAAAAGAAACTTTCTAAACAAAATGCTGTTTTGACATAAAAAGTCAAAATATTTCAACTTTTTGGATTTTTTTTTTAAATTTCCTGACCAAAAGAATTTTCTGAAATTGACACAAATTCAGGAAATGTTTCAGTCGACCTGAATCAGCATTTTTCTCTCTCTCAAAAAATAGTTTGTGTCAAAATACTCATCCTGCCTGAGCAGGAACATCAACACTTCTATTTTTAGCCCGGGGAGCCTGTCAGTTGACCTGAGCTCTGAAACTTGCTGCCATAGGGTCTTTTTTGCAGCACAGCCGTACCCTGAATGATTCCTGCATCTAGTCCATAACTGCTGACTGAGCTACAGCATATCTTTTCAAAGGACATGCCTTCTCTATTTAAAGACTTCGAGTGATGGAAAATGCACATCCCTAGATAAGTTGTTCCAATGGTTGATTACCCTCACTTTTAAAAATGTGTGCTTTATTTATATCTGGATTTGTCTAGCTTTAACTTGCAACTTTTGGATCTTTTCCTGCCTTTGTCTGATAGATTCTTTGCTATCAAAAATTTCCTCCCCATACAGTTTCTTATAGACTGTGATCAAGTCACCTCATAACCTTCTCTTTGTTAAGCTGAATAGATTGTGTTTCTTTAGGTCTTTCCTTGTAAGGCATGTTTCCAGACCTAAAATTGTTCTTGCAGATCTTTTCTGAACTCTTGTCAACATTCTTGTTAAATAGTGGACACCAAAACTGGACCCAGTATCCAGTAATATCTCGCTAATGCCATATGCAGTGGCATCAACACCTCACTACTTCTACTTGGTGTTCTCCTGTTTATACATCCAAGGATCACATTTGCTCACCTAGGCACCAATTTGCACTTGGAGCTCACATTCAGTTGGTTTCCACCATGATACCAAAGTCCTTTTTTAAGTCTCTTTTTTCCAAAATACAGGCCCCCGTGCTATAAGTGTGCCCTATGCTCTTTGTTCCTAGAGCTATGATCTTGTATTAAACATATTGAAATGCATGTTGTCAAAATGAGCCGTGCAACACAGATTGTTCTGTAGAACTGCCCTGTCCTTATCATAGTTTTCTACTCCACCAACTTTTATATCATCTGAAAACTTTACCAGCAATGATTTTATATTTTTTCCAGCTCATTGATAAAGCTATTGAGTAACATTGCCAAGAGCAGATCCTTGTGTGACCTCACTAGAAAACCTCCCTTAGATGATGATTTTCCATTTACAGGTATTTTTGAGATCTGTCATTTAACCCATTTCTACTCAATTTAATCTGTGCTGCATTGGTTTTGCTACTTTTTAATCAGAATGTGGGATAATGCTAAGTCTTACAGAAGTCTAAATATATTATATCAAGGGGTTTCTTTGTTGACCAAACTTGTAATCTGAAAAAAACAAAACAGTAACAAGTTTGACAAGATCTATTTCCATAAAACCATGTTGATTGGTATTAATTATGCTTCCATCCTTAAATTCTTTACTGATTATGTCCCATATCAGCCTTTCCATGATTTTGCTGTGGATCAATGTCATGCTAACTGGCCTATAGTGATTGGGCCATCCTATTTACCTTTCTTAAATATTGATACAACATTAGCTTTTTTCTAATCCTCTGGAACTTCCCCAGATTTGTTAAATATCAATATCAATGGCTCAAGGAATATTCCTCAGCCAGTTCTGAGTGCAAGTTCTCTGACACTGCTGATTTTAAAATGTCTAACTTTAGCAGTTGCTGTTTAACATCCTAACTAGTTATAGTTAGAATAGAACTTATGTCATTATCACTGTAAACTATGAATACATCATCTAGTTTCTTTCCAAGTACAGCTTAGAAATATTTATTGAATGCTTCTGCCTCTTATGCATTGTTATTGACAGTTTAACCTTTTCTACCTGGTAACAGTCCTGTAGGATTTCCTTTGTACCTGATCTATTTTTTAAAAACATTTTTATTGTCCCCAGCCCTATGACAGTGTGCACAGCAGCCTGTTAGACTAGCTGTGGACTCACCCTCCACTGGGAATACACAACACTTGTAATAAAACAAGAATAATGTTTTTACCAAAGCACAGAGATCTCAGTGATACGAAGCAAGAATAAAAGAGACGGGTCTGGTTACAAACACAACACAACATGCTTTCTAGTGACTTAAACTTAATTGTACCATTGTCCCATCTTTGCATAAGCAGGTTTCTTTCTTACATTAAGTTACCAATATCTCTTGCCTTACAGGCCAAGAGAAGCCAGCTTTCATGGGCTCAGTGATGGATAACTTAAAATGTCCTTTTTGCTTACTTTATATTACTAAAGTTCATTGTCTCTGCCTTGAGAACCAGAAACTCTGGTCCTGGGTGCAGATTCTGTCCTCCCAGTATGATTGTTAAACGGTCTTCTCCCTTGCTTATTTAGTTTGATGGCTTTGTTTACCTTATATGTAAATGTACTTTCACATAGGCCACAATCAACCTGTGGAACTTGTTGCCAGGGGATGTTGTGAAGGCCAAAAGTATAACTAGGTTAAAAAAGAATTAGCTAAGTTCATGGAGGATAGATCCATGAATGGCTATTAGTCGAGATGGTCAGGGATGCAACCCCATGCTCTGGGTGTCCCTAAACTGCTGACCTACACCCAGAAGCTGGGACTGGATGAATGGGGATGGATCACTCAATAATTTCCCTGTTTATTCCCTCTGAAGCACCTGGAACTGGCCACTGCCAAAAGACAGGATACTGGGCTAGATGAACCATTGGTCTGACTCAGTATGGCCGTTCTTATGTTCTTATTGTTCTCAGCTCTGTAACCAAGCCAGTCAGACAGGTACAAATTTCTTTTCCTTTGTCTAGGGCAATCTGGTTTTATGCTCTGCCTCCCAAACATGTTTCAAGCACATATTTTCAGCACATACGTATAATCTTTTTTACACAGTCTGTACATACATCACACAATGATTTTTGGGACCAGTGTGTCACCAATTTACATATGACACCTTACATGACACCTCTGAGGTGTATATTATGATAACAGTTGTGGCAATGAGTGAATCAAGCCTGATGTGAGTGACAATATTGTGGGGCCCTCTGCCAGTTGGTGTTGAGGGGCTGCCAGGGTCTCATCAGCTGTGACTAAAAAGAAGAATATGGGAGATAACAGCTGGAGCAGAGCAAAAGCAGAACTTCATTGTTAGAGCTGGGTGAAATTCTTTGTGCAAATAGTTTTTTCATCAACATATGAAGGTTCAGGTTGATCGAAACTATTTGTGAATTCAGGTCCAATTTGGCTAATAGTTTCAGTCAAAAATAAATTTAAAAAATGTTTCTGAACTGTCTACATGTTTCATTTCAGCATTTCTGAAATGAAACGTTTTGATTTTTCATTTTGGAAAGACGTTTTGTTTTGGAATTTACTTAAATTTAATTTAAAAAAAAATTAAAAGTGCTTAAAATCCCCCCAAACACAAAATAAGCCCCCCAAATCATATTGTTTGACCCCAAATCATTTTCTTTTCAGAATTTCATTTGTCAAAAAAAACTAAACAATTTTTCAAAAAAAAAAGGAGTACTTGTGGCACCTTAGAGACTAACAAATTTATTTGAGCATAAGCTTTTGTGAGCTACAGCTCACTTGAAAGCTTATGCTCAAATAAATTTGTTAGTCTCTAAGGTGCCCCAAGTAATCCTTTTCTTTTTGCGAATACAGACTAGCATGGCTGCTACTCTGAAACCTGAACAATTTTTGTTTAGTTGAACCCAAAACTATTTTTTTTTTTGGTTTGACCACCAATTTGAAAAATCTGTTATTTGCTGAGCTCTATTCATTATACTAGCCAAGCACAAGTGTAACCCACCCTGGCACAATATGGGGGGCTTTGTGCCTCTCAAGTGGTTGATTCACAGCTGAGGTTAACAACCTACTACAACCGCCAGCTACTCGTTTAGCTCAAGAGGCAGAGGTGCATACATTTAGCAACCAAGTTCCCAGGTTCAAGTGCTGCTGACAACCCAAGAGGCAAGTTATATATGCATGTGACAGTATGTGTGGGATCAGAACTGATCAAGGGTTTGTCATTATTTTAGTGGCCAGAGGCCTGTGAGGAAAATAAAATACTTTTAGACAGAGCTTCTCCTTTGGCTCAAGTAGCAGAAATCTGTATTTGCTTTTTGAGGAAAGTTGCAAATTCTATTCTTAATGCTACGCATACCTGGTCTGCCTTCAGCAGTGGATTAGGAGTAGTTCTCCAGAGTAACAATCAGTTTGTAAAATCCTATGATTTTAATTTTACGTGTGAAAAAAATCATTAAAAAATGTATTAATGAAACCTTAAGGATTAGACTTTAATTGCACAAGGCAGAATATTCAGAAGGATGATTGCCACAGAACTATTACATTTCTTCCCGTCCAAGTGTATCATTTGTTACATAAACCTACAGCACTGAGCTCTGGACAATCAACAAACAATGCAATGCAAAAAATTTAGTGTTGATGTAATAGTAAGGGTTAGAAATCAAGTGCTCAATTGGTAGGATACTGAAAAATTAAACTGCCTGATTTTCAATTGTGCCCAATCTCCATTGATTGCAGTCTGAATAGTGGGAGCTTTGCAAATCATGACTTGTGGTTTTATCTCAGTCCTGTTGCACATCCTGAATATTTGATGGCACAGCTTAAATAAGAAGCAGTAAGACATTAAGGTTTATATTTAACAAGGAAAACAGTAATAGAAAATGCTGCTAATGTGTGACATGGCTGAGTTAATGTTATGGTAGAAACCTTAGCTTTAGGCATTTCCTGCCTTTTGAGTGCTTGATTTGGAATGGGAGAAGGGAGAGATGCCAGAGACTACATATGTCCTCTAGGGATTTTGCTATTGCTGTTGATTTTACATGGAAGGTACCCGGTGATGGGCTGCAGTATTAAACCTTAAGATCTCTGTCTAAGTGTCTGTCAACCTTAAAAATGCATTAATGTCACTTTTACATTTAATTTCTCCATTTTCTTGTGTTTGTTTTGTGGGGCGGGGAAGTGGGGCTAAACACTTGCAAGATCCCTCTGCTTTGCTGATGCTAAGTGCCACCCCAGCCCTACTAACTCACTTTGAGCTCAAGCTAGCCAACACTACCTAGCATAGCCACAGGATTCAATGGGATCCCTCCAGGGGGACTGGAACAAAGCAAATAGAACAGTGACAAAAATGCTGGCTTTAGACATTCATGAACTAGGTCGGTCAATTAATCACAGTTAACTCGTGATTAACTCAAAAAAATTAATCACGATTAAAAAATTAATCACAGTTTTAATCAGACTGTTAAACAATAGGTTTCAGAGTAGCAGCCGTGTTAGTCTGTATTCGCAAAAAGAAAAGGAGTACTTGTGGCACCTTAGAGTCTAACAAATTTATTTGAGCATAAGCTTTCGTGAGCTAAATAAATTTGTTAGTCTATAAGGTGCCACAAGTACTCCTTTTCTTTTTGTTAAACAATAGAATACAAATTGAAATTTATTAAATATTTTGAATGTTTTTCTTCATTTTCATATATATTGTAATTGTGTGTTGTAATTGAAATCAAATTGTATATTTTTATTACAAATATTTGCACTGTAAAAATGATAAACAAAAGAAATAGTATTTTTCAATTCACCTCATACAAATACATAGTGCGATCTCTTTGTTGTGAAAGTCCAACTTATAAATGTAGATTTTTTTTTGTTCTATAACTGCACTCAAAAACAAAACAATGTAAAACTTCAGAGCCTTCAAGTCCACTCAGTCCTACTTCTTGTTCAGCCAATCACTAAGACAAACAAGTTTGTTTATATTTAAGGGAGATAATGCTGCCCTCTTCTTATCTACAATGTCACCAGAAGGTGAGAACAGGCATTTGCATGGCACTTTTGTAGCCAGCATTGCAAAGTATTTACATGCCAGATATGCTAAACATTTGTATGCCCCTTCACGCTTCTGACACCATTCCAGAGGACATGCTTCCATGCTGATGACGCTCGTTAAAAAATAATGCATTAATTAAATTTGTGACTAAACTCCTTGGGGGAGAATTGTATGTCCCCTGCTCTATTTTACACACATTCTGCCGTATATTTCATGTTATAGCAGTCTTGGATGATGATCTAGCATGTTGTTCATTTTAAGAACACTTTCACTGCAGATTTGACAAAAAGCAAAGATGATACCAATATGACATTTCTAAAGTTACCTACTGCACTTGACCCAAGGTTTAAGAATCTGAAGTGTCTTCCAAAATCTGAGAGGGACGAGGTGTGGAGCATGCTTTCAGAAGTCTTAAAAGGGGAACACTCCAGTGCAGAAACTACAGAACCCAAACCACTAAAAAAGAAAATCAAGCTTCTGCTTGTGGCATCTGATTCAGATGATGAAAATGAACATGCATCGGTCCGCTATGCTTTGGATTCTTAGCAAGCAGAACCCGTCATCAGCATGGATACATGTCCCCTGAAATGATGGTTGAAGCATGAAGGGAAATATGAATCTTTAGTGCATCTGGCACGTAAATGTCTTGCGATGCTGGCTACAACAATGCCATGCGAACGCCTGTTCTCATTTTCAGGTGACATTGTAAACAAGAAGCGAGCAGCATTATGACCTGCAAATGTAAACAAACTTGTCTGAGCAATTGGCTGAACAAGAAGTAAGACTGAGTGGACTTGCAGGCTCTAAAATTTTACATTGTTTTATTTTTGAATGCCGCAGTTCCCAGCCAATGGAAGCTGCAGAGCTAGCACTTGGGGTGGGGGCAGCGCATGGAGCCACCTGCTATGCCTCCACCTAGGAGCAGCTGGGACAGGTTGCTTCTTGCGGGGAGCTGCCCAAAGTGAGCACCCCCCGGATCCAGCACCCCACACCCTCTCCCGCGCCCCAACCCCCAGCTCCTCACCCCGTCCTCCCGCACCCAAACTCCCTCCTGGAGCACGTGCCCGGCTCCCCTCCCATGCCCTAACCCCCAGCTCCGCACACACACACCCTGCACCCAAACTCCCTCCTAGAGCCCACGCCCTGCACGCCCTCCCACTCCCTAACCCCCAGCTCCACACACACACACACACACACACACACACACCCTGGGCCCAAATTTCCACCCTCTTAATTAACTGACATTTTTCACTTACCGGCACTCCTCCATATGCTGGATAAAACAGCTTTTACTGTAATTATGAAATAAATCTACTGGGATATAAATATTGTACTTACATTTCAGTGTATATACACTGTATATATACTCTCAGGGTAAGTCTACACAACAAAATTAGGTCGAATTTATAGAAGACGGTTTTGTAGAAAGCATTTTTATACAGTCAAGTGTGTGTGTCCCCACACAAATGCTCTAAGTGCATGTAGCCAACAGAGTGTGTCCACAGTACCAAGGCAACCGTCAACTTCCGGAACATTGCACTGTGGGTAGCTATCCCACAGTTCCCTCAGTCTCCACCGCCCATTTGAATTCTGGGTAGGAATCCCAGTGCCTGATGGGGCTAAAACATTGTTGCAGTTGGTTCTGGGTACATACCGTTAGGCCCCCGTTCCCTCCCTCCGTAAAAGCAAGGGCAGACAATCGTTTTGCACCTTTTATCTTGAGTTACCTGTATAGACACCATACCATGGCAAGCATGGAGCCCGCTCAGCTAACCATCACCGTATGTCTCCTGGGTGCTGGCAACCGTGGTACTGCATTGCTACACAGCAGCAGTTTATTGCCTTTTGGCAGCAGACAGTGCAGTATGACTGGTAGCAGTCATTGACGTAGTCCTGGGTGCTCTTTTAACCAGGTTCCTGGGCAAACATGGGAGTGACTCAGCCAGGTCATTTCCCTTGTTTCGTCTCACAGCGATTGAGTCCTACTGGCAGTGCACTGTCTTTTAATCTGCAGCTAGCAGAAGACAATGGCCAGTCATACAGCACCATCTTCAGCCGAGCACCTGGGAGGTGATGATGGCTAGCGGTCGTACTGCACAGTCTGCTGCCAGCAAGATGTATAAAGATAGATGAAGTGGCTCAAAACAAGAAATAGACCAGATTTGTTTTGTATTCATTTTCTCCTCCCTCCCTTCCTCCCTCCCTCTGTGAAATCAATGGCCTGCTAAACCCAGTTTTGAGTTCTATTCATGAGGTTTTGAGTTCTATCCTTGAGGCGGCCATTCAGTTTCTCGCAAAGTCACCCCCTTTGTTGATTTTAATTCCCTGTAAGCCAACCCTGTAAGCCATGTCATCAGTAGCCCCTCCCTCTGTCAGGGCAACAGCAGACAATCGTTCCGCGCTGTTTTTCTGTGCAGACGTCATACCACAGCAAGCATGGAGCCCGCTCAGATCACTTTGGCAATTAGGAACACATTAAACACCACACTCATTATACAGCAGTATATGCAGCACCAGAACCTGGCAAAGCGAAACCGGGCGAGTAGGCGACGTCAGCGCAGTTATGAGAGTGATGAGGATGTGAACACAGACTTCTCTCAAAGCACGGGCCCTGCCAATGTGGGCATCATGGTGCTAATGGGGCAGCCTCATGCAGTGGAACGCTGATTCTGGGCCCGGGAAACAAGCACAGACTGGTGCGACCGCATAGTGTTGCGGGTCTCGGACGATTCCCTGTGGCTGCGAAACTTTCGCATGCATAAGGGCACTTTCATGGAACTTTGTGATTTACTCTCCCCAGCCCTGAGGTGCAAGAATACCAAGATGAAGGAGAAGGAGAAGATCCTGTGATCCTTGAAACACATGCAGATGGTGGAGAAATAAAAAGGGACAGTGGTATTTAAAAAGACACATTTTATAGAACAATGGGTACACTCTTTCACAGTAAACCTTGCTGTTAACATTACATACGTAGCACATGTGCTTTCATTACAAGGTCGCATTTTGCCTCCCCCCACCATGTGACTAACAGCGGGAAACATTTCTGTTTAGCCATAGGCAAACAGCCCAGTAGGAACGGGCACCTCTGAATGTCCCCTTAAGAAAAGCACCCTATTTCAACCAGGTGACCATGAATGATATCACTCTCCTGAGAATAATACAGAGAGAGAAAGAATGGATGTTGTTTGAATGCCAGCAAACATACACTGCAATGCTTTGTTCTACAATGATTCCCGAGTACGTGCTACTGGCCTGGAGTGGTAAAGTGTCCTACCAAGGTGAATGGAATAAGGCTGCCCTCCCCAGAAACCTTTTGCAAAGGCTTTGGGAGTATATCCAGGAGAGCCACGAATGCCAGGACAAATTAATCATTAAAAATGCTGGCTTTTAAACCTTGTATAGTATTTTAAAAGGTACACTCACCAGAGGTCCCTTCTCCGCCTGGTGGGTCTGGGAGGCAGCCTTGGGTGGGTTCGGGGGGTACTGGCTCCAGGTCCAGGGTGAGAAAGTTTGTGGCTGTCGGGAAAACCGGTTTCTCCGTTTGTTTGCTGTGAGCTATCATCTTCCTCGTCCCCAAAACCTGCTTCCGTGTTGCCTCCATCTCCTTTGAAGGAGTCAAAGAACATGGCTGGGGTAGCGGTGGCTGAACCCCCTAAAATGGCATGCAGCTCATCATAGAAGCAGCATGTTTTGTGATCTGACCCGGAGCGGCCTTTCGCCTCTCTGGTTTTCTGGTAGGCTTGCCTCAGCTCCTTAAGTTTCACGCAGCACTGCTTCAGGTCCCTGTTATGGCCTTTGTCCTTCATGCCCTGGGAAATTTTCACAAATATTTTGGCATTTTGAAAACTGGAACGTAGTTCTGATAGCACTGATTCCTCTCCCCATATAGGGATCAGATCCCGTACCTCCCGTTCGGTCCATGCTGGAGCTCTTTTGCGATTCTGGGACTCCATATGGTCACTTCTGCTGATGAGCTCTGCATGGTCACCTGCAGTTTGCCACACTGGCCACATAGGAAATTGAAATTCAAAAGTTCGTGGGCCTTTTCCTGTCTACCTGGCCAGTGCATCTGAGTTGAGAGTGCTGTCCAGAGTCGTCACAATGGAGCACTCTGGGATAGCTCCCGGAGGCCGAGACCGTCTAATTACATCCACAGTACCCCAAATTCGACCCAGCAAAACCGATTTCAGCGCTAATCCCCTTGTCGGGGGTGGAGTAAGGAAATCGATTTTAAGAGCCCTTTAAGTCGAAAAAAAGGGCTTCGTCATGTGGATGGGTGCAGGGTTAAATCGATTTAATGCTGCTAAATTCAGCCTCAATGCCTAGTGTAGACCAGGGCATGGTATATACAGCAGTATAGACAAGTCATTGTCTGTATGTAATTTTAGTTTGTACTGACTTCACTAGTGCTTTTTATGTAGCCTGTTGTAAAACTAGGCAAATATCTAGATGAGCTGATGTACCCCCTGGAAGATCTCTGTGTACCCCCAGGGTACGTGTACCCCGGGTTGAGAACCACGGCTTTACAGTGTGTGCAGCTGTTTGCACAGGCACTTCCCAGCCAACTTGTCTCCTGTCCAGTGGAATGCAGAAAAGAGACCAGATGAGTTGCTGAGACATTGCGCTCCCCCACTCACAGAAGCACATGGGAGCTTCTGGGGCCAGACTTGTTTTGAACAGTGCCCCTTCCACTGAAGCTCTCTGGTCTGGGAATCTGTTGGGAGCAGCCTTTTGTTAGAGACCCTGCAGCTGCATCTGTTTAACTGAAATAGGAGTCTGGAGAAAGCAGCTTCCCCCAGCTCCCATTTCCAGGGCAGAGACAAGCCAACAGGGAACAAAGACATCAGTGCACTTTAATTTGACAGGTCTGAGATCGGGAAGGATGGATTTTGAGACCAGAAGTGCCTATTTTAAGGGAAAAAAGGGACAAAAAGGATGGTCAAGCAGTTAGGGCACTAGTACAATAGTGGTTCAATTCCCTCCTCTGTCACAGGTTTCCCATGTGCCCTTGGGCATGTCTCTTACTCTCAGTTCTCCATCTGTATATCACAGGGACACTAGCCCTTTCCTGACACACAAGGGAGCTGTGTGACACATTCAAGATTCTGAGCTGCTCTGATGCTGTGATAATGGGGGGCATATAGCTCTCTTCAATAACCTGGGATCGTCTAAGCCATCCGTAGCATTTCACCCAGTAATTCCTGCATCATGGTGGTTCTTCTTGTGTCCCTCTCTAGGTCTCTCTCCCTACAGTGAGGAAATGCATAAAACACAGTCTACCATTGCTGCCCTGCTTCAGCTCTACTGGTGTGAGCAGTAGCAAAACCACCTGGATGGGTCATGCATTATAGCTCCCAGGAGTGCTCACACGGACACAGCTGACCCAGTGGTACCAATGGGGGAAAATGGTTGTAAAATGTCACGAGTGTAGATAAAGTCACTGAGGTTTGTGGTTAGATCTATTTCTGTCATATTTTGTCTCTTTTTCTCTTGATTTGTGAACCAATTTCTGGCCATTGCAGGTCCTTGCACATTGGTGCACTTTGGTCCATCCTGTTCGCTGCCTGTGGCATGCAATAGGCAATCTCCTGAGGGCTGTGATACTTTGGTTTAGTTCAGGTTGTGGAGCATGTTGTCGGGGTGGCTAAGTGTTAATTACTGGCCTGTGATATACATGTCAAACCAGATGATCTGGTTTCAGAGTAGCAGCTGTGTTAGTCTATATTCACAAAAAGAAAAGGAGTACTTGTGGCACCTTAGAGACTAACAAATTTATTTGAGCATAAGCTTTTGTGAGCTACAGCTCACTTCATCGGATGCCAATGATCTGAGGTGGTCCCTTCTGGCCTTAAATTCTATGTAACCCTTTCATTGACAGCATCTGTGAACCTTGCTTCTCTGTGGAAAGAGCCAGCCAAAGTGAGCAAGTGGCAGAAGTGAAAACAATGGGCATGGAAGAGACTGAAAGTTGTTACCATCTGATGGGCTGGTCACTGTTCCTCCCCTTCCCCCTTCAGACAAATTAGTGGATCTGATTTATACAAGTGTAAATCCAGAGTAACTCCATTTACCTTAAAGAAGTTACTCTGGATTTACATCAGCATAACTCAGAACAAAATCTGCCCTAATGTCACACAAGAGGAAAGGAAAAATAAAGGGAGAGAAAAACGTGCAAGGCTTCATTCTAGTATCATAGACTCATAGGACTGGAAGGGACTTCAAGAGGTCATCTCTTCCAGTCCCCTGCACTCATGTTCCCTCTAAGCTGTGTGCACGTGTGCGCGCACACAGATCCTAAACCCTGCACACACGGCGAAACCCCGTGCACACAATAATTTGCACAGAAGAAATTTTTTGCGCACATGGCCTGTCAAAAATTAGAGGGAACATTGCTCATGGTTTGTCCTACCTGCTCTTAAAAATCTCCAATGATGGCGATTTCACAAACTCCCTCAGCAATTTCTTCCAGTGCTTAACCACTCTGACAATTAGGAAGTTTTTCCTAATGTCCAACCTAAACCGCCCTTGCTGCAATTTAAGCCTAATGCTTCTTGTCCTATCCTCAGAGGTTAACAAGAACAATTTTCCTCCCTCCTCCTTGTAACAACCTTATATGTACTTGAAAACTGTTATCCTGTCCCCTCTCGATCTTCTCTTCTCCAGATTAAACAAAGACATTTTTTTCAATCTTCCCGCATAGGTCATGTTTTCTAGACCTTTAATCATTTTTCAGAGTAGCAGCCGTGTTAGTCTGTATTCGCAAAAAGAAAAGGAGTACTTGTGGCACCTTAGAGACTAACAAATTTATTAGAGCATAAGCTTTCGTGAGCTACAGCTCACTTCATCGGATGCCTCTGATGAAGGCATCCGATGAAGTGAGCTGTAGCTCACGAAAGCTTATGCTCTAATAAATTTGTTAGTCTCTAAGGTGCCACAAGTCCTCTTTTTCTTTTAATCATTTTTGTTGCTCTTCTCTAGACTTTCTCCAATTTGTCCACATCCGTCCTGAAATGTGGCACCCAGAACTGGAGACAATACTCCACCTGAGGCCTAATCAGCGCAGAGTAGAACAGAAGAATTACTTCTCATGTCTTGCTTACAACACTCCTGCTAATACATCCCGGAATGATGTATATTATAGCAGGGAGAGCTTGTCTAAGGACTTTGGCTATCAATGGATTTGTGGCTGCAAGAAACTTGCAAATAAAGCCCCTTACAAAGTTTTCTTCCAGTCCGTCTCCCACATTTGAAAATGTGTGTGTGCAAGAGTGTTGATGTATGTGCATGAGAGCTGATGTGTGCATGTACATGCCTGCCTTGTGTGAATGCATATGTCCATGTGTATGCATGAGTGTCTGTGTGTGTGTGTGGCTGTGTGTGCACATTCGCATGTCCATACACATGTGTGGTTATGCAGATTCTTGCATCTGCACAAAAAATGAAATTAATCCCTGGAATGTGCAAAGCCCCTTTGAAAGTGCATGGGTGGCAGTATGTCATTGTTAAATGTGTGCTGGAACTGCTGTGATGGATGGAGCTGCTGGTTTGAAGCTGGGGGGTGGATGATTAAAAAATTTCCTCTGATAAAAAGTGACGCTATGTTAATTATCTCTTCACCCACCCCACCCCAAAATAGAGCACCATTTGCTGTTAATTAGGATTAATTAGTACTAGTTAATATTTGCAAAGTGCTTAGAAGATGAAAAGCACCAATGTAATAAGGCTTTGTACATCTAATGGCACCTTTCAATGGGAGCAGAAGATGCTCAGTGCCTTTGAAAATCAGGTTGCTGGTATCACAAAATGGGAACCTAAAAATGGAAGCATTGAAAATTAGCAGACATTTTTAAGAATGTAGATCTCTGTGCAGTGTTGCCAGCTATTGCAATGTTATCATGACTCTTGCAGTATTTGGTGTTTTTTTTAAAACTCTCAGCTCCTGGAGTCATGGGATTAGGTGAGAATCTCAGCTTTCATTTTTTAAAAAAATAAGCTGGAAACCATGACCCTACAAAGGCTAACACAATCTTTCGATGAATAAACAAGGGATCATCGAGTAGGCATTTGGCAGTCATATAACCTCAGTATTTGGCACTACTGATGTGACCGCTACTGGAGTTTGTGTCCAGTTCTGGCATCCACAATTCAAGAAGGATATAGAAAAAATGGAGAGGAGTCAGAGAATAGCCAAGAGAATGATTAAAAGATTGGAAAAAATCAGTGCTTAATTTGTGCCAAGGCTTGCTAGGGCTGTGCCCCGGCACCTCTAGGCTTGGCAGTTCATAGCCCCAGCACCTCTGAGCTTGCCATGTCAGTTATGAAAGTAAAAGATTGCTTGAGCCCCACCATCTCATTCATTACAAATTAAGCATTAAAAAAATGCCTTATAATGATTGACTCAAAGAACTCAATCAGTTTAGATTATCAAAGAGACTGTAAAGGGGTGTGTTATGGGTTCCCCCTGGGATGCCACCTGGAACTAGCATACCACTGAGCCCTCTGACTCACCAGCCTGGGTTTCCTTTTACGTTGTGTTGCTGTGACAAGATGTAGACCACTCCCAGTCCTACAGTCCCACCAGCATTCACACACGAAGGGACACACCCAACTACATGCACCAAAAATATAGAGGCCACAGCCAAAATAACCCCCAGCTCTCCAGCCTAGGATCCCAGAGGTGTGCCTTCCTGCCCTAATCGAAACCCCAGCCAGTATGAATTTATTACCCAGTTCGCCTCTCCCTCAATGTGGAGAGGAATATGCAACAAACTTGTGTTAACCAAGCTGAGATTTTCCCCAGATACTTCGCTTAATGGCACACTGGTTTAGATAAAGCAAAAAACAAGGTTATTAAATACAAAAGGTAGATTTTAAGTGATAGCAAACAGATCAAAGCAGATTACCTAGCAAATAAACAAAACCACAAACTAAGCCTAAAATACTAGAAAGATTGGGTATGAATTAGCAATCGCTCACCCTGGCGGATGATACAAGCAGTCCACCAGGTTTCTATACACAAGCTAGAAATCCCTTTAGCCTGGGACCAGCACTTCTCCCAGTTCAGTCTTTGTTCCTCAAGTGTTTCCAGTAGTTCTCCCTCGTGTGGGGAGTGAGGCCCTTAGATGATGTCACACCCCACCTTACATAGTTTTAACATATGACAGGAACCCTTTCTTTCAAAAACAGTTCCCATCCAGTTTGTGGGAAAATACAGATATCAAAATGGGGTTCAGTGTCATGTGATCTGGTCACATGCCCTTCTGAGTCATAGCAGCCACTTACAGGCTGTCTAGAGCATTCTCAGGAAGGCTCACCAGGTGGGAGATAAGCTTCTCTTAAGGCCTATTCACAGGTTTCAGAGTAGCAGCCGTGTTAGTCTGTATTCGCAAAAAGAAAAGCAGTACTTGTGGCACCTTAGAGACTAACAAATTTATTAGAGCATAAGCTTTCGTGAGCTACAGCTCACTTCATCGGATGCATTTGGTGGAAAAAACAGAGGAGAGATTTATATACACATACACAGAGAACATGAAACAATGGGTTTATCATACACACTGTAAGGAGAGTGATCACTTAAGATAAGCCATCACCAGCAGCAGGGGGGGGAAAGGAGGAAAACCTTTCATGGTGACAAGCAAGGTAGGCTATTTCCAGCAGTTAACAAGAATAGCAGAGGAACAGTGGGGGGTGGGGTGGGGGGAGAAATACCATGGGGAAATAGTTTTACTTTGTGTAATGACTCATCCATTCCCAGTCTCTATTCAAGTCTAAGTTAATTGTATCCAGTTTGCAAATTAATTCCAATTCAGCAGTCTCTCCTTGGAGTCTGTTTTTGAAGCTTTTTTGTTGAAGGATAGCCACTCTTAGGTCTGTGATCGAGTGACCAGAGAGATTGAAGTGTTCTCCAACTGGTTTTTGAATGTTATAATTCTTGACGTCTGATTTGTGTCCATTCATTCTTTTACGTAGAGACTGTCCAGTTTGGCCAATGTACATGGCAGAGGGGCATTGCTGGCACATGATGGCATATATCACATTGGTAGATGCGCAGGTGAACGAGCCTCTGATAGTGTGGCTAATGTGATTAGGCCCTATGATGGTATCCCCTGAATAGATATGTGGACAGAGTTGGCAACGGGCTTTGTTGCACGGATAGGTTCCTGGGTTAGTGGTTCTGTTGTGTGGTGTGTGGTTGCTGGTGAGTATTTGCTTCAGATTGGGGGGCTGTCTGTAAGCAAGGACTGGTCTGTCTCCCAAGATCTGTGAGAGTGATGGGTCGTCCTTCAGGATAGGTTGTAGATCCTTGATGATGCGTTGGAGAGGTTTTAGTTGGGGGCTGAAGGTGATGGCTAGTGGCGTTCTGTTGTTTTCTTTGTTGGGCCTGTCCTGTAGTAGGTGACTTCTGGGTAATCTTCTGGCTCTGTCAATCTGTTTCTTCACTTCAGCAGGTGGGTATTGTAGTTGGAGAACCAGTTGGAGAACACTTCAATCTCTCTGGTCACTCGATCACAGACCTAAGAGTGGCTATACTTCAACAAAAAAGCTTCAAAAACAGACTCCAACGAGAGACTGCTGAATTGGAATTAATTTGCAAACTGGATACAATTAACTTAGGATTGAATAGAGACTGGGAATGGATGAGTCATTACACAAAGTAAAACTATTTCCCCATGGTATTTCTCCCTCCCACCCCACCCCCCACTGTTCCTCTGATATTCTTGTTAACTGCTGGAATTAGCCTACCTTGCTTGTCACCATGAAAGGTTTTCCTCCTTCCCCCCCCTGCTGTTGGTGATGGCTTATCTTAAGTGATCACTCTCCTTACAGTGTGTATGATAAACCCATTGTTTCATGTTCTCTGTGTATGTGTATATAAATCTCTCCTCTGTTTTTTCCACCAAATGCATCCGATGAAGTGAGCTGTAGCTCACGAAAGCTTATGCTCTAATAAATTTGTTAGTCTCTAAGGTGCCACAAGTCCTCCTTTTCTTAAGGCCTATTGTTTTTCCTAATTGCCCATTACCCTGAACAGGCCCTTCACAATCAGCTGTCTAGACTGGAAGCTTTTTGCCTAGTGGGTGCTACCCAGGTGTAACCACATTTGAAATACAGATACATAGTCAGTATTCAGTTGGGGTTGATTTAGTTGGGGTTGGTTCCGCTTTAAGCAGTGGGTTGGACTAGATGACCTCCTGAGGTCCCTTCCAACCCTAATCTTCTATGATTCTCTGATTCATAACTTCAGATACAAAAATGATACATGCACACAAATAAGATAATCATATTTAGCAAATTTTAACTTTTCCATAGACACCTGACAAGACCTATCTTGTACAAAATGCATCATAATTATGTCATAATTATATCATAATCATACAACTAGGAATAATATGAGGGTGCAATGTCACAGGGTGACTTGATCTCAGTTTACAAGTACCTATATGGGGAATAGACATTTGATAATAAGGAGTTCTTCAATCTAGCAGACAAAAGTATAACAAGACCCAACAGCTAGAAGTTGAACAATTGGAAAAATTGTTACATTCATTTTATAAAACAAGAGGAGTTGGTGATAATGCAAAAATTAAGGGATGCAGTTCAGTTAATTGCTGGTAATATGGAAAAAATGGTGAGAAAAGAAAGTTTGTTATGAATTTTAAGGTAAGTCAAGACAAAGCACCACAGGTATCTAATGAAAGTCCCTCACCCAATTTAGGAAACAGGGATACCAACCTGAAGGGGCAAAGCTTGGAGGTACAAGGATCAGTTTTCATTTAGATCTTGGCAGTTAAACAACAATAATGGGAGTTTGGCTTTTGAATGTGTAATAGGAGTTGCAAAATGTACAGGAACAGTGGACACTGGCTCAAACACAACCATTACTAGACCAGACAAGACTATTGTAAGGGAATAGGGAATCTAAAACTGAACCACCTAATTGGAGAATGACTGGGGAACAAGCACTTATCCAAAAATGGGGAAAACTGGCTTTGAAAATTGACCCTCTGGAATTTGAACAAGAGTCTGAATGGCCAAGATCATGTATGAGCTAATTGTGCGTTTGGATTTAATTATGGCTAATAAGCTTGTAATCAGTGTGAGGAAAGGTGTCTTACAAATTCAGTCTGTGAAAATTCCCTTTAAAGATGTGGCCCAGGAGAAACAAATGATTTGTAGGCAACTGGTTTGCAGTAAGCGAGTTATTCTACCTCTATGTCTGATTAAAATATGACCATATAGATCATTGTTACAACCACTGTTATATATTTGCAACAAATCTTGTACAAAGGTTGTCAAGTAAGGTGTCTATGAAAAGGTTATGATTTGCTGAATATGATTATGCTATTGGTATGCATGTTTCATTTTTGTATTTGAAGTTATGAGTATTGGGTCTATACCTGGATTTCAAATGTTTGCTCCTGGGGTAATGCCCACAAGGTATTATCCAGCACATGTTGGAGGGACTATTCAAATTAAGTGGCTCATCAAGGAACATTTAACTCACAATGGAAGATGCCCACCTACAATGAATGGACTTTCCTGTGTAGGATGTGCTGTTTGGGGTATAGGTAATGACTTCTACTATGACTAGGTGAAATCATACGTGGACATGTGACTTGTCCATGTGACTCCAAACCCCATCTTGTCACTTGTGATCTTCCACTAGCTGTGCTGAGGGCTTTATTTGAAACTATGGGTTTCCCTTCACATGGCAGAAGCTACAGAAGGCGCTGGAAACACCTCCACCTCTATTCTGCTCCTGCCTCTTTCCTTCTCCAGCCTCTGGACTATGGACTTACACTGACTGGAGCATTCTAACCAAGGGACTGAGGTCCTTCCAATGATTGCAAGCAACCGGAGACTTGACTTAAGCCAGCACCTTATTCCATCACTGCTACAAACCTGAACCAAGAACTTTGCAATTATTGTATGTATTTCATTTTTAACCAATTTTAACTTTCATCTTTCTTTCTTTCTTTTTATAAATAAACTTTTAGATTTTAGATAGTAAAGGATTGGCAACAGTGTGTTTTTGGTTAAGATCTGAGTTATATATTGACTTGGGTGTGTGGCTGGTCCTCAGGTATCAGAAGAATCTTTTGTTTGATGAGGAACCACTCATCTTTAAATCCAGTGTTTTTGGTGGTGATACAAGGACTGGAATATCTAAGGAAACTGCTTACCTGACTTCTTGTTAGCTAGTGTGGTGAAACAGAAGTTTACTTTTGTTGCTGGTTTGGTATATCTCATGGGAGAATAACCACTAGTTTGGGATGTGTCTGCCAAAATTCAGGACAAACTGCTGAGAAATAGCTATTCTCAATTGTGACCCACAAAGGCATGGTTACATTGGCTTTGAAAATTGACCCTCTGGAATTTGAGCAAGAGTCTGGATGGCCAAGATCATGTATGAGCTAATTGTGAGTTTGGCTTTCATTATCGCTAATAACCGTGTAATCAGTGCCAGGAAAGGTGTTTTACAAATTCAGTCTGTAGAAATTCCCTTTAAAGATGTGGCCCAGGAGAAACAAATGATTTGTAGGCAATTGGTTTCCAGTAAGCAAGTTATCCTACCTCTAAGGGCAGAAACCATAACAACAGTTCCAAGCTGTAGTAGCTTTGCAGCAAGGGAAAGAGGGGGAATGTTTAACATATGCTTTGAGACCCAGGGCCTTGGAGGAAATTTGGTTGTTTAGTTTCTTGTAGATCTGCAGTGGGCATGGGGTCCTGTTTATTTGCTGAATGTTTCTGACAAACAGCAAATAGTAAAAAAGGGAACGACAGTTGCAAAATATGAACCAGTGGATCCAAATCCTGGTATACAAGAAAAATATAAAGAAGAAAGGGGTGAAGGTGAGCTCTCAGAATTTCTCTAGGACTTGTTCCAGCCCAGTGCTGTACATTTCAATGAGTAGAATAATGGTCCAAGACACATTCTGCATAGGATTCAGGAGTTGTTCTCCTGATCCACCTAAGGTGTGGGTTACTGCTCTGGTCCAGCATAAGATTGACTCCGGGGGAAATACCCATTAAATAGCCACCAGTTCACCATTCACCAACAGCAAAGAGGGAAGAGGCTTGTTAAAGAAATGTATCAGGAAGGCATAACTGAGCCTTCAGCCTCACTCATTCTTCTGGGTAAGAAAAAAGATGGCAGCACCAAACTCCGTGAGGACTATAGAAAACTAAATGAAGTCACTTTAAAAGATTTGTGTTCATTACCACAAATAGGTGATACCCTGGGTGCTCTAGTAGGTTCAATCTGGCTTTCCACACTGGCACTTAAAACTGGGTATTGGCAACTGGAAATGGATCCAAATCAGAGGGATAAAACTGCTTTCTCAGCAGGACAAGGCCTGTGGCAATTTAAAGTGATGGCTTTCGGCTCATGTAAGGCAGAGGTTCATGTACCCCTGGGGCTACACAGAGATCTTTTGAGGGTACATCAACTCATCTAGATATTTACTTAATTTTACAACAGGCTACATAAAAAGCACTAGCAAGTTGGTACAAACTAAAATTTCATATGGACAATGACTTGTTTATACTGCTCTATATATCATACTCTGAAATGTACGTACAATATTTATATTCCAGTGTATTTATTTTATAATTATATGATAAAAATGAGAGTCAGCAATTTGTCAGTAATAGTGTGCTGTGACATTTTTGTATTTTTATGTCTGATTTTGTAAGCAAATAGTTCTTAAGTGAGGTGTAACTTGGGGGTACACAAGACAAATCAGACTTCTGAAAGGGGTACAGTAGTCTGGAAAGGTTGAGGACCACTGGTGTAATGCACTGGCCACCTTTGAGAGGCTAATGGAGAGGGTATTACAAGGCATGACCCTCTCAGCCTGTTTGTTATACCTAGATCATATCCTGGTGCACACTAAAAAAATGTGACCTGTAATCGATACATTTCCAAGTGGTCTGTGTTCCAGTTAAGGCTGCCAATCTGAAATTCAACCCAAAAAGATGTGCCTTGTTTCAGAAAAAGAGATAATCTGCTTGGGCACACAATTAGTGAGGGGGAAAATGTCCATGACAAAACGGAAATCAAGGCTGCACGGAGTTGGCAAACTCCCCAGACACTCCCAGATGGGCTAAGTTTAATAGGGCTCTGTTCCTGTTACAGAAGGTTCATTTGTGGATTTATCAGTATTGCAAAACCTCTGCATAGGTGGGGTGACAAAGGGAAACTATTTCAGTGGTCAGCACAGTGTGATGTAACATTTTCAGAGTTGAAAAACACCCTTGTCACTGCTCCTGTCTTAGGCTTGGCCTACACTACAAGTTTAGGTTGGATTTAGCAGTGTTAGATCAGTTTAGCCCTGCACCCTTCCACACTACCAAGCCATTTTTTCTGACTTTAAGGGCTATTAAAACTGGTTTCTGTACTCCTCCCCGATGAATGGATTAGCACTGTTTTCGACCAATTTGGGGTAGTGTGGACGCAATTTGATGGTATTGTCCTCTGGGAGCTATTCCAGAGTGCTCCACTGTGACTGCTCTGGACAGTGCTCTCAACTCAGATACACTGGCCAGGTAAACAGGAAAAGCCCCGCGAACTTTTGAATTTCATTTCCTGTTTGGCAAGCGTGGCGAGCTGATCAGCACAGGTGACCATGCAGAGCTCTTCAGGACAGGTGACCGTGCAGTCCCATAATCGCAAAAGAGCTCCAGCATGGACTGAATGGGAGGTACTGGATCTGATTGCTGTATGGGGAGATTTCAGAGTAGCAGCCGTGTAAGTCTATATTCGCAAAAAGAAAAGGAGTACTTGTGGCACCTTAGAGACTAACAAATTTATTTGAGCATAAGCTTTTGTGAGCTACAGCTCACTTCATCGGATGCATTCAGTGGGGAGACGAATCCGTGCTATTAGAACTCCATTCCAAAAGACAAAATGCCAAAATATTTGAAAAAATCTCCAAGGGCATGAAGGACAGAGGCTATAACAGGGACCACAGCAGTGCCACGTGAAACTTATGAAGCTCAGGCAAGCCTACCAAAGAACCAGAGAGGCAAATGGCCGCACCGGGTCAGAGCCCCAGATATGCTGCTTCTATGATGAGCTGAATGCCATTCTAGGGGGTGGCCCTACAACTACCCCAGCCCCTGTGCGTGGACTCCATCAATGGACTCTCACGCAACAAGGATGCGGATTTTGGGGATGAGGAGGATGATGATGAGGAGGAGGTTGAAGCACAGCAAGCAAGTGGAGAAACCGTTTTCCCCGACAGCCAAGAACTGTTTCTCACTCTGGATCAAGTACCCTCCCAACCCTCCGAAGGCGGGCTCCCGGACCTAGAAGGCAGAGAAGGGACCTCTGGTGAGTGTACCTTTGTAAATATAATACACGGTTTAAAAGCAAGCATGTTTAATGATTAATTTGCCCTGAAGACTTGGGATGCATTCGCGGCCAGTACAGCTCCTGGAAAAGTCTATTAATGTGTCTGGGGATGGAGCGGAAATCCTCCAGGGACTTCTCAACGAAGATCTCCTGGATGTACTCCCAAAGCCTTTGCAAAAGGTTTCTGGGGAGGGCAGCCTTATTCCGTCCTCCATGGTAGGACACTTTACCATGGCAGGCCAGCAGACGTAGTCTGGAATCATTGCATAACAAAGCATGGCAGCATATGGTCCCAGTGTTTGCTGGCTTTCAAGCAACATCCGTTCTTTATCTCTCTGTATTATCCTCAGGAGAGTGATATCATTCACGTTATCCTCAGGAGAGTGACATCAGGAGAGTGATATTAGTCGCAGCCCTCCTTTTAAATGGCCAACCCATTTTAAAGGGCCAACCCAACTGGTGTTCAGTATGTGAAATGAGGGCACTGCTGTTTGAAACCATTCCCACATATTAGGAAGGTTAAAGAAGCCAAAAGACTGTGGCTTCCCATGTCTGCCTGCAAGCCAAATCCTGTTGCCCGCCGGCCCTGCGTGTGTGATCTCTCACACCATACTGGTAGGCCCTCAATATAAGAGGCAAAATGCAACCTTGTAAAGAAAGCACATGTGCTATGTAACGTTAACAGCCTGGTTCACTGTGAAAGAGTCTGCCCATTGTTCTCTAAAATGTCTCTTTTTAAAGACTAATCTCCCTTTTTTCCTTCCCGCAGCTGCAAATGTTTCCTCGCTGCACATATCATCTCCGTCCCAGAGGCTATCAAAGATTAGAAGCCGAAAAAAATGCACTCGTAATGAAATGTTCTCTGAGCTCATACAGACCTCCCATACTGAAAGAGCCCCGCACAATGCGTTGAGGGAGACAATGTCAGAGTTCAGGAAAGCACAAAATGAACGCGAGGACAGGAGGGACGAGCAAGAGGTCAGGAAGGATGAGTGAGAGGAGAGGTGGCATCAGCATGATGAGAGGAGGCAGGATTCAATGCTGAGGCTACTGGAGGATCAAACTGATATGCTCCGGTGTATGATTGAGATGCAGGAAAGGCAGCAGGAGCACAGACCGCCACTGCGGCCCCTGTGTAACCAACCACCCTCCTCCCCAAGTTCCATAGCCTCCTCACCCAGACGCCCAAGCACCAATGACTCCACCCCAGAGGACTGCCCAAGCAACAGAAGGCTGGCATTCAATAAGTTTTGAACAGCAGTGTAGCCTTGTCCTTCCCTCCTCCCCTCCTCCCCTACCCCACCCGGTGCTTCCCTCCTCCCCCACCCCTCCCGGGCTACCTTGGCAGTTATCCCCCCATTTGTGTGATGAATTAATAAAGAATGCATGAATTTGAAACAACAATGACTTTATTGCCTCTGCAAGTGGTGATCAAATGGGGGGGAGGGCAGTTGGCTTACAGGGAAGTAGAGTGAACCAAGGGGGTGGGTTTTCATCAATAAACAAACAGAACTTTCACACCGTAGCCTGGTCAGCCATGAAACTGGTTTTCAGAGCTTCTCTGATGGGCAGCGCGCTCTGCTGTGCTCTTCTAACCGCCCTGGTGTCTGGCTGCACATAATCAGCAGCCAGGCGATTTGCCTCAGCCTCCCACCCCACCATAAATGTCTCCCCCTTACTCTCACAGATATCGTGGAACACACAGCAAGCAGTAATAACGATGGGAATATTGGTTTCACATAGGTCTAGCCGAGTCAGTAAATGCACCAGCACACTTTTAAATATCCAAATGCACATTCTACCACCATTCTGCACTTGCTCAGCCTATAGTTGAACTGCTCCTGAATACTGTCCAGGCTGCCTGTGTACAGCTTCTTGAGCCATGGTACTAAGGGGTAGGCTGAGTCTCCAAGGATAGCTATAGGCATTTCAACATCCCCAACGGTTATTTTCTGATCTGGAAAGTAAGTCCCTTGCTGCAGCTGTTCAAACAGACCAGAGTTCCTAAAGATGCAAGTGTCATGTACCTTTCCCGGCCATCCCACATTGATGTTGGTGAAACGTCCCTTGTGATCCACCAGTGCTTGCAGCACCATTGAAAAGTACCCCTTGCGGTTTATGTACTGGCTGCTTTAGTGCTCCGGTTCCAAGATAAGGATATGCGTTCCGTCTATCGTCCCCACCACAGTTAGGGAATCCCATTGCAGCAAAGCTATTCACTATGACCTGTACATTTCCCAGAGTCACTACCCTTGATAGCAGCAGCTCAGTGATTGCGTTGGCTACTTGGATCACAGCAGCCTCCATAGTAGATTTGCTCACTCCAAATTGATTCCCGACTGACCAGTAGCTGTCTGGTGTTGCAAGCTTCCACAGGGCTATTGCCACTCGCTTGTGAACTGTGAGGGCTGCTCTCATCTTGGTATTCTTGTGCTTCAAGGCAGGGGAAAGCAAGTCACAAAGTTCCATGAAAGTGCCCTTATGCATGTGAAAGTTTTGCAGCCATTGGGAATCGTCCCAGACCTGCAACACTGTGCAGTCCCATCAGTCTGTGCTTGTTTCCCGGGCCCAGAATCGGCATTCCACCGCATGAATCTGCCCCATTACCACCATGATGTCCACATTGCCGGGGTCTGTACTTTGAGAGAAGTCTGTGTCCATGTCCTCATCACTCTTCCATCACCTCCTCGCCTGCTTTTGCAGGTTCTGGCTCTGCATATACTGCATGATAATGTGTGTGGTATTTAGAGCAGTCACAACTGCCATAGTGATCTGAGCAGGCTTCATGCTTGCTGTGGTATGGCATGAGCAGGAGAGAAGAGTGGCAGCGGAAGCGGTGAGTGGATGACAATGCTGACAGCAATATGGCGCCCGCATGGAGAAAGGTACAAAATGATTGTTGGCTGTTGCTTTCACGGAGGGAGGAGTAAGGGGTAGGCTGGCAGCAGATGGTGCTTCTGGCTGGGAGAGCAGCCTGAGGCAGAATGGCCCCCTCAAGGACTGAGCTCACAACCCTGGGTTTAGTAGGCCAATGCTCAAACCACTGAGCTATCCCTCTGCCAATATTCCAGGCAGGACTGAATCTCCATTAGACAAAACTTAAAGAAGAGAATGACCTGAGTCACGCCCTCACTGAAATCTGCCGGGAGCATCCATGTCTGCCCAGGTGCCCTGACCAACCTGATCGATGCCGGCCAAGAGCACCCAGGAGACGACGAGGACGGCTACCAGTCGTAATGCACTATCTGCTGCCACAAGGCAATGAGCTGCTGCTGTGTAGCAATGCAGTCCCACGTCTGCCAGCACCCAGGAGACGTACGGTGATGGTGAACTGAGCGGGCTCCATGCTTGCCATGGTACGGCATCTGCATGGGTAACCCAGGAAAAAAGGCGCGAAACGATTGCCTGCCGTTGCTTTCATGGAGGGAGGGAGGTGGGGGGGCCTGACAACTTGTACCTAGAACCACCCATGACAATGTTTTTTGCCCCGTCAGGCATTGGGATCTCAACCCAGAATTCCAATGGGTGGCGGAGACTGTGGGAACTGTAGGATAGCTACCCACAGTGCAACGCTCTGGAAGTCAACACTAGCCTCAATACTGTGGACGCACTCCTCTGACTTTAGGGTCTTAATGATCTTAAGTGGGGATACACACAATCAACTGTATAAAATCACTTTCTAAACATTCGACTTCTATAAATTCGACCTAATTTTGAAGTGTAGACATACTCTTATAGCTAACCTGTGTTTCAAAACCCCTTTCGTATCGGACACGATGCTGGTGCTTACACATTGGGGGCAGTACTGACACAAGGCATAAGGGCTTATTACAGCAAAAATCTAATATCTCTATATAGAGATTATTGCACAACCCAAAAGTAACTCCTAGCAGTGTTTAAATCTATAGAACATTTTCACCACTAGCTGTATGGGAGAAAGTCTGTAGTCACAACAGACCACGCATCCCTGAAATGGCTCTTAGAGTCAGGAATCCTGAGGGGCAACTTGCGAGGTGGTTAGAAAAACTGCAGTGTTATGATTTCACAGTAACCCACAGGCTGGGAACAATTTCCCATGGTAGTGATGATGCCTTGTCCAGATGGTTCTGTTGGGAGGCTAATTGCTAGCACTGCCCTAAGTAGAAGAACAAGGAATTGGCCACTTGAGGGAATGAGTGTGCTCAGAAAGCAATGGCTGGCTCTCTTCCCACCCCCACACTTTACAGAAGTGCAAATGTTCCTAGTTCAGCCACTGGAAGAGTGTCAGTGGGGTTGCAGAAACAGACTACAGAGCAACTAAGAGCTTCCCAAAGAGAGAATCCTGATATTAGAATAGTGTGTGGTTGGGAAAAATTCAGCTGGAAAATACAGCCACCCCGGAATGCAGTATCTCCTTAAAATGCCACAGTTAAGCTTTCTGGTCACAGTGGGAGAGCTTAGACTTGAAAGATGTAATAATCATAGAATATTAGGACTGGAAGAGACCTAGGATTGCAAACCCTCCCAGTTTTGCTGGAAGTCTCCTGGAATCACGCTCTATCTCCCAGAGGCTACTGAAGACAAACTGAGAGATTTTAGGTGCTAAAAGTCCGGCGGTGAAACAGGGCTAAGGCAGACTCCTTGTCTGCCCTGGCTCTGTGCTCCATGTCTAGTTGGCAGCCGGTATCAAGCGGAGTACCCCAAGGGTCGGTCCTGGGGCCAGTTTTGTTCAATATCTTCATTAATGATCTGGAGCATGGCATGGATTGCACCCTCAGCAAGTTTGCAGATGACACTAAACTGTGAGGAGTGATAGATACACTGGAGGGTAAGGATAGGATAACAGCAGGACATAGACAAAAGAAATCTGATGAGGTTCGACAAGGACAAGTACAGAGTCCTGCACTTAGGACAGAAGAATCCCATGCACTACTACAGACTAGGGACCGAGTGGCTAGGCAGCAGTTCTGCAGAAAAGGACCAAGGGATTACCGTGGACAAGAAGCAGGATATGAGTCAACAGTGTGCCCTTGTTGCCAAGAAGGCTAACATCATTTTGGGTTGTATAAGTAGGAGCATTGTCAGCAGATCGAGAGACGTGATCATTCCCCTCTATTCAGCATTGGTGAGGCCTCATCTGGAGTACTGTGTCCAGTTTCAGGCCCCATACCACAAGAAGGATGTGGAAAAATTGGAAAGAGTCCAGCGGAGGGCAACAAAAATGATTAGGGGACTGGAGCACATGACTTATGAGGAGAGGCTGAGGGAACTGGGATTGTTTAGTCTGCGGAAGAGAAGAATGAGGGGAGATTTGATAGCTGCTTTCAGCTACCTGAAGGGGGGTTCCAAAGAGGATGAAGCTCAGCTGTTCTCAGTGGTAGCAGATGACAGAACAAGGAGCAATGGTCTCAAGTTGCAGTGGGGGAGGTCTAGGTTGGCTATTAGGGTGGTGAAGCACTGGAATGGGTTATCTAGGGAGGTGGTGGAATCTCCTTTCTTTGAAGTTTTTAAGGTCAGGCTTGACAAACCCCTGGCTGAGATGATTTAGTTGGTGTTGGTCCTGCTTTGAGCAGGGGATTGGACTAGATGACCTCCTGAGGTCCCTTCCAGCCCTGATATTGTATGATTCTATGATATTCTAATGGCCCATGCTCCCCCCAGATTCCAACCCTTCTCCCAGGTCTCCATGTTTTTGACTTACCTGTGGGCTGTTGTCTCCTGCCCCCATTGAACCTAGTTTAAAGCCCTCCTCACTAGGTTACCCAGTCTGTATGCTGTTCTCCTTCCTCGATAGGCCCCATCTCTGCTTTGCAGTCCTTCTTCCCGGAACAACATCCCAGGTCAAGAAAGCCAAAGCCCTTCTGGTGACAGCTCTAGGATGCATCTCTCTCTGTCTGGGCCCCTACCCTTGACTGGAAGAATAGGTGTGATGCTTCTCAGGGCACCTTCTTACCAACTGCCTCCAGCATGAGGGAATCTTGCCTGTACTAGCTGGACACCCTAACACAACCAACCTGTCAGCCTCTCAAGCACTTTTCTCTGGGCTACACCAGCCCTGTCTTTGCCTTGTAGGTTGGCAATAGATGCACCCCAGCTCCTAAGTCCCTTCAAAGTGTTCCCCTGTGATATCCAGCCCCGATCATTGGATAACCACAGAAATCCCAGATCCTTTGTTCCCAGAAGACCAGTGTGCCCCAGTTTACCAGTTTTCCATTAGCCCACTGCTTCTGTAATATGAACAGCACTGGAATTCAATTATAAAACAAAAGGAAATGTATTTAGGAAAGAAAGAGATTCAAATATAAAACTGTGTGAGAGATTGGAGCAAATGGTTACATATCAAACAGCATCATAACATGCTTTCTAGAGACTAAACTTAACTAACAAGACATTCTCCTATCACTTACAATATAGCTTACCCCACATTCTTTCCCAGCGTTTTCAACCAGTTTGGTTGAGACTCCTTCTCATAATGCCAAGCCTGCTGTCATCTTCTCCTCACAGATTAAAGGATGCCAGGGTATCTTTCTGCACCCCCAAATATACCAGAACAGATCTTTGATGTTCATCTCAAGATAGGGTTCTGTCCCCCCACCGCTGATTACTTCTTACCTCTTAGTTTCCTTCTGAAATCTCCATCAGCTCCTCAATTAGTATTTGACTTAGGATGCCAATAGACTCCTATTGGATGACACACACTACACAGTGGTTCACTATGGCAGTAAATATCTCCCACCCCCCATCTGAAGAAGTTTGTCTCAAGACACATTGCCTTTGAGTGACCTGATTTTAACTACAGACCTAGAGAAAATCATATTTAGTATATATACGTAACTCCTCCCATATTCTCCATACATACGTCTCACCGTAATTATGATTGATACTGATGACCAGTGTGACACAGGCTTTCATTAGAGACCTTAGATGACATTCTTTTGATGAACCAAGGAATCCCTATACCTATGTACTCCAGTGCCATCCAGAGGTTCTTGGATCACTATAAGAGATGAGGAAAAACAGTGAGTGATCATAGAATCATAGGGTAAGAAGGGTCATCCAGTCTAACCTCCTCCCCAGATGAAGGATTTGTTGTCTACTCTAAAACCATCCAATACAGCCTCCTTTTGAAAACCTCCAATGAAGGAGCTTCCACAACCTCGCGAGGCAGTCTTTTCTATTATCCTACTGTTCATTGTTCCTGTGATTTAATCTATATCTGCCATGCTGTAGTTTGAACGCATTGCCTCTTGTCCTGCCCTTTGTGGCAAGTGAGAACAACTTTTCCCCATCTTTTTTTATGGCAGCTTTTCAAGTATCTGAAGACCACTATCATATCTCCCCTTAATCTCTTCTTTGCCAATCTAACCAGACACAATCCTTCAGCTTTTGCTCGTATTGCTTGCATTCCATTCCTTTGACCATCTTTGCCACTCGCTTCTTCATCCTTTCCAGTTTCTCTACATTCTTTCTACACATTGGTGACCAAAACTGGACACAGTGCTCTAGCTGATTAGAGTGGTACTATCACCTCTTATGACTTGCATGCAATGCCTCTGTTAATGCAACCTAGAATTGCATTTGCTTTTTTGCAACAGCATCACATTGCTGACTGATGTTGAGGTTATGATCCACCACAACCCCCACATCCTTCTCAGCAGTGTTGCTGCTGAGCTAGTTTTCCCCAATTCTGTATGTGTTGTGATGGGGCAAGGCCAAATGGCTATAGAAAAGTAGTCTTTTATTAGGCTCCGGGAAGTGGGCGGGCGAAGCCCGTCCACGGCTAAAGGATCCCCCCCAGCCTAAAAGGGGGATCCACAGGACCTAGATACCAAAAAATTCCGGGGAATAACTAATGAAATAACATGGACAGGAGTGTGGTCAAAGGGTCAAACGAAGGGAACCGGATGGGGACACCGAGCAGAGAACCCCGGACAGCACCCACTGCTCCTCAAAGGCGTCAAGGGAGTCAAAGGACGCCGCCCAGAGGAACTCTGCCCGGATACGTGAACGGACCGAGGATCGGAAATAGGCCCCTCAGTCACAGGAGACTCCATTGGCCAACCTCCTCACTCTGGTTTTATAGATGGCCATTTTAGCTAGGGCCAGGAGGAGGTTGACCAGGAGATCCCGTGACTTTGTGGGGCCACGGATAGGGAGTGCATAAATGAGAAGGTGAGGGGAGAAGTGCAACCAAAAACGTAATAAAATATTGGTGAGGAGCCGGAATAGGGGCTGCAGCCTGGCACACTCCAGGTATATATGTGTCAGGGTTTCCCTCACACCGCAAAAGGGGCAGGTGTCTGGGATTGAGGTGAACCACGCCAAGTACACGTCCGCGCTCATGGCTCAGTGAAGGAGCCGTCAACTGACATCTCCGGCGGGCCTTGGGACTAAGGTGGAATATAGACTGACCCACCGGGGCTCCTCACCCTCCAAAGGTGACAGGAGGTCCCGCCATTTTGTATCGGGGCGGGACACGAGGGTGAGAGCGTGAAGGGTATGGAGCACGAGCATGTATAGATGTTTTCTTGGCGCGGTTTGAAAGCAGACCAGCTGCATCTCGTGCAGCCGGCTTCCAGTGAAGGGGAGATCTGCCCCCTCGGTGGCCGCCACGGACCTGGTCTTTGAAAAGAGTTTCCAGGTCCGGAGGAGGTCCTGGTAGAAGACCAGCACCCCGAAGAGGTCTCACGGAAGACCTCTGGGATGGAGATAAAAGAGCTGCCGGTCGTATCGGAGCCCTCAGAAGTGGCGCAGGAAGGCATGCGCCAGTATGCTCCACGCCGGACTACCTGCAACATAAAGGAGCCTCTGCAGGGCCTGGAGGCGGAAGACATGGAGGTGAGTAAGCAGACATTTCAGGCCCTGCCCTCCCTCCTCCAGAGGTAGATGGAGAACCCCTGCAGGGACCCAATGCAGTCCTGACCAAAAGAACTCCAGAATCGATGTCCGGAGGTTGGCCAGGAAAGCCGGGGCCAGGACCAGGGTGTTGAGCTGGTACCAGAGCATGGACAGGACTAGTTGATTAAGCGGCAGCGCTCTCCCTCGAAAGGAGAGGCACCGGACTAGTCCTGTCTATCTCCGGAGCCGCTCTATCACCCCGCCCTCTAAATTCTGCCAGTTCTCAGGCGGAGAGGGATGCGTGGCAGAAAGCTAAATGCCCAGATAGAGCAGCAGAGCCGTGCTCCACCGGATGGCCTGAAGCGTGGGTGGGAGGGAGCTCGCTTGCCGCCAGTCCCCTACCACCAAGCCAGAGCTCTTGACCCAGTTGACCCGCGCAGAGGAGGCTGCCGAATAGATGGCCTGGCAAGCCTCCACCCGCACCAAGTCGCCCGGGTCCTGGACCACGAGGAGCACGTCATCAACGTACGCCGACAGGACCAGCCGCAGCTCTGGCTCCCACAGCACCAACCCTGTCAACCTCTTTCGGAGGAGACAAAGGAAGGGCTCGATCGCCAGAGCGTACAGCTGGCCTGAGAGGGGGCAACCCTGCCAGACTCCTCACCTGAAGCTGACCGGTTCACTCTGCGGAGGTGTACAGAGCCCGGAGAAAACCCACAAACAGGGGGCGAAGCCAAACGCCTGCAGAAGGCTCAGGAAATACCCGTGATCCACCCTGTCGAACACCTTCTCCTGATCTAAGGACAGGAGGGCGAACGATAGACCATCCCTACACCCAAGTTCCAGTAGGTCCCAGACCAGATATAGGTTGTCAAAGATGCTGCAGCCCAGTATGGTGTAGGTCTGGTATGGGTGGACCACGTCCGCCAGCACGGACCCTAGCCACAGCGAGATGGCTTTTGCCATGACTTTGTAGTCCGTGCTGAGGAGCGAGACGGGACGCCAATTTCGTAAATCGCGGAGGTCCCCCTTCTTTGGCAATAAGGCAAGCGCAGCTCACCTGCACAAAAGAGAGAGGACCCCGCTCTGCAAAGACTCTGCCCAGATGGTGACTAGGTCTGGGCCCAGGACGTCCCAGAACACGCGGTAGAACTCCACGGTCAGCCCGTCCATGCCCGGAGATTTATTGATGGGCATGCGACGGAGGGCTTCCGAGAACTCGGCCAGAGTCAGAGGTACCTCTAGCCGGTCTTGGTCAACCGCGCTGACCGTCGGGAGCTCCTCTCACAGCACTCTGCAAGTGTTAGGATTGGTCAGATCCGGGGACACAAGGCTTGCGTAGAAGGCTCTCACCGAATTCCTCCATCAGCTGGTGCCCTGGGTGTAGTCATGGCAGAAGAGCCAGGCGCGCACCTTACCACGACCGCCGCGCCGAGGGAAAGGCACGCCGCTGCCCTCGCCAGGCCAGCCAGAACTCCCGGAAGGACGCCACGAAGCCCGCATCCTCCAGCAAGCTGTTGTTAAAATGCCAATAGGCCGGCCCCGGCCTCTCCGCGCAGAGGGAGGCTGTCGCGGTGGCTATATAATGGTCAGAAAATGGGGCCAGCCGGATGCTGGAGGAGTGGGCTCGTGAAAAATGAAAGCGTGATAAATAAATGCGGTCCAACCGGGAGTGGCGTGATCGATGGGCCTCCACCCGGACAAAGGTGAACGTGGAAGTGTCATCCGGGTGGTGGTCGTGCCAGACGTCCACCAGGGAGTGGTGTTCGACTATCTCCTGGAGGACGGCGACGGCGGCCGGGCTCTGCTCGGTCCCGGAGCGGTCCCGTTCCTCGAGGGTGATGTTAAAGTCCCCTCCCAGGACCAGTCACTCCTGAGGATCCAAGGTGCCGAGAAAGGCGGACGCCTGCTGATAGAATTGCAGCCGCTCCGGACCCGCTGCCGAGGCATAGATGTTGACAAGGTTGACTACGAGCCCCTCCATGCGGACCCGGAGGTGCAGCAGGTGGCCCGGCACAGCCTCGGCGACCCCCCAGCACCTCGGACCGTAGGTCGGGGGAGAATAGGGTCGCCACTCCAGCCGTACGAACTATGTGATGGCTAAAGTAGACCCTGTCCCCCCAATCCAGCCGCCAGCTGTCTTCGGCGGTCGGATCCATATGGGTCTCCTGCAGGAAAACCACAGAGTACCTCCCCTCTCGAAGGAAGGAGAGCACCTGGGACCTGCAGAGACCCATCCTACAGCCACGGGTGTTCGATTTTGCGATGGTAAGAGGTGCCATGAGGAGGGCTGGGGGGGATCCTCGCCGGCAGGGCCGCTCACGGCTCCCGACGGGCCATGCAGCAGTCCGTGACCTACCCTGTAGGTGAGTAAGGAGTCACGGAGGAGGTGGACCCGCTGGTAGGCCGCGGCGCCCTGCCTCCCAGTCCTTTTACCATCCCCCTCGAGGGCCCTTGCGGCCCAGAGGATTGATGAAAGTCCCCCCATCGCTGGAGAGAAAGCTGTACTTTGTTGCGAGAGCCACGGACGTCTTCTAAAAACTCCTGCAACTCCTCTCGCAGCGCATGGGGGAGTGGGGTTACCGTCTCCTGGTTACTCCCCGATGGGGCCCTTGGTACAGCCCCGTGGCCTGCCGAGATGGGCAGACAGGGTGCGGACCCCCGATGGGGCTCCTGATGGGTTCGTCCAAACGCTGGGGCAATAGGGGGCGGCGGAGGGAGAATAGCAGCCCCTGGTGAGTCAGGACGGGTAAATACAAAGGCCATTCCCTGGGAGGCATCGATTGGAAAAGGGAAGAAGACAGCCCCAGGGGCGGCAATGTTATCTCGAGAGGTGGACGGGATAGGGACAGGGGCAGGGGCAATGTTAGAGGTGAGATTCTGGGCGGGGAGAGGGCTCTCAGTGATGCCGGGCGCAGGCTCTATGGTGGATTTGGCAACCACGGCAACAGGAGGTGGACTCTGTCCTGTAGGGCCCTCTCCCAGGAAGGAGGTTGAATGCTCCTCACCAACGAGGGGTGCCCCGGTGGCTCAGGTCCCGGCCGCGTGGCACTGGTTGTCACCTCAACAGGCTCGGAGGCCCTCAGCGGGGTGCCATCTGCAGCCGGGTTGATGAGGAGTCCATGGGCTCCTTGGAGGTGGGAGTGGAAGCAACGGTTAGGGGGAGGGAACATGGGGAAAGGGGGGCTTCAGTGAAGTCGCCTAGATCGAGGCCTGCTGGCATAGGGTTGTCCTCCCCCTGAGTGAGTGCGGTGAGACCCAGGGCCTCGATCTCTTCATATATGGACGGGAGATCAGTTTCCGCCACCCCGGGATTCTCCTCGTGGGCACCTGACACGACGGTCGCCTCGGGGAACACTGAGGTTTCAGATGGTGCCAGGGCAGGGCGGACTCCCTCGAGGGCCTCGGAGGGGAGGGACTCTCGTGGAGGGGAGATGCCGCCTTCCAGTGGTGCCATGTCTTCCCCAGCCGGCTCTGGTGGATGGAGCACACCCGTGGGTAGAGCGGAAGGCTCGGCGTCAGTGCCTCCCTTCCTGGTCTTCCAGGGGGCCTCCGCATCAGATGGGAGGAGCAGAGCTCGAGCCGTCTGCTTGCCCCGCTTCCCCTGGACTAGGGCCCAGCCCTCCATGGCATCATCCGGGGGCTGGCTAGCAGGGGTTGTGTCAGAGGGCAGAAGCGATGGCTCAGGGACTCGAGGGGGTAACGGTGGAGCAGCATAAGGGAGGGAAGATTCCCCTTGGGGTGGGCCCTTTCCCATGCCCGGCGGTGTCCCTGCCACATCCTCCTCCACAGGCCCCGCCAGATTGCAAGCAGCGGGGGCGGGGCTCTCCCGCTCGTCTGGGCATAGTTGGGGAGGTGCCCCTTGGGCCCGAGTGGGAGCAATGGTGGACTGGGAAGGAGGAGGGGTGGTTTCGGGCAGTGGGCAGCTGGGGCACCGGCGATGACGGGGCCGGTGCCCTGCCGGGGGCTCGGGGGTCCCGGATGCCCCTCCTTGCCGGGCCAAGGGGCAGTCCCTCCGGACGTGCTCCATCACCCGGCAGAGGTAGCACCGGGCCTCCCCCGTGGAGTAATGCACGCGGTAACGGGCCCCCTGGTAGGGGACTAGGAAGGACCCCTCCAGCGCCTCTCCGTCACGCGCCACCGGCGGCAGTTGAAGCTGCACTTCCCGGTGGAACGAGAGGACGTGACGGAGGGCGGGGTCTTTGCAGCCCCGTGAGAGAGGGCTCAGGACGGAAAGGGGCTTCCCCAGGGTAGAGAGGGCAGGTAACAGGGCGGCATTGGGGAGAAAGGGAGGGACGGAGGTCAGGACCAGGTGGATGCCCAGGTCCTCTAGCGGCTCTAAGGGGACAAAGACGCCCCCCACCGCCAGGCCCTTCTCCACCGCCTCCTGGCCGCCGGCCTCCGATGTTAAGAAGAAGACGACCTTGCCATACATTTTGGAGGCCGCCACAATGGCTGTGGGCCCCACCACCCTCGCCAACGCCCGCACATAGGTCTCCACGTGGGGCGAGGTGGGCACCAGGAGGCAACGGAAAACCATGTTTCCTGGTCTTGGTGGGAAAGGGGCCCCGGCCGCTATAGATAGTAGTGGAGGCGGTCGGTGGGAGAGATGATGTAGCAGCAGGCGGGGGGGCTGCCACCACCTGGGCATACGCCCTGGGGCCCGGGGGAGGGACACCCGCAGAGCTGGTGGAGGGAACAGCGGGGAGGGACGCCCCAGCCGGCAGTGGGGCCGGGGCATTGGGGGCAGCCCCTGCCATGGAGGGCCTGGTCTTTTTAGCAGGCCCCTTCCCCTTCTTCTTCCCCTGGCCCTTCCCGCCAACTGGGGAGGCTCCCCCCAAATCTGAGGGGGTGAGAGACGTGGCAGCAGTGGAGGTCACCCCAATGCCCGTCGCTGCTGGAGCCCCAGCAGGGGCAGTGGCAGATGGTTTGGCAGTGGAGGTAGATGCTTGGGGGGGTGACAGAGGGGCAGGCAGGGCAGGGGTAGCTGGGGCTGCTGGGGGGGCCCCACCCGTCTCATCCCCCAGCATCGTGAGCAGGGAGGGAAGGGGAGATACCAGAAGAAGGAGGGGAAAGGAGGAGCAGGTCGACCATTCCTCCCCATTAGGCTGCAGGCATGGGAGGATGGCACCAATAGGGCTGGGCTGGACGGGGGGCAATCAGGAGTTAGGGGTCAGTCACCAACACAGGGTGGAATTCTGGATCCTCTTGGTGCACTAGGGGAGGGGGGGATACAACATCATTGGGAGTGCAGTGAAGAGGGTTGAAACTAAAATGGGAAGTTGCACAAGTGCACGGTAGGGGACATGGGCACACGGAGCAAGGGGCTAAGCAGGCTGGAGGTAGGGCAGGGAAACCAAGGGGCTAGCCTCAGAGGCTGGGGCGGGGCAAACAAACAAAGGCTGCAGGAAGAAATGGGCAGGGCAGGTAAACAAACTGAAGGTAGTAAGCAGGGGCTGGGGTATAAGGGGGGCCAAAAGCTGCAAAGGGCAAATGGGGCAGGTTGCAAGGGCAAAGCTGTGGGGTGGGCAGTCAGGGGGGCACATGCACCCACGTGCACTTGCACAACTCTTTTTAGGCTGGCTGCTGCTTCTGGCCCAAAGGGTGGAAAGAGGGCGTGGCAAGCCAAGTAAGCAGCTGAGTCCAGAGGCAGGAGCTGAGGCAGATGGTATAGAGCCAGTGGGGGTGGTGGAGGGTGCAGTGGTGATGGTAGCAGTGGTGGGAGTTGTGGGGGACACACAGATGTTTTGGGGGGCAGCTCCACGCCACACCCCCTGTGTCCCTGGAAACACAGTCAAGACCCCCACCACAACAGCACCGTTTTAAAATTACTCAGTCTTAGGGTCCCTTCCATGGTGGTCTGTAAAGTCTCTAGATGCTCCCCCACTGGTAGATGGTCCTCTTCTTCTCCTCCTCGGGGTTTCAGCAGACTCCGCAGCAGCAGCAGCAGCAGCTCCAGGAACTCCAGGTGGTGGTCCAGGCAGGCAGAAAGGACCCCTCTCAGGTGGTGGTGGTGGTGTCCACAACAGCAGTGGCTGGGGTCCCTCACTCCTCCTCTCTGGAGAGTGGGCTAGCAGCGTGTGGAGCATGAGCGTGTATAGATGTTTTCTTGGCACAGTTTGAAAGCAGACCGGCTGCATCTTGCGCAGCCGGCTTCCAGTGAAGGGGTGAAGGGGTCGGTTGGGTTCACGGGGCAGGGGTCCAATTAAAAGGTCCGGCGGGCCTGGGGTAGTGGGAGGGCGGGGCGTGCCCTCGTGCAGGACCCGGTTGAAATAAACCCGAGCAGCAGGCGGCAAAGTGGCCTTCACCTTCTGAAGTATGCGCCGGGTTGTACAAGGTCTGGAAAGCCCCATGCACTGAGCGAGCATCAGGGGATCAAGCCATTCTCCCCTGTCATAGTCCAGGAGGTCTCCGACTCTTGTGACCTCTGCCAGGACCAAACTCTGGCGCACCGAGCGGGACTCCGCCACCTGCACACCAAGCTGGGGGTTGTGTAGCACGGGCTCCGCGAGGAGATCTGCCCCCTCGGTCGCCGCCACGGACCTGGTGGTTGAAAAGAATTTCCAGGTCTGGAGGAGGTCCTGGTAGAAGACCGGCAGCCCGGAGAGGTCTCGCGGAAGACCTCTCGGATGGAGATAAAGGAGCTGCCGGTCATATCAGAGCCCTCAGAAGCGGCGCAGGAAGGCGTGCGCCACTATGCTCCAAGCCGGACTACCTGCACCATAAAGGAGCCTCTGCAGGGCCTGGAGGCGGAAGACATGGACCTGAGTAAGCAGACATTTCAGGCCCTGCCCTCCCTCCTCCAGAGGTAGATGGAGAACCCCTGCAGGGACCCAGTGCAGTCCTGACCAAAAGAACTGCAGATTCAATGACCGGAGGTTGGCCAGAAAACTCGGGGCCAGGACCAGGGTTCTTGAGCCGGTACCAGAGCATGGACAGGACTAGTTGATTAAGCACCAGCGCTCTCCCTCGAAGGGAGAGGCACCGGAGTAGTCCTGTCCATCTCCGGAGCCGCTCTATCACCGTGCCCTCTAAATTCTGCCAGTTCTCCGGTGGAGAGGGAAGTGTGGCAGAAAGGTAAACGCTGAGATAGAGCAGCAGAGCCATGCTCCACCGGATGGCCTGAAGCGCGGGTGGGAGGGAGCTTGCCTGCCGCCAGTCCCCTACCACCAAGCCAGAGCTCTTGACCCAGTTGACCCGCGCGGAGGAGGCTGCCGAATAGATGGCCTGGCAAGCCTCCACCCGCACCAAGTCGCCTGGGTCCTGGACCACGAGGAGCACGTCATGAGTTGGATTAAATGATCTCCTGAGGTCTCTTCCAACCCTGATAGTCTATGATCAGCGTACGCCGACAGGACCAGCCGCAGCTCCGGCTCCTGCAGCACCAACCCTGTCAACCTCCTTCGGAGGAGACAGAGGAAGGGCTCTATCGCCAGAGTGTACAGCTGGCCTGAGAGGGGGCATCCCTGCCGTACTCCTCGCCCGAAGCTGACTGGTTCGGTTAGGGTCCAGTTGAGCCTGACCAGACACTCTGCGGAAGCGTACAGCAGCCGGAGAAAATTCACAAACCTGGGTCCGAATCCAAATGCCTGCAGAGTGCTCAGGAGATACCCATGATCCACCCTGTCGAACGCCTTCTCCTGATCTAAGGACAGGAGGGTGAACGACAGACCATCCCTACACCCAAGTTCCAATAGGTCCCGGACCAGATATAGCTTGTCGAAGATGCTGCGGCCCGGGACGGCGTAGGTCTGGTCTGGGTGGACCACGTCCGCCAGCACGGACCCTAGCCGCAGCGAGATGGCTTTTGCCACGACTTTGTAGTCCGTGCTGAGGAGCGAGACGGGACGCCAATTTCGTAAATCGCGGAGGTCCCCCTTCTTTGGCAATAAGGCCAGCACGGCTCGCCTGCACGAAAGAGGGAGGACCCCGCTCTGCAAAGACTCGGCCCAGATGGTTATTAGATCTGGGCCCAGGACGTCCCAGAACACGTGGTAGAACTCCACGGTCAGCCCGTCCATGCCCGGAGATTTATTGGTGGGCATGCGACGGAGGGCTTCCGAGAACTCGGCCAGAGTGAGAGGCAGCTCTAGGCGGTCTCGGTCGCCCGCGCTGACCGTCAGGAGCTCCTCCCAAAGCACTCTGCAAGCGTTAGGATCGGTCGGATCCAGGGAGAATAGGCTTGCGTAGAAGGCTCTCGCCCTCCCGCACATCTCCACCGGATCCGTGAGGGGGGTGCCATCTTCTGCCAGTAGGCAGATGATATGTTTCTTAGCCCCCCTCTTTTTTTCCAGGGCGTAGAAGAAGCGGGAGCCGCAATCCATCTCCCGAAGGAGACGGATTCAGGAACGAACAAAGGCACCCCGGGCCCGATGGTCCTCGAGGGTCCGGAGCTCCTCCCGTTTCTCCCGGCAAGCTCCGCAGAGGGGTGGATCCTCGGAGCTGGCGGCCAGACGCCTCTCCAGCTCTAAGACCTCCCGTTCCAAGGCTGCTCTATCACCGCATCCCTCCGTCGGCGGGCGCCCCTGCTGTAGTCACGGCAGAAGAGCCAGGCGCGCACCTTCCCTAAGTCCCACCACCGCCGAGCTGAGGGAAAGGCACGCCGCTGCCCTCGCCAGGCCAGCCAGAACTCCCGGAAGGACGCCACGAAGCCCGCACCCTCCAGCAAGCTGTTGTTAAAATGCCAATAGGCCGGCCCCGGCCTCTCCGCGCAGAGGGAGGCTGTCACGGTGGCTATGTGATGGTCAGAAAATGGGGCCGGCCGGATGCTGGAGGAGTGGGCTCGTGAAAGATGAAAGCGTGATAAATAAATGCGGTCCAACCGGGAGTGGCGTGACCGATGGGCCTCCACCCGGACAAAGGTGAACGTGGAAGTGTCATCCGGGTGGTGGTCGTGCCAGACGTCCACCAGGGAGTGGTGTTCGACTATCTCCTGGAGGACGGCCACGGCAGCCGGGCTCTGCTCGGTCCCCGAGCGGTCCCGATCCTCAAGGGTGATGTTAAAATCCCCTCCCAGGACCAGGCACTCCTGAGGATCCAAGGTGCCGAGGAAGGCGGACGCCTGCTGATAGAATTGCAGCCGCTCCGGGCTCGCTGCTGGGGCATAGATGTTGACGAGGTTGACTACGAGCCCCTCCATGCGGACCCGGAGGTGCAGCAGGCGACCTGGCACAGCCTCGGTGACCCCCAGCACCTCGGACCGTAGGTCGGGGGAGAACAGGGTCACCACTCCAGCCGTATGAACTGTGAGGTGGCTAAAGTAGACCCTGTCCCCCCAATCCAGCCGCCAGCTGTCTTCGGCGGTCAGATCCGTATGGGTCTCCTGCAGGAAAACCACAGAGTACCTCCCCTCTCAAAGGAAGGAGAGCACCTGGGACCTGCGGAGACCCATCCTACAGCCACGGGTGTTCAATGTTGCGATGGTAAAGGGTGCCATGAGGAGGGCTGGGGGGGATCCTCGCCGGCAGGGATGCTCGTGGCTCCTGGCGGGCCGCGCAGCAGTCCGTGACCCACCCCGCAGGTGAGTAAGGAGTCACGGAAGTGGCAGACCCGCTGGTAGGCCGCGGCGCCCTGCCTCCCGGTTCTTTTCCCCTCCCCCATGAGGGTCCTTGCGGCCCGGAGGATTTGATTAAAGTCCCCCCATCGCTGGAGGGCAAGCTGGACTTTGTTGCGGGAGCCACGGACGTCTATTAGGAACTCCCGCAACTCCTCTCGCAGCGCATGGGGGCTGGGGTTATGGTCTGGTTGCTCCCCGATGGGGCCCTTGGTACAGCCCCCTGGCCCAGCGAGATGGGCAGAGAGGGTGCGGACCCCCGACGGGGCTCCTGATGGGTTGACCTGAATGCTGGGGCGATAGGGGGCGGCGGAGGGAGGATAGCAGCCCCTGGTGTGTCGGGACGGGCAAACACAAAGGCCATTCCCTGGGAGTCATCTGTTGGAAAGGGGAAGGAGACTGTCCCAGGGGTGGCAATAATATCTCGGGAGGGGGCGTGATAAGGGCAGGGGCAGGGGTAGAGGTGAGAGTCTGGGTCGGGAGAGGGCTCTCACTGATGCCGGGCGCAAGCTCTCTGGTGGATTTGGCAGCCATGGCATCAGGAGGTGGACATTCTTCTGTAGGGTCCTTTCCCGGAAAGGAGGTCGAATGCTCCTCACCAGCGAGGGATGCCCCTGGTGGCTCAGGTTCCAGCCGCGTGGCACTGGCCGTCGCCTCAACTGGCTCGGCGGCTCTCAGCGGGGTGCCCTCTGCAGCCGGGTTGATGGAGGAGTCCAGGGGCTAATCGGAGGTGGGAGCAGAAGCAACGGTTATGGGGAGGGAACATGGGGAAAGGGGGGCTGGAGTGAAGTCGCCCAGATCGAGGCCCGCTGGCATAGGATCGTCCTCCCCCTGGGTGACCGGGCTCAGACCCAGGGCCTCGATCTCCTCATATATAGAGGGGAAATTGTTTTCCGCTACCCCGGGATTCTCCCCGCCGGCACCTGACGCGATGGTTACTTTGGGGCACACTGGGGTTTCAGATGGTGCCTCGGGGGCCTTGGAGGAGAGGGACTCCCGTGGAGGGGAGATGCTGCCTTCCAGTGCTGCCACGTCTTCCCCAGCCGGCTCTGGTGGATGGAGCACACCCGTGGGTAGAGCGGAAGGCTCGGCATCGGTGCCTCCCTTCCTGGTCTTCCGGGGGGCCTCCGCGTCAGATGGGAGGAGCGGAGCTCGAGCCTTCCGCTTGCCCCGCGTCCCCTGGACTAGGGCCCAGCCCTCCATGGCATCATCCGGGGGCTGGCTAGCAGGGGTTGTGTCGGGGGCAGAGACGATGGCTCAGGACTCGAGGGGGTAACGGTGGAGCAGCACAAGGGAGGGAAGATTCCCCTTGGGGTGGGCCCTCTCCCATGCCCGGCAGTGTCCCTGCCGCACCCTCCTCCACGGGCCCCGTCAGATTGCAAGCAGCGGGGGAGGGGTTCTCCCGCTCGTCTGGGCATAGTGGGGGAGGTGCCCCTTGGGCCTGAGCGGGAGCAATGGTGGACTGGGAAGGAGGAGGGGCGGTTTCGGGCGCCGGGCAGCCAGGGGCATCGGCGATGATGGGGCTGGTGCCCTGCCGGGGCTCGGGAGTCCTGGATGCCCCTTCTTCCCGGGCCAGGGGGCAGTCCCTCCGGACGTGCCCCATCGCCCGGCAGAGGTAGCACCGGGTCTCCCCCGTGGAATAATGTACCCTGTAATGGGTCCCCGGGTAGGGGACTAGGAAGGACCCCTTGAGTGCCTCTCCGTCACGAGCTGCCGGCAGCAGTTGAAGCTGCACTTGCCGGCGGAAGGAGAGGACGTGACGGAGGGCGGGGTCTTTGCAGCCCAACGGGAGAGGGCTGATGACAGAGATGGGCTTCCCCAGGGTAGAAAGGGCGGGAAACAGGGCGGCATTGGGGAGAAAGGGAGGGACGGAGGTCAGGACCAGGCGGACGCCCAGGTCCTCTAGCGGCTCCAGGGGGATGAACAGTCCCCCCATCGCCAGGCCCTTCTCCACCGCCTCCTGGGCAGCGGCCTCCGATGCTAAGAAGACGACCTTGCCATACATTTTGGAGGCCGCCACAATGGCCGTGGGCCCCACCACCCTCGCCAACGCCCGCACATAGGTCTCCACGTGGGGCGAGGCGGGCACCAGGAGGCAATGGACGCCGTGCTTTCTGGTCATGGTGGGAAAGGGGCCCCAGCCGTTATAGATGGTAGCGGAGGCGGTGGGCTGAAGAAATGATGTAGCGGCAGGCGGGGGGGCTGCCGCCACCTGGGCGTATGCTCTGGGGGCCGGGGGAGGGACACCTGCAGAGCTGGTGGAGGGAACAGCGGGGAGGGGCACCCCAGCTGGAGATGGGGTCGGGGCATCGGGGGCAGCCCCTGCCATGGAGGGCCTGGTCTTTTTAGTGGGGCCCTTCCCCTTCTTCTTCCCCTGGCCCTTCCCGCCGGCTGGGGGGACTCCCCCCAAATCTGAGGGGGTGATAGACGTGGCAGCAGTGGAGGTCACCCCGGTGCCCGTCGCTGCTGGTGCCCCAGCGGGGGCGATGGCAGATGGTTCGGCAGCGGAGGTAGAAGCTTGGGGGGGTGACAGAGGGGCAGGCGGGGGAGGGGGAGCTCGGGCTACTGGAGAGGTCTCACCCGTCTCATCCCCCGCCATCATGAGCAAGGAGGAAAGGGGGGACACCAAAAGGAGAAGGGGAGAGGGGAAGCAGGTCGACCAGTCCTCCCCACTAGGCAGCAGGCAGGGGAGGAGGGCGCCAAAAGGGGTGGGCTGGATGGGGGGCAATCGGGTTAGGGGTCAGTCACCGACACAAGGTGGAAATTCCGGCTCCTCTTGGTGCACTACGGGGGGGGGGATTCAACAACATTGAGGGTGCAGTGAAGAGGGTTGCAACTAAAATGGGGAATTGCACAAGCGCATGGGAGGGGGCATGGGCACACGGAGCGAGGGGCTAAGCGGTCTGGGGGTAGAACAGGGAAACCAAGGGGCTAGCTTCAGAGGCTGGGGCGGGGCAAACAAACAAAGGCTGCAGAAGGAAATGGGCGGGGCAGGCAAACAAACTGAAGCTAGTAAGGGGGGCTGGGACAAAAGGGAGGGCAAAGCTACAAGTGGCAAATGGGGCAGGTAGTAAAGGGCAAAGCTGGGGGGTAGGCAGTCCGGGGGGGCACATGTGCCCATGTGCACTTGCACAAGTCTTTTTTAGCTGGCTGCTGCTTCTGGCCCAAAGGGTGGAAATAGGGTGTGGCAAGCCAAGTAAGCAGCTGAGTCCAGAGGCAGGAGCTGAGGCAGATGGTATAGAGCCAGTGGGGGTGGTGGAGGGGGCAGCGGTGGTGGTAATAGTGGTGGGGGTTGGGGAGAACACAGAGATGGATCGGGGGGCAGCTCCACGCCACACCCCCTGTGTCCCTGGAAACACAGTCAAGACTCCCACAACAAGAGCACCGTTTGAAAATTACTCAGTCTTAGGCCCCCTCCACGGTGGTCTGCAAAGTCTCTAGGTGCTGCCCCACTGGCAGATGGTCCTCTTCTTCTCCTCCTCAGGCTTCTCCAGCTCCAGGTAGCGGCCTCTGCAGCAGCAGCAGCTCCAGGAGCTCCAGGTGGTGGTCCAGGCAGGCAGAATGGACCCCTCTCAGGTGGTGGTGGTGGTATCCACAACAGCAGTGGCTGGGGTCCCTCACTCCTCCTCTCTGGGGAGTGGTCTAGCAGCCCCCCCAGGGCTGCAGTTGGAGCAGTAGCAGCACCCGAGAGTGGGGGGTCCAGCAACCAGGTAGCAGAGAACGGGGTGGGGGGTGTCTGGCCCAGCCAGGGGAGCAGCTGGAGCAGCAGGGAGAGCTTAGGGCCTAGCAGCAGCAGGAGCAGCAGCTTCCCACCTCTCTCCAAGCTAGAAGGCTATGGGAGAGCAGTCTTATTGGGATCCGGGAAGTGGGCGGGCGAAGCCCGTCCACTGCTAAAGGATCCCCCCCAGCCTAAAAGGGGGATCCACAGGACTAGATACCCAAAAAATTCCGGGGGACAACTAATAAAATAACAGGGAGAGGAGTGCGATCAAAGGGTCAAAAGAAGGGAACCGGACGGGGACACCGAGCAGAGAACCCCGGACAGCGCCCACTGCTCCTCAAAGGCATCAAGGGCGTCAGAGGACGCCACCCAGAGGAACTCTGCCCGGATACGTGAATGGACCGAGGATCGGAAATAGGCCCTACAGTCACAGGAGACTCCATCGGCCAACCTCCTCACTCTGGTTTTGTAGATGGCCATTTTAGCTAGGGCCAGGAGGAGGTTGACCAGGAGATCCTGTGACTTTGTGGGGCCACGGATAGGGAGTGCATAAATGAGAAGGTGAGGGGAGAAGTCCAACCAAAAATGTAATAAAATATTGGTGAGGAGCCAGAATAGGGGCTGCAGCCTGGCACACTACAGGTAGACATGTGCCAGGGTATCTCTCACGCCGCAAAAGGGGCAGGTGTCTGGGATTGAGGTGAACCGCGCCAAGTACACGCCCGTGCTCACGGCTCCGTGAAGGAGCCGCCAACTGATATCCCCGGCGGGCTTTGGGACTAAGATGGAATATAGGCTGGCCCACCGGGGCTCTTCTCCCTCCAAAGGTGGCAGGAGGTCCCGCCATTTTGTATCGGGGCGGGACACGAGGGTGCGGGCGTGAAGGGTGTGGAGCACGAGCGTGTAGAGATGTTTTCTTGGCACAGTTTGAAAACAGACCGGCTGCATCTCGTGCAGCCGGCTTCTAGTGAAGGGGTGAAGGGATCGGTTGGGTCCACGGGGCAGGGGTCCAATTAAAAGGTCCGGCGGGCCTGGGGTAGTGGGTGGGCGGGGCGTGCCCTCGTGCAGGACCCGGTCGAGATAAACCCGAGCAGCGGGTGGCAAAGCGGCCTTCACCTCCTGAAGTACGCGCCGGGGAGTACAAGGTCTGGAAAGCCCCATGCGCTGAGCGAAGGTTAAGGGATCCAGCCAGTCTCCCCGGTCATAGTCCAGGAGGTCTCCGACTCTTGTGACCTCTGCCAGGACCAAACTCTGGCGCACCGAGCGGGACTCCGCCACCTGCACACGGAGCTGGGGGTTGTGTAGCAGGGGCTCCGCGAGGAGATCTGCCCCCTCAGTGGCCGCCACGGACCTGGTGGTTGAAAAGAGTTTCCAGGTCCGGAGGAGGTCCTGGTAGAAGACCGGCAGCCCGGAGAGGTCTCGTGGAAGACCTCTCGGATGGAGATAAAGGAGCTGCTGGTCGTATCGGAGCCCTTGGAAGCGGCGCAGGAAGGCATGCGCCACTATGCTCCACACCGGACTACCTGCACCATAAAGGAGCCTCTGAAGGGTCTGGAGGTGGAAGACATGGACCTGAGTAAGCAGACATTTTAGGCCCTGCCCTCCCTCCTCCAGAGGTAGATGGAGAACCCCTGCAGGGACCCAGTGCAGTCCTGACCAAAAGAACTCCAGAATCAATGTCCGGAGGTTGGTCAGGAAAGCCGGGGCCGGGACCAGGATGTTGAGCCGGTACCAGAGCATGGGACTAGTTGATTAAGCACTAACGCTCTCCCTCGAAGGGAGAGGCACCGGAGTAGTCCTGTCCATTTCCGGATCCGCTCTCTCACCCCGCCCTCTAAATTCTGCCAGTTCTCCGGCGGAGTGGGATGCGTGGCAGAAAGGTAAACGCCCAGATAGAGCAGCGGACCCGTGCTCCACCGGATGGCTTGAGGCGCGGGTGGGAGGGAGCTCACCTGCCACCAGTCCCCTACCACCAAGCCAGAGCTCTTGACCCAGCTGACCCGCGCAGAGGAGGCTGCTCAATAGATGGCCTAGCAAGCCTCCACCCGCACCAAGTCGCCCGGGTCCTGGACCACGAGGAGCACGTCATCAGCGTACGCCGACAGGACCAGCCGCAGCTCCGGCTCCCTCAGCACCAACCCTGTCAACCTTCTTCGGAGGAGACAGAGGAAGGGCTCGATCGCCAGAGCGTACAGCTGGCCTGAGAGGGGGCACCCCTGTCGTACTCCTCGCCCGAAGCTGACTGGTTCGGTCAGGGTCCAGTTGAGCCTTACCAGACACTGGTAAGAGCAGTGGGAGGGAGAGAGAGAGATTCGCTCCAGGCTAAACAAATCCTTGGTACCAGGATAAGTGAAATGGGAGCTGCTCCAGGTCAATTAAGACACCTGGGGCCAATTAAGTACTTTCCAGAAGGCAGGAAGAATGCTAGGTTGATTGGGACACCTGAAGCCAATCAGGTGCTGGCTGAAACTAGTTAAAAGCCTCCCAGTCAGTCAGGTGGGTGTGCATATCAGGAGCTGTGGGAAGAAGTTGTGCTGTTGGAGGGGCTGAGTAGTACACACCATATCAGACACAAGGAAAGAGGCCCTGAGGTAAGGGTGAAGTGGAACTTGAGGAAGTGAGGGCTGCTGTTGGGGAAGTAGCCCAGGGGATTGTACATGTCATGTTTCTAAAAGGTCAGCTACCAGAGCTGATACTATTAGGGTCCCTGGGCTGGAGCCCGGAGTAGAGAGTGGGCCTGGGCTCCCCCACCACCACCTTGGCCCCATGTTTAACCACTGACACTGGGAGACAACAGAGACTGCGTAAGGAAGGATAACTTCTCCTCACCTCCCTCACTGGCTTATGATGAAAATGGCTCAGTAGACTGTGACCCTTGTCTCTAGAGAAAGAAGGGTTACGTGGAGGGTCACAGTGAGCCTCTGAGGCTAGTGAAATCTGCCAGGAAATGTGGGACCCACGGAGGCAAGTACAGAGTTTTGTCACAGTGTCCATTTCGTTTTTCTTCCTTAAGCGTAGCATCTCACATTTGGCTTTGTTGAATTTCATATTGTTGTCCATAGCCTAGGTCTCCCATTTATCAAGATCCTGCCAAATTTTAGCTCTATCCTCCAAAGTGTTGGCAACCACCCCTGGTTTTGTGTCATCTGCAAATTTGATCAGTGTGCTCTGTATACCTACATCCAGGTCATTACTAAAGATGTTAAATAACATCAGACCCAGAACAGATCCTGTGGAACCCCACTTGAGACCTCCCTCCAATCCGACATCATTCCATTAATAATTTGTTTGCAGTTGTTTAACCTATTATGTATCCACTTAATGGTAATTCAGCCAACCCCACATTTCTCCAGCTTACTTATCTGAATGTCATGTGGGACTGTGTCAGAAACCTTGCTGAAGTCCAGGTATATTATGTCAGCCACATTCCCCCATCCAACAAATTATTTACCCTGTCAAAGAAGGAATCAAGCTGGTTTGGCAAGATTTGTTCTTGGTAAATCCATGCTGGCTGCTAGTGACCACCCCTTCTCCGGGACCTATCCTGTCATCCATGAGTTTGCAAATATTATTGCCAGTGGCTCCGAGATTTCTTCAGCCAATTCCTTCAGTACCCTGGGATGAATACTCAATGGGTAGTGATCAACAGCTCAATGTCTAGTTGGCAGCTGGTATCAAGCGGAGTGCCCCAGGGGTTGGTCCTGGGGCAGGTTTTGTTCAACATCTTTATTAATGATCTGGATGATGGGATTAATTGCACCATCAGCAAGTTCACAGATGACACTAAACTGGGGGGAGAGGTAGATACAATGGAGGGTAGGGATAGGGTCCAGAGTGACCTAGACAAATTGGAGGATTGGGCCAAAAGAAATCTGATGAGGTTCAACAAAGACAAGTGCAGAGTACTGCACTTAGGAAGGAAGAATCCCATGCACGGCTACAGGCTGGGGACCAACTGGCTAAACAGCAGTTCTTCAGGAAAGGACCTGGGGATTACATTGGATGAGAAGTTGGATACGAGTCAGCAATGTGCCCTTGTTGCCAAGAAGGCTAATGGCATATTGGGCTGTATTAGTAGGAACATTGCCAGCAGATCCAGGGAAGTGATTATTCCCCTCTATTAGGCACTGATGAGGCCACATCTGGAGCCTAGGTCCAATTTTGGTCCCCCCCCACTACAGAAGGGATGTAGACAAATTGGAGAGAGTCCAGTGGATGGCAATGAAAATGATTAGGGGGGTGGGGTGCATGCCTTATGAGGAGAGGCTGAGGGAACTGGGATTATTTAGTCTGCAGAAGAGAAGAGTGGGGGGGATTTGATAGCAGCCTTCAACTACCTGAAGGGGGGTTCCAACGAGGATGGAGCTTGGCTGTTCTCAGTGGTGGCAGATGACAGAACAAGAAGCAATGGTCTCAAGTTGCAGTGGGGGAGGTCTAGGTTGGATATTAGGAAACACTATTTCATTAGGAGGATGGGGGAGCACTGGAATAGGTTCCCTAGGGAGGTGGTGGAATCTCCATCCTTAGAGGTTTTTAAAGCTTGGCTTGACAAAACCTTGGCGGGATGATTTAGTTGGTGTTGGTCCTGCTTTGAGCAGGGGTTGGACTAGATGACCTCCTGAGGTCTCTTCCAACCCTAATATTCTATGATTCTATGAATAGCATCAGGCCCACTGACTTGAATTTATTCAAATTGGTCAGAAGAGCTCTGATGTGTTCTTTACTTATCCTGATCTGCATCCCCTCTCCTTTATTGTCTGTGGTAACTGTAAAGCTGGCACACCAGGTGCCAGCTCATGCCAGATCCCCAGGCCAATTCACTTGTGTATTAGTATAGATCAAAGTGATCGTTAAATGTATAAGAGTGTATTTGGTGTTTAAACTTCATGAAAACTAGTGGGAAATTACTTGCATTGTTTTCACTTATCTGTATCTTGTTATAATGTAGGAGCAAACATTGACATTGTGTGTACCCCATAACTAAATAACCCATCAAATGAGAAAGAAGCCTTGTGGAATGTAAAAAAAGAACTTTAATGGAATAGCTCACCTTACCTGATCACTCTTGTTACAGTGTGTATGGTAACACCCATTGTTTCATGTTCTCTGTGTATATAAAATCTCCCCACTGTATTTTCCACTGCATGCATCAGATGAAGTGAGCTGTAGCTTATGCTCAAATAAATTTGTTAGTCTCTAAGGTGCCACAAGTACTCCTTTTCTTTTTGCAGATACAGACTAACACGGCTGTTACTCTGAAAAATGGAAAAGTGCTAATTTCAAATCCAGTGGTCATTGAATGTGATGAGTGGAGGTCAAAGACAAAAAATTCATTCCTCCCTCTCTGTCATCAAAGGAAAAGCCCACATGAGTAGTGACCCTGTCAGCTTGTTTTCTGTGAGAAGGTATAAGTATGGATTCAAAGAAAGATCCTGGATCTCTGGACTGTTTGGACTCTTACAGGGAAGTGTTCTAGATGCAAAGCGGAGATCCCCAGAGACAATCTGGCTACCCTGAAAAAACTTTTGGGAAACTGGCAGTTTATTACATCACTGTCACCATTTGGAATTACAAATGGTGACTCACTTGTAAATATATTTTACCTGCTTTAACCTCTCAGTAAGTCTCACTTCCTTTTATTAGCTAATATACCTTTAGTTAGTTTACTACAGAATTAGTTGCCAGCCTTGTCTTTGGTGCAAGATCCAGAGTATCAATTCATCTGGGGTAAGTGACTGGTATCTTGGGACTGGGTGCAACCTGATGTGGTGTAAGTGACCATTTATCACAAAGTCCAGTTTGTCTTGGTTCCAAGATAGACTGGAGAATCTATGACAGGGGTGGGCAAACTTTTTGACCTGAGCCACATCGGGGAAAAGAAATTGTATGACGGTCCATGAATGCTCACAAAATTTGGGTTGGGGATGCAGGCTCTGGGGTGGGGCTGGGGATGAGGAGTTTGGGGTTCAGGAGGGTGCTGCGGGCTGGGATTGAGGGGTTTGGAGAGTGGGAGGGGGATCAGGGCTGGGGTCGGGGGTTGGGGAGAGGCTCATTTACTCAAGTGGCTTCCAGAAGCAGTGATATGTCTGTTCTCCAGCTCCTATGCAGAGATGCGGCCAAGTGTCCCTGCACGCTGCCCCATCTGCAGGCACTGCCCCTGCAGCTCCCACTGGAGCGCTGAAGGGGGCCATTGGAGCGCATAGGAGCCAGATTGGGGCCATGCCATGGCTTCCAGGAGCCTCGTGGAGCGGCCCCTGACCCTGCGCCCCGGCTAAAGCACCAGAGTGGGACGATGCAGCTGCTTCCGGGAGCCACATGGTGCCTCCCCCGACCCTGCACCCTGGCTGGATCGCTGGAGTAGGGCAATCCCAGACCCTGCTCCCCAGCGGGAACTCACAGGCCAGCTTAAAACTGCTCATGGGCCAGATCCAGCCCACAGGCCGTAGTTTGCCCACCCCTGGTCTATGCCAACTGTCTGTGACTCCATGGTAAGACTATTATATTGATCCTAGAGTTCAGATTTGTTCCTGGCTTGGTGAAATCTAATTACAGAACACACCACCAGTCTGGGGGCAACACGACTTTTGTGAAGGGAAATCATGCCTCACCAATCTATTAGAATTCTTTGAGGAGGTCAACAAACGTGTGGACAAGGGTGATCCAGTGGATATAGTATACTTGGACTTTCAGAAAATCTTTGACAAGATCCCTCACCAAAGGCTCTTAAGAAAAGTAAGTTGTCATGGGATAAGAGGGAAGGTCCTCTCATGGATCAGTAACTGGTTAAAAGACAGGAATCAAAGGTTAGGAATAAATTGTCAATTTTCACAATGGAGAGAGGTAAATAGCCAGGTTCCACAGGGATCTGTACTGGGACCTGTGCTGTTCAATGTATTCATAAATGATTTGGAAAAAGAGGTAAACAGTGAGGGGGCAAAGTTTGCAGATGATATAAAATTACTCAAGATAGTTAAGTCCAAAGCTGATTGTGAAGAGTTACAAAGGGATGTCACTAAACTGGGTGACTGGGCAACAAAATGGCAAATGAAATTCAATGCTGATAAATGCAAAGTAATGCACATTGGTAAATGTAATCCCAACTATACATACAAAATGATGGGGTCTATATTAACTGTTACCACTCAGGAAAGATCTTGGAATCCTCATAGATGGTTCTCTGAAAAACATCAGCTCAGCATCCAGTGGCAGTCAAAAAAGATCCGATGAAGTGAGCTGTAGCTCACGAAGGCTTGTGCTCAAATAAATTTGTTAGTCTCTAAGGTGCCATAAGTCCTCCTGTTCCTTTTTTGAATACAGACTAACATGGCTGCTACTCTGAAACCTGTCAGAATCATTAGGAAAAGGATAAATAATAAAACAGAAAACATCCTAATACCACTATAAAAATCCATGGTTCACCCACATCTTGAATACTGCGTGCAATTCTGGGTGTCCCATCTCAAAAAGATACATTAGAGTTGAAAAAAATAATTAGGGTATTGAACAACTTCCATTTGAGGAGAAGTTAAAAAGACTGGGACTGGTCAACTTGGAAAAGAGATGACTACAGGGAGATGTGATAGAGGTCTATACAATCATGACTGGTGCAGAGAAAGTGAATAGGGAAGTGTTATTTACCCTTTCCCATAACACAAGAACCAGGGGTCATCCAATGAAATTAATAGGCAGCTTGTTTAAAGTAGGGCTGTCAATTAATCACAGTTAACTCACGCGATTAACTCAAAAAAATTAATTGTGATTAATCAGACTTATAACAATAGAATACCAATTGAAATGTATTACATATTTTTGGATGTTTTTCTACATTTTCAATAGTGATTTTAATTACAACACAGAATACAAAGTGCACAGTGCTCACTTGATATTATTATTTTTATTACAAATATTTGCACTGTAAATATTATAAACAAAAGAAATAGTATTTTTCAATTCATCTTGTGGAGGAAAAATTTAGTAAATGTAGGCCTAAAACTTTGGTCAAGCTAACTGTGTATCTAGAGCATAAGAAGAGGGTGAGGAAAATTCCATTGTGGGGCAGTTACAACAGCACAGCTTAAGAAATGTAACCATAGCCAAACTCATGGTGACAAATGACGCCCCGTGGCATATTATAGCTCACCTTTGGACCCTGGGGGAGCTGGACTCCCTCCTTGACTTCGGGCAGTAGCGGCAGCCGCTTCCCTTTTGGAGACTTCTGCTACTCTTGTTTTGGGTTCCCCCTTATGTGTTGCTGGCTCACATGCCATGACCACCCTGCTTCTGAAAGGCAGAATCCAACACCTCTCTAACTCTAGATTGACTAAGTGTGAAATGCTGCTTTTAAATGCTTCAAAGTAACTCTTGCTCGCTGCCCTGTCCTTAACCCCACTTCTCTACTTTCCACGGCAGCTGAGGGGGAACCTCATGATTGTTTAGCTGAGACAGCAGAACTCTCCACGCCTAGAATTGATCTAAAGGATACCGCGCTTCATAATCCTGATCTACTGTTGTATGTAGATGGGTCCTGCCTCAGAAATCCTGCAGGTCTACTCATGGCCAGCTATGCTGTTTGTTCCAAACATGAGCCTGTGGAGTCCCACTCCCTTCTGGGAGCACACTCAGCCCAAGTCACAGAACTTGTCACTCTTACCCTTGCTTATACTTTAGCCAAGAACAAGTCTGTTATCATCTACACAGACTCTCGATATGCCTTTGGGGTGATTATGATTATGATTTTTCATGATTATGGGCAATTATGGAAACATCAAGGATTTCTCACTTCGGGGGGGAGGCAAAGATTAGTAATGGACCCTTTGGTTATGCCCTTCTCTCTGCCCTTCAACTCCCTTCTGCCATTGCCATTGTAAAAGGTACTGCTCACCAGAAACCTTATGATGATGTTACCAGAGGAAATGCACTGCCAGACAGCTGTCCTTTCTGGGTCTCTGGCTCCATTTGATATTATTTTCTTCAGTTCACAGTTCCCCTCCATGCCTGCCTCTCTCCACAATTTAGCTCTTATGCAAGATTCGTCCCCAGAACTGGAGAACGACAGATGGAGGCAGGATGGATGTACTTTGCAACCAGATGCCTTGTGGCGCTCCCCAGATGGCTGCTTGGTGGTGCCCAAAGCTGTGCTCCCCTATCTCGCTTGTGCATCCCATGAATTGGTGCATGTGAGCAAAGGGGGGGATGTTTGATTTGGTACTGCATCATTGGTATGCCCCAAATTTCTCCATTATGGCACAGCAGTACTGCAATTCTTGTCCGATCTGCCTAGCCCACAATAGCGGCAGACCAGTTCGGAGAAAACCCGCTACGCACCCCACTCTGTGGGGACCTTTTGTAAATATCCAAATTGATTTTATCAACATGCCAAAATGTTGTTCTTATGAATATGTTCTTGTTTGTGTCTGCATGTATTCTGGATGGATAGAGCCTACCCTTGTGTCAAGGTCGATTCCCTCACCCTAGCAAAAAAATTGTTAAGAGACTTTATTCCTCGGTTTGGTCTACCTCTCTCTATTAACAGTGACCGAGGTACCCATTTCACAGGCCATATCATGCAACAGATTTGCAAGGTTCTTAACATCACCCAACACTTGTATTGTGCTCATCATCCCCAGAGTGCAGGGAGGGTTGAGCGCAAAAACGGGGACCAAAAGAACAAAATCTCTAAGATCTGTGTGGAAACCGGCCTTAAATGGTCTGATGCCTTACCCCTTGCTCTCATGTATATAAGGAGCACATCTGCACTCAAACATGGCCTGTCCCCATATGAAATCCTTGTGGCCAGACCCATGCATATGCCAGCATCTCCTCTCCCACTCCCTTACAAATTGGACCTGCAACTAAAAAATGAGACTATTATAACATACTGTCAGATGCTAATTTGTTGCATTAGGTCTATCCACTCACAGGTCCAAAGTGCCCTGGTGGAACCAGCTGACACATTGTACCTCCCCCTTCAGCCTGGAGACTGGGTTTATATTGAGGTATATCAGGGAAAGACTTCTTTGGAACCTCACTGGAAGGGCCCCTACAAGATCCTACTTACCACCCATATAGCGGTCAAGTGCAAGATACTCGTCAGCTGGCTCCACACCTCCCACTGAAAGAAAATAACGCCACCCTTGGACCCAGACGCTGGGGATTTTCAACCGCCAGATCCAGTTCCTGAAAACAACCAGAGTAGTCGTGACGGCAACCCCGCTTCAGGCCCCAAAAGGGAACCTAGGTACAATCTCAGGAAGAGAAAGTGATTGAGAGAGAAAGAGATAGAAAGAGAAAGATGATTCATCTTTATAGCCAGCTAAGGCTTCAGACCTGCTGGTAAAAGGGACTCTGGAGATCAAAGGCCAGAATAAAGCCTTTAGAAGCCCAGTGGAGAGCCTAGCACCCACTGGCACCCGACTGCCATGACCAACTCCGTGGTCAGAATAAAAGAATCAGCCATGGTGCGAAAATGATTGATGCCTTCTATTTGGTTCGTATGCGTAACTATGTTCTTGCTACTATTGCTGAACTTTCATGATACTGTTAGGTTCTTTTGGATGCACAAAGCCACCAGCAGTTTGCCAATAAAAGACCCCTCTGAAGAATCAAATGCAACACCAGTAACTTCTCCCTTGTATGATGCTAAACCAGGGACATTCCAAGAAAGGAAAAGGAACATCCGCTCTGCTGGAGCCAAGGTACAAGAATTCCTGACCACAAAAGACATTGAGAACTGGCCCTGGTGGAAGAGACGGAGTGTTGTACACTGACAAGGAGGAAGTTTTGGACTCTTTGCTTGGGACTGTGGTGTTACTTGGTATTTAGGGCCTTAATAGAGATTGGTTTAATCCTTGAAACATATGCTTTTTCTCTCCCTTCCAGTACTCTTTATTAGCATTGTAAACTAGATATCTTTGTTATCCATATAAATCTTCAACTCCTTTTTGAATCTTGCTATATTCTTGGCCTCAATGACATCCTGTGGCAATGAGTTCCAGAGTCTAATTACAGGTTGTGTGAAAAAGTATTTCCATTGATATCAATGGAATGATGATGTCAATGGAAATACTTTTTCACACAACCTGTAATTAGACTCTGGAACTCATTGCCACAGGATGTCATTGAGGCCAAGAATATAGCAAGATTCAAAAAGGAGTTGAAGATTTATATGGATAACAAAGATATCTAGCTTACATTGGTATTTAGGGTTTCTCCTGGGGGCTGCACAATGCACTGTTGGGCAAGTATCCTGGGGTTGTACTGCTCTCCCTAATTGCCTTCCAGACAATGACTATCAAAAACACTTTGCTACCACAACCATCACCCCCACCATCCCTTCCTCCATTAACCTTATCACCACCTCCACAAACTACCCAAATATAGATGATACCGTATATTCAAATGAAACCCAGTGGCCAAGACCTTCACATTTAAGTGATTTATAGAAATTTTGCTCGGAGAATTTATTCTTTAAGGTTCAGGACCATTCATATGAGTGAATGATTGAGTGGAGAACAGATGGGTTGATGGAAATAGAAATATATAATATCACTGCAACTGAGCCCCAAAAGTCAGAAATTGAAATTGATGGGGCCCATAGCAGGACAGATATGATGGCCATTCCCAGAGTTTGTAGCATGATAAGCAAAAGGGCCCTTATTGTTATTTGGTCACCCAACTGATAAATAATCAGACAAATACCCAAAAAGTTAGTTCTGCTGCTGAAAAAATTACCTGGACTAAAAATGTCCCAATAACTAATAATTTAAACTGTACCATATTGCAGTACACCTGTCCTATGCTATTGATGCTGAGGCCTCTCAAAAATATATAAGGATGTTCAGCCATCAAATGTGGTACAATACTACATCAAAGAAAGATGGGTTGGAGTTTCAATGGACTGTAATTAATGCTACACTAGGGACTGTAAAATTTACACTACCCTTATCTAGTTTTTACATTACCTCTATATATCCTAATTGTTCAGAAGGAGCTGCCATCAGGCTAGCTCAGCAAAGGACCTGGGTTTCCGCTAGAAAGAAAAGGGACTTGACTGGACACCTATGGGATGGTGCAAATAGCATAGCAGCAATCTGGAATATCCATAAAGGCCAGCAACATGAGGAAAAATTGGGACAGTTGGAAAAAGCCATGGGCCTTATTACTGGAGCACAGCTAGCTCAGGTTCAGGCTGGTGTTGGTGAATATATGCTATCATCGCCCTTAGTTCAATGACCCAAAAGCTGTTAACAAGGATGGTACTGGGTATCGTCAATGCTGGAAAGGCATTGCAGAGGGATCAGGCTTGTTGAGAGGTTCAGGATTTTCTGAATGACCAGCTCATGGCCATTCAGAGGGATCTTGAACATCAGGTGTGGCCTACTGCCCTTACAAATACCTCAGGAGTTCCATCTAATTTGTGGCCGTGGAGACATACTTGGAAATTTTCTGAGTGGAAATGTAGACATTCACATTGCTCCTTCCAAGCATATGGGCTGGTTGGAGGGGTATGGACTCCCACCTACCGAATCCTGCTGGGTCATGGGGAGGATGCATGTGGGATTGGATAATTCACTGAGATATTTGGTAACTTAAACTACCTGGTATGCCCAACCGATTTGTAGTCAGTGCTCCTGGAGTAATGCCCGACATTTGGGTAGGGATTGGAAGCCCCTCAACTTCAGTGTGAACGTAAACTAAACCCAGGAGATGTTGTCACTGTCCATGACAACATTTGTTGGGAGGGTATGGGACATGGGATTACCCTGACAGGACACCTACTTTTCCAGGCTAATAATAGTTGCATGTATGTTGAGACCACTACCTTGAATGATGTACATTTTAATCTCACCACAGCCACAGGCAATCATATCATTTATTGGTCTGAGGATAAAAATCTACAATTAGCCCTTAGGTTCCAAATACCCTTTAACTGGGCTACTTTAGTACCTGACCGATTCCAAAATTTGCTTTCAATCCTACCAGAGGTTCAGAAAATTTCTGAATTACAGGGACAAATTCACATGCTTCAAAATGTATATTAAGCCAAAAAGAATGCCTTTTATACTGCCTATAGTGTGTACCCAGACTGATATGTCTACTTTGTGTACCCAGACTGATATGTTGTGTTTTGTGACTAAAACTATACAACAATTCCAACCACATCATATTATCACCATAGGAATGTTGTTGCAGTTTAGCATAGGATTATGTTATTGTTGCTGTAATAAATGTATTTATCATTGCCTGTCCAGCCCTAGACCTGCCAACCTCGATTCAAGAAAGCAGGTGGCACTAATGATTGTAAATGAGATGCATGACACAGTTTGGGCAGAAGAACATGAGAACAAAAGGGAGGAAATTAACATGCTCATGGCTATGGAAGTTTAGGTCCAATTAGTAGTGCCAAAGAAAGGCACCAAAGGGGGGAATGTGGAGGAAAAATTTAGTAGGCCTAAACTTATAGACCTAAAACTTTGGTCAAGCTAACTGTGTATCTAGAGCATAAGAAGAGGGTGAGGAAAATTCCATTGTGGGGCAGTTTCAACAGCACAGCTTAAGAAATGTAACCATAGCAGCTAGAAATTAGGAAAGACCATTAACTGCAAAGAACAAACCTGTCAATAACAGGAAAAGATTGTTTTGCTGTATTCCAAATAAGGCAGAGCAACTGTTAAAAGCTTACATTATATGCCAAATAAGGGAAAACACAGTTGGTGGAAGGGTGCTTGACCAGTTGTGGTTTGGGGACAGAATGAATTTGCAATAGTCAAGCTTATGAAATATATAGCCGCAACAGTTTTGTTAGAAAGGTCGCTGACCGCAAAAGACCAGACAGTGAATAACAAGAGGGGCCTAGTGGGGGAGATGCTTGTTTTTGCTTCTGACCAGTGTTAATTTTGCAATGTATTCTAAGTAAGATAATTAATACGGAAGTATGTGTAATTTGTCTGTGGTCTTAAGCTTTAAAAAGCAGTTTGTGCTTTGCATTGGGGGGCAGCTACTTTGAGCTGTTACCCCCCTATGCTTGTAATCGATAAAGGAGCCTCAGGCCTGTTCTGATCCAAACATAATGCATGGTTAATTTTCCACCACAATCTCATACAAGTACTGAAGAGCAATCTCTTTATCGTGAAAGTGTAACTTACAAATGCAGATTTTTTTGGTTACATAATTGTACTCAAAAACAAAGCAGTGTAAAACTTTAAAGACTACAAATAGTTGTTGTTGCTGTAGGGCACAGGTGATCTGTTGCAAACAAACCAAATAATCATAACCAGGTGAATATAATTAAAACCATAACAATTGACTAAACACCAGATATAACATAAACACAAATGCAAACAATCACAATCATAATGACTGGGAATACAATAAAAACATCACCATCATAATAACTGGGTACATCGACAAACAAAATGATGCCCAAGTTTGATGCTGCAATAGCCATCAAACAATAAAAATCACTGAAGTCAGGACCTCCTTAAGTACACACAACAAATAAGATTTGTAGGAGTACCACAGTTGTCATTCAAGGTTAAGCTGATTTGGAAGATATATAGTAACAGAGATCTTGGTGAAATTGCTGATACTTAAACTAACATTTAGTTGCTAAACTGTTGCAGAATCCCCTATTACTAACAGTTGTTCTCAAGAGGTCTTGTGTGGGAGGGGAAAAAAATCCAAGACCTGAAAGGCGGGACCCTACAATCACGGACCAAGGTCAAAAATCCCACTAGGGGGTGATAATGCGTGTTATAGGTTATGGGGTCCCATGGACTACCCTTCAGGGCTTGGGGAAGTAGAACCAGAGTGCATAATTAACAATATGGAATGGAATTAACAATACAAGAAAATGTAACTAACAATACAAATGTATCAATGACAAAAATCAACAACAAAATGATTATTAGAGAACCTAACAAAAAATAAATCTGATGCATTGGGGACCAAGGTCTTTTGGACAGAGGTGGATGAGATTGATAATTTGGTTGGAGATGGGGGAAGTAGTGAGAGGAAAAGACATTTACGCTGTCTAGTGTAGTATCCCCTCTCTCTCTGGACCCAATGCTAGCACAGGACTCCCACCAGACACAGACACAGAACATGCAGCACATAACGCTGACCACACACTTTGTCACGACACTATAACCATGGTATTTTTATAACTCTTCAGCTCTCCTGATGTTCCAGTTTGGAGGCTAAAAGATAGAAGCTTAGAAACAAATTAGTACAGTGCTCCCACCACAGCAGACCCTGCTCATTTGAGTTGTCCGGTTTGGCTGATGTACATGGCAGAGGGGCATTGCTGGCACATGATGGCGTATATCACATTGGTGGACGTGCAGGTGAATGAATCAGACCCTGTTCTCCAGGCAGACCCCTCCAGGACCAGATCCTTCAGGCAGGTGACTGCCTGGCTCAGAGCCGCATTCTCTACTTCCAGCCGCTTCTGCTGTTGCCACCTGCACTGCAGCCACAGAGAGGGAAGAGGCCTGGGCGCTAGCGGTCAGAGCCTGCGCCGTCCACCTGTCCCGTTCCTTCCCCAACTCATTACGTCGGTCCTTGAGTGGCTCTATTCAGTGGCGAGCTGACTCTTTGCCACCTGCCATTGCCAGCCTGCTTGCCACAGCAGCCAGGCAGCTGCACAATCCAGTCCCACCTTGTCGGGACCGTATATAAGTACATATTTATCTAACATGAGCTCTAGTTCAGGAATTGTACTCCCAGCTGAAACTGCCCCGGGAATCCAGGGGTCTGCCCCTTTCTTCTGGAGCCATTCTAACACCACGCTGGGTGGCAGTGGCGCTCCCCGACAGGGGGTGTCTTCTCACTCGGGCTGCTCCGCCTTTTTCTTCCCCTTGCCCCACAGTGGCATTCTGAGCAGCGGCACCCTTTTCTCCCTGCAGTGGGTGTTAGCCTACACTTTTCATGCAGGCTCAAGCTGGACCCTCTCAAGAAGCTATTAGGGGGCACCAGAGGATTTACACCTAATTCTCTCCTTTGCTCTACATCGGCACACAACAGTGGCACCGTTTTCTCCCTGCAGTGTGTTGGTAGCCTACTTTTTCACACAGGCTCGAGCCAGACCTGTTCAAGAGACTACCAAGGAGCACCAGGGGACCCCTACTCTTGGGTCAAATCCTCCACTAAGCTGCCCACATTCTCCACCAGTAATGTTACCCAAAATTGGGCCAGCTAGGAAGCTTAGGGAGGACTAATGACCCACCAAAGTTTGGCAGAAAGCAGCACGTTTATTATTCTGATAGCTAAGCTCAAAAGAAAAGGCCGGGGGGGGGGGGGGGTTTACACTCACACTCGCATACTCATGCTCCCAGGACAGGCACAGCACTGGAGATGTCAGAATCCTTCAAGGTAAGTGTCCCACAGCACCGTGATGGACAGTGTGATGAAGGTAAGTCTTCCCAAGGCACGATGGAATGCAACACAGTGAACCACTGGCCATGCAGTCCGGGCGAAGGGCCTTTACGGAAGGTACAAGCTTGTGAGTGCGCTCCTGAGCACATGCCCCCTTTCCCCTTTAAGGACCTGCTCCACATGGCCTGCAACTAGAGATGACTTGGCCACTTCTGGCTGGTCACACTCGACCTCGGCCAGTGTCCATGCAGTGTCCATGCATTGGGTGTGTGATCGCTGCCTAATCAGAGTGCCAGACACCTTGTCTACCTGGGAGCTCGTCTGATCTTTCAGCTGCTCAAGCAGCCCATTCATCCCACAAGCATTCCAGGAGGGAGGGAGAGGGGGAAAGCCATTTCACAAGTATTCAAAGAGGGAGAGGAGACAAAAAGGGGGGGGGGGAGGTGTAACAGACCTTTTGAACATACAGGTTATACAGAGCATACAGACCACTGCTGCTCCTACAACACTACACTTTGTATTCTGTGTTGTAATTGAAATTAATATATTTGAAAATGTAGTAAGCATCCAAAAATATTTAAAATAAATGATATTCTATTGTTGTTTAACAGCATGATTAATTGTGCAATTAATCATGATTAATTTTTTTAATAGCTTGATAGCCCTAGTTTAAAGCAAACATAAGGAAGTACTTCTTCAGACAATGCACAGTCAACCTGTGGAACTTATTGCTAGGGGATGTTGTGAAGGCCAAAAGTGTAAGTGGGTTCAAAAAAGAATGAGATAAGTTCCCGGAGGTTAGGTCCAGCAATGGCTATTAGTCAAGCTGCTCAGAAAGGCAACCCCATGCTCTGGTTGTTCCTAAACCTCCGATTGCCAAAGCTGAGACTGGATGACAGGGGATGGATCACTCAATAATTGCCCTGTTCCGTTTATTCCCTCTGAAGCGCCTGGCATTGGCTACTGTCAGAAGACAAGATACTGGGCTAGATGGACCATTGGTGTCAATATGGACATTCTTAAGTTCTTATGTATGCTGGCCACTGAGACAGCACCAAGTAAGCACCGACTCAGCAGGTGCAGAATAACTGAATGTGCTTTTGGTACATTGAAGGGGCCCTGGCGGTCTTTATTCACAAAATCAGATCCCAGTGAGAAAAATACCTCAATGGTTATACTGTCTGTTGCATAATATCTGTGGAGCAAAGAGGGAAAAGCTGCAGCAGTGGCTTGCCGGATCTCACAAAACATGTCCTCCCTTGTCCTCATCTTTCTCGTCATCAGGATCAGATGGTTTGTGGGTATGAAGAGGTCACCCTTTGAGGCCAGTATGATGCTATATGATTGAAACATGACCATTTATATCATTAAAATTCCCACTGTTAGATAATTGCAACAAATCTTGTACAAAGTATATCATGTAAGGTATCAATAGAAAAGTTATGAATGGCTGAGTATGATTATCCTATTTATATTCATGTATTATTTTTGTACCTCAGTTATAAATATTAATTATATATTAGCATCCTACTTATGTGCCGTATTCCTGGGCAACAATCACAAAGTATTTACATCAAGTCTAGCCAGCCATTTTGAATAGACTATTCAAGCTTGGTGGCCTATTAAAGGCAATTAATTCTCACAATGGGCCATAGAAAAAATTCATCCCACTCAGCGAGCCTTCCTGCTGCTCCTACAAAATATCAAAGCATGCAAGGGCATGTCAGTGGCTCATGTGACCCTCGACTCCATCTTGTGCCTGTACTTTTCCACAAACGAAGACTGAGAAAGATTTTTCCTTCCACAGGGGATGCCAGAACAGGCAAGAGCAGATCCCCAGACTCAGTCACAAGGAGGGGCCACAACAGTGGGTGGACCCTGTTACACACACCTTCCAGAATGGCATCCAGTCTTGATGTGAAGTCATCAAGAGATGAAGAATCTACCACTTCCTTTGGGAGTTTGTTCCAATGGTTGGTCAGCCTGATTGTTAAAAAGATGTGCCTCATTTTGTCTGACTTCAGCTTCCAGCCATTGGTTCTTGTTTTGCTTTTCTCCACTAGATTAAACCGCCTGCTAGTAATAGTATAAGAATGACCATATAGGTGAGACCAATGGTTCATCTAGCCCAATATCCTGTCTTAGAGTATGTCTACACTGCAAAATTAGGTCAAATTTATAGAAGTTGATTTTTTAGAAATCGATTTTATACAGTCGATTGTTTGTGTCCCCACTTAAGTCGGCGGAGTGCATCCACAGTACCGAGGCTAGCATCGACTTCCGGAGCATTGCACTGTGGGTAGCTATCCCACAGTTCCCGCAATCTCCACCACCCATTGGAATTCTGGGTTGAGATCCCAATGCCTGATGGGGCAAAAACATTATCACGGGTGGTTCTGGGTACATGTCATCAGGGCCCCCCTCCCCAATTGGTGAAAGCAATGGCCGACAATAGTTTCATGCTTTTTTCCATGCAGGAGCCTTATTAATGTCAGCATCATCATCCCCCAATGCTTCTGCTGCCACTCTGCTCTCCTGCAAACACCATACCACGGCAAGCATGGAGCCCGCTCAGATCACCGCCTGCAGCAGTTATGAGCATTGTAAACACCACACGCGTTATCCAGCAGTATATGCAGAACAAGAACCTGCAAAAGCAGGTGAAGAGGCGAAGCAGCGCAGTGATGAGGATGTGGACACAGACTTCTCTCAAAGTATGGGCACCTGCAATTTGAACATCCTGGTGGTAATGGGGCAGGTTCATGCCGTGGAACACTGATTCTGGGCCCAGGAAACAAGCACAGACTGGTGGGACCGCACAGTGTTGCAGGTCTGGGATGATTCCCAGTGGCTGCAAAACTTTCGCATGCGTAAGGGCACTTTCATGGAACTTTGTGACTTGCTTTCCCCTGCCATGAAGCACAAGAATACCAAGATGAGAGCAGCCCTCACAGTTCACAAGCGAGTGGCGATAGCCCTGTGGAAGCTTGCAACACCAGACAGCTACCGGTCAGTCGGGAATCAATTTGGAGTGGGCAAATCTACTGTGGGGGCTGCTGTGATCCAAGCAGCCAACACAATCACTGAGCTGCTGCTATCAAGGGTAGTGACTCTGGGAAATGTGCAGGTCATAATGGATGGCTTTGCTGCAATGGGATTCCCGAATTGTGGTGGGGTGATAGACGGAACCCATATCCCTATCTTGGCACTGGACCACCAAGGCAGTGAGTACATAAACCGCAAGGGGTACTTTTCAATGGTGCTGCAAGCACTGATGGATCACAAGGGACGGTTCACCAACATCATATAGGATGCCGGGAAAGGTACATGCTTGCATCTTCAGGAACTCTGGTCTGTTTCAAAAGCTGCAGGAAGGGACTTTCTTCCCAAACCAGAAAATAACCATTGGGGATGTTGAAATGCCTATAGTTATCCTTGGGGACCCAGCCTATCCCTTAATGCCATAGCTCATGAAGCCATACACAAGCAGCCTGGACAGTAGTCAGGAGCGCTTCAACTATAGGCTGAGCAAGTGCAGAATGGTGGTAGAATGTGCATTTGGATGTTTAAAAGTGTGCTGGCGCAGTTTACTGACTCATTTAGACCTCAGCAAAAAAAATATTCCCATTGTTATTACTGCTTGCTGTGTGCTCCACAGTGTCTGTGAGAGTAAGGGGGAAGACCTTTATGGTAGGGTGGGAAGTTGAAGCAAATCTCCTGTCCGCTGATTACACACAGTCAGACACCAGGGCAGTTAGAAGAGCACAGGAGGGTGCGCTGCACATCAGAGAAGCTTTGAAAACTAGTTTCATGACTGGCCAGGTTACGGTGTGAAAGTTGCCAGGTTTCTGTTGCTTGGGCAGTTCTCTGAGATGGAGTGCTTGGGTTCCTGGAGGCCCCCCCACCACGTTCTTGAGCGTCTGGGTGAGGAGGCTATGGAACTTGGGGAGGAGGGTGATTGGTTACACAGGAGCTATAGCGGTGGTCTGTGCTCCTGCCTTTCCTGCAGCTCATCCATACGCCAGAGCATATTAGTTTGATCCTCCAGTAGCCTCAGCATTGAATCCTGCCTTCTGTCAGCCAGCTGACACCAACTATCATCTTCAACCCTCCACCTGTCCTCGCATTCATATTGTGCTTTCCTGGACTCACATTGCTTGCCTCCACACATTCTTCTGGAATCTTTCAGTGTGGGAAGACTGCATGAGCTCAGAGAACATTTCATCACAAGTGTGGTTTTTTTGCCTTCTAATCTTCGCTAGCCTATGGGATGGAGATGATAGTGTGAGCATTGAAACATTTGCAGCTGCAGGAGGGAAAAAAGGGAGAGTAGTAGTTAAAAAGACACATTTTAGAGAACAATGGGTAGACTCTTTCATGGTGAACCTTGCTGTTAACATTACATAGCACATGTGCTTTTGGTACAAGGTCGCATTTTGCCTCCTATATTGAGGGTCTGCCGGTATAGTGTGAGAGATCACACACGCAGGGCCGGGCAACAGAATTCGGCTTGCAGGCAGCCATGTTAAGCCAGTCTTTTGGCTTCTTTAACCTTCATAACATGTGGGAATGGTTTCAAACAGCAGCACCCTCATTTCCCATACCAAGCAGCCGTTGGGTTGGCCATTTAAAATGGGTTGGCAATTTAAACAGAGGGGCTGCGGTTTTCAGGTTAACATGCAGCACAAACCCAACTAAACCCCCCTCACACACACCCAATTCTCTGGGTTGATCACTTCACCCCTCCCCCCACCACATGGCTAACAGCGAGGAAGATTTCTGTTCAGCCACAGGCACACAGCCCAGCAGGAACGGCCAGCTCTGAATGTCCCCTTAATAAAATTACCCTATTTCAACCAGTTGACCATGAGAAGTGGCCATCCAGGAGAGCTTTATAGAGATATCCATGGAGGATTTCCGTTCCATTCCCAGACACGTTAACAGACTTTTCCAGTAGTTGTACTGGCCACGAATGCATCCCAAGTCTTCAGGGCAAATTAATCATTAAACAGGCTTGCTTTTAAACCATGTATTATATTTACAAAGGTACAGTCACCAGAGGTCCCTTCTCTGCCTGGCAGGACTGGGAGCCCGCCTTGGGTGGGTTCGGGTGGTACTGGCTCCAGGTCCAGGGGGAGAAACAGTTCCTGGCTCTCGGGGAAAACTGTTTCTCCGCTTGCTTGCTGTGCACTATCTTCTTTGTCCCCAAAATGTGCATCCCTGTTGCATGATAATCCATTGACAGAGTCAAAGCACAGGAGTGGGGTAGTGGTCGCTGCACCCCCTAGAATGACATGCAGTTCATCATAGAAGCAGTATGTCTGGGGCTCTGACCCCAAGCGGCCATTTGCCTCTCTGGTTTTTTTGGTAGGCTTGCCTGAGCTCCTTAAATTTCATGCAGCACTGCTGCGGGTCCCTGTTATAGCCCCTGTCCTTCATGCCCTTGGAGATTTTTTCAAATGTTTGGGAATTTCATCTTTTGGAACTGAGTTCTGATAGCATGGATTCTTCTCCCCATACAGCAATCAGATTCCATACCTCCCGTTTGGTCCATGTTGGAGCTCTTTTGCAATTCTGGGACTCCATCATGGTCACCTCTGCTGATGAGATCTGCACTCACCTGCAGCTTGCCACGCTGACCAAACAGGAAATGAGATTCAAAAGTTCACGGGCCTTTTCCTGTCTACCTGGCCAGTGCATCTGAGTTGAGAGTGTTGTCCAGAGTGGTCACAATGGAGCACTCTGGGATAGCTCCCAAACGCCAATACTGTCGAATTACGACCACACTACCCCGAATTTGACCCGGCAAGGCCGATTTCAGCATTAATCCCCTCATCCACGGAGAAGTACAGAAATCGATTTTAAGAGCCCTTTAAGTCTAAAAAAATGGCTTCATTGTGTGGACGGGTGCAGGGTTAAATAGCTCTAATGCTGCTAAATTCGACCTAAATTCGTAGTGTAGACCAGGGCTCAGACTTATAGACTTGAAAATCAGAAGGGACCATCATGATCATCTAGTCTGACCCTGCACATCGCAGGCCACAGAACCTCACCCACTCACTCCTGCAATATACCCCTAAGCTCTGGCTAAGTTACTGAAATCATGATTTAAAGACTTCAAGTTATAGAGAATCCACCAGTTACACTAGTTTAAACATGCTAGTGACCTATGCCCCATGCTGTAGAGCAGGGGTGGGCAAACTTTGTGCCCTGAGGACCATATCAGGGTTCCAAAACTGTATGGAGGGCCAGGTAGGGAAGGCTGTGCCTCCCCAACCCTAACCCTATCTGCCCCCTCCCACTTCCCATGCCCCCTGACTGCCCCCCTCAGAACTTCCAACCCATCCAATCCCCCCTACTCCTTGTCCCCTGGCCACCCCCTCCTTGGACCTCCTGCTCCAACCACCCCCCCGGGACCCCACCCCCATCCATCCTCCCCTGCTCCCTGACTGCCCCAACCCCCATCCACACCCCTGTCCCCTGACAGGCCCCCCTCAAAAGCCCCCTTCAGAATGCGCTCCTGCGAACATGGGCAGAGGACTCAGGAGGAGCAGGGGCAGCCATGCAGCCGGAGAGAAGTGGAGGTTTCCCCTTCAAAGCGCCACTTCTCTCTGGCCGCTTCTCTCCTCCTGAGTACTCCACCTGTGTTCACCACGCTTCCACTACCCGCACCGCCTGCCTGCTCCCCTGAGGCTGCAGGTGAGCCTCCCTCCCTGCTCTCCCCTGCCCCCACAGTGCAGCCCCCTCCCGCTCTGGTGGCAGGGTGCACTGAGGCTGCAGGGGAGGGGGGATAGCAGGGGAAGGGCCAGGAGCTAGCCTCCCAGGCCAGGAGGTCAGGGGCCAGACAGGACAGTCCCTTGGGCTGGATGTGGCCCGCGAACAATAGTTTGCCCACCTCTGCTGTAGAGGAAGGCCAAAAAAACCCCAGGGTCTCTGCCAGTCTGATCTGGGGGAAAATTAAAATTCCTTCCCAACCTCAAATATGGTGATCAGTATATGGGCAAGACCCTCCAGCCAGACACCTGGGAAAGAATTCTCTGTAGTAACTCAGAGCCCTCCCTACCTAGTGTCCCATCACTGGCCATTGGGAATATTTGCTGCTAACAGTGCCAGATGCTTCTGAGGAAGTGAACAGAACAGGGTACTTTACTGAGTGATCCATCCCATAATCCAGTCCCAGCTTCTGGCAGTCAGAGGTTTGGGGACACCGAGAGCATGGGGTTGCATCCCTGACCATCTTGGCTAATTGTCATTGATGGATCTATCCTCCATTAACTTATCTAACACTCTACTGTATGGCTTAATGAGCCAGGGGAGCAGAAGGTAGGCTGGGTCCTCCAAAATCACTATTGGCATTTCAACATCGCTAATGGTAATCCACTGGTCAGGAAAGAATATCCCAGCTTGCAGCTTTCTGAACAGTCCTGTGTTCTTAGAGATGCAAGGGCCATGTACCTTCCCTGACCAGCCCATACTGATATTGGTGCAATGTCCCCAATGATCCACCAATGCTTGCATAACCATGGAAAAGTAGCCCTTTCTGTTGATGTACTCTGTGGCAATGTAGGCTGGTGCCAAAATAGGGATATGCATACTATCTGTTGCCCCACTGCAGCTAAGGAACCCCATTGCTGCATATCCCACCACTAGGTCTTGCTCATGGTCAAAAGTCACAGTCCTGCATAGTAGGAGATGATTAATGGCCCTTCCTATTTGCGTGACAATGGACCCCACTGTGGATTTTCCAACTCCAAAATTATTTCCCACTGATCAGTAGTAATCAGGCATTGCAAGCCTTCACAGTGCAATCTCCACATACTTCTCTGCTGTCAGTGCAGCTCTCATTCTGGTATCCCTGAGTTGGAGGGCTGGGGCGAGCAGGGCGCACAGATCCAGGAGTGTGGCCTTTTTCATCTGAAAGTTCTGCAGCTGCTGCTCATCACCCCTGTGCCAGGTTAGGTCACAGAGACCCCCTTGGGACTGTCACCTGACGTACTGGAATTACCTTTGAGTCTGTTTTCCCTGCCAACTTGGGACTTCAGAACCCTGCCTTGTTGACCCAGACACGCTAGCCTGCTACAACGCAGACTCAGGTCTGGTCCCCACCCGCAAAGTTGCAGACTTAACTGAAAACAGCTCAGCAAGTCACATGTCTCCAGCAGCCAGACACCCAGCTCCCAATAGGATCCAAACCGCAAATAAATCCTTTTTATTCTGTATAAAGCTTATACAGAATAAACTCATAAATTGTCCACCCTCTATAACACTGATAGAGAGATATGCACAGCCATTTGCTCCCCCAGGTAGTAATCACTTACTTTGGGTTAATTAATAAACAAAAGTGATTTTATTAAGTATAAAAAGTAGGATTTAAGTGGTTTCAAGTAATAACAGACAGAACAAAGTAAGTTACCAAGCAAAATAAAACAAAACACGCAAGTCTAAGCCTCAGAGTAGCAGCCGTGTTAGTCTGTATTCACAAAAAGAAAAGGAGTACTTGTGGCAAACATTTGTTAGTCTCTAAGGTGCCACAAGTACTCCTTTTCTTTTTGCGAATACAGACTAACACGGCTGCTACTCTGAAACCTGTCATTATGCAAGGCACTGAATTTAGCCATATAGAGTGGAAATCTATCAACTTCATGAAAATTTGTTAGTCTCTAAGGTGCCACAAGTACTCCTTTTCTTCTTTAAGTCTAAGCCTATTACATTTAAGAAACTGAATACAGGTAAATCTCACCCTCAGAGATGTTCCAATAAGTTTCTTTCACAGACTAGACTTCTTCCTAGTCTGGGCCCAATCCTTTCCCTGGGTACAGTTCTTGTTAGATCCAACTCAGGTGGCAACTAGGGGTTTACTCATGATTGCAGCCCCCCTTTGTTCTGTTCCACCCCCTTTTATAACTTTGGCACAAGGCAGGAATCCTTTGTCTCTCTCTAGGTTCCCACCCTTCCTTCTAAATGGAAAAGCAACAGGTTTAAAATGGATTCCAGTATCATGTGACATATTCACATGTCCTGTGAGACTTCATTACCCACTGGCTGGCACTCAGGTATACAGGAAGGCTTTCAAGTAAACAGAGCCATTTACAACCAATTATCCTAGTTAATGGAAGCCATCAAGATTCGAAGCCACCATTAATGGCCCACATTTTGCATAGTTACAATAGGACTTCATATTTCTAGCTTTAGAGACAAGAATGATACACTCATACAAATAGGTTGAACACACTCAGTAGATCATAAGCTTTGTAATGATACCTTACAAGAGACCTTTTGCATAAAGCATGTTCCAGTTACCTCATATTTATACTCATAAGCATATTTCCATAAACATATGGAGTGCAATGTTGCATTACCCCAAACTAGGGTGACCAGATAGCAAGTGTGAAAAATCAGGACGGGGGTGGGAGATAATAGGTACCTATATAAGAAAAAGCCCCAAATATCAGGACTGTCCCTATAAAATCAGGACATCTGGTCACCCTACCCCAAACCTATATTACAATGTAATCCCATAAATCAATGCTCATTTCACAAGCCCAGAAGTGCTGTTCCATCATCTGCAGCTGCTCTGGGAATGCCACCAACAACCTTACATTGTTTTTTCACTGTGTCCCAAAGCAATCTGTCCTTGAAGAAATCCTCACATCCCTGGTTGATGTGATACTTCTTGAGGGTCTGAAAATCAAGGAGAATTGTGCATCCTGTATTTGCAATGTTCATGAGACTAACGCAGAACTCTGCAGGCTCCATGCCTCTGTCAGAGATGGTGGACATTGAAAAGAATCACATGGGTTTGTGGGATTCCTTAAAAAGAGGCACAAAAATTATGGGATATGGATGGCATTAGTGGATGGAGAAAGCTATATGCTGGGAACTTAACCCCTAGTTCCCAGAGATCCCTGGGTGAATCATTACTAACCCATGTACCACTGAAAAAATGTCCCAAAAGGCATTGTTCCAGATGGCAGCGTGTGGCACACTGGGATATTTACCCATGGTGCATGGCACTTCATATCAACACAAGCCCTTCTGGTGAGCACACGCAGCACCAGCGCAAGCAGCCACATGTGCCTGCACCCGTTATATACAACTTTGATGGCTGTACGCTGATGTAATTTGTGTTGACCAAAGTTTGTAGTGTAGATGTGGCCTCACTGATGTTCAATGATAATTAGGCTGTTGAGTGCCTATGTCATTTATGAAAATGAAACGTAGTTTCCTAAATCACTTTTCAAAACTTACCCAAGGAGCCAGATCCTGCCTCATATTCCTAGCTTGGATACAGACTTGATGTGTGACCTTGAGCTAATCACACACAGTATGGCCAACCCAAGCTTTCAGCAATCATGAGTCAATCCCAAATAAGCATGAGATTGTTACACAATAATAATGTTGCCCTTTAACCCGAGCGGATAGCCAATAAGAGAGCCTTGCCAGACAGTGTCTGTTAGGAGGAGAAATTGATGATATGAGTCATGTACTCTTTCCCAACATATCGTGTTCATGTAGGTGTCTGTCATAAATATAAAGGGAAGGGTAACCACCTTTCTGTATACAGTGCTATAAAATCCCTCCTGGGCAGAGGCAAAACATTTTCACCTGTAAAGGGTTAAGAAGCTAAGACAACCTTCCTGGCACCTGACCAAAATGACCAATGAGGAGACAAGATATTTTCAAATCTGGAGCGGGGGGAACAAAGGGTTTGTCTGTCTGTGTGATGCTTTTGCCAGGAACAGATCAGGAATGCAGCCTTACATCTGTTAGTTAGTAAGTAAGCTAGCTAGAAATGTGTTAGATTTTCTTTTGTTTAATGGCTGGTAAAAGAAGCTGTGCTGGGTGGAATGTATATTCCTATTTTTGTGTCTTTTTGTAACTTAAGGTTTTGCCTGGAGGGATTCTCTATGTTTTTAATCTGATAACCCTGTAAGGTATTTACCATCCTGATTTTACAGAGGTGATTCTTTTACCTTTTCTTTAATTAAAATTCTTCTTTCAAGAACCTGATTGCTTTTTCATTGGTCTTAAGATCCAAGGGTTTGGGTCTGTGTTCACCTGTACAAACTGGTGATGATTCTTATCAAGCCTTCCCCAGGAAAGGGGGTGTAGGGTTTGGGGGATATTTTGGGGGAAGACATCTCCAAGTAGACTCTTTCCCTGGTCTTTGTGTAAGACACTTGGTGGTGGCAGCATACTGTTCAAGGACAAGACAGAGTTTGTACCTTGGAGAAGTTTTTAACCTAAGCTGGTAAGAATAAGCTTAGGGGGTCTTTCATGCAGGTCCCCACATCTGTACCCTAGAGTTCAGAGTGGGGAAGGAACCTTGACAGTGTCTGATAATTCTGTTCTTTACTATAGTTTCGACTAATTTGCCTGGCACTGAAGTTAGACTTACCCACCTGTAATCACCAGGATCCCCTCTGAAGTCTTTTTGAAAAACTGGCATTACATAGCTACCCTCCAGTCATCTGGTACAGCGGATGATTTAAGTGATAGGTTACATACTACAGTTAAAGTGGCAAAAAGTCCTGTGGCACCTTATAGACTAACAGACGTATTGGAACATAACCTTTTGTGGGTCAATACCCACTTCCTCGGATGCATGTAGAGGAAATGTCCAGAGGCAGGTATAAATATGCAAGCAAGAATCAGGCTTGGGATAACAAGGTTAGTTCAATCAGGGAGGATGAGGCCATCTTCTAGCAGCTGAGGTGTGAACACCAAGGGAGGGGAAACTGCTTTTGTAGTTGGCGAGTCAGTCACAGTCTTTGTTTAATCCTGAGCTGATGGGGTCAAATTTGCAAATGAATTGAAGCTCAGCAGTTTCTCTTTGAAGTCTGGTACTGAAGTTTTTTTGCTGCAGGATAGCTGCCGTTACATCTGCTATTGTGTGTCCAGGGAGGATGAAGTGTTCTCCGACAGGTTTTTGTATATTGCCATTCCTAATATCTGATTTGTGTCCATTTATCCTTTTACGTATGGACTGTCCAGTTTGGCCGATGTACATAGCAGAGGGGCACTGCTGGCACATGATGGCGTATATTATATTGGTGGATGTGCAGATGAATGAACCAGTGATGGTGTGTCTGATCTGGTTAGATCCTGTGATGGTGTCGCTGGTGTAGATATGTTTCAGAGCAGCAGCCTTGTTAGTCTGTATCCGCAAAAAGAAAAGGAGTACTTGTGGCACCTTAGAGACTAACAAATTTATTAGAGCATGAGCTTTATGCTACAGCCCACTTCACCGGATGCATGCAGTGGGAAATACAGTAGGGAGATTTTATATATACAGAGAACATGAAACAATAGGTGTTACCATACACATTGTAACGAGAGTGATCAGGTAAGGAGAGCTATTACCTGCAGGAGAGAAAAAAAACTTTTATAGTAATAATCAAGATGGGTCATTTCCAGCAGTTGACAAGAACGTGTGAGGAACAGTGGGGGGGAGAGAATAAACATGGAGAAATAGTTTTACTTTGTGTAATGACACATCCACTCCCAGTCTTTATTCAAGCCTAATTTAATGGTGTCCAGTTTGCAAAATAATTCCAATTCCGCAGTTGGAGTTGCACTCTCTTTGGAGTCTGTTTTTGAAGTTTTTTTGTTGAAGAATTGCAATTTTTAGGTCTGTAATCGAGTGACCAAAGAGATTGAAGTGTTCTCCAACTGGTTTTTGAATGTTATAATTCTTGACGTCTGATTTGTGTCCATTTATTCTTTTACATAGAGACTGTCCAGTTTGGCAAATGTACATAGCAGGGAGGCATTGCTGGCGGATGATGGCATATGTCACATTGGTAGATGTACAGGTGAACGAGCCTCTGATAGTGTGGCTGATGTGATTAGGCCCTACGATGGTGTCCCCTGAATAGATATGTGAACAGAGTTGGCAACTGGCTTTGTTGCAAGGATAGGTTCCTGGGTTAGTGGTTCTGTTGTGTGGTGTGTGGTTGCTGGTGAGTATTTGCTTCAGGTTGGGGGGCTGTCTGTAAGCAAGTACTGGCCTGTCTCCCAAGATCTGTGAGAGTGATGGGTCGTCCTTCAGGATAGGTTGTAGATCCTTGATATGTGGGCAGAATTGGCATCGAGGTTTGTTGCATGGATTGGTGGATATGTGGACTCTCTACTCAGAACCTACACCACCAGCACTCCAAGCTATCTCCATGACACCACTGATTTCCTGAGAAAACTACAATGCATCGGTGATCTTCCAAAACACATCATCCTAGACACCATGGATGTAGAGGCTCTCTACACAAACATCCCACACACAGATGGAATACAAGCCATCAGGAACAGAATCCCTGATGATGCCACAGCACAACTGGTTGTTGAGCTCTGTGACTTCATCCTCACAGACAATTATTTCAAATTTGGTGACAATATATACCCCCAGACCAGTGGCACTGCTATGGGCACCCGCATGGCCCCACAATATGCCAACATTTTTATGGCTGACCTGGAACAACACTTCCTCAGCTCTCGTCAACTCACACACCTTCTCTACCTACGCTACATTGATGACATCTTCATCATCTGGACCCATGGGAAGGAAACCCTGGAAAAATTCCACCACGATTTCAACAGCTTCCACCCCCCCATCAACCTCAGCCTGGACCAATCTACACGGGAGGTCCACTTCCTAGACACCATTGTGAAAATAAGTGACGGTCACGTTAACATCACCCTATACCAAAAATCCACTGACTGCTATGCCTACCTTCATGCCTCCAGCTTCCATCCCAGATACACCACATGATCCATTGTCTACAGCCAAGCGCTGAGGTACAACCGCATTTGCTCCAACCCCTCAGACAGAGACCAACACCTATAAGATCTTCACCAAGCATTCTCAAAACTACGATACCCACACGAGGAAATAAGGAAATGGATCAACAGAGCCAGATGTGTACCCAGAAGCCTCCTGCTGTGAGACAAGCCCAAGAAAGAAACCAACAGAACTCCACTGACCACCACATACAGTCCTCAGCTAAAACCTGTCCAACACATCATCAGTGATCTACAGCCCGTCCTGGACAACGATCCCTCACTTTCACAGGCCTTGGGAGGCAGGCCAGTCCTCGCCCACAGACAACCCAGCAACCTGAAGAATATTCTTACCAGCAACTACACACTGCACCATAGTAACTCTAACTCAGGAACCAATCCATGCAACAAACCTTGATGCCAACTCTGCCCACATATCTACACCAGCGACACCATCACAGGACCTAACCAGATAAGACACACCATCACCAGTTCATTCACCTGCACATCCACCAATGTAATATATGCCATCATGTGCCAGCAATGCCCCTCTGCTATGTACAGCAGTCAAACTGGACAGTCCCTATGTAAAAGGATAAATGGACACAAATCAGATATTAGGAATGGCAATATACAAAAACCTGTAGGAGAACACTTCAACCTCCCTGGATGCACAATAGCAGATGTAAAGGTCACCATCCTGCAGCAAAATAACTTCAGTACCAGACTTCAAAGAGAAACTGCTGAGCTTCAATTCATTTGCAAATTTGACCCCATCAGCTCAGGATTAAACAAAGACTGTGAATGGCTCGCCAACTACAAAAGCAGTTTCCCCTCCCTTGGTGTTCACAGCTCGGCTGCTAGAAGAGGGCCTCATCCCCCATGATTGAACTTTGTTATCCCGAGCCTGATTCTTGCTTGCATATTCTTGCTTCAGAATAGCAGCCGGGTTAGTCTGTATTCGCAAAAAGAAAAGGAGTACTTGTGGCACCTTAGAGACTAACAAATTTATTTGAGCATAAGCTTTCGTGAGCTAGAGCTCACTTCATCAGATGCATTTGGTGGAAAATACAGAGGGGAGATTTATACACACACACAGAGAACATGAAACAATGGATTTTATCATACACACTGTAAGGAGAGTGATCATTTAAGATGAGCCATCACCAGCAGCAGGGGGGGGAAGGAGGAAAACCTTTCATGGTGACAAGCAAGGTAGGCTATTTCCAGCAGTTAACAAGAACATCTGAGGAATAGTGGGGGATAGGGTGGGGGGGAGAAATAACATGGGGAAATCGTTTTACTTTGTGTAATGACTCATCCATTCCCAGTCTCTATTCAAGCCTAAGTTAATTGTATCCAGTTTGCAAATTAATTCCAATTCAGCAGTCTCTCGTTGGAGTGTTTTTGAAGTTTTTTTGTTGAAGGAGAGCCACCCTCAGGTCTGTAATCGAGTGACCAGAGAGATTGAAGTGTTCTCCAACTGGTTTTTGAATGTTATAATTCTTGACGTCTGATTTGTGTCCATTCATTCTTTTACGTAGAGACTGTCCAGTTTGGCCAATGTACATGGCAGAGGGGCATTGCTGGCACATGATGGCATATATCACATTGGTAGATGCGCAGGTGAACGAGCCTCTGATAGTGTGGCTGATGTGATTAGGCCTTATGATGGTATCCCCTGAATAGATATGTGGACAGAGTTGGCAACGGGCTTTGTTGCAAGGATAGGTTCCTGGGTTAGTGGTTCTGTTGTATGGTGTGTGGTTGTTGGTGAATATTTGCTTCAGGTTGGGGGGCTGTCTGTAAGCAAGGACTGGCCTGTCTCCCAAGATCTGTGAGATTGATGGGTCGTCCATCAGGATAGGTTGTAGATCCTTGATGATGCGTTGGAGAGGTTTTAGTTGCGGGCTGAAGGTGATGGCTAGTGGCGTTCTGTTGCCCTCTACACCAACATTCCACACAAAGATGGGCTACAAGCTGTCAGGAACAGTATCCCCGATACTGTCATGGCTAACCTGGTGGCTGATCTTTGTGACTTTGTCCTCACCCATAACTATTTCACATTAGGGGACAATGTATAGCTTCAAATCAACGGCACTGCGATGGGTACCCGCATGGCCCCACAGTATGCCAATATTTTTATGGCTGACTTAGAACAATGCTTCCTCAGCTCTCGTCTCCTAATGCCCCTACTCTGCTTGCGCTACATTGATGACATCTTCATCATCTGGACCCATGAAAAAGAAGCCCTCGAGGAATTCCACCATGATTTCAACAATTTCCATCCCACCATCAACCTCAGCCTGAACCAGTCCACACAAGAGATCCTCTTTCTGGACAATATGGTGCTAATAAGCGATGGTCACATAAACACCACCCTATATCGGAAACCTGCTGACCGCTATTCCTACCTACATTTCATCCAGATCATACCACACAATCCATTGTCTACAGCCAAGCTCTATGACATAACCGCATTTGCTCCAACCCCTCAGACAGAGACAAACACCTACAAGATCTCTATCATGCATTCCTACAACTACAATACCCACCTGCTGAAGTGAAGAAACAGATTGACAGAGCCAGAAGAGTACCCAGAAGTCACCTACTACAGGACAGGCCCAACAAAGAAAATAACAGAACGCCACTAGCCATCACCTTCAGTCCCCAACTAAAACCTCTCCAACGCATCATCAAGGATCTACAACCTATCCTGAAGGATGATCCATCACTCTCACAGATCTTGGGAGACAGGCCAGTCCTTGCTTACAGACAGCCCCCCAATCTGAAGCAAATACTCACCAGCAACCACACACCACACAACAGAACCACTAACCCAGGAACCTATCCTTGCAACAAAGCCCGTTGCCAACTTTGTCCACATATTTATTCAGGGGATACCATCATAAGGCCTAATCACATCAGCCACACTATCAGAGGTTCATTCACCTGCGCATCTACCAATGTGATATATGCCATCATGTGCCAGCAATGCCCCTCTGCCATGTACATTGGCCAAACTGGACAGTCTCTACGTAAAAGAATGAATGGACACAAATCAGACGTCAAGAATTATAACATTCAAAAACCAGTTGGAGAACACTTCAATCTCTCTGGTCACTCAATTACAGACCTGAGGGTGGCTATCCTTCAACAAAAAAACTTCAAAAACAGACTCCAACGAGAGACTGCTGAATTGGAATTAATTTGCAAACTGGATACAATTAACTTAGGCTTGAATAGAGACTGGGAATGGATGAGTCATTACACAAAGTAAAGCTTTCCCCATGTTATTTCTCTCCCCCACCCCACCCCCCACTGTTCCTCAGATGTTCTTGTTAACTGCTGGAAATAGCCTACCTTGCTTGTCACCATGAAAGGTTTTCCTCTTTCCTCCCCCTGCTGCTGGTGATGGCTCATCTTAAGTGATCACTCTCCTTACAGTGTGTATGATAAAATCCATTGTTTCATGTTCTCTGTGTGTGTGTATAAATCTCCCCTCTGTATTTTCCACCAAATGCATCCGATGAAGTGAGCTGTAGCTCACGAAAGCTTATGCTCAAATAAATTTGTTAGTCTCTAAGGTGCCACAAGTACTCATATTCTTGCTTGCATCTGATTCTTGCTTGCATAGCTGTCTCTGGAAATTTCCACTAGATGCATCTGATGAAATGGGTATTGACCCACGAAAGCTTATGCTCCAATACGTCTGTTAGTCTATAAGGTGCCTGTGACGTTATTGACATAAGCTGGGACCCTATAGATCATTGTTGCAACCAAGGTTCTGTAGTGGCACCAAATCTTATATAAAGGGGGTCAAATGAGGTGTCTAAGACAAGCTTATGGTTTGCTGGTTATGATTATGCTGTCTATCTGTGTGTCTCATTTTTGTAGTTGAAGTTATGAATATTGGCTCTATACTGTCTGTAGTTCAAACTTGTGCTATGCTTCTGGGTGACACCCCAGACAAGTTGGTGTCAGCTCTGCCTAGTCTGCTGGATGGCCCATTAAGGACCATCAGCTATACAAGTGACCCATTGAGAGAAGGCAGACACGCCTTGGGACTCAGCAAGGTGTGCAGGGACATGCCCATGGACAGAACTCTGAGGTGTTTCCAGGCCATGTGATGGACAGCTTGTCTTTGGAACAAAGAAAAAAAGATCACATGGCAAGAGACTATAAAAAGCTGTTGCAGCTCCTCCATCTTGTCTTCAATTCTGCTTCATGCCTCTGGAGAGACTTTGCTACACTGAAGCTTTGAACCAAGGACTGAAAGACCCATCCCAGCTGTGGATGTTCTCCAGAGGCTTGATTTGAACCTGCCGTTTATTCTATCACTGCTACAAGCCTAAACCAAGAACTTTGCCATTACTGTATGTAATTGATTCCATTTAACCAATTCTAGCTCTCATCTATATCTTTTTTCCTTTTATGAATAAACCTTTAGATTTTAGATTCTAAAGGATTGGCAACAGCGTGATTTGTGGGTAAGATCTGATTTGTATATTGACCTGGGTCTGGGTCTGGGTCCTTTGGGATCAAGAGAACCTTTTTTCTTTTACTGGAGTATTGGTTTTCATAACTATTTGTCCCCATAAGAGGGGCACTGGTGGAGACACTGGGAAACTGGAGTGTCTAAGGGAATTGCTTTTGTGACTTGTGGTTAGCCAGTGGGGTAAAACCGAAGTCTTCTCTGTCTGGCTAGTTTGGTTTGCCTTAGAGGTGGAAAAACCCCAGCCTTGGGCTGTAACTGCCCTGCTTGAAGCAATTTGTCCTGAATTGGCACTCTCAGTTGGGTCCCGCCAGAACCAGCATCGTTACAGTGCCACAGGACTCTTTGCCGCTTTTACAGATCCAGACTAACATGACTATCCCTCTGATACATACCACAGTTAGTAGTTCTGCAATTTTATAGTCCTTCAGATCCTTCAGAACTCCTGGATGAATACCATCTGGTGACTTATTACTGTTTAATTTATCAATTTGTTCCAAAACCTCTTCTCCTGATATCCTATGAAGGCACTTTATACAGTAATCAAGTGATCTCTCAGTCTTCTTTTTGATCAGCTATGTAGATTAAGTTCTTTAAGTCTCTCAGTGTAAAGTATTTTTTCAAGCGCTCAATTTTTGTGCCTGTTTTCTGCACTCTCTCCAATTTTTCAACATCCCTTTAAAAACATTAATTGAACTGAACTGGGCACAGTATTCCAGTATCTGTCTCACCAAGGCCACATTCTCCAATCAACATTAACCTCCCCCCCGGATCTGCAGGCCATCCCATTTGTACAGCTGTCTCCCACTCTGGAATGTGATACAGTGCTCCACAAAACTAGAACCTCCAGCTTCACGAGTCGTACACCTCCCATATTTTCTGCCTCTTGCTCATGGGACTGAGTGGAAGAATTTCTGAGATGATCTCTTGGACTTTCCTCTTCTTCAGCCTCCTTCCAAGGTCCCTGAAGTCTTCTATAATCTGTGGAGTTCCACACAATGCCAAGTCATTAATTCCAATAACTACCTATTGGTTCCAATGAAACCAATGCTAGCCAACACAACCTGAACCACAAGTTGTGAACATTCACAGCAAATTGTTCATGAATGAGCTGCAGACCAAGGAGTCCTCACAAAGGGCAACAGTCACCTTACGCAGAAGCAAGCGGTGGATATCCCTGGGGCTGGCTCTCTGCACCGAAGGGGTGATTTCCCTGAAGAGATTTGCCATTCATTGCAAATAATGAATAAATATGTGAATCTTGAGATCTAGTCACAGTTTGCGATCAGGAAAAAGGCATAATTCAGCAAATGAATTATTTGTTGTGAAAGGTTTGCGTAGCCCAGGCTATCTATGGTGGTTATCTGGGCCCCATTACAGAATGTATTTATCCTCAACACCACCCCATGAGGTAAGGCAGCATTATTATCTCCATTTGACATAGGGAGAAATTGAGGCAGAGGGCCGGATTCTGAAAAGTATTTAGGTATCTTAAAATGCAGACAAGCAGCTAGTGGGATTTTCAAAAGCATCAAAACACCAAACACCATCAGAAGCACAGCAGGAATTGACTCCAAAGTCCCTGCCTGGCACCTCAACCTCCAGACCACGTGTTCCCCATCCCTCTGGTACTGATCTTGACTCTCTCAGATTGAGCCTTGGCAACTATCATTGACCTCAGAGCCCACACAACCAACATCAGAGATTGGCCTGAAGAGCTGCCCCTTCCAGAGCACCCCCTGCTGGATGGTCCACGGAATGGAATAGCCAGCCTCTGCAGAGGCTACTTCACAGCTAACAGCCATGAGAAGTGTGAGAAGGAACAGATGGGAAATGGCAGGCACCAGCCCATGCTCATATCCTGGCAGAGGAGAGGTTAAGAGAATGGCTGCTATTGTACAAATGGAGGCTGCCTTTTTTATAATTTGTGAGAAAAGCTTGAATTCACACTTGGACACAATTCAGTGGATCCCTGAGAGCAGCAACTTACTGGGATGCCCAAGCTGAACCTCCATCTATATTAATCTATTGAATCACAGAAATGTGGGGCTGAAAGGGACCTCAAGAGGTCAGCAAGTCCAGCCCCTGCACGGAGGCAGGACCACGTAAACCCAGACCATCCCTGACAGAAGTTTGTCTAATCTTCTCTTAAAAACCTCCAGTGATGGAGATTCCACAACTTCCCTAGGTAACCTGTTCCAGAGCTTAACTATCCCTATAGTTGGAAAGTTTTCCAAATATTTAACTTAAATCTCCTTTGCTGCAGATTAAGCCAATTAATTATTCTCCTATCTTCAGTGGACATGGAGAACAATTGATCACTGTCCTCTTTGTAACAGCCCTTACCATATTTGAAGACTGTTATAATGGCCCCCTCAGCTTTCTCTTCTTTCAGTGGAACATGCCCAATTCATTCAACCTTTCCTCAATGGAAAACATGACATATCGTCTTATAATTTTTGTTGCTTTCCTCTGGACTCTCTTCAATTTATTCACCTCTTTCTTTAAGTGCGGCGCCCAGAACTGGACACAGTACTGCAGCTGAGGCCTCACCACTGCCAAGTATATCAGGACAATTACCTCCCATGTCTTACATACAACACTCCAAGTCATTAATGGAAATATTGACTAATACCATACCCAGGACTGACCCTATGGGACCCACCAGGCATGTTCTTCCAGTTTGACTGCGGACCATTGCTAACTACTCTTTGAGTCCGATCTCTCCACCAGTTGTGCCTCCATCTTATAGTAAGTATCAGAGGGGTAGCCGTGTTAGTCTGTATCCACAAAAACAATGAGGAGTCTGATGACACCTTAAAGACTAACAGATTTATTTGGGCATAAGCTTTTGTGGGTAAAAAACCCACTTCTTCAGATGCATGGAGTGAAAATTACAGGTACGGACATAAATATATATTGGCACACGAAGAGAAGGGAGTAACCTTACAAGTGGAGAACCAGTGTTGGAGGCCGCTGTAGTCAGGGTGTATGTGGTCCACGCCCAATAATTGATGAAGAGGTGTCAATACCAAGAGAGGGAAAATGTTTTTGTAGTGATCCAGCCTCTCCCAGTCCCTATTCAAGCCCAAATTGAGGCTGTTAAGTTTGCAAATGAATTGTAGTTCTGCAGTTTCTCTTTGAAGTCTGTTTTTGAAGTTTTTTTATTGAAGTATAGTTACTTTTAGATCTGTTATTGAGTGTCCAGGGAGATTGAAGTGTTCACCTACTGGCTTTTGTATGTTACCATTCCTGAGCGAGATGGGTACCCAGAAGTCACTTACTATAGGACAGGCCCAACAAGGAAAATAACAGAACACCACTGGCCATCATATAGAGCCCTAAACTAAAACCTCTCCAGCGCATCATCAACAATCTACAACCTATCCTGGAAAACAATCCCTCACTCTCACAAGCCTTGGGAAGCAGGCCAATCCTCACTTACAGACAGCCCCCCAACCTGAAGCAAATACTCACCAGCAACTACACACCACACCACAGAAACACAAGCCAGGAACCAATCCCTGTAACAAACCCCGTTGCCTTCTTTGTCCCCATATCTACTTTACCGACACCATCATAGGACCCAACCACGCCAGCCACACCATCAGGGACTCATTCACCTGCACATCTACCAATGTGATATATGCCATCATGTGTCAGCAATGCCCCTCTGCCATGTACTTTGGCCAAACTGGACAGTCTCTATGTAAAAGGATAAATGGACACAAATCAGACATCAGGAATGGTAACATACAAAAGCCAGTAGGTGAACACTTCAATCTCCTTGGACACTCAATAACAGATCTAAAAGTAACTATACTTCAATAAAAAAACTTCAAAAACAGACTTCAAAGAGAAACTGCAGAACTACAATTCATTTGCAAATTTAACTCCATCAGTTTGGGCTTGAATAGGGACTGGAAGTGGCTGTCTTACTACAAAAGCAATTTTCCCTTTCTTGGTATTGACACCTCCTCATCAGTTATTGGGAGTGGACCACATCCACCCTGACTACATTGGCCTTCAACATTGGTTCTCCACTTGTAAGGTTACTCCGTTCTCTTCATGTGCCAAAATATATTTATGCCTATATCTCTAATTTTCACTCCATGCATCTGAAGAAGTAGGTTTTTTACCCACGAAAGCTTATGCCCAAATCAATCTGTTAGTCTTTAAGGTGCCACCAGACTCCTCATCTTATAGTAGTTTCATCTAGATCATATTTCCCTAGTTTGCTTATGAGAATGTCATGTGGGACAGTGTGAAAAGCTTTATTAAAGTCAAGTTATATCATGTCTACTGCTTCCCCCCATCCACTAGTTCAGTGACTCTGTCAAAGAAGGAAATTAGATTGGTTTGGCATGGTTTGTTCTTGACAAATCCATGTTGGCTGTTCCTTATCATCTTGCAATCCTCCAGGTTTGTACAAACTGATTGTTTAATAATTTCTTGTAGTATCTTTCTGGGTATCAAAGTTAGGCTGATGGATCTATAGTTCTGCAAGTCCTCCTTTCACCCCCTTTTTGAAGATAGGAGCTATGTTTGCCCTTCTCCAGTCCTCTGGGACCTCACCTGTCCTCCATGAATTCTCAAAGATAATCACTAATGGTTCAGAGATTGCTTTGGCTAGTGTCTTAAGTACTGTAGAGGGTGAATTTCATCTGGCTTGAACAACTTGAATACCTCTAACTTACCTAAATATTCTTTAACTTGTTCTTTTCCTATTCTGGTCTGAGATCACTCGAGCCATCTATCCCCACACACACATCTCTATCTATCTATCAAGGTTCTTAACACCACACTATATTTCAAGCATTCACTGTGATGAATTCCCAGCCATGTGACCAGGACACAGGCTGACGCTCCTAATGGGACACAGCTCAGAGGAGTCTTTAAAGTTGGGTGAGGCTGCAACCCTAACGAGCAATAAACCATCCCTGATTGAAATCAAGAAACAGGTTCTGTGCCCTTCAGAACTGGCAGGCGCGTCCCAGCCTGTCCGCCCCTCCCTGCCTCCTGGGGACGCAGTTTGTATCAGCAGGTAAGATTCCCCTGGGATTGATAGGGAGGCTTCCAGGGAGTGTCCTTCTGCAAGGGAGAGCTGGGACACTCAAATGGTGAAGGGGAAGCCTGGGTTTCCCGGCTCTGGGGCACAGCCTGAGCCTACGTTCTCAGGAATGCACATTCACACCCCTTCCCCACGTTGGCATCTCCAGACTCACACTCTCCCTCACACATGTATGCATGCTCCCCCTTGCCCCCACACCACCCCAACACCCCCCCTTTTACACATGCACACATGTTCCCCACACACACCCCAACACACACACCATGTACGCATGCTCCCCATACACACCCCAACACACACACCCCTTTTACACACATACACATGCTCCCCAAACACCCCAACACACACACCGTTTACACATATACGCATGCTCTACACATACACCCCAACACACTCACCCCTTTTACACACCTATGCAAGCTCCCAGCACTCCCCTTTACACATGTACGCATGCTCCCCATACACACCCCAACACCCCCCTTTTACACATGTACACATGCGCTCTCTCACACACACACTCCCTTCCCAGTTGTATGTATGCTTACACACACAGACACTCACTACTCTTTTACACACATACGCAAGCACACTCTCATACACATGCCTCTTCAGATGTATGTATGTTCCTACACATACACACCCCAATACACACGACCCCTTTTACACATGTACATGTGTGCTCTCTCACACACACCCCTTTACAGATGTATGTATGCTTACACACACATGCCCTGACACACACCCCTTTTACACACATACACATGCTCACACATACACACCAGCTCCTTCACCCAGATACACATGCTTCCTCCCACACATGCACTTTCAGTCATTTTCATCTTGTGTCTGCAGGGCAACTGCACATGGCCAAACACACATATGGCACTGAGGCCGTGTCTGCTCATAGGGGTGCTTAGCAGGACCCTGCCTTTGGAACGACAGGTGAGCCAGTGAGGCAGTGACTGAAGGATTCTCCCAAAGCGCCTGGTACCCCGAGTGGCTTAGCCAGGCCATGCAGACACAGCGGGGCTCCCAGGTGTTTAACCCAGCAGCAGGGGTTCTCATCTCACTCATCACTTTAGTGCTTTTGCTACAGCTCTGGCAGCCTTCTCCAATAGGGATGGACTTCTTAGCGTATGCACCACATGCCTCAGGTGGCACCTGACCAGGATTCATCACCAAATTTGGTCCACTGGGTGGATCATTCGATTCCCTGGCCCAGGCTGGGTACTGATGGGGAGTGCTGCATGAACACTGATCCAGGGATGGACTGAAAGGGGACCTCTAGTTAATAGACTGGAGGAGCCCAGAGGGAGAAGGCCCTCTTCCTCACACCTGCCTCCTGGGGGCTTCAGCCAGCATCCAAACTGTAAAGGAGTACTACCTTTTCTTTTTGCGAATACAGACTAACACGGTTGCTACTCTGAAACCCATCCAAACTGTGTGGCTCTAATGAGCAAGGCTTCACACTGAGCAAACTTCCATCTTCCTAGGGCCAGCCTTATGGGTGGGCGTCCACCCAGGGTGCTGTGGTCGTAGGGGGAGGGGAGGCACCAGTATCCAGAGGCACGGAGTGGGGTGGGCTTGAGTGCGAGGCTGTGGAAGGGAGCTCAGGGAACTGTTGTGAGGGGGGAGGGAGGCAGCAGGGCTCTGGGAGGCAGGGGGGGCAGAGGGGAAGGGGGGGAGCCTGGGGAGGCAGCAGGGGCTGGAACAATGGGGGGAGGTAGTGGAGACTGTGGCAATGGGGGGGGGCAGGCCTGGGAGGCAGCAGGGGCCAGGGGAGATAGAAGGGGAGGCAGCAGGGCCCGGGGCACCAAAAATTCACCCAGGGTGCCATTTTCCCTAAAGCAGGCCCTGCATCCTCCCCTCCCTGGGAGCCTGCAGGAGAGTTGACTCATGGCTGGGCAGGGTGTAGCATGCTCTCCTCTACCAACGGTTGCTCTGGCTCTGTGGGTTGTCCACTTCCATGACTCAGTCTCTGACCAGGTCATTCCCAGGCATCAACAGCTCACACGGACAGTGTCCCTCATGCTGTGGGTCATTAAGACAACGTTTCCCGCCCTCTGGGGCTCCTCTGCCGTCAGATCAAGACCCTACAGCTCCTCCCTCGGGCTCTCAAACAAACTCAAAAGCAAACCACAAACCACAATGGAAGCTACTTCTGCCCCCTCCCTTGGGCTTAAAAGTAATTCCTGCCCAGCTCTCCGGTCCTCTGTAGAACGCTGCCTCCTTGGACTCTTGTCTCTGCTCCCCCACTCCTCTCCACCCCCAAGGCCACTGTTTGTGGGTTGGCCTCTCTCTGGCCCAAATCAGGAGTCTCCTTCACCCCTGCTGCCCTCTCCCATCACGGCCCATCTCCAGGTGCCCTCTTCAGTCAAACACCTCCCTGGTTTCTTCCCTGGTGCTCTGTCTGGGCTCTCCGCTGGAGCATGCTGCACCCTGGCTGCTTCTCTGTAGCTCTGGGTCCCACTCCCTATGCTCAGAGAGGGACTGCAGCGTTTGTCCCTCTCCCCTGTAGCCCCCTCTAATCTGGGCCTCCTCCCTTTACAGAAGTTACCCAGCTCTCCCTAGTTGGACCTCATCTTTAATCAGGCCTGGCCCCCCTCCAGGTGCAACCAGGTGTGTTCACTGGCCTCTCATGGCCACATTAACCCTTACACCACTGGTGTGAGCAGACACGGCATTGCAGAGCCCTATGTAGGAGTGTTCTTGGGGAATCTGGGGTGCTAAAGGCCTGCGGGACCATTTCCAGCATCTGAAGCGTGAACCTTAGTATGCCACCTGGCATCTGAACAGGGTTAGTCCCCGAGACAATCCTAGAGACCACAGGGGAAAGGGCGAGCTGACTTTGGTGACAGGAGACAGGATGCTGGTGTGAAGCTGCCATGGGTTGGTCACAATAAAAAGCTGTGACTATTTGATGGCCTTGGGAAATGAGCTGGTAGCTACCATCCCATCCCAGCCTCTCACCACTCCTGGTGCAAGAGCAGTCTTAGCCACAGTCACTCTTTCCTCCTCTTCCAGGGCCTCTGAATTCCTATTCCTCTCTTCTTTGGTTACTAAGGAGCCCATCTGGGGACAGCTCCTCTGCACCGTGCAATTAGACTGCAAGCTCTTTGGAGCAGGGACTGTCTGTTTGTACAGCACCTGGCACAAGGGGTTCCTGGTTCAGGACTGGGGCTCTTGGATGTTACAGTAATGCGAATACCTAATAAATCACTTCTTTTCCCTCCTGGGGTCTCTGCCAGAGGGTGAATTTCAGCCCCATGCAGAGAGCCAGAGCCAGCCCCAGCCCGAGGCACCATGAAGTCCCAGGTGGTGCAGAGCCCTCTGCACAGGGGTGAATTCAACCCATCAGCTGCCACTTCAGCTTTCAGGGCCCAATTCTGAGCTCGCATGGTCAGCATGGTGCCCCACATACAGGAGGCAGGCGCTTGCCACCTGCGGCAGGGCAGGTTCTGCACCTGCATCCAGCTTGCACTTGCTGGCTGGACATGGTGCTAATGCACTGGGCGCTGATTTTCAGATGGGGCTGGTGCTGCTGGGGGATGCGAGTCCTGCTGGCAGGTAACAGGCTAGCCCATTTTTCTGCAGCATCCCAGCCAACCGCTCTGGCAAGAAGGATTAGTTGGATAAAAGCTTTTACTTTGCCAAACACTCTGGCCATAATTACATTTCATCACATTCTCATTTGTGCTGATGAATTACCTTATGACTAACTCATGATTAATTAATCCCAGGGAGGGGAACATGACTTTATTAACTAAACTTTCCAGTTCACTTCCAGGCACTCTGGACACATTCCATCAATTAGGGAGCAAGGGGATGTTTGTTGTTAGCTAACAGATACAGCAATAAATCGCCTGTGATGGGGCTGGCTGAGCTGATGGCTTGTTGGGGCTTCCCCCAGCCTGAGATGGCAGTCACCCATGTGCTGCATGGACAAAAAGCAACCGGTCGTTTCAGGACAAAAGAAACAAGATGAAACAGGATGAGCAATGATGATGCAGAGGAACAGCTGCCAGGTGTGGAGCTGACTCCAGAGATGGCAAGGGGACTTGCCAGAACTGAGAATAGACCTGAGAGGAACAGGAAATGCAGGCTCCTTGCTGAATCAGTCTCATTTTTTGGACTGGAGCTTAGACAGACAGACAGACATATGAGCACAGATGGGGGTGGATGGGGAGATAGATAGACAGACCCTTTTCAATAATGTAGACAGATTCAGTATCACTTTTCATGGTCCTTTGTTCCCTCAGGAGTCCTATTCTCCATCTTCTCCCAAGGCACAAAGCAAGGATCTCTCACACCCAATAAGGATTTACTGTCATCACCAGGTGTATTACAGATGGCAAACCTGAAGCCCAAAAACCTTCTTTTCCACTGCCATCATGTTATCACTGCCTGTACCAAAGGACTGGTAGCACTGATGGCAAGTGTTTGGCAGACAAGTCTAGTGTAGACACAGCCAGAGGGGTTAAAGGACTTTTCCAAGGTTACACAGTGAGTCAGTATCGAGGCTGAGAATGGCAGATAATACACATGCTGTAGGAAGGACTGTTTATCTCTATGTGTGTACAGCTCACAGAACACTGAGGCCTGCACTACAGCCTCTGGAGTACCACAGTACAAGTACATATACACATTATATAAAATAATAATGAATCATAATAATAGAACCCAGGAGTCCTGATCCCCAGTTCCCTGCTCTAGCCAGTAGACAACACATCCTCCCTCCAGGAGAGGGAAATAAAAGGTTAAAAAGACTCACAAGTGTCTCTAATCCATTCTCATCAAGGTGAAATGCAAGACTGGCCATAAGCGATGCACAGGGGTAAACTTTATCCAGAGTGTCCCATATGTGGTGTGTTGGGGCAAGGCCAGATGGCTACAGTAAAGTAGTCTTATTGGGATCCGGGAAGTGGGCGGGCGAAGCCCGTCCACTGCTAAAGGATCCCCCCCAGCCTAAAAGGGGGATCCACAGGACCTAGATGCCCAAAAAATTCCGGGGGACAACTAATAAAATAACAGGGACAGGAGTGCGGTCAAAGGGTCAAAAGAAGGGAACCGGACGGGGACACCGAGCAGAGAACCCCGGACAGCGCCCACTGCTCCTCAAAGGCGTCAAGGGAGTCAGAGGACGCCGCCCAGAGGAACTCTGCCCGGATACGTGAACGGACCGAGGATCGGAAATAGGCCCTACAGTCACAGGAGACTCCATCGGCCAACCTCCTCACTCTGGTTTTGTAGATGGCCATTTTAGCTAGGGCCAGGAGGAGGTTGACCAGGAGATCCCGGGACTTTGTGGGGCCACGGATAGGGAGTGCATAAATGAGAAGGTGAGGGGAGAAGTGCAACCAAAAACGTAATAAGATATTGGTGAGGAGCCGGAATAGGGGCTGCAGCCTGGCACACTCCAGGTAGACATGTGCCAGGATATCCCTCACTACAGTAAAGCAGTCTTATTGGGATCCGGGAAGTGGGCGGGCGAAGCCCGTCCACTGCTAAAGGGTCCCCCCCAGCCTAAAAGGGGGATCCACAGGACCTAGATGCCCAAAAAATTCCGGGGGACAACTAATAAAATAACAGGGACAGGAGTGCGGTCAAAGGGTCAAAAGAAGGGAACCGGACGGGGACACCGAGCAGAGAACCCCGGACAGCGCCCACTGCTCCTCAAAGGCGTCAAGGGAGTCAGAGGACGCCGCCCAGAGGAACTCTGCCCGGATACGTGAACGGACCGAGGATCGGAAATAGGCCCTACAGTCACAGGAGACTCCATCGGCCAACCTCCTCACTCTGGTTTTGTAGATGGCCATTTTAGGTAGGGCCAGGAGGAGGTTGACCAGGAGATCCCGGGACTTTGTGGGGCCACGGATAGGGAGTGCATAAATGAGAAGGTGAGGGGAGAAGTGCAACCAAAAACGTAATAAGATATTGGTGAGGAGCCGGAATAGGGGCTGCAGCCTGGCACACTCCAGGTAGACATGTGCCAGGATATCCCTCACTACAGTAAAGCAGTCTTATTGGGATCCGGGAAGTGGGCGGGCGAAGCCCGTCCACTGCTAAAGGGTCCCCCCCAGCCTAAAAGGGGGATCCACAGGACCTAGATACCCAAAAAATTCCGGGGGACAACTAATAAAATAACAGGGACAGGAGTGCGGTCAAAGGGTCAAAAGAAGGGAACCGGACGGGGACACCGAGCAGAGAACCCCGGACAGAGCCCACTGCTCCTCAAAGGCGTCAAGGGAGTCAGAGGACGCCGACCAGAGGAACTCTGCCCGGATACGTGAACGGACCGAGGATCGGAAATAGGCCCTACAGTCACAGGAGACTCCATCGGCCAACCTCCTCACTCTGGTTTTGTAGATGGCCATTTTAGCTAGGGCCAGGAGGAGGTTGACCAGGAGATCCCGGGACTTTGTGGGGCCACGGATAGGGAGTGCATAAATGAGAAGGTGAGGGGAGAAGTGCAACCAAAAACGTAATAAGATATTGGTGAGGAGCCGGAATAGGGGCTGCAGCCTGGCACACTCCAGGTAGACATGTGCCAGGATATCCCTCACTACAGTAAAGCAGTCTTATTGGGATCCGGGAAGTGGGCGGGCGAAGCCCGTCCACTGCTAAAGGGTCCCCCCCAGCCTAAAAGGGGGATCCACAGGACCTAGATACCCAAATAATTCCGGGGGACAACTAATAAAACAACAGGGACAGGAGTGCGGTCAAAGGGTCAAAAGAAGGGAACCGGACGGGGACACCGAGCAGAGAACCCCGGACAGAGCCCACTGCTCCTCAAAGGCGTCAAGGGAGTCAGAGGACGCCGCCCAGAGGAACTCTGCCCGGATACGTGAACGGACCGAGGATCGGAAATAGGCCCCACAGTCACAGGAGACTCCATCGGCCAACCTCCTCACTCTGGTTTTGTAGATGGCCATTTTAGCTAGGGCCAGGAGGAGGTTGACCAGGAGATCCCGGGACTTTGTGGGGCCACGGATAGGGAGTGCATAAATGAGAAGGTGAGGGGAGAAGTGCAACCAAAAACGTAATAAGATATTGGTGAGGAGCCGGAATAGGGGCTGCAGCCTGGCACACTCCAGGTAGACATGTGCCAGGATATCCCTCACTACAGTAAAGCAGTCTTATTGGGATCCGGGAAGTGGGCGGGCGAAGCCCGTCCACTGCTAAAGGGTCCCCCCCAGCCTAAAAGGGGGATCCACAGGACCTAGATACCCAAAAAATTCCGGGGGACAACTAATAAAATAACAGGGACAGGAGTGCGGTCAAAGGGTCAAAAGAAGGGAACCGGACGGGGACACCGAGCAGAGAACCCCGGACAGAGCCCACTGCTCCTCAAAGGCGTCAAGGGAGTCAGAGGACGCCGCCCAGAGGAACTCTGCCCGGATACGTGAACGGACCGAGGATCGGAAATAGGCCCCACAGTCACAGGAGACTCCTTCGGCCAACCTCCTCACTCTGGTTTTGTAGATGGCCATTTTAGCTAGGGCCAGGAGGAGGTTGACCAGGAGATCCCGGGACTTTGTGGGGCCACGGATAGGGAGTGCATAAATGAGAAGGTGAGGGGAGAAGTGCAACCAAAAACGTAATAAGATATTGGTGAGGAGCCGGAATAGGGGCTGCAGCCTGGCACACTCCAGGTAGACATGTGCCAGGATATCCCTCACTACAGTAAAGCAGTCTTATTGGGATCCGGGAAGTGGGCGGGCGAAGCCCGTCCACTGCTAAAGGGTCCCCCCCAGCCTAAAAGGGGGATCCACAGGACCTATGTACCCAAATAATTCCGGGGGACAACTAATAAAATAACAGGGACAGGAGTGCGGTCAAAGGGTCAAAAGAAGGGAACCGGACGGGGACACCGAGCAGAGAACCCCGGACAGAGCCCACTGCTCCTCAAAGGCGTCAAGGGAGTCAGAGGACGCCGACCAGAGGAACTCTGCCCGGATACGTGAACGGACCGAGGATCGGAAATAGGCCCCACAGTCACAGGAGACTCCTTCGGCCAACCTCCTCACTCTGGTTTTGTAGATGGCCATTTTAGCTAGGGCCAGGAGGAGGTTGACCAGGAGATCCCGGGACTTTGTGGGGCCATGGATAGGGAGTGCATAAATGAGAAGGTGAGGGGAGAAGTGCAACCAAAAACGTAATAAGATATTGGTGAGGAGCCGGAATAGGGGCTGCAGCCTGGCACACTCCAGGTAGACATGTGCCAGGATATCCCTCACTACAGTAAAGCAGTCTTATTGGGATCCGGGAAGTGGGCGGGCGAAGCCCGTCTACTGCTAAAGGGTCCCCCCCAGCCTAAAAGGGGGATCCACAGGACCTAGATACCCAAAAAATTCCAGGGGACAACTAATAAAATAACAGGGACAGGAGTGCGGTCAAAGGGTCAAAAGAAGGGAACCGGACGGGGACACCGAGCAGAGAACCCCGGACAGAGCCCACTGCTCCTCAAAGGCGTCAAGGGAGTCAGAGGACGCCGCCCAGAGGAACTCTGCCCGGATACGTGAACGGACCGAGGATCGGAAATAGGCCCCACACTCACAGGAGACTCCATCGGCCAACCTCCTCACTCTGGTTTTGTAGATGGCCATTTTAGCTAGGGCCAGGAGGAGGTTGACCAGGAGATCCCGGGACTTTGTGGGGCCATGGATAGGGAGTGCATAAATGAGAAGGTGAGGGGAGAAGTGCAACCAAAAACGTAATAAGATATTGGTGAGGAGCCGGAATAGGGGCTGCAGCCTGGCACACTCCAGGTAGACATGTGCCAGGATATCCCTCACTACAGTAAAGCAGTCTTATTGGGATCCGGGAAGTGGGCGGGCGAAGCCCGTCTACTGCTAAAGGGTCCCCCCCAGCCTAAAAGGGGGATCCACAGGACCTAGATACCCAAAAAATTCCAGGGGACAACTAATAAAATAACAGGGACAGGAGTGCGGTCAAAGGGTCAAAAGAAGGGAACCGGACGGGGACACCGAGCAGAGAACCCCGGACAGAGCCCACTGCTCCTCAAAGGCGTCAAGGGAGTCAGAGGACGCCGCCCAGAGGAACTCTGCCCGGATACGTGAACGGACCGAGGATCGGAAATAGGCCCCACACTCACAGGAGACTCCATCGGCCAACCTCCTCACTCTGGTTTTGTAGATGGCCATTTTAGCTAGGGCCAGGAGGAGGTTGACCAGGAGATCCCGGGACTTTGTGGGGCCACGGATAGGGAGTGCATAAATGAGAAGGTGAGGGGAGAAGTGCAACCAAAAACGTAATAAGATATTGGTGAGGAGCCGGAATAGGGGCTGCAGCCTGGCACACTCCAGGTAGACATGTGCCAGGATATCCCTCACTACAGTAAAGCAGTCTTATTGGGATCCGGGAAGTGGGCGGGCGAAGCCCGTCTACTGCTAAAGGGTCCCCCCCAGCCTAAAAGGGGGATCCACAGGACCTAGATACCCAAAAAATTCCAGGGGACAACTAATAAAATAACAGGGACAGGAGTGCGGTCAAAGGGTCAAAAGAAGGGAACCGGACGGGGACACCGAGCAGAGAACCCCGGACAGAGCCCACTGCTCCTCAAAGGCGTCAAGGGAGTCAGAGGACGCCGCCCAGAGGAACTCTGCCCGGATACGTGAACGGACCGAGGATCGGAAATAGGCCCCACACTCACAGGAGACTCCATCGGCCAACCTCCTCACTCTGGTTTTGTAGATGGCCATTTTAGCTAGGGCCAGGAGGAGGTTGACCAGGAGATCCCGGGACTTTGTGGGGCCATGGATAGGGAGTGCATAAATGAGAAGGTGAGGGGAGAAGTGCAACCAAAAACGTAATAAGATATTGGTGAGGAGCCGGAATAGGGGCTGCAGCCTGGCACACTCCAGGTAGACATGTGCCAGGATATCCCTCACTACAGTAAAGCAGTGGGAGACAGATATATTAGCCACGGGCTAAACAAATCCCTATTACCAGGATAAGCAAGTGACAGCTGCTCCAGGTCAATTAAGACACCTTGGGCCAATTATGATCTTTCCAGAAGGCAGGGAAGACAGCTAGGTTGATTGGGACACCTGAAGCCAATCAGGGGCTGGCTGAAACTAGTTAAAAGCCTCCCAGTCACTCAGGTGAGTGCACATGTCAGGATTGTAGGAGGAAGTTGTGCTCTTGGAGGAACTGAGCAGTACAAACCATATCAGGCGCAAAGAAGGAGGCCCTGAGGTAAGGGTGAAGTAGATATTGAGGAAGTGGGGGCTGCTGTGGGGACGTGGCCTAGGGGATTTTACATGTCCTATTTCCTAAAAGTCAGCTACCATAGCTGCTACTATTAGGGTCCCTGGGCTGGAGCCCAGAGTAGAGGGTGGGCCTGGGCTCCTCTGCTCCCTCCCCAATTAATCACTGAGACTGGGAGACAACAGAGACTTGCTGGCTTAGATGAAAATGGCTCAGTAGACTGTGACCCTTGTCTCTAGAGAGAGAAGGGCTATGTGGAGGGTCACAGTGAGCCTCTGAGGCTAGTGAAATCTGCCAGGAAGCATGGACCCCCTGAGACAAGGACAGAGCTTTGTCACTGGGGTTATATATTCTTCAGCATTTTGCCCAAACAAATTTTAAATGACTTAAGCAATGGGGCTCCCATTCCTTCCCTGGGAGAGATTATTCCACAGCCTAATAGCTCTCAAAGTTATTCTGATAAGGATAAGATATGAATAAGACAGACTCTTCTCTGTGCAAAAATCACATTGGGGAAGAAATCTACTAGAGTTTCCCCTGGGATAGTGCTTGGGATGTACTATAGACCACTGGGATCTGATTTGGATATGGATAGAGACCTCTTTAAGGTTTCTAATGAAGTAAATACTAATGGGAATTGTCTGATCATGGGAGACTTTAACTTCCCAGATATAGACTAGAGGACAAGTGCTAGTAATAATAATAGGGCTCAGATTTTCCTAGATGCAATAGCTGATGGATTCCTTCATCAAGTAGTTGCTGAACCAACTAGAGGGGATGCCATTTTAGTTTTGGTTTTGGTGAGTAGTGAGGACCTCATAGAAGAAATGGTTGTAGGGGACAACCTTGGTTCGAGCGATCATGAGCTAATTCAGTTCAAACTAAATGGAAGGATAAACAAAAATAGATCTGTGACTAGTGTTTTTGATTTCAAAAGGGCTGACTTTAGAAAATTAAGGAAATTAGTTAGGAAAGTGAATTGGACTGAAGAACTTGTGGATCTAAAGGCGGAGGAGGCCTGGAATGACTTCAAGTCTTTTTTACCTTTTTGCAAATGGACCACTAACAGGGAGTTTCGAGAGGGAGTTTAGAAGGGGAGCGGAAAGGGGGTGAGGTACACTTGCCATTCTTTAAAACCTTTAAACTAAACTATAACCAAAACTTCTTGATTTAAACAAAAAACACCTATCGTTAACCCAGGTAGCTGTAGGAGAGAATGCAGGCAGAAGCCCAGCAGCAGAGTGGGGACTATCCTGTTTATTGCGCTCAGTGTAGCATGTATGATTACCTGCCCTGATGGCGGGTGGCGTATGAGTGCATTTGGTGCAAGGAGCTCCTGGCCCTCAGAGACCATGTGTGGGCTTTGGAGGCCAGGATGGCAGAACTGGAGGAGCTAAGGGAGGCAGAGAGGTATGTTGATGAGGCTTTCCAGGACACTGTAGATTTGTCCCACCTCTGGTCAGATAGCCCCTGTGCTGTTAAGGAGGATGAAAGGCCCAGAGAAGGAGAGCAGTCAATGGAGCAGAGGGAAACCTTCCCATAGTTGGGATCCTCCTTCCAGGTGATGTTGGGGTATCCTCTTGTACTGAGGTTACCTCTTTGGGGGAGGGAACTCCAGTCATTAGGAAAAGGCAGGTGTTAGTAATGGGAGATTCAATCATTAGAAACATAGATAGCTAGGTTTGTGATGACTGAGAGAACCGTATGGTGACCTGCCTGCCTGGTGTGAAGGTTGTGGATCTCTCAAGGCATCTAGATAGACTTATGTGTAGTGCTGGAGAGGAGCCAGTGGTTGTGGTACATGTCGATACCAATGATGTAGGGAAGGGTAGGAGAGACGTCCTGGAGGCCAAATTTAGGCTGCTAGAAAAGAGACTGAAATCCAGGACCTCTATGGTGGCATTCTCCAAAATGCTTCCAGTTCCATGCGCAGGGCCAGGTAGGCAGGTAGAGCTTCAGAGTCTCAATGCGTGGATGAGATGATGGTGTAGAGAGAAGGGGTTTAGATTTATTAGGAACTGGGGAAACTTTTGGGATAGGAGAAGCCTATACAGGAAGGATGGACTCCACCTAAACCAAAGTGGATCCAGACTGCTGGCACTTAACATTAAAAAGGTTTTTAAACTAAGAGATGGGGGGAAACCGATTGCTGCAGAGGTGCATGTAGATCAGACAGAGACTTCTCTTAGAGGAGAGTCTATTGATAGAGATTCTCTAGGTTTTAGTCAGGAGGCAAGGATGAAAGAGGATAAAGTATGGGCCAGATCAGATGAAAAACATTCACATAAAGAATCTGACACATCAGAAAAGGGCAGACAAATAAACAGTGACAAGTTTTTAAAGTGCTTGTACACAAATGGTAGAAGTCTAAATAATGAGATGGGTGAACTAGAGTGCCTCATGTTAAAGGAGGATATTGACATAATAGGCATCACAGAAACCTGGTGGAGTGAGGATAATCAATGGGACACAATCATTCCAGGGTACAAGATATATCGGAAGGACAGATCAGGTCGTGCAGGGGTGGGGAGTGGCACTATGTGAAAGAAAATGTAGAATCAAATGAAATAAAAATCTTAAATGAATCCACATGTTCCATAGAATCTCTATGGCTAGTAATTCCAGGCTCTAATAAGAATATAACAGTAGGGATCTATTATCGACTACCTGACCACGACAGTGATAGTGACGATGAAATGCTAAGGGAGATTAGAGAGGCTATCAAAATAAAGAACTCAATAATAGTGGGGGATTTCAATTATCCCCATATTGACTAGGTACATGTCACCTCAGGACAAAATGCAGAGACAACATTTCTTGATACTTTAAGTGACTGCTTCTTGGAGCAGCTGGTACAGGAACCCACAAGGGGAGAGGCAATTCTTGATCTAGTCCTGAGTGGAGTGCAGGATCTGGTCCAAGAGGTAACTATAACAGAACTGCTTGGAAACAGTGACCATAATATAAGAACATTTAACATTCCTGTGGTGGGAAGAACACCTCAACAGCCCAACACTGTGGCATTTCATTTCAGAAAGGGGAACTATGCAAAAATGAGGAGGTTAAACAGAAATTAAAAGGTACAGTGACTAGAGTGAAATCCCTGCAAGCTGCATGGACACTTTTCAAAGACACCATAATAGAGGCTCAACTTAAATGTACACCCCAAATTAAAAAACACAGTAAAAGAACTAAAAAAGCTACTGTGGCTTAACAACCATGTAAAAGAAGCAGTGAGAGAAAAAAAGGCATCTTTTAAAAAGTGGAAGTCAAATCCTAGTGAGGTAAATAGAAAGGAGCATAAACACTGACAAATTAAGAGTAAAAATGTAATGAGAAAAGCCAAAAAGGAGTTTGAAGAACAGCTAGGCAAAAACTCAATGTTTAAGTACATGAGAAGCAGGAAGCCTGCAACCAGTGGGTCCCCTGGACGATCGAGATAGAAAAGGAGCACTTCAAGATGATAAAGTCATCGCAGAGAAACTAAATGAATTCTTTGCTTCAGTCTCATGGCTGAGGATATTAAGGAGATTCCCAAACCTGAGCCGTCTTTTGTAGGTGACAAATCTGAGGAATTGTCACAGATTGAAGTGTCACGAGAGGAGGTTTTGGAATTAATTGAGAAACTTAACAGTAACAAGTCACCGGGACCAGATGGCATTCAACCAAGAATTCTGAAAGAACTCAAATGTGAAATTGCAGAACTATTAACTATTGTTTGTAACCTGTCCTTTAAATCAGCTTCTGTACCCAATGACTGGAAGATAGCTAATGTAACGCCAATATTTAAGAAGGACTCTAGAGGTGATCCTGGCAATTACAGACCAGTAAGTCTAATGTCAGTACCAGGCAAATCAGTTGAAACAATAGTAAAGAATAAAAGTGTCAGACACATAGAAGAACATAAATTGTTATGCAAGAGTCAACATGGTTTCTGTAAAGGGAGATCATGTCTTACTAATCTATTAGAGTTCTTTGAGGGGGTCAACAAACTTGTGGACAAGGGGGATCCAGTGGACATAGTGTACTTAGATTTCCAGAAAGCCTTTGACAAGGTCGCTCACCAAAGGCTCTTACATAAATTAAGTTGTCATGGGATAAGAGGGAAGATCCTTTCATGGATTGAGAACTGATTAAAAGGGTCAGTCCTAGGACCAATCTTATTTAACTTATTCATAAATGATCTGGAGAAAGGGATAAACAGAGAGGTGGCAAAGTTTGCAGATGATACTAAACTGCTCAAGATAGTCAAGACCAAAGCAGACTGAAGAATTTCAAAAAGATCTCACAAAACTAAGTGATTGGGCAACAAAATGGCAAATGAAATTAAATGTGGATAAATGTAAAGTAATGCACATTGGAAAAAATAACCCCAACTATACATACAATATGATGGGGGTAATTTAGCTACAACTAATCAGGAAAAAGATTTTGGAGTCATCGTGGATAGTTCTCTGAAGACGTCCACGCAGTGTACAACGGCAGTCAAAAAAGCAAATGGGATGTTAGGAATTATTAAAAAAGAGAGAGAGAGGAAGATGGAGAATATCTTATTGCCCTTATATAAATCCATGGTACACCCACATCTTGAATACTGCATACAGATGAGGTACCCTCATCTCAAAAAAGATATACTGGCATTAAAAAAGGTTCAGAAAAGGGCAATTCAAATGATTACGGGTTTGGAACCAGTCCCATATGAGGAGAGATTAAAGAGGCTAGGACTTTTCAGCTTGGAAAAGAGAAGACTGAGGGGGGGATATGATAGAGGTATATAAAATCATGAGTGGTGTGGAAAAAGTGAATAAGGAAAAGTTATTTACTTGTTCCCATAGTATAAGAACTAGGGGCCACAAATGAAATTAATGGGTAGCAGGTTTAAAACAAATAAAAGGAAGTTCTTCTTCACTCAGAGCACAGTCAACCTGTGGAACTCCTTGCCTGAGGAGGTTGTGAAGGCTAGGACTATAACAGGGTTTAAAAGAGAACTGGATAAATTCATGGAGGTTAAGTCCATTAATGGCTATTAGCCAGGATGGGTAAGGAATGGTGTCCCTAGCCTCTGTTTGTCAGAGAGGGGAGATGGATGGCAGGAGAGAGATCACTAGATCATTACCTGTTAAGTTCACTCCCTCTGGATCACCCGGCATTGGCCACTGTCGGTAGACATGATACTGGGCTGGATGGACCTTTGGTCTGACCCAGTATGGCCACTCTTACGTTCTTAAGTCCAAGCTGCAGAAGCCCGCATCCCAAGAAAGGGGAAAAAATTCATAGGCAGGAGTTGTAGACCAAGCTGGATGAGCAAGCATCTCAGAGAGGTGATTAAGAAAAAGCAGAAAGCCTACAGGGAGTGGAAGATGGGTGAGATCAGCAAGGAAAGAGTTGGACCTTGTAAATGGAATTAAAACCAATAGTAAAAGGTTCTATAGCCATATAAATAAGAAGAAAACAAAGGAAGAAGTGGGACCGCTAAACACTGAGGAACGAGTGGAGGTTAAGGATAATCTAGGCATGGCCCAATATCTTAACAAATACTTTGCCTCAGTCTTTAATGAGGATCTTAGTGATAATGGTAGCATGACAAATGGGAATGAGGATATGGAGGTAGATATTACCACATCCGAGGTAGAAGCCAAACTTGAACAGCTTAATGGGACCAAATCGGGGGGCCCAGATAATCTTCATCCAAGAATATTAAAGGAACTGGCACATAAAATTGCAAGCCCATTAACAAAAAATTTTAATGAATCTGTAAACCTCAGGGGTTGTACTGTATGACTGGAGAATTGCTAACATAGTTCCTATTTTTAAGAAAGGGAAAAAATGTGATCCTGGTAACTACAGGCCTGTTTGACATCTGTAGTATGCAAGGTCTTGGAAAAAAATTTGAAGGAGAAAGTAGTTAAGGACATTGAGGTCGATGGTAATTGGGACAAAATACAACATGGTTTTACAAAAGGTAGATTGCGTCAAACCAACCTGATCTCCTTCTTTGAGAAGGTAACAGATTTTTTAGAAGGAAACACAGTGGATCTAATTTACCTCGATTTCAGTAAGGCCTTTGATACGGTTCCACAGGGGGAATTATTAGCTAAATTGGAAAAGATGGGGATCAATAAGAAACTTGAAAGGTGGATAAGGAACTGGTTAAAGGGGAGACTACAATGGGTCACACTGAAAGATGAACTGTCAGACTGGAAGGAGGTTACTAGTGGAGTTCCTCAGGGATCTGTTTTGGGACCAATCTTATTTAATCTTTTTATTACTGACCTTGGCACAAAAAGCGGGAATGTGCTAATAAAGTTTGCAGATGACACAAAGCTGGGAGGTATAGCCAATACAGAGAAGCACCGGGATATCATACAGGAAGATCTGGATGACCTTGTAAACTGGAGTAATAGTAATAGGATGAAGTTTAATAGTGAAAAGTGCAAGGTCATGCATTTAGGGATTAATAACAAGAATTTTTGTTATAAACTGGGGATGCATCACTTGGAAGTAACAGAGGAGGAGAAGGACCTCGGAGTATTGGTTGATCATAGGATGACTGAGCCATCAATGTGATATGGCCATGAAAAAAGCTAAAGCAGTCTTGGGATGCATCAGGCAAAGTATTTCCAGTAAGGATAAGGAGGTACCGTTATACAAGGCACTGGTGAGACCTCAGCTGGAATACTGTGTGCAGTTCTGGTGTCCCATGTTTAAGAAAGATGAATTCAAACTGTAACAGGTACAGAGAAGGGCTAGGATGATCCAAGGAATGGAAAACTTGTCTTATGAAAGGAGACTCAAAAAGCTTGGCTTGTTTAGCCTAACCAAAAGAAGACTGAGAGGAGATATGATTGCTCTCTATAAATATATCAGAGGATAAATACCACGGTGGGCGAAGAATTATTTAAGCTCAGTAACAATGTGGACACAAGAACAAATGGATATAAACCAGCCATCAGGAAGATTAGACTTGAAATTAGACAAAGATTTCTAACCATCAGAGGAGTGAAGTTCTGGAACAGCCTTCCAAGGGAAGCAGTGGGGGCAAAAGATATATCTGGCTTCAAGACTAAGCTTGATAAGTTTATGGAAGGGATGATATGATGGGATAGCCTAATTTTGGCAATTAATTGACCTTCAACTATTAGTGGTAGATATGCCCAATGGCCTGTGATGGGATGTTAGATGGGGTGGGATCTGAGTTACTACAGAGAATTCTTTCCTGGGTGTCTGGTTGGTGAGTCTTGCCCACATGCTCAGGGTTTAGCTTATCACCATATTTGGGGTTGGGAAGGAATTTTCCTCCATGGCAGATTGGCAGAGGCCATGGGGGTTTTTTGCCTTCCTCTGCAGTGTGGGGCACGGATCACGGGTCACTTGCTGGAGGATTCTCTGCACCTTGAAGTCTTTAAACCATGATTTGAGGACTTCAATAGCTCAGACATAGTTTAGGGGTTTGTTACAGGAGTGGGTGGGTGAGATTCTGTGGCCTGCGTTGTGCAAGAGGTCAGACTAGACGATCATAATGGTTCCTTCTGACCTTAAAGTCTATGATTCTATGACATTCAGCTGCATTTTCCCGTACACCATTTCAACCATTGCTCCTAGAGAAGAATGAGGACTGGATGGGCCCTCTAGGGCAGCCTCCCATCACTTCCCCTGAAACCCTGCAGGACTGATCCCAATACCTGGGAACAACCCCAATGGATGGGTGGGTCTCTCTCTTCGCTGACCTCACACTTGGCAAGGCAACTCACATCCTTTCATTTTCCACTCCATGCATCTGAAGTGAGTTCTAGCCCACAAAAGCTTATGCCCAAATAAATTTGTTAGTCTGTAAGGTGCCACAAGGACTCCTCATTGTTTTTGCTGATACGGACTAACACGGCTACCACTCTGAAACCTCTCTTCGTTGTGGTTCTCTCCATCAGCTTCCTGTTGGCAGCTTGTTCCATTGCTGAGCTGCTCCTGGATTTATAGCTCTTTCTCATAGTGGTGAAGCTACGTTTTCCCTGCTGCAGTATCAGGTCATTACTTCTTATTCTGTCCACAGTGAGTAATGCAAATAATTGATCCCTCTCCTCTTTCTAACATCCCTCTACTCCTCTGCAGACAATAATCATCTCTCCCCTGAGCCACCGTTCCTCTTTAGGCATTCACCTGGTGTTGCTCCATGGTCAGACTCCTCCATCACCAAGATTGATGCCGCTGGAACCACGTCAGAGGGATGGGGAGTGTCTGGGGTGAATCGCCAATAAATCAGTCAGCGCTTCCCTCACTGCACTCCCAGCTACAGCAAGACTGCAGCTGGTCTCCTGGCTGGGAAGGAATCCACTGTGAACAGGACTATCTGACTCCTGCCCCATGGACAGAGCCAGTTGCTATGGAAGCTGGAAAGCTCAGTGATCCATGAAAGCTGCTCTCTACGTAAATGGGGGCAGAACTCCTGAGCTTTAACATCACTTCTAAGACTTTCCAGAGAGCACACTATCACTTGTGCCCCAGCGCACGGTGGGCTCTTTGACATGAGCCACCAGCCACTTGAATGAGACCTTCAAACTCATTACACTTGTGGCCCCAAGCAGGATGTAATCCCACATCCCTATTGGTGACTGGCTTGCACCCTAACCAAGGGCTGCCACTTAGCCTTGTAGCAGTAGCCTTAAAAAGCGCTTTAGTACTCCTGGCAAACATGCCTCAAACACACTGGCTGTTTCTGGGTTACATAGCCCTCATCAAGAGCTGACTCTTACCACAGGATCACCAGCCCAGAGCATTCAAAAGAAAAAATCATGAGATTTGGAACCTCGTGGACAAATTCAGGTCATATTTTCTCTTTGCTCATCAACCATTAGAGTGAAATTTTTTTTAATTAAATGAAAACTGGGATTCTTACACAATCCCAGGAGCTGGGGCTTTACGAAAGATACCAAATATTGTGATACTTGTAATAAACTCATGAGAGTCGGCAACACTGCTTGCCACCATGAATAGCTATTTAAATGCCATATTCTTTCTTTTGGAGCATAGATGCTTGCTAATCTGTTACTCTGTTTGCTAATCTACAGGAAGGGAAATTTAGGTTAGATATTAGGAAAAACTTTTTAAGATCTAGAACTGGCTTACAAGCAAGGCTGTGGAATCCCCATCATTTGCAGGTTTTTAAGAACAGGCTGGACAAACACCTGCCAGGGATGCTCCAGGTTTACTCGGTCTGGCCTCAGGGCAGGGGGGTGGACTTGGTGACCTCTCAATGTCCCTTCCAGCCCCACATTTCTACATTCTATGAAAATCCCATTAAGTGCCCACATACTTTTAAACATCTGACCTGAAATGTCTATATTGAGCTTGCCTGTGTATCCTTCACTCTGCCCCCTGGTGCTCCCCCGGTGCACTACAGCTTTAATGACGGTCACATATTCGCAAAAAGAAAAGGAGTACTTGTGGCACGTTAGAGACTAACAAATTTATTTGAGCATAAGCTTTCATGAGCTACAGCTCACTTCATAGGATGCATTTAGTGGAAAATACAGTGGGGAGATTTATATACACACACAGAGAACATGAAACAATGGATTTTATCATACACACTGTAAGGAGAGTGATCACTTAAGATGAGCTACTACCAGCAGGGGAAGGGCGGGGGGGGAAGGAAAAAAACCTTTTGTGATGATGATCAAGGTGGGCCATTTCCATCAGTTGACAAGAACGTCTGAGGAACAGTGGGGTGCGGGGGGGGGGGGATAACATGGGGAAATCGTTTTACTTTGTGTAATGACCCATCCATTCCCAGTCTCTATTCAAGCCTAAGTTAATTGTATCCAGTTTGCAAATTAATTCCAATTCAGCAGTCTCTCATTGGAGTCTGTTTTTGAAGTTTTTTTGTTGAAGAATAGTCACCCTCAGGTCTGTAATCGAGTGACCAAAGAGATTGAAGTGTTCTCCGACTGTTTTTTTAATGTTATAATTCTTGACGTCTGATTTGTATCCATTTATTCTTTTACTTAGAGACTGTCCAGTTTGACCAATGTATATGGCAGAGGGGCATTGCTGGCACATGATGGCATATATCACATTGTTAGATGCGCAGGTGAACAAGCCTCTGATAGTGTGGCTGATGTGATTAGGCCCTATGATGGTATCCCCTGAATAGATATGTGGACACAGTTGGCAACGGGCTTTGTTGCAAGGATAGGTTAGTGGTTAGTGGTTTTGGTGTGGAGTGTGGTTGCTGGTGAGTATTTGCTTCAGGTTGGGGGGCTGTCTGTAAGCAAGGACTGGCCTGTCTCCCAAGATTTGTGAGAGTGATGGGTCGTCCTTCAGGATAGGTTGTAGATCCTTGATGATGCGTTGGAGAGGTTTTAGTTGGGGGCTGAAGGGGATGGCTAGTGGCGTTCTGTTATTTTCTTTGTTGGGCCTCTCCTGTAGTAGGTGACTTCTGGGTACTCTTCTGGCTCTGTCAATCTGTTTCTTCACTTCAGCAGGTGGGTATTGTAGTTGTAAGAATGCTTGATAGAGATCTTGTAGGTGTTTGTCTCTCTCTGAGGGGTTGGAGCAAATGCAGTTGTATCGTAGAGCTTGGCTGTAGACAATGGATCGTGTGGTGTGATCTGGGTGAAAGCTGGAGGCATGTAGGTAGGAATAGTGGTCAGTAGGTTTCCGGTATAGGGTGGTGTTTATGTGACCATCGCTTATTAGCACCGTAGTGTCTTGAGTGGGTGTAGTTGTGGCCTGGTACAAGGGGTGGCAGCACTACTCAAATTTGGTCAGGCTGCCCTTTCATCCTGGTGAGTAGCACCCCTTGCAGCAGCAGGATGAGCAACCGGTCCCAGCATATCCACAGCACAATTGGTCTGGCCACAACGGACAGTTTGTTGTTATTCATATTAGAAGGTAGAAACTCAGAAGTGTCTGTTTGCCTAGAGCACAATGACAGGGTAATCTGGCTCTGCCCCTTGATTTCAGTGGTTTGTCTGTGGGCGAGGACTGGCCTGCCTCCCAAGGCCTGTGAAAGTGAGGGATCATTGTCCAGGATGGGTTGTAGATCAGTGATGATGCATTGGAGAGGTTTTAGCTGAGGACTGGTTTCAGAGTAGCAGCCGTGTTAGTCTGTATTCACAAAAAGAAAAGGAGTACTTGTGGCACCTTAGAGACTAACAAATTTATTTGAGCATAAGCTTTCATGCCAGTGGAGTTCTGTTAGTTTCTTTCTTGGGAATGTCTCGCAGCAGCAGGCTTCTGGATACATGTCTGGCTCTGTTGATCTGTTTCCTTATTTCCTCATGTGAAAATAAGGAAACAGGCCAGTCCTCACCCACAGACAACCCGCCAACCTGAAGCATATTCTCACCAGCAACTACACACCACACCATAGTAACTCTAACTCAGGAACCAGTCCATGCAACAAACCTTGATGCCAACTCTGCCCACATATCTACACCAGCGACACCATCACAGGACCTAACCAGATAAGACACACCATCACCAGTTCATTCACCTACACATCCACCAATGTAACCTACGCCATCATGTGCCAGCAATGCCCCTCTGCTATGTACATCAGCCAAACTGGACAGTCCCTACGTAAAAGGATAAATAGACACAAATCAGATATTAGGAATGGCAATATACAAAAACCTGTAGGAGAACACTTCAACCTCCCTGGACGCACAATAGCAGATGTAAAGGTCACCATCCTGCAGCAAAAAAACTTCAGAACCAGACTTCAAAGAGAAACTGCTGAGCTTCAATTCATTTGCAAATTTGACCCCATCAGCTCAGGATTAAACAAAGACTGTGACTGACTCGCCAACTACAAAAGCAGTTTCCCTTTCCTTGGTGTTCACACCTCAACTGCTAGAAGAGGGCCTCATCCTCCCTGATTGAACTAACCTCGTTATCCCTAGCCTGATTCTTGCTTGCATATTTATATCTGCCTCTGAAAATTTCCACTACATGCATCCGACGAAGTGGGTATTGACCCACAAAAGCTTATGCTCCAATACGTCTGTTAGTCTATAAGATGCCACAGGACTCTTTGCCGCTTTTACATTGAAAAGTCAGCCTTTAATGCACAGAAATGCACGCCTCGCCCAGGCTACTCTGCCAGCCCTTGCCTCTCCCCCAAGTCAGGTGAACTGCCAGCCATTTCCTGTTACTGTCCTGACTCTCTGCCCTCCTCGTTCATCTCCTTTACGAAAAGAAGGGCTGGATGGTAACTAGTTTGAGATCTACTGACCTAATTAATGTCTCATCATTAATCACTCACATATAGAACTTATATTACTGGTTAGGGGTGATGAATTACAGAGAAGCATCTTAAAGAACTTAAATGAATCAGACACAGAAGCAATAATGTCACAGTAAAACCAATATGGGACTGGCCTAGTCATTTTCAAGAAGCAACCCTGCCCCTCCCCTCCCCGCGCACACTTCACTGCCTGAGATTGGGCAGCACCCCCCCCCCGCTCCAGACCCCCGTCTTCACCTCCCCCCTCCTCCCCTGCTCCAGAGCCCCATGTTCACCTCCCCCCTGCTCCAGACTCCTCCGTGTTCACCTCCCCCCTGCTCCAGACTCCTCCGTGTTCACCTCCCTCATCCTCCCCTGCTCCAGACCCCGTGTTCACCTCCCCCCCACTCCTCCTCTGCTCCAGACATCCCCAGATTTCCTCCCCACCCCTGCCATACCTCCCCTACTCTGGATGCCCTCACTCTCCTCCCCACCCTGTCCTGCTTCCCCCTGCTCCACACAACCCCCATTTCCTCCTGCTACCCTCAGTGCCCTGCCCCCCCTCAGTCTCCCCATCCCCTTTTCACAGGGTCTCTGCTGCTCCTCACAGGCCCTGCAACCTGTAGCACGGCAGCCATATTGCCGGTGGGCTTGGCTTTAATTGCACTGCAAGCAGCAGGAAGTGGCAGCCAGCACTATTAGGGGAGACAGACTGTAGGGAAATGGCAGCGTCTTGCTGGCTTCAGCCCCACTGAGAGTAATAGGAGATGGCGGCCATTGTGAACAGGGAAAAACTCATGAGTTGGCGCCTACCACCATGTTTTCATGAGACGGGTTAAAAAACAACCCAGAAATACAAGAGTCATAATCAGATCGCGAGAGCTGGCAATGCTGTAAATAGTGTGACTTTCCCCGGGGTTAAGTTCTCTTGTGCAAAATGGAGAGTGTGGCACGTCCCTTCTCTGTCTACAGAGATTATAACCCCGCTGGTTCCGGCTCTGTCTCTCGCTGGGTGTGGAACACGCCAGTGCCTGGGGGGGCCTGCAGCTGGAAGGCCTGCAGCTGCTCCTGTGAGAACAACGAGACCCTTTCGAATGAAAAGCCTTAGAGTATTTCTACACTACGAAATTAGGTCGAATTTATAGAAGTCGGTTTTGTAGAAAGCGTTTTTATACAGTCGATTGTGTGTGTCCCCACATAAATGCTCTAAATGCATGTAGTCGGCGGAGTGTGTCTACAGTACTGAGGCAACCGTTGACTTCCAGAGCATTGCACTGTGGGTAGCTATCCCACAGTTCCTGCAGTCTCCGCCACCCATTTGAATTCTGGGTAGAAATCCCAGTGCCTGATGGGGCTAAAACATTGTCGCTGGTTGTTCTGGGTACATATCCTTAAGCCCCCCCCTTCCCTCCCTCCCTCTCTCCACGAAAGCAAGGACAGACAATCGTTTTGCGCCTTTTTTCTTGAGTTACCTGTGCAGACACCATACCATGGCAAGCATGGAGCCCGCTCAGCTAACCGACACTGTATGACTCCTGGGTGCTGGCAGATGTGGTACAGCATTGCTACACAGCAACAACTTATTGCTTTTTCACAGCAGACAGTACAGTATGACTGGTAGCCATTGTTGACGTAGTCCAGGGTGTTCTTTTAACTGACCTCGATGAGGTCAGGGGCACCTGGGCAAACATGGGAGTGACTCAGCCAGGTCATTTTCCTTTTAAGTTTCATCTCATGGGGATTCAGTCCTACCGGCGGTGCACTTTTAATCTCCAGCCAGCGGAAGATGATGGCCAGCAGTCATAATGCACTGTCTTCTGCCGAACACCCAGGTGATGATCATGGCTAGTGGTCGTACTGCACAGTCTGCTGCCAGCAAGATCTACAAAGATAGATGAAGTGGATCAAAACAAGAAATAGACCAGACTGTTTTGTATTCATTTTCTCCTCCCTCCCTCCGTGAAATCAATGGCCTGCTAAACCCAGTTTTGAGTTCTGTCCTTGAGGAGCCATTCTGTTGCTCGCAAAGCCACCCCCTTTGTTGATTTTAATTCCCTGTAAGCCAACCCTATAAGCCATGTCGTCAGTCGCCCCTCCCTCGATCAGAGCAACGGCAGACAATCGTTCCGTGCCTTTTTTCTGTGCAGACACCATACCAAGGCAAGCATGGAGCCCACTCAGATCACTTTGGCAATTAGGAGCACATCAAATACCACACGTATTATCCAGCAGTATCTGCAGCACCAGAAGCTGGCAAAGTGAAATCGGGCGAGTAGGCGATGTCAGCATGGTGACGAGAGTGATGAGGACATAGACACAGACTTCTCTCAAAGCACGGGCCCTGGCAATGTGGGCATCATGGTGCTAATGGGGCAGGTTCATGCGGTGGAACGCCGATTCTGGGCTCGGGAAACAAGCACAGACTGGTGGGACCGCAAAGTGTTGCAGGTCTGGGATGATTCCCAGTGGCTGCAAAACTTTTGCATGCGTAAGGGCATTTTCATGGAACTTTGTGACTTGCTTTCCCCTGCCCTGAGGTGCAAGAATATCAAGAAGAGAGCAGCCCTCACAGTTGAGAAGCGAGTGGCAATAGCCCTGTGGAAGCTTGCAACGCCAGACAGTCGGGAATCAATTTGGAGTGGGCAAATCTACGTGGGGGCTGCTGTGATGCAAGTAGCCAATGCAATCAAAGATCTGCTGATATCAAGGGTAGTGACCCTGGGAAATGTGCAGGTCATAGTGGATGGGCTTTGCTGCAATGGGATTCCCTAACTGTGGCGGGGCCATAGATGGAACCCATATCCCTATCTTGGCGCTGGAGCACCAAGCCAGCGAGTACATAAACTGCAAGGGGTACTTTTCAATAGTGCTGCAAGCACTGGTGGTTCACAAGGGACGTTTCACCAACATCAACATGGGATGGCTGGGAAAGGTTCATGACGCTCGCATCTTCAGGAACTCTGGTCGGTTTCAAAAGCTGCAGGAAGGGACTTTCTTCCCAAACCAGAAAATAACCGTTGGGGATGTTGAAATGCCTATAGTTATCCTTGGGGACCCAGCCTACCCCTTAATGCCATAGCTCATTAAACCATACACAGGCAGCCTGGACAGTAGTCAGGAGCTGTTCAACTACAGGCGGAGCAAGTGCAGAATGGTGGTAGAATGTGCATTTGGATGTTTAAAAGTGCGCTGGCGCAGTTTACTGACTCGGTTAGACCTCAGCAAAACTAATATTCCCACTGTTATTACTGCTTGCTGTGTGCTCCATAATATCTGTGAGTAAGGGGGAGATGTTTATGGTGGGGTGGGAAGTTGAGGCAAATTGCCTGCCGCTGGTTATGCACACTCACACACCAGGGCAGTTAGAAGAGCACAGGAGGGCACGGTGCACATCAGAGAAGCTTTGAAAACCACTTTCATGACTGGCCAGGTTACGGTGTGAAAGTTCTGTTTGTTTCTCCTTGTTGAAACCCCCCGCCCCTTGGTTCACTCTACTTCCCTGTAAGCTAAACACCCTACCCTCCTCCCTTCGATCACCACTTGCAGAGGCAATAAAGTCATTGTTGCTTCACATTCATGCATTCTTTATTAATTTATCACACAAATAGGGAGATAATTACCAAGGTAGCCCAGGAGGGGTGGTGGAGGAAAGAAGCACCAGGCGGGGTGGTAGAGGAGGAAAGGACAAGGCCACACAGCATTTTAAAAGTTTAAAACTTATTGAATGCCAGTCTTCTGTTGCTTGGGCAATCCTCTGGGGAGGAGCGGCTGGGTGGCCGGAGGCCCCCCCCACCGCATTCTTGGGCATCTGAGTGAGGAGGCTATGGATCTTGGGTCAGAGGGTAGTTGGTTACACAGGGGCTGTAGTGGTGGTCTGTGCTCCAGCTGCCTCTCCTGCAGCTCAACCATATGCTGGAGCATATTAGTTTGATCCTCCAGCAGCCTCAGCGTTGAATCCTGCATCCTCTCATCACGCTGCCACCACCTTTCAGTTTCAGCCCTCTCCTCAGCCCGCCACCTCTCCTTCAAGTTATTTTGTGCTTTCCTGCATCTGACATTGTCTGCCTCCACGCATTCGTCTGTGCTTTGTCGGCATGGGAGGACAGCATAAGCTCAGAGAACATTTCATCGCGAGTTCATTTTTTTTGCCTTCTAATCTTTGCGAGCTGACTGGCCTGTAGTTCCCTGGATTCTCCTCCTTCCCTTTTTTAAAAGATGGGCACTACATTAGCCTTTTTCCAGTCGTCCGGGGCCTCCCCAGATCGCCATGAGTTTTTAAAGATAATGGCCAATGGCTCTGCAATCACATCCGCCAACTCCTTTAGCACTCTCGGATGCAGCGCATCTGGCCCCATGGACTTGTGCTCGTCCAGCGTTTCTACATAGTCCCGAACCACTTCTTCCTCCACAAAAGGCTGGTTACTTCCTCCCTATGTTGTGTGGAATTCTGGGAGCTGACCTTGTTCGTGAAGACAGAGGCAAAAAAAGCATTGAGTACATTAACTTTTTCCACATCCTCTGTCACTAGGTTGCTTCCCTCATTCAGTCAGGGGCCCACGCTTTCCTTGACTTTCTTCTTGTTGCTAACATACCTGAAGAAAACCTTCTTGTTACTCTTAACATCTCTTGCTAGCTGCAACTCCCATTGTGATTTGGCCTTCCTGATTTCACTCCTGCATGCCCAAGCAATATTTTTATACTCTTCCCTGGTCATTTGTCCAATCTTCCACTTCTTGTAAGCTTCTTTTTTTTGTGTTTTAAGATCAGCAAGGATTTCACTGTGAAGCCAAGCTGGTCGCCTGCCATATTTGCTATTCTTTCTACACTTCGGGATGGTTTGTCCCTGTAACCTCAATAAGGATTCTTTAAAATACAGCCAGCTCTCCTGAACTCCTTTCCCCCTCATGTTATTCTCCCAGGGAATCCTGCCCATCAGTTCCCTGAGGGAGTCACAGTCTGCTTTTCTGAAGTCCAGGATCTGTATTCTGCTGCTCTCCTTTCTTCCCTGTGTCAGGATCCTGAACTTGACCATCTCATGGTCACTGCCTCCCAGGTTCCCATCCTCTTTTGCTTCTCCTACTAATTCTTCCCGGTTTGTGAGCAGCAGGTCAAGAAGAGCTCTGCCCCTAGTTGGTTCCTCCAGCACTTGCACCAGGAAATTGTCCCCTCCACTTTCCAAAAACTTCCTGGATTGTCTGTGCACTGCTGTATTGCTCTCCCAGCAGATATGAGGGTGATTGAAGTCTCCCATGAGAACCAGAGCCTGCAATCTAGAAACGTCCGTTAGTTGCCGGAAGAAATCCTCATCCACCTCATCCCCCTGGTCCGCTGGTCTATAGCAGACTCCCACCACAACATCACCCTTGTTCCTCACGCTTCTAAATTAATTCAGAGACACTCAGGTTTTTCTGCAGTTTCATACTTGAGCTCTGAGCAGTCATACTGCTCTCTTACATACAATGCAACTCCCCCACCTTTTCTGCCCTGCCTGTCCTTCCTGAACAGTTTATATCCATCCATGACAGTACTCCAGTCATGTGAGTCATCCCATCAAGTCTCTGTTATTCCAGTCACATCATAATTCCTTGACTGTGCCAGGACTTCCAGTTCTCCCTGCTTGTTTCCCAGGCTTCTTGCATTTGTGTATAGGCACTTGAGATAACTTGCTGATTGTCCCTCTTTCTCAGTATGAGGCAGGAGCCCTCCCCTCTCACGCGCTCCTGTTTCTCATCATAGAAGCGGCACGTTTTGGGCTCTGACCCGGAGTGGCTGTTTGCCTCTCTTGTTCTCTCATAGCCTTGCTTCAGCTCCTTAAGTTTCACGCGGCACTGCTTCGGGTCCCTATTATGGCCTCTGTCCTTCATGCCCTGGGAGATTTTTACAAATGTTTTGGCATTTCGAAAACTGGAACGCAGTTCTGATAGCACGGATTCCTCTCCCCATAAAGCGATCAGATCCCGTACCTCCCATTCGGTCCATGCTGGAGCTCTTTTGTGATTCTGGGACTCCATCATGGTCAGCTCTGCTGATGAGCTCCGCACTCACCTGCAGCTTGCCACGCTGGCCAAACAGGAAATTGAAATTCAAAAGTTCGCGGGCCTTTTCCTGTCTACCTGGCCAGTGCATCTGAGTTGAGAGTGCTATCGAGAGCGGTCACAATGGAGCACTCTGGGATAGCTCCCAGAGGCCAATACTGTCTAATTGTGTCCACAGTACCCCAAATTCGACCCGGCAAAGCCGATTTCAGCGCTAATCCCCTTGTGGGGGTGGAGTAAGGAAATCGATTTTTAAGAGCCCTTTAAGTCAAAAAAAGAGCCTCGTCGTGTGGACGGGTGCAGGGTTAAATCGATTTAACGCTGCTAAATTCGACCTCAACTCCTAGTGTAGACCAAGGCTTAGGCAACCTTAGCAAAAGGCATTGCTAGGCTCTTCATCTGCAGTGCTGACGGGGAGTCATCCAGATCTCTGTCCTATGGTGCCAACTTTCCAATGTGCTGGGGGGTACTCAACCCCTGGCTCTGCCCCAGGCCCTGCCCCCACTCCACTGAAGGGGAGAGCAGGAAACAGGGCCCTGGAGGCTGAACTCCGCAATACCAGCCATGGCAGGGGAGAGGGGACCTGAGTCCCCACTCAGGCTTTGGCCTCTACACTAGGTACAGGGCCTAGCTGTGCATGATGTCACTGCCCCAGCCAGATGGCTTAGGTAACATGGGCTGTAATAACAAGCTTTATTTTCAATACAGCTGAGTGTGAGGATGGGGCAGCTTCCTCCCAAGGCTGTCTGAGAAGCTGGCCCCTCAGAGCCGCTCATCCTATGTGAAGGCCAGAGCCTCGTCCCATGGGCCCTCCGCTCAGCTGAGTCAGCCCAGACACAGGATGGTTTTAGCCCTGTTCAAGCCTCACAGGCAGCGTGAACCCTGCACTCGCTCCTGGAACTGTGGCCACCAAGGGCCCATTTCTGCCCTTGAGCTCGCTGTGCCCCAAGGAGCGACAAGTCAAATGCTGGGCAAAGCCCTGGACAGCCAGAAGGGTGGAGAGAGGGGCTCAGCCCAGGGGGTGGAAGGGATAGGGAGTCTCAGTCGAAGAGTGGAAGCTGAGAGCGTGGAAAGGAGCACAGTGAAAGGACTGGCATAAGCGGGGGGGGGGGGGGGGATGAGAGCAGAGAGAGAGAGCGGGGAGGGCGAGATCAGTTGCACACATACAAAATGGGAAATGACTGCCTAGGAAGAAGTACTGTGGAAAGGGATCTGGGGGTCACAGTGGACCACAAGCTAAATACGAGTCAACAGTGTAACAGAATTGCAAATAAAGCAAACATAACTCTGGGACATATTAGCAAGAGTGTTGTAACCAAGACACAAGAAGTAATTTTTTCGCTTTACTCTGCTCTGATTAGGCCTCAACTGGAACATTGTGTCCAGTTCTGGGCACCACATTTCAGGATGGATGTGGACAAATTGCAGAGAGCTCAGAGAAGAGCAACAAAAATGATTAAAGGTCTAGAAAACATGACCGATGAGGGAAGATTGAAAAAATTGGGTTTGTTTAGTCTGGAAATGAGAAGACTGAGAGGGGACATGGTAACAGATTTCAAGTATGTAAAAGGTTGTTACAAGGAGGAGGAAGAAAAATTGTTTTTCTTAAACTCTGATGATTGGAAGCAATGGGCTAAAATTGCAGCAACGGAGGTTTAGGTTGGACATTAGGAAAAACTTCCTAACTGTCAGGGTGGTTAAGCACTGAAATAAATTGCCTAGGAATCTCCATCATTGGGGATTTTTAAAAGCAGGTTAGACAAACACCTGTCAAGGATGGTATAGATAATTAGTCCTGCCACGAGTGCAGGGAACTGGACTAGAGACCTCTTGAGGTCCCTTCCAGTTCTATGATTCTATGATCATGATGACCCTTGTAGCCAATGAGGAGAAAAGCAGCAGGACTGGCCCTAGGTGGGCAGCTGCCAGAGGAGACATAGCCCTATGCTCTGTGCAGGCTGGGAGGCCCTCCCAAGCCCTCCATCTCTCTGGAGAGGAGCATCAGCCCTGCCACTACCCAGGGGATTCAGACCGCTCAGCCATCGCTGGAGCCCTGCCAGGATCCCGTCACCACATGGCACTGGGAGCAGCAGCTCTGCCTCAGCCGCTTCCCTGGCACCAGCTTCCTGGCAGCCCCAGGGTTCCTGGCCTGGCTCCAGAAGCTGGTTCTGGAGTCTTTGGGCCAGGGCTGCACTGGGTCTCTGCGGGGGTTCTCCATCTCCCCCGGAGGAGGGAGGACAGGGCCTGACGTGCATGCGCATGCAGGTCCATGTCTTCCGCCTCCAGACCCTGCAGAGACTCCTTTATGGTGCAGGTAGCTGGGCGTGGAGCACATTGGCACACACCTTCCTCTGCCGCCTGCGAGGGCTCCAATACGACCGGCAGCTCCTTTATCTCCATCTGAGAGATCTTCCGAGCTGCCGGTCTTCTACCAGGACCTCCTCCGGATCTGGAAGCTGGTCTCAGCGACCAGGTCCATGGTGCCAACCAAGGGGGCGGATCTCCTCGCAGAGCCCCTGCTACATAATCTTCATCTTCGTGTGCAGGTGGCGGAGTCCCCCTCGGTGAGCCTGGCGGAAGTTACCAGGATCGGTGACCTCCTGGACTATGACTGGGGGGACTGGGTGGGTCCCTATGCGCTCAGTAGGCACATGGGGCTCTCCGCCCTTGGTACCCCCGGTGCGTACTTTGGGAGGTGGAGGCAGCCTTATTGCCCCCTTGTCAGTCTTTTCTCGAGTGGGTCCTGCAAGAGAGTATCCCCCACCCGCCCCTTACCCTGGGCCCTCTGGATCTCTTCATCTGGCCCCTGCCCTGTGAGCCCTCTCGGCCCCCACCCCTCTGTACTTCAAGTCTGCTGCACGATTTGTTCATTTCCAAACCACACCATAGGACCATCTCTACACGCTCGAGCTCCACATTCATTTCCCCACCCTCATGTCCTACCAGCTGCAGAGGGTGGGGGACCCCGGTGGGCCAGTCTGTACTCCATCCTGGTTCCACGGCCCACCAGGGACATTAGTTGGCAGTTCCTCTATGGAGCCATGAGCACGGGCGTGTACCTGGCATAGTTCACCCCTCTTCCTGACGCCTGCTCTTTTTGCGGTGTGCGGGAGACCCTGGTGCATGTCTATCTGCAATGCGTCAGGTTGCAGCCCCTCTTCTGGCTCCTCCAGAACCTCTTGTTGTGGCTCTGGCTGCACTGTTCCCTGCACCTTTTTATACATGCTCACCCCATCCATGGCCCCACGAAGTCGAGGGACCACCTCATCAACCTCCTAGCCATGGCCAAAGTGGCCTTTTATAACACCAGGGAGAGGAGGTTGGCTGAGGGGAGGGCCTGAAACTGGGGGGCCTGTTTTTGTTCTTTCACCCATTCACATATCCAGGCAGAGTTCCTCTGGGTGGCGTCCGCTGCCTCCTTGGATGCTTTTGAGGAGCAGTGGGTGCTGTCTGGGGTTCTCTGCTTGGTGTCCCCGTCTGGTTCTCTAGTTTTGGCCCTCTGACCCCCACACCTGTTCCTGTTTTGTTTTTTCTTTGTTGTCCCCCGACTTTGAGTTCTGGGCTCAGTAGCTCCTCCTCAGGAGGAGAGGGACCCTTCGCACCCAGAAGGACTAGGAATCATGCTGGCTAAACAGGCAGGGAGCTGGGTGGGTGCGAACAGTGAGGAAACGATCCCCAACCCCCAGGACAGGCAGCGCCACCCTTCCCCAGCTGCTGCTCCCCAGCAACAGCTAGTGCCTCTGTGTGAGGCCATCTCCTGGGTGACTCTAGCAGAGAAGGGGCCTGGACCAACCCCCTGGGGCTCAGATCTGGGACCAGCCTCTCCGGCCCCAGTAGCAAAGCTTGTGCTTGGGCCCCATCTTGGCAACAGAGTGCGGTGTGCCAAGTGTTCCATTGGGTGATGCTGCGGGGACAGGTGAGCTTGTGGCTGTCATCCAGGCCTGGGCTCAGGAGACATGGAAACCATTCCCAGCCCTGGCACTGACTTGCTGTGTGATATCGGGCAAGTCAAAACAGTTTGACAGTTTGACCATGTGCTTAATTGGTTGTTTGACTGAAAAGTGTGAATTGGGAGTGCTTTGTTCCAGGTGAGCCTTGAGTGGGCCTGACTGTTATAAAAAGCCAGTCCGCTGAGAACCAGCTGAGTGGCAAACAGCAGAGAGGCTAACAGAGGGAGTTTGCCTGGGAGTTCGCATGGGGAGAGCCAATGAGGCTTACATCTTGCCGGCTTCTCTGAGTAGTTACTACAACTCCTGAGGAAGCTCGTACAAGGAAGGTATCATGGATGGGGAGCGTTCAGCTGTTGTGACCTGCACTGGATGTGCCATGTTTGTCTTTCTTCCACAGGACAGAAGTGACTTTCTCTGTACAAAGTGCAAGCTGGTCTCCATATTGGAAAAGAAGGTTCAAGGTCTGGAGAAATAAGTATTGACCCTGCATTGCATAGCAGAAACTGAAGATTTCCTGGACAGACGTCGGGGTATGCTTCTACAGGCACAATGTTCTGAAGATTCAGAGCAGGCTGCGCAGCGGGGACAAGAGGAAGGTGAAGAAATTTGGCAGCATGAGACCTCCAGAAGAAGAAAGGGGAGCGTCCATGTACCAGCAGCGCAGATACAAGTAACCAACCGTTTTCATGTTCTCTCCGCAGGTACTAATGCAGAGAGTGGACTACATGATAGATCTGAGGGAAGGAAACAGAAGGAGACTCCGCCAATTGAAAGGCATGAGATGCCCTGTCCTAGGGATGGGGGTTCCACGACCACTGCTCCCAAGAGGAGGAGGTGGATGGTGGTGGTCGGGGACTCTCTCCTCAGGGGGACTGAGTCATCTATCTGCCGCCCCGACCGGGAAAACTGAGAAGTCTCCTGCTTGCCAGGAGCTAGGATTCACGATGTGACGGAGAGACTGCCGAGACTCATCAAGCCCTCGGATCACTACCCCTTCCTGCATCTCCACATGGGCACCAATGATACTGCCAAGAATGACCTTGAGCGGATCACTGCAGACTACGTGGTTCTGGAAAGAAGGATAAAGGAGTTTGAGGCGCAAGTGGTGTTCCCGTCCATCTTCCCTGTGGAAGGAAAAGGCCCGGGTAGAGACCGTTGAATCTTGGAAGTCAACGAATGGCTACGCAGGTGGTGTCGGAGAGAAGGCTTTGGATTCTTTGACCATGAGATGGTGTTCCAAGAAGGAGGAGTGCTAGGCAGAGATGGGCTCCACCTAACGAAGAGAGGGAAGAGCATCTTCGCAAGCAGGCTGGCTAACCTAGTGAGGAGGGCTTTAAACTAGGTTCACTGGGGGAAGGAGACCAAAGCCCTGAGGTAAGTGGGGACATGGGATACCAGGAGGAAGCATGAACAGGAGAACGCAAAAGGAGAAGGCTCCTGCCTCATACTAAGAAAGCAAGACAAACAGCAAATTATCTCAAGTGCCTATACACAAATGCAAGAAGCCTGGGAAACAAGCAGGAAGAACTGGAAGTCCTGGCACAGTCAAGGAATTATGAGGAATTATGATGTGATTGGAATTACAGAGCCTTGGTGGGATAACTCACATGACTGGAGTATTGTTATGGATGGATATAAACTGTTCAGGAAGGACAGGCAGAGCAGAAAAGGTGGGGGAGTTGCATTGTATGTAAGAGAGCAGTATGACTGCTCAGAGCTCCGCTATGAAACTACAGAAAAACCTGAGAGTCTCTGGATTAAGTTTAGAAGCGTGAGCAACAAGGGTGATGTCGTGGTGGGAGTCTGCTATAGACCAGCGGACCAGGGGGATGAGGTGGACGAGGCTTTCTTCTGGCAACTAATGGACGTTAATAGATCACAGGCCCTGATTCTCACGGGAGACTTCAATCACCCTCATATCTGCTGGGAGAACAATACAGCAGTGCACAGACAATCCAGGAAGTTTTTGGAAAGTGGAGGGGACAATTTCCTGGTGCAAGTGCTGGAGGAACCAACTAGGGGCAGAGCTCTTCTTGACCTGCTGCTCACAAACCGGGAAGAATTAGTAGGGGAAGCAAAAGAGGATGGGAACCTGGGAGGCAGTGATCATGAGATGGTCGAGTTCAGGATCCTGACACAGGGAAGAAAGGAGAGCAGCAGAATACGGACCCTGGACTTCAGAAAAGCAGACTGTGGCTCCCTCAGGGAACTGATGGGCAGGATTCCCTGGGAGAATAACATGAGGGGGAAAGGAGTCCAGGAGAGCTGGCTGTATTTTAAAGAATCCTTATTGAGGTTACAGGGACAAACCATCCCGAAGTGTAGAAAGAATAGCAAATATGGCAGGCGACCAGCTTGGCTTCACAGTGAAATCCTTGCTGATCTTAAACACAAAAAAGAAGCTTACAAGAAGTGGAAGATTGGACAAGTGACCAGGGAGGAGTATAACAATATTGCTTGGGCATGCAGGAGTGAAATCAGGAAGGCCAAATCACACCTGGAGTTGCAGCTAGCAAGAGATGTTAAGAGTAATAAGACGGGTTTCCTTAGGTATGTTAGCAACAAGAAGAAAGTCAAGGAAAGTGTGGGCCCCTTACTGAATGTGGGAGGCAACCTAGTGACAGAGGATGTGGAAAAAGCTAATGTACTCAATGCTTTTTTTGCCTCTGTCTTCACGAACAAGGTCAGCTCCCAGACTACTGCACTGGGCAGCACAGCATGGGGAGCAGGTGACCAGCCCTCTGTGGAGAAAGAAGTGGTTCGGGACTATTTAGAAAAGCTGGACGAGCACAAGTCTATGGGGCCAGATGTGCTGCATCCGAGAATGCTAAAGGAATTGGCCGATGTGATTGCAGAGCCATTGGCCATTATCTTTGAAAACTCATGGCGATCAGGGGAGGCCCCGGACGACTGGAAAAAGGCTAATGTAGTGCCCTTCTTTAAAAAAGGGAAGAAGGAGGATCTGGGAACTACAGGCCAATCAGCCTCACCACAGTCCCTGGAAAAAATCATGGAGCAGGTCCTCAAGGAATCAATTCTGAAGCACTTAGAGGAGAGGAAAGTGATCAGGAACTGTCAGCATGGATTCACCAAGGGCAAGTCATGCCTGACTAATCTAATTGCCTTCTATGACGAAATAACTGGCTCTGTGGATGAGGGGAAAGCAGTGGACGTGTTGTTCCTTGACTTTAGCAAAGCTTTTGACACAGTCTCCCACAGTATTCTTGCCAAAAGAAAAGGAGTACTTGTGGCACCTTAGAGACTAACAAATTTACTTGAGCATAAGCTTTTGTGAGTTACAGCTCACTTCATCAGATGCATTCAGTGGAAAATACAGTGAGGAGATTTATACACACACACACACACACACACACACACACACACACACACACACACACACACACACACACACACACACACACACACACACACACACACAGAACATGAAACAATGGGTTTTATCATACACACTGTAAGGAGAGTGATCACTTAAGATGAGCTATTACCAGCAGGAAGGGAGGGGGTGGGGAGAAAACCTTTTTGCCAGTAAGTTAAAGAAGTATGGGCTGGATTAATGGACGATAAGGTGGATAGAAAGCTGGCTAGATTGTCGAGCTCAACGAATAGCAATCAATGGCTCCGTGTCTAGTTGACAGCCGGTATCAAGTGGAGTGCCCCAAGGCTCAGTCCTGGGGCCGGTTTTGTTCAAGATCTTCATTAATGATCTGGAGGATGGCGTGGATTGCACCCTCAGCAAGTTTGCAGATAACATTAAACTAGGAGGACAGGTAGATACGCTGGACAGTAGGGATAACATACAGAGGGCCCTAAACAAATTAGAGGATTGGGCCAAAAGAAATCTGATGAGATTCAAAAAGGACAAGTGTAGAGTCCTGCATTAGGACGGAAGAATCCCATGCACCGCTGCAGACGAGGGACCGAATGGCTAGGCAGCAGTTCTGCAGAAAAGGACCTAAGAGTTACAGTGGACAAGAAGCTGGATATTAGTCAACAGTGTGCCCTTGTTGCCAAGAAGGCCAATGGCATTTTGGGATGTATAAGTAGAGGCATTGCCAGCAGATCGAGGGACGTGATCGTTCCCCTCTATTCAACATTAGTGAGGCCTCATCTGGAGTACTGTGTCCAGGTTTGGGCCCCACACTACAAGAAGGATGTGGAAAAATTGGAAAGCGTCCATCGGAAGGCAACAAAAATGATTAGGGGACTGGAACACATGACTTATGAGGAGAGGCTGAGGGAACTGGGATTGTTTAGTCTGAGGAAGAGAAGAATGAGAGGGGATTTGATAGCTGCTTTCAACTACCTGAAGGGGGGTTCCAAAGAGGATGGATCTAGACTGTTCTCAGTGGTAGCAGATGACAGAACGAGGAGTAATGGTCTCATGTTGCAGTGAGGGAGGTTTAGGTTGGATATTAGGAAAAGCTTTCTCACTAAGAGGGTGGTGAAGCACTGGAATGCGTTACCTAGGGAGGTGGTGGAATCTCCTTCCTTAGAAGTTTTTAAGGTCAGGCTTGACAAAGCCCTGGCTGGGATCATTTAGTTGGGGATTGGTCCTGCTTTGAGCAGGGGGTTGGACTCGATGACCTCCTGAGGTCCCTTCCAACCTTGATATTCCATGATTCTCAGTTGCCTCGCTGAGCCTCAGTTTCCCCATCTGTGAAATGAGAGTAACAGAGCTACTCCCCCGAAGAACTGTGAAAGCTTGAGCTAGATCCCCAGCAGGTGCCTCCAATGGAGTAAAACCAGTGTACATTGGCTGAGGATGTGACCTTCGTGGGTGGCACTCACTGTGTCTGACAGTGGACAGTGGAAATGCATCCGATGAAGTGAGCTGTAGCTCACGAAAGCTTATGCTCTAATAAATTTGTTAGTCTCTAAGGTACCGCAAGTCCTCCTTTTCTTTTTGTGTCTGACTGGAGCATCCATGGCAGCTCCTCCACTCCCTGGGCCCTGGGAACTTCTGTTCTGACCTCTCCTTCCCCCTGGGGGCATCTGGCTTCTGGGACTCTTGCCTGTGCCCAGATTACCATTAATGTCTGGTGGTAAGGGGTTCAAACCATTTCTGGATGGGGCAGGAGCAAGGTCTGTTGGGTAACCTCTTGTCTATGTGCTTGGAAGCAGGGCAGGCATTTTCTAGGGATGCTCCCAGTCCAGGGTCAGGTGAGGCCTTGTCTCTCCCTCTCTGCTGCAGTCACAGAGACAGAGCACGTGTCCGGTTCCGTCACTCCCCAGCACGGGGACCTGGTTGGGCGAAGCTCATTCTGCAAAGGTTCTCTCTGATTGTGAGCGTCTCCTGCGCCTAAGAGTGCGGGCTGTGTGCTGCACTAACAGCCGTGCCACGCACTTTGTCCCTTCCCCTGCAACAATGGAGCGACCTCCTGCCCAGACAGGCCCTGGTTACAGCGAGCTGAGCTGGATTGCAGGGAATAATGAGCCCAAGCAGCCTTGGCAGGGATTTGATCACAGCATCCTTGGTCTCCAGGCTCAATTACATGACAGCTCTGCCTCGGGCCAATTAAAACAGGAAGGTGCAATTATCCTGCCAGCAGGCAGCCTTGGCTAGCTCTGGAGATGGGCTGAGGAATGTGGCGCATCAGTTAACGCTGTAGTGGCGGACGGAGAGAGCAGCGGGTGAGTGAGAAGCAAGGGGCTGAGATGGAAGTGAAAGGGTGGCAACAAGGGATGTGCCCCATAAAAAGCCTTCACTGGGTCACCCCTCCAGTTTTGCACCCATGGGGTGGGGCGCTGGAATCCAGATCCCGGCTCGAGGAGCCCACGTGCCCCGTCAGGGAGCAGAGACTTTCCTACCTGGCGCAGGCACCCGTCGAGGGTCCCAGAGCATCTGTCGAAGGTGGATCCCAGAAACAAGCCTCTCTCCTCCCTCGGGCCTCCAGACGCCCAGGGCAAGGAGGCACAGCGCGCCGGCCCCCGGCCCCCGGCCCCCGACCCCCGGCCCTGCTCCGCGGCCGGCTGCTAATGAGAGGGATTAATCACGGCACAGGCATGAGTTGTAGCCACGTGGTGCCTTGGCACCAGCAATATTCAGAGCCCAGGGGCCCAGCTCCACCCATATTTGGGGCTGGGTGTCCCCCCCCCGCGCCTCCTACGAGTGTCCCCCGGCCCCCGCTTGCAGCCCCCAGGCCCCCGAGCCGAGCGTCCCGGCCTCTGCCCTGCAGCTCCATGCCGCCTCCCTGCAGCAGCTGCTGCCGCCGGGTCCTAGTGCCCCGCGACTCCACTGCCAGGGCAGACTGACCCTGAGCCTCAGACCCTTCCCTTTTCCGCCGGGACCCTCCACCACTTGCCCCCGCCCGCAGTCACCGCTCCTGCCCCACCCCTCACCCCCACTGAGGCTACGGTCAGGGACAACAGCGGAGGGGAGGCGCACGCAGCACCCCCTGGCACCCACCATGGGGGAGGCGAGGGAGACTCCTGGACCTGAGAGGGGCCCTAGGAGCACATGCAGTGACAGTGGGGGGGGGGGGGTGAGTGTGCTGCTGGGAGGGGCGGGAAAGGGGGGGCTCCTCCCCCAGAGCTCGCTACTGCCAGCAGGGAAAGGGCTGGGGGGAGTCCTCCTCTCTGACTCCTGTCCCGGAGCAGCCTGCCTGTACCCCAAACTCCTCATCCCCAGCCCTGCCCCACCCCAGAACCCACACCCCCAGCCAGAGCTTTCATCCCCCCACAGCACCCTCAACCCTCTGCCCTTGCCCTGAGCCCCTCCAGCACCCCAAACACCTTATCCCCAGTCCCAGCCAGAGCCCTCATCCCCCCGCACCCCAACCCTCTGCCCCAACCCTGAGCCCCTCCAGCACCCCAAACACCTTATCCCCAGTCCCAGCCAGAGCCCTCATCCCCCGCACCCCAACCCTCTGCCCCAACCCTGAGCCCCTCCAGCACCCCAAACACCCTATCCCCAGTCCCAGCCAGAGCCCTCATCCCCCGCACCCCAACCCTCTGCCCCAACCCTGAGCCCCTCCAGCACCCCAAACACCCTATCCCCAGTCCCAGCCAGAGCCCTCATCCCCCGCACCCCAACCCTCTGCCCCAACCCTGAGCCCCTCCAGCACCCCAAACACCTTATCCCCAGTCCCAGCCAGAGCCCTCATCCCCCCGCACCCCAACCCTCTGCCCCAACCCTGAGCCCCTCCAGCACCCCAAACACCCTATCCCCAGTCCCAGCCAGAGCCCTCATCCCCCGCACCCCAACCCTCTGCCCCAACCCTGAGCCCCTCCAGCACCCCAAACACCTTATCCCCAGTCCCAGCCAGAGCCCTCATCCCCCCGCACCCAACCCTCTGCCCCAACCCTGAGCCCCTCCAGCACCCCAAACACCTTATCCCCAGTCCCAGCCAAAGCCCTCATCCCCCTGCACCCCAACCCTCTGCCCCTACTCTGAGCCCCTCCAGCACCCCAAACACCTTATCCCCAGTCCCAGCCAAAGCCCTCATCCCCTGCACCCCAACCCTCTGCCCCTACTCTGAGCCCCTCCAGCACCCCAAACACCCTATCCCCAGTCCCAGCCAGAGCCCTCATCCCCCCACACCCCAACCCTCTGCCCCTACTCTGAGCCCCTCCAGCACCCCAAACACCCTATCCCCAGTCCCAGCCAGAGCCCTCATCCCCCGCACCCCAACCCTCTGCCCCAACCCTGAGCCCCTCCAGCACCCCAAACACCTTATCCCCAGTCCCAGCCAAAGCCCTCATCCCCCTGCACCCCAACCCTCTGCCCCTACTCTGAGCCCCTCCAGCACCCCAAACACCCTATCCCCAGTCCCAGCCAGAGCCCTCATCCCCCCACACCCCAACCCTCTGCCCCTACTCTGAGCCCCTCCAGCACCCCAAACACCCTATCCCCAGTCCCAGCCAGAGCCCTCATCCCTCTGCACTCCAACCCTCTGCCTTAGCCCTGAGGCTCTCTAACACCCCAAACCCCCCAGCTTCAGACAGAGCCCTCACTCCCACACCCCTACTCTTGCCCTGAGCCCCTCCCATGCCCCAAACCCCGCATCTGCAGCCACACCCTGCAGCCCTCACCCCTGCACCCCCTCCCTCCACACCCCCTTCCATCCCCAAACTCCCTCCCGCAGCCTGCACCCCAATCCCCTGCCCCAGCCTAGGGCCTGCACCCCAGATCTCCTCCCCTACCCAAACTCCCTCCAGAGCCTTGGGCAGGTGGGGGGCAGAGTTTGGGCAGGGGCAGGTTCTTGGCACCACCAAGAATTATACAAACCTGCCGCCCCTGGGCAGAGGTGGGAATTTGAGATTCATAGGCTTTGATTTTCTCCACTGCCACATGTAGGTGTGGAGAGGGCTGGGAGCTGAGCTGAAATATGAATAGCTCATCATCCGAGACCTTCCCCTCCCCTTCCGGGGGTGGAACACGGAGCTGCACGTCCAGAGGCTGGGGAGCAGAGGGCTCCCCACCACTCTGGGGAGGCCCCTTCTATTAGGCCACTCTGGGTTACTGCCGTTATTAGAGCAGGAGGGTCAGGACAACTCCTGCAATGCACAGCCCAGGCAGCCCCCAGCCTCCTCCTCAGACATGCCTGGCCCATCTGGTCAGGGGTGCCCATTTTCCTATGGCCATCAGGGGGCAGGACGACATAAATCACCACCCTTGTAAAGAGACTAAATGGCTTCTGAATGGGCCTGACCCTGCAAAGTCTGCTGGCACCAGTAGCTTTTACTGCCATGAGCAGACCTGCTGGGACCAGTGGTGCTACCTGTATGAACCCGGTTTGGTGGGGCTGGCACCACTAAGACAATAACATGCCTGCATAGGTTTGATCCTGCATGGTGCTGAGCACCACTGGTGACTCTAGCAGGGTGGGAGGGCACTCAGCACCACCCAGCATCACTCGCTGGGGTATGTGGGGAAGGGAGACGAACCCAGGTAGCAGCCCAGGCCCACCATCATCTGCTTTCCTGGACCCCATCCTCCCCCTCCTTGCTTGCGGCTTCCCCCGATCCTGTCCAACCTGTGGTTCTTCCTTCCCCATCTCCATTCTCCCCAGCCTTTATGTGTCTCATTCCCCCCTCTCCCCCCACCCCCTGGCCAGGCAGGGTACCCCAGGCCACACCCAGCATTGTGGCACACACACTGACCTGGGGGGCCAACCTGACATTCTGGGGCCTGTCCCAGCAGATTCGTCACTCTCCCTAGTGTGTAGGGAAATGGGGGATGCTCGCACCCACAGCTGGTCAAGGGATGCTTCAGGCCCGGATCAAGCCTCAGAGGGGATAGATGAAGGTAGGGTCACCAGATGTCCCAATTTTATAGGGACAGTCCTGATTTTTGTGTCTTTTTCTCACATACGCACCTATTACCCCCCACCTCCTGTCCTGATTTTTGACACTTGCTATCTGGTCAGCCTAGATGAAGGGGTTTCCCCCATGGGAGTCCTATGCTAGCAAAAAGAAAAGGAGTACTTGTGGCACCTTAGAGACTAACAGATTTATTAGAGCATAAGCTTTCGTGAGCTACAGCTCACTTCATTGGATGCATTTGGTGGAAAAAACAGAGGAGAGATTTATATACACACACACAGAGAACATGAAACAATGGGTTTATCATACACACTGTAAGGAGAGTGATCACTTAAGATAAGCCATCACCAGCAGCAGGGGGGGGAAGGAGGAAAACCTTTCATGGTGACAAGCAAGGTAGGCTAATTCCAGCAGTTAACAAGAATATCAGAGGAACAGTGGGGGGTGGGGTGGGGGGGAGAAATACCATGGGGAAATAGTTTTACTTTGTGTAATGACTCATCCATTCCCAGTCTCTATTCAAGCCTAAGTTAATTGTATCCAGTTTGCAAATTAATTCCAATTCAGCAGTCTCTCGTTGGAGTCTGTTTTTGAAGCTTTTTTGTTGAAGTATAGCCACTCTTAGGTCTGTGATCGAGTGACCAGAGAGATTGAAGTGTTCTCAAGTCACCTACTACAGGACAGGCCCAACAAAGAAAACAACAGAACGCCACTAGCCATCACCTTCAGCCCCCAACTAAAACCTCTCCAACGCATCATCAAGGATCTACAACCTATCCTGAAGGACGAGCCATCGCTCTCTCAGATCTTGGGAGACAGACCAGTCCTTGCTTACAGACAGCCCCCCAATCTGAAGCAAATACTCACCAGCAACCACACACCACACAACAGAACCACTAACCCAGGAACCTATCCGTGCAACAAAGCCCGTTGCCAACTCTGTCCACATATCTATTCAGGGGATACCATCATAGGGCCTAATCACATCAGCCACGCTATCAGAGGCTCGTTCACCTGCGCATCTACCAATGTGATATATGCCATCATGTGCCAGCAATGCCCCTCTGCCATGTACATTGGCCAAACTGGACAGTCTCTACGTAAAAGAATGAATGGACACAAATCAGACGTCAAGAATTATAACATTCAAAAACCAGTCAGAGAACACTTCAATCTCTCTGGTCACTCGATTACAGACCTAAAAGTGGCAATTCTTCAACAAAAAAAACTTTAAAAACAGACTCCAACGAGATACTGCTGAATTGGAATTAATTTGCAAACTGGATACAATTAACTTAGGCTTGAATAGAGACTGGGAATGGATGAGTCATTACACAAAGTAAAACTATTTCCCCATGGTATTTCTCCCTCCCACCCCCCCCCCCCACTGTTCCTCTGATATTCTTGTTAACTGCTGGAATTAGCCTACCTGCTTGTCACCATGAAAGGTTTTCCTCCTTTCCCCCCCTGCTGCTGGTGATGGCTTATCTTAAGTGATCACTCTCCTTACAGTGTGTATGATAAACCCATTGTTTCATGTTCTCTGTGTGTGTATATAAATCTCTCCTCTGTTTTTTCCACCAAATGCATCCGATGAAGTGAGCTGTAGCTCACGAAAGCTTATGCTCTAATAAATCTGTTAGTCTCTAAGGTGCCACAAGTACTCCTTTTCTTTTTGCGAATACAGACTTACACGGCTGCTACTCTGAAACCTATGCTAGCAGCGGCACTGACTCCTTGCAATCTCTACCTGGTCAATTCTGCAGGGAGGAGCTGCTCCAATCAGCACTCGCCACCGCAGGCACCGGCCCTGCTGGGGAGCCAGAGCTGTGAATAGCAATTTGCCTTCAACAAATTAAACACCAAAAGCATATGTTCCCTGTCATCCTGTCACCTCCGCTCTACCACAAATCATCTGCCAAGCCCTTCGCTCTCTGGATAGCTGTCCCCTGATCACAGCACCCCAGCTGAGTCCTGGAGCAGCTGTAATGATCCATGGCAGAGCGCTGCTGGGCACCGCAGCCATTAGCCATCTGCACAGCACAGGCCGTAGGCACAAGTGGCAGCATGCGAACTCGCAACTTCCGACACCAACAACTGTCAGCCCCCAGTGACCAGGCCGGCCGGCCCTGAGGAGTGATTAGAGGGGAGCAATTCTGGCATATTCCAGTAGAGGGCAGTGGGACATACACATTAGACACCATCCAGGAGACTGATCACCCTTCAGGAGTGGGGTCACAGCACGGTGCACAGGCATCACACACTACCAGCCCCCCACCAGAAATACTCCACGAGTCAGCCAGAGATTCCCACCAGGATTTGAACTCAGCACCGTGCACTCCGACCATACAGGCTCTCAAGTCAGGAGAGCTAAAGCAGCAGCTCCGTAGCCAGGGCAGGCTGGGGCTCTGTGGAAGACAGTGGGTGCTATTGACACACAGCTCTGCTATGCAGCAGGTAAGGATTATTTTGTACCACAACAGGGTAGGCACCACCCCCAGTGCCTGTGGGAAGGGTCAGCCCTTCCTGAGCTCAGCAAGCAGTGGGAGCTGGTATATTCACCAGCAGGCCCTGGACTGTATTTGAGCAGTGGCACAGTGTTCCTTGTGTCAGCTGCAGCATGGGTGCCGGTGCAGGTGCAGCTCAGATGTTATTCCCACTATGGAGCAGGTGTTCGTGACAGTGAGCCCAGCCGGTACTGGCCCTGATGTTGCCAGGACTGGTACAGCTGTCCCATTGCTGGAATGTGGGCACTGATTTGGCTAGAGGGCAGTGCCCAGGTACCTACCCAGGGATCTACAGTGCTGACTATTGTGTAGTCACTGTGGGGTTTTCATCTCAACCTGCTGCCCCTGCCTCTGGAGTGGATTTTCCGGCCCCTCCCCTGGCATGGAAGGGATCCCAGGATGGCCCTGCCGTGCTCAGTTCTGTTTAGCCCTTGGTTTCTTAGTGCCATGGGTGGTGGGAGTCTCTGGCATGGCGCAAGTTTGTGGCCTGGGCCCTGCTGCAGAGGCCTATGGGTAATCCATCTCTATTGCTGCCTCACTCCATTCCCAGCACCCCACCAGCACACACCAATGGGGGCTGAGAAATCAGGGGATGTGGGGTTCCCAGGCAGAGCGTCAGGTATTGGGCACTGTCAGAGGGAAGATGCCCAATGGTTTGCTCCAGAGGGGTAGGAGATGGGACACAGCACTAGCTGGATCAGTGTGTCGGTGTCTGCATTACTCATCAATAGAGAGTGCTCTGAGAGCGTGGCTGCATCGGGGACAGCGGCAGTTCCATGGTTATCCTGAGATACAGCAGCTCTGTGTCCCACACAAACGATCCCCCGGCCTGGCACTTGGGGCAGAAGATCCATGGGGCAGGAGATGTGTGTGTATCAGTGGTAGGGTGACCAGACAGCAAGTGTGAAAAATTGGGACAGAGGTGGGGGGTAATAGGCCTCTACATAAGCAAAAGCCCCAAATATTGGGACTGTCCCTATAAAATCAGGACATTTGGTCACCCTAATCAGTGGGCCAGGTCTGTGCGGTTCCAGGGTCCTTTCCTGGGTGGAGCTGAGGCTGCAGCTCCTCTGTTCTGTCCTGTCTCGGTTCCTATACTGCGTTCGTCACCAGAGTATCTGAGCACAAAGGTGCTGAGCACAGTATAGGGGCCTAGACACCCTCCACGGTGACTACACAGCTCTCAGGTGTTTGGTCTCTCTTGCTCGCCTCCAAGGAAGAAGCATGGGCAGGGGTGGGGCCCTGGCCTCTATTTGCCAGAAGCTGGGAGTGGGCGACAGGGGACGGATCACTCAATGGCCTGGTCTGGTCATTCTCTTTGGGGCTCCTGGCATTGGCTACTGTCGGAAGACCGGAGACTGGGCTAGCTGGACCTTTGCTCTGACCCAGGGCGTTCTTATGCTTTCTGTGCAGTGGCTTGGCTTGGCTTGGCTTGGCTTGGCAGGGTGTATATGTTTTTTTAAATATAACCTTGGCTGTGTGTTTCTGTTAGCAAAGGCAGGCCAAAGAAATGTGCCTCACACTTGGAGTCAGCGGCACCAGAACAGGGGGAAGGGGTGGAGTGAGTGACAGGGGGGAGGGGGCAGGGTCTTGGGGGGAAGATACAGCTTGGAGCTGGGGCCTTGGGGGAAGAGAAGGTGTGGGGGCAGGGTCTTGGGGGAAGGGGCAGTGTGAAGGTGGGGGCTCAGGGAGAAGAGCAGGGCCTACTGCTCCTGCTTGGACTGGAAGGTGGGGAGGTGTGTGATGGGGGAGTTCACTGCAATGTCAGAGCAGCCCCCGAAAAGGGTCTGTCTCCCGCCCAGACAAGCTTTGCTCTTGCTGAGATTCCACTGGGCCAGAGGAGCAGAGCTGTTGATTGTGGTCTTCATCCTGGATCTTGTCCCTGGCAGCACCGTGGTGGGGATATGCACCAACTCCCCCATTCCACGCATTTTCACAGGGGAGGGGAACCTGGGCCCCAGAAAATCATTGCCCCATTGTGCATACCTGGGGAGGAGTAATTGGGCGGATCAGACTCAGGTTCAGTTAAAGAGAGACCGTTAACGGCTGGGAAGCTGGGGGAGAGCACAGTTCGAGTACCCCTCCTCCACAGCCGGGATGGAGAGAGCACGATCCCTAGGGGAAGAACTGAGCTCTCGGGTCCAAACAAGTGCTAAGCTGGCTGAGGGAAAGCATGGGGCAGGCTAGGGTTTCACTTGACCAGCTCAGCACAAGCCTACATAGCCTTGCCTGGACTCTTCAGAGCAGCTTAGTGGGCGCCTTCTGACCCTGCACTGTTTATCCCAGACTGGGCCCGGGGCTGCCCGGCTGTGGCAACTGCAGTCTAGCCAAGAGGGAGCGAACACGTTCGCAGCAGGCGCTTGGGAGCACTGATAATGTCAGTGTTGGTCGGCAGCACTGTGAATTACAAGCAGCAGAGGCTGGACGTGGAGACAGGCGAGCCTGTCCTGAGCAACGTGCCGGGCTCTGTCAGCGAACCTGCCCCTCTGCATTATGGCACTAAGCTGGTCAGGAGATAGTTCTGCTCCCACATCACTGGTGTTGGGATGTTAGAGCATGTGGCTGTGAAACAAATACATCACTTGCCGCTTAGCCGCAAGACCTGTGCTACGGACCCTGGCCCCAGTCCTGCCCCCAGCAAAGCCACTGGCCCTTTCTGTATCCCCAGGCACAACTTAATTGCACTTGTAGCAAGGGATCATCGCTGCTTAGTCAGGGATGAGGATGCCCGAAGGGGCATTTTTAGCAGAACCTTCCTCTCGTCTGTGGGACTCCTTCCATGAGGCCCCTATGGTAGAAGGTTTGATTTGATCCACTATCCCTCCATCCTCCCCGGCTCCAAGCCTCCTGCCCGCTCAGGGCACCTTTCTTCCAAGAGGCCTCAACCTGACCCACCGAAGGCACCTGACAGCTGGCGATGGAGCAGGTAGAGGACGACACAGGCATGGCAGACTCGAAGCGGCTGATGTCCCCTTCATAGACGGGCATGTCTGGAGCAGCGCCACAAGCACAGAGTCATGCAGACGTGAGATGACCAGCAGTGGGTCCAGAACTTTTGCCTGAAGAAAACTACTTATGTGGAGCGTAGTGAGCAGCTTGCCCCACCCCTCCAGCTTCACAACCCACACATGCATGAGGGCAGCCATGCTGGTCTTAACGCCAGTTGCTAGAGTCCTCTGGAAACTACCTTAGACTGTTCCGGGTCCATTGCCAACCACTCTGGGACTGGAAGGTCAACTGTGGGTATAGCGGTGGCAGAGGCTTCTGAGGGGATCCAGTATGTGGGTTACCCCACAGTGGTGTGTGTTAGATATTCCAGAGGTAGCTGCTGGCTTTGAGAGAATGGGGTTTCCAAACTGGGCTGGGGTCATTGATGGGACTTGTGCCCATACTTTGCCCTCCTCAAGGAGCACATGAGTATGTAAACTGCAGCAGGTTCTACTCCATTGGCACACAGGCCCTTGGGGACCACAGAGGCTGATTTACGAATGATAACCTGGCTGCACTGGGAAAGATCATGGTGCCAGGGTTTTCTGCTGATCAGGAATCTACATCCAAGGACAGGCTGTGCACTATTCCCTCCAAGTGACGTTGTCTTAATGGAGTTAGTGTCCCCACCGTTCCTCTTAGGGACCCTACTCACCCCTTTTTGCCTTGGTTTATGGAACTGATCTCAGAAGCTCTGCCAAAAGATTTAATTACACTCTCAGCAGGCGTAATTAACTCAATGATGTAACAAGCTGCCTGCTAACAGTGAACTGGAGAAGGGGGGATTGAAATGGGGTCCATTTACAATTGTAGTCCATTTCAGTTCAGTGTAGTCCATGTGGTCCACAGGTGGCAAAATCTTTTGTTCGGATTAAATATGCTAGGGGTTGAGTGCAGCCCAGAAATGTGCTGGGGGGAAGGAAGGGGAGCGCCAGCAGAGTTCTGTGTGTTTCCATACAGTCATAATGGGCTGTTCTGTACACCATGGGGAGGCACCAACCCATATGGATGCTAATGCAGCATCCTGTAGTGTCTCTTATGAATTTTGACCTAATCCCAGGTGCTGATAGCTGCAAACTTTTCCCAAAGCAGGAACTCCGGATAGGCAGTCACATTTTGGGGAAGGGCATATTTTTCAGGGCCACCTCAGTAGCTGACCAGCCCACTCCACTTACAGATGTGCTGGTCATCACCATACATTTGAATACTTTGGTGACACACATGGCTGGCTTGCCACTGGCAGCTTGGAATAAACCCCTGTGTCCTTCAAGATGTGGAATGCCTGAAATGGTAGAGGCGCCTTACGTGGAACGCCCCAGGAGCTGCCCTGCCCCAGAGCCTGGACTGGTCTGCACTTCTTAGAAAAAAGCCGTTGTGATTTTTCATTTCCCATTCTCTGCAGTGCCCAGCACCTGGGCAAAGTCTTGGTAAAAGAGGCATGATGATGGTGTGCTCCCAGAGGTGGGGTTCTCATCCCTTGCTTTGCGATGGTTGGTCTTGAGCTGCTTAATCTGCTCTCTGCATTGACATCCTGGTCTGGGGAATTTCCAAAGCTGCCAGCTGCTTTGCCGTTTGCGGGTAGGTGCAGTCATTCCTTGGACTTAGTAAAAGCAAATGGTTAGTTTGTTGGCCTCACACCAGAAAGTCCCCAAAATCTGGTTGTGCTCGTGCCACCTGGAAGTTGTGGGTCTTTTAGGTCCTGCATTTGTCCTGTGAGGAAGGGGCAGAAAACAAGGGCTGGTCGGTGACCATTGCAAGTGCTGGAGGTTCACTCTCTTTGCAGCTCAGAGGTTAGATGGTGCGCTGTATTTGAACAAAGAGAGTTGACTGGCATCTTGTGGGATAGAGATGACAAGGAACACCGGCCAGTGGGGTTGTGGGATAGAGTTGGCACACTCTCCGGGAAAGAGTCTGGCATGGCTGCATCACACTGCAAAATAATAGGGCTTGAACCCTGGGTCCCAGATGGACTCAGGTTTGGAACTCCCTGTGGGGTCCTTGGACCCTGAGTCTGAGCCCAAGTCTGAGCGATCTGTGTGTAGACAGAAGGGGGATTCAGGATTGAGCCTGAGCCTGGGCTTACACTGCAGTGTGGACATACACTGAGGCACAGCGACTTCTCTCAGGCCTGTGGTGGAGTCAGGAATGAAGGCCTGACTCCCAATCCCCTGGGCTAGGCACTCGACTTCCCTGATGACTAGGAAGTCAGTTCTCAGGCTGTGCAGTGCTGAGAGCCGCACACTTACTGAGCTGAGCAGAGGAGAGTAGCTGTTTGAAATGTAGGAAGGTGCAACCCCCACACAGACCAGCCCTCCAGGTTATACTGCAGTATGCCGAAAGGGTTCCGCTGAGGTCAGGGCTCCGTGGTGCTTGGAGCTGTACAAACATGCAGCCAGTGACAGTCCTGGCCCCAATGTGAAGCTTAGCAGGCAGATACAGCAAAGGAAGGGGTGAGTGGGGATTAACAAATGTGTTAGCATCAGCTAGCTGTATGGGCCACGCTTAGTCATTCAGGAGCAGCGGTCACAGCTCACCGCCTGGCTTGCCATTTGCAGATGGTGATTTTCATGCTGCAGAGGTGAGTTTGGAGAAGGGACTCGAATTGAGAGGAAGGGGAGCTTTGTGGATTTTGAGTGAGCTTTTTTCCCATTAGTAAGGGGCAGAAAGTAAGGGCATAAATCATGGTTGGAACCAGTAAACCTCAACCTCAGTAATATCAGTTGCTCTTAGTTTGCTTGTTTATTTTTATTTTTTGTAGGGGAAGAGATTCTTAGTTCAAAATAATGCAACAAAAGTTTTAAAAAAAGGTAAGTCCATTTCATATTATTGTTGAACCCAGGCTTTCAAATTCCATGAGCCAGGCCCCCCCCCAAAATCAGAAGACTGGCTTAAAAATCAGGAGATTTTAAAATATAATACATGTTGGAGTCTTTTTCTTTGCCTTTGGGGAGTCATGTTTTCAAACTCTTCTGTGCAACCAGGCAGGCTAAAAACTTACTTTTTTAAAAAAGAAAGCTGAGATCCTCATATATACGGGTTTCATAGTAGCAGCCGTGTTAGTCTGTATTCGCAAAAAGAAAAGGAGGACTTGTGGCACCTTAGAGACTAACAAATTTATTAGAGCATAAGCTTTCGTGAGCTACAGCTCACTTCATCGGATGCTGTAGCTCACGAAAGCTTATGCTCTAATAAATTTGTTAGTCTCTAAGGTGCCACAAGTACTCCTTTTCATATATACACTTAACTGCAGGAGCTGGGGTTTCCAACGAAACACCAAGTATTGCAAGACTCGTGACAAAATCACAACACCGGGTTACATGGAAATGTTTGAAAATGTTTTGTTTTCTGATTTTTCCTCAAAAATAAAACTGAAAAATTGCTGACGTTTTGGGTCACCGCCTTTCCCTTTTTTCCCCTTTTTCAGTGGCAAAGCTGAAAAAGGGGGGAAAGGAGAGAAAGGGGAAGAAATCAACACACACAGACACGCACAAAAAAATGGAAAAAAATAACATTTTAATGGTCATATTTTTGTTGACAAACTGGAAAATTTTGAAAAATCCCCCCAGAAGTATTTCTTTTCAGCAAAAGATCATTTTGCATTGAGAAAGAATTTGGAATGAAAAAGTTCAACTGTTTCCACGACAGACCAAAATCTTGTGTCCTAGGGAGAATCTCAAAGCCTCTTTGAGTCTGTCTGTGCTGGAGCTAGTTCTATTTCCAGATCAGGTAGAAATATCTGACTGAGCTAGTGCGCTGGCACAGGAGGTCAGCCAGGCTAACCAACCTGAGTATGTACCAAGGGTTGCAGGTGAGATTGGGTTTCATTGAAGCAGAGATGTATTGTACCAGGCTTTGATGGGATCCCAATGGCAGTTCTAGTGTAGACAAAAAGAAAAGGAGTACTTGTGGCACCTTAGAGACTAACAAATTTATTAGAGCATAAGCTTTCGTGAGCTACAGCTCACTTCATCGGAGCTCACGAAAGCTTATGCTCTAATAAATTTGTTAGTCTCTAAGGTGCCACAAGTACTCCTTTTCTTTTTGCGAATACAGACTAACACGGCTGCTACTCTGAAACCTAGTGTAGACAAACCCTCAGAGCGAGTTGTTGGGGCAGAACCTGGGCTGGTGGGTTGAGACTCTCAGAGGAGAAATCTGCAGCCTTTCTATGGATTTCTGAATCCATTTTCTAAAAGAATTGCAGCTGATATTGACATGGGGATATTTTCTTCCCGACCTCTTTCAATCCTTGGATGAAAGGCCCTCTGTGCACAGTATGATGATTTGTTTTTCTCTGCATTGTGTGGTAACACTGGTTCATAATTATAGGGTAGCTGGCAGGCACTGTGCACACTGATTTTTTATTGCAGATGTCTCCCTAATTAACATAGCGCTGCGCAGACAGGTTTGTTATTGTAGGGTTGCTGATGAGCGCTGGGCTGTGCAGACAGGTTTGTTATTGTAGGGTTGCAGACAGTGACAAAAGGGCTGCTGACTGATTTTTCTTTTTAAAGCAGAAAACGGCACAGAAATACTTGCTTTTATAAAAAATCACAAGATGAAGAACAGCCTGAAACTTGCGAATTTTGGATCAGACAGCTGGGGGGGCCCCCGCGGGATTTTGAACTAATCCCCCCTGCCCCCACGCACTCTTCCAGCATCCACAAGACTAGTGAGAAGCGACACATGCTCCCGGGGCTACCGCTCACCCAGCCGGCAGCCTGTGCAGCACAGAATTATGACACCCCACCTTAAATTTGAGCAAATTCCATCTTTCTGCGATGATGGCTCACTCATTGCCAAACTAAACATGCAGGGAGGTTCGCTGCTGGCCAGGGCTGTGAGGGCCCCGCAAAGAGCCCCAGGAGGAGTGTCTGTGCAGTGCTGTTATTGCTGTGCCAGGAATGTGCTGCTCCCTGGCCTCACACTGCTGCCTCACAGCTTGCTGGGGCAGCTCCAGCGCCATGCTTGCAGTCCAAGCTGTAAAAAGAAAAGGAGGACTTGTGGCACCTTAGAGACTAACAAATTTATTTGAGCATAAGCTTTCCTGAGCTACAGCTCACTTCATCGGATGGCACTGCAGGTTCTGCAGGGTGGCCTAAACCCAGAGGAGTGCACCCCTTTCTCCCTGCCCTGAATGCCCTGGGGCAGCAGCAGTAGACACCCAGCTACGAAACCCTCTGACTGAATCCCAAGGAGAATCCAAACCAAAGTCCATCTCATCCAGCATCCTGCCTGAGAGCAACCAGCACCTTTCAGACCAAGGTGCAAGAAACCCCCTAGTGAAGCACTAAGGAATAATCTACCCATAGGTTTCAGCCTAATCCAGTTAGGGTGAATCACGGCCGACTGAGAGCAATTTTAGCCCTTCTAAGAATGTATATTTCCTATTTATGGGGGTTCTTACTAGCCATTTAAATGTCCACTCCCTATTTTAACCCTGCTGAGCTCCTCACCTATCTATCATAGGTATTTGCCTGGCCTCTGAAAACCTCCAAATCTTTAATGTATTTATCCTTACCACAGTTATGGAGGGGCTATTCTTCCCATGGGAAAATGAGGCACACAGAAGCTAAAATGACTTGTCTAAGGTCACACAGGAAGTCTATGGGGAGCAGGAAATTGAAGCCAGGTGTCCCAAGTGGCTAAGCCACTGCCCTGATCATCCTCCCTCTCTCAGAGATATCTTCTGGCAGCGAGTTCCACAGGTTAAGTATATAGTTTGTAAAACATTTCCTTTTTCTGTGTTCAATTGGCTGCCTTTCATTGCCAATGTGTTGGTTTTGGATTATGAGAAATGGTCAACGGGAGAATCTGGGCCATTCAATGTCATATCCCCGCTTATTCATCTTCTCTCTAAACGAAACAGTCCCAATCTTTGCAGTCACCCTTTCTGTAGAAGTCTCGCTAGGCCTCTAACTATTTTCAGTGCCCATCTCTGAACCCCTCTGGACCTGCTATATCTTGCTGAGAAGGGGTCTGCACACACTATTCCTAGGGGATGTATAGAAGGGCATTTGAACGTTTGCTGTGTTATTCTCTCCCACTCTTTTGGCATCTCAGTATCAAGTTTCCATTTCTGACTGTTGCTGTGCAAAGGGTCTGAAAACATTTTACAAACTATTTGCCCAACATTTTCAGATGCAGCCCTGAAATTACAGGTGCCTCAATTTTGAAGGGATCACACTGAGACACCCTAATAGTGAGACATCCAAACCTCAACAGCCACTTTTGAAAATGTTGGCCTATATCTGTCGGGATGACTTCACCCACCATTGGAATGCAGCCACCTCTGGGATGCTGCAGCTGTTTAACAGCATAGAGCAATGTTACAAAGCAGTTTAGGACAAGTGAAAGAGACTGTCTTATCTTCATGAAAATAGGGGAATTTAAGGATGCTGAATGTAATGAACTGCACTGCAACTTGCCTTGGAGGTGTATACTAACAATTTGGCAGAATTTGCCACAGCATCTAAATGACTGGGTTTATGAACTGTTCTATAACAGGGTTATATACAATATACAAATTACAGAGTTGCTGAAGGAGACAGATTAAGACACAAAGAGACAAAGGAGAAACCAGATTTGAAAGGGGATGAAGAGGAAGAGCTGCAGAAAGGCTGTTCCAAGAAGAAGGCTTTTGCACCAGTAGTGACTGTATTGGGGAGAGCCCTGCTCATACGTGCTTTTCAATCTGACATAGTTGAAAGCTACATCAGATAGTTTGGATTTCAAAATGAGAAAGAGCTGATGTTCTTAATCCACAGAGTGACTGCTTCTGGGGGGCTGGGGCATAAGCAGTGTGGCTTTGTCTGAACTAGGAAAAGTGGTTGAGTTTAGGTTTCGCTTAGCTAACACAAGCTAGCTCACTAAGCTCAGCCTAGGTGACAACTCAGCCTGCTAAAATTTAACTACCCTGCATCTATACTAGGAAGGAAAAGTGCTTGAGTTTAGATCAAAGTTAGCTAGGTCATGTTAGCTGTCCCAAACGAAACTCAACCCCTTCTCCTAGTGAAGATAAGGCCTGTGAATACCCAGGCTCCAAAGGTCTCTATTATTATTATCATTGCTCCTCTATCCAGCAGTTGTTGGGAAGGACCTTGCAAGTTGGCTACCCAATGGAGGAGAAATTACTGACATGGAGTCGAGGTATATTCTAAGAGTTTGTCTGTACAGGGATGAATTAAAAGTGGATTAGCTGAACTGCATTAAACACCTGTGTGGACATTCTCATTCATTATTAAAGTGGCCTTAATTCAGTTTGTGAATTAAACTAAACTGAATTAAGGCCACATTAATTCTGAGAGTGTCCACACAGGCGTATAATGCAGTTTAACTAATCCATTTTAAATTCATACCTTTAGTTAATTCAGATTATTTTTCCTAAGTGTCTTTGTGCAGACAAGTTCTAAGTGTAACTTGTGTTATTTACACATATACTCCAGTCCTGGAGCAGTGGTGTTCACAAACAGCAGGCAGGGAAATCCCCAGGAATCTCAGCCCAATACTAATATCCAGTTCTCAGAGAGCAATTCTGCCTCAAACAGTGACTCTAATCAGAGCTCATGGCAGAGAGCAAATGCTCCTGCTGCTCACACAGCTCCCGCTAGCCAGAACCTTGTATAACAAAACTACATCACATAGCATTTCTTCCCAAGACTGCACATTTGCTCGCACACTAGAAAAAGGTCTTGGAGAACTCTATGTAACAGCACCACCTGGTGTTAGTTATATTCCAGGATGTTACACCAGTTGATAGCATGCCCTGTATGGAGCAACAGCATCTCATGAGTGGGTGAAGAGGAACAAGTCAGCCAAGAAGCAATACCTGCACTCCAAACACAGTAGGCTGTGCAGAGTTAAGAAGCCAGGGGCTAATGCAAGTAGAGGGGAGTCTTCCAAAGAGCCCGCTCCCTTGTGACTAGGTAAAGGAAGGGCAGAGCAAAGGTAGGTTCATGCTCCATGAAGCTCAACACTCTAGCTTTGAGGCTCCAGAAAAGTCAGACTCCCCAAAGAGGCTTTCACTCTGTGGGCTCTTGTCTTCCTCCCAGATCTGAGTCCTTCCTCTTTAGAGCCGGGTGGGTGGGTGGAATTTTGACTAAAACTTTTTTCAGACAAAAATGCAGATTCAAGTAAACAGAAATATTTTGTGATTTTAGGTCAGTTTTGGTTAATTGTTTTGGTCGGGGAAAAAAACTAAAAAAAATTCTGAAAAAGTCAAAACACTTGGTTCTGACATGTTTTCGATGAAATGCTTTGACTTTTCAATTCAAAATGGCTTTTTGTTTAGAAATTATCTTGGAATTTAACTTTTTTAATGTAAAAAATGAAAAAAAGCTCAACACTGAAAGGAACCAAAACATTTTGTCTGGCCAGAAATTAATTTTTTCCCCAATTTTTCAATTCACCAAAAATTGTTTCCAGTTTGTCACAAAACTATTTTGTTGTTGTTTTGGAATGGCCAGTGAACCGAACCATCCATTACTCACACAGATCTCTTCATCTCCCTCCCAAGTGGTCCAGCTCAGCCCAGAAGGAGTCTGTCCAGCCAGCAGTGACCTTCTGTGCCCTGCATTGCTAGTTGCTGGTCTGCCCCAAGGCTGCAACCAGGCTCCCTCTGATCATAGGACCCAGATCTCATTGATCCTACGCAGTGGATGGTGGAAAGCGATAGAGAAGACAAAAAGAAAAGGAGGACTTGTGGCACCTAAGAGACTAACAAATTTATTTGAGCATAAGCTTTCATGAGCTACAGCTCACTTCATAGGATGCATTCAGTGGTAAATACAGTGGGGAGATTTATATACACACACAGAGAACATGAAACAATGGGTGTTACCATACACACTGTAAGGAGAGTGATCACTTAAGATGACCTATTACCAGCAGGAAAGCGGGGGGAGGGGGGGAGAGGGAAAAAAACCTTTTGTAGTGATAATCAAGGTGGGCCATTTCCAGCAGTTGACAAGAACGTCTGAGGAACAGTGCGGGGAGGGGGGGAGAAATAACATGAGGAAATAGTTTTACTTTGTGTAATGCCCCATCCACTCCCAGTCTCCATTCAAGCCTAAGTTAATTGTATCCAGTTTGCAAATTAATTCCAATTCAGCAGTCTCTCGTTGGAGTCTGTTTTTGAAGTTTTTTTGTTGAAGGATAGCCTCCCTCAGGTCTGTAATCGAGTGACCAGAGAGATTGAAGTGTTCTCCAACTGGTTTTTGAATGTTATAAATTCTTGACGTCTGATTTGTGTCCATTTATTCTTTTACGTAGAGACTGTCCAGTTTGACCAATGAACATGGCAGAGGGGCATTGCTGGCACATGATGGCATATATCACATTGGTAGATGCACAGGTGAACGAGCCTCTGACAGTGTGGCTGATGTGATTAGGCCCTATGATGGTGTCCCCTGAATAGATATGTGGACAGAGTTGGCAACGGGCTTTGTTGCAAGGATAAGTTCCTGGGTTAGTGGTTCTGTTGTGTGTGTGTGGTTGCTGGTGAGTATTTGCTTCAGGTTGGGGGGCTGTCTGTAAGCAAGGACTGGCCTGTCTCCCAAGATCTGTGAGAGTGATGGGTCGTCCTTCAGGATAGGTTGAAGATCCTTGATGATGCGTTGGAGAGGTTTTAGTTGGGGACTGAAAGTGATGGCTAGTGGCGTTCTGTTATTTTCTTTGTTGGGCCTGTCCTGTAGTAGGTGATTTCTGGGTACTCTTCTGGCTCTGTCAATCTGTTTCTTCACTTCAGCAGGTGGGTATTGTAGTTGTAGGAATGCATGATAGAGATCTTGTAGGTGTTTATCTCTGTCTGAGGGGTTGGAGCAAATGCGGTTATATCATAGAGCTTGGCTGTAGACAATGGATTGTGTGGTGTGATCTGGGTGAAAGCTGGAGGCATGTAGGTAGGAATAGCGGTCACTAGGTTTCCGGTATAGGGTGGTGTTTATGTGACCATTGCTTATTATCATTGTAGTGTCCAGGAAGTGGATCTCTTGTGTGTACTGGTCCAGGCTGAGGTTGATGGTGGGATGGAAATTGTTGAAATCATGATGAAATTCCTCAAGGTCTTCTTTTCCATGGGTCCAGATGATGAAGATGTCATCAATGTAGCGCAAGTAGAGTAGGGGCATTAGGGGACGAGAGCTGAGGAAGTGTTGTTCTATGTCTGCCATAAAAATGTTGGCATCCTGTGGGGCCATGCGGGTACCCATCGCAGTGCTGCTGATTTGAAGGTATACATTGTCCCCAAATATGAAATAGTTATGGGTGAGGACAAACCTCTGACTGCCTGTGAGCAGTGGTCATCACCCTGGGCTAGAACAGCTGTGGGGAATTTGCCACGCCTGCCAATGTGCAGTCTCAAGAACTATTTACACCAGAGCAGTATTTTAGTGCTGTTGTCCTCAGATAGAAACACTGGACTCTGAGCAGCAGCAGGGTAATTGTAGGGACCAGTTGGTCTTGGAGGAGCAATCAAAAAATGGGTGTATGTGAGAGAGAAGCATATTGTGGGCCTGGAGCAATGAGCTTGTTTCCTTCCCCTCCCCTGGGATCAGCTCTGAAATGGCATTTGCCCCCGCAGCATGAGTGCTGCTCATCTAGCCTGGATAATAAAATTGCTGGTAAGTCATCACCTACAGGGACTGAACCTATGACCTGGGGACCTCAGACCCAGAGTCTCTAGTGCCTGAGCTGAAGGGCAAGGTCCCCTGCAGGCAGCAGCAGACTCATCTAAGAGCTGCACTGTGTGAACATGAGGTACATCAGGCACATGTGGATTGCTGCAGAGCTGCTCATAGGAAGTGCTCCAGGTGTGGTGGCAGCACAGAGCGTGCCTGTCAGAGTTCCCTCCCCACTCTGAACTCTGGGGTACCGATATGGAGACCCGCATGAAAGACCCCCTAAGCTTGTTTCTACCGGCTTAGGTTAAAACTTCCCCAAGGCACAAATTCTTTGCCCTTAGAGGGTATGCTGCCACCACCAAGTGATTTAACAAAGAATCAGGGAAAGGATCACTTGAAGTTCCTGTTCCCCCAAAATATCCCCTCAAGCCCTTACACCCCCTTTCCTGGGGAGGCTTGAGAATAATATCCTAACCAATTGGTTACAAAGTGATCACAGATCCAAACCCCTGGGTCTTAGGACAATAGAAAAATCAGTCACGTTCTTAAAAGAAGGATTTTATTTTTTTTAAAAAAAGGTAAAATCACCTCAGTAAAATCAGGATGGAAAATATTTTTACAGGGTAACAAAAGATTCAAAAACAGAGCAGAACTTCCTCTAGGCTTAGTTTCAAAGTTACAAAAAACACGAATAAACCTCCCTCCAGCAAAGGAAAAATTCACAGGCAGAACAAAAGAATCTAACATGCCTTGCCTGGCTTTTACTTACAATTTTTGTAATATGAGAGACTTTTAGGATGGTTTATAGGAGAAGGAGTTTTCTGACCTGATGCTTCTCGGCTTCCCAAGAGAACACACAAAACAAAGCCTCTCCCCCCTCCCACCCCAAGATTTGAAAGTATCTTCTTTCCCCATTGGTCCTTTTGATCAGGTGCCAAGCAGGTTATTTGAGCTTCTTAACCCCTTACAGGTAAGGAGGAATTCTAGGCTACCCTTAGCTGTATGGTTATGACAGGGCCCAATCAGCACAGGGGCATTGCTGCCAGTAGAACAGAGGTGGGCAAACTATGGCCCATGGGCCACATCCGTCCTGCCTGGCCCCTGAGCTCCCGACTGGGGAGACTAGCCCCAGGCCCCTCCTCCGCTGTCCCACCTCCCCCACAGCCACACTGCCACATGGGCAGCATGGTTTGCACCCACCCACCTCCCAGGCTTTCCAATAAGCCTGTCCTGCCGCTCTGAGCGGCCTGGTAATGGGGTGGGGGGAGGAGGGGGGTTGGATAAGGGACAGGAGGTCCCGGGGGGCAGTCAGGGAAGAGGGGGTGGTTGGATAGGGTGGAAGTTCGGGGGTGGGGTCAGGAGACAGGGAGCAGGTGGGGTTGGATGGGGGTGGGGTCCTGGGGGGGGGCAGTTAGGTATGGGGATCCCAGGAGGTGGCGGTCAGGGGACAAGGAGTGGAGGGGTGGGAGGTTGGATGGGTCGGGGGCCTGTTGGGGGAAGTGTGGATAGGGGTCGGGGCAGTCAGGGGACAGGGAGCAGGGAGGGTTGGAAAGGGGGTGGAGTCCCGGGGAGGGCAGTTAGGGGACAAGTAGTGGGGGGTTGGATGGATCGGGAGTTCTGAGGGGGGCAGTCAGGAGGCAGGAGGTGGGAGGGGGCCAGGCTGTTTGCAAAAGCACAGCCTTCCCTACTCAGCTCTCCATACCATTTCACAACCCCGATGTGGCCCTTGGGCCAAAAAGTTTGCCCCGCAGTAGAAGGTGCCTACCTTGTGGATATTGCTAGGCAAGCCAGGGTGGGAGATGGCAGGGAAGTACTGGGAAAGAGAGGGGAGGAGAGAAGGCTGTGGAAAAGGCTGGGTGGGCAGAAATGGCCCCCTCAAGGATTGAGCTCACAATCCTGGGTTTAGCATGCCAATGCTCAAACCACTGAGCTATCCCCCCTTGGCAGCCCCAGTAGCAGTCCTCTCATGACAGCAGTGTTGCAGAGGGCTGAGATAAATCAGGTCTGTCATGTCCTGATCTGATTTAAAGGTGGACGTAAAACACTGTAAAGAAACCATCCTTATTCTCCATCCAGCTCTGAGTCCTAAACCTGCTCTGGGCTAGTCCCTCCACCAGCCACTCCCATAGTGCAGAAAGAGAGAGCCAGCCTTTGGATTCTCACTTGACTCCTCGCTTCCCCAAGCACCTGCGGGTGCTGTGGACACAACAATCAGGTCCAATCAGGGAGTCTGAGCCGGACAGCTCTTGATTTCCTCTCACAAGCTATCATCATTCAGCTTCACTCACTGTCATAGTTTCCATCAATGTCATTATCCTCACTAAAAGAAAAGGAGGACTTGTGGCACCTTAGAGACTAACAAATTTATTTGAGCATAAGCTTTTGTGAGCTACAACTCACTTCATCGGATGCATTCTGGATGCATTCATTGGATGCATTCTCACTGGAGCTTGAAAGGCCTGTGATTGATGTTTCCCCTGAAGTGGAGACCAGCTGGGCTACATCTCTCTAGGGAGCTGCTGAAGGAGACCGGGGCTGCTGCAGATCCTGCCAGCATTCAGAAAGGGCACAGCCTTCCCAGCTGTGAACTCAGTGGCTTTCCTCCCAGAGGACCAGCCTCTCTCATTCACACAGCTGCACCCCCAGCAGCTCTTCTCTTGTGTCTCTGGCTCAGAAGTCACAGCTCCCTTTCAAACTTTGTATCCCTGGTGCCATCAGTGGGGAAATAATGTCTTATGATGCGCTGCATACTTCATTTCCCATTATTTGCACGCAGACTACGTGCTGAGCATCTTCATCTGGAGTCAGAGACGCATCTGGTGCATGTTAGGTGATTCTGGTTTGATTACACTGTCATTAGGCATGGATATCGGTAATACACTTTTTGGATTTGGATTTCCAGCCTTAAATTGCTCAGCATTTGTTGTCACAATAAGAAGGTGGCATCTGTAAAGTAAGGAACAAGAGTCTCTTTAGGGACCTTTGAGGATGCAAATCATTGTGAGATTTCAAACTGCCAAGCGAGGGGATAGGTGAGGGGTCTGGAAGAGGGGCGAGAAAGATAAATAGATGGATAATTAGATTCACAACAATGGCACTGTACACATACTGTAAAAAATAATAGATAGGTCAGGACAAAGGTGTGAGGTCACCCGAGTCAGATTAGATAGATAGTGGGCTGTATAGGGATAGGGATAAAACCTGTATAGGGAGGGATGGATAGATAGAGGGGCTGTTTTGGGACAGATAGATAGATATGAGGGGCTTGAAATAAAGCATATGGAACAGAGAAGCAAAGATACAGTGTGAGAAATGGGTTGAAGGGATAGGGATAAAACAAAGGAGAACACTGTATTTTAAAATTAAGTATATAATTAAATACTGGTCCCCTCCTACCCACTGAAATGTACCTCCGTTAAGGCTCTAAATCCAGCTCAGGCTGTGGTCTCATGCTCTGTAGTATCACCCTTGTGTGGTGTACAGAGTGGGCTCTAGTCATTAAAGCTGGGAACTAGAAGTCAGGACTCCTGGGTTCTGCTCCCACTTGTGGGAAGGACTGTGATCTGGGTTCATGCCCTGGTTCCACCACTGCTATTGGGCAAGTCATCTCAGTAGCTGAGTAGCCCTGCTGATGAAATTGGGACAATAATAATTATCTTGGGAGGCTGAGAGAGGCTTTAAAGCTTAGAAGGACAATTTTAAAATCACTCCTTGGTCTGAAAATGTATTTGCTGTTACAAATAACATATAAAGTGTGTAGAACTGCCAAAGAGGAGAGTGGTCTTTTCCTCAGCAACTGATTGATTTAGGAGCACAAGCTCAGTTGTCAATGAGACACGCGCTGTTGATTACAATGGGAGGTTAGGAGCCTAAATATCTTTACGGATCTAGGCCCTAGAGCTTTCAGGATCCCACCTGCATTTGAGCCAAGGCAGTTTGCTGCTTTTCCCCTGTTTATTGGGACCTCAGGCCCAGCGATATGGTAGGGACAGAAGGTACAAATGCCTACTTTCTAGTTGCAGGGATTTTGACCTTTGCTGTAGCAAATCAATCACAGCAGAAGCTTCCGCCGTAAGGGATTTCCAGCCCCACCCTGGAGAAACCCCCTCTGTTCCTCATCCTCCCTTGAAAAGCAACCCATCAAAGCTGCTGCAGGAGGCATGCAGCACTCTCCCCCCTTCCCTCAAGAGCCAGAGGAGTTTTGTGTAGGGGAGGAGGGAGAGGAGCAGCCCTTCCTTCCCTGGAGAGGCTGGTGAAGAGCCCTGGAGCTGCCCCCACCCAGGCATGGGACAGGGGAGATGAGGAACCCATTGTGGTGCCCTAGACCTTGAGGAGGGCTCAAGGGCCCCACAGCTGCAGGTGGGGCAGAGCTGGGAATGGAACTGGGAGTATGGTGTAACTGGGACCCAACTGCCTTCGCTTCGGATGGGGGAAAGGGGGCTGGCAGAGCTGTAACTTCCCCAGCACTGTGCATGGGGAGGGAGGCTGGCAGAGCTGTAACTGCCTCCATCCTATGCAATGGAGAGTTGGGGAGTATGGGGGAAAAAACAGAATCATCTTATTAAAACCATCTGATGATTTTTGGGGATCTGAATCATGATTTTTGAACTTTAGGGTTGGCAGCAGGGCGGATGCGCCCGCTAAGCCACAGATGGTAGCAGGGTCTCAGGCCAGGGGAAGCCCCTGAAATGGGTAACTAGAGCTGGACCCAGTCCTTCCCTTTCAGAGGGTTCCAATGTCAGAACGTGGTTTGGGTCCGATTTGAAACCAAGCCCCGAAGTTCTAAATTCTCGGGGGGACAGAGCCCCAGCTGCAGGGCACGGGCACTGCGCCCGGCTTGCACCCAGCAACCTGCCTGGCGGGCTGCCCAGGAGCCGGACGGGGAAACCCGCCTGATTTCTGCGAAATCAGTTTGGGCGAAATGGAGCCAGTCCCGCGACTTCGCCAAATCAGCAAATTCCCACCAAACATTTTCCTCTTGGAATTTCCCCCGCCAGCTCTCGTAGCGAGTCCGGACGCGTGCGGGTTGTGCCGAGATGGGAGGAGGGCACGGCACATGTAGGGGACACTGAGCCCGGCTGGGCACAGCCTGCTCCTCCCGCCCGAGCCCCACCCCAGAGCCAGTCAGCCGTGTGCTGCGGCCGGGCCCCCTGCAAGCCCCCCAACCGGTGCAACTCCGAGCTCCCAGGGCGGCTGGGCACTGCAGCCGCCACACACGCTGCTTCTCGTACGGGTCTGCTGCCGCTGCCGCTGCCGCTGCCGCTCGAGGGCTCCCGCAGCGCTGGCAGGAGCGGGCGATCCTCGGACAGGCTCGCCGCAGCCCGCCCCTGGCTCCCGGGATCCCTGCGCCTTTAGCCCCCGCCCCGCCAGGAGGAAACTCCCCGGCCGCGGCTGGGAGAGCAGGTGCGGGGGACACGGTGCGGGGCCCCGCGGTCTCCCTTTGTCCTGGCAGCTGCGCCGGGAGGGGCGGGGGGACCCGACTCGGCCCGACCGCCCAGCGAGCCGGGCTCGGCTCGTTCAGTGCTGGCTGCTGCCGGCGCCGCTCTGCCGCCGCTTCCGGAGCCGGAGCCGCGGGAGAGTCCGGAGGCCGCTGCGCCCGGGGACAAGGCGGGCCCGAGCCCCCCCGGCAGCGTCCCCAGCTCGGACCGGCCCCCGGGGGCAGCTCGCCAAGGGGGTGTGGACGCGCAGGGCCGGCGGCCGGCTGGCTCGGCGGAAGCAGGGACACAAAGGCTGGGCGTGTGCGCGCTGCGCAGGGAGGCGCCTCTCCCTGAGCCAGGGCCCGGCTGCCCGGGGGGCGGGCGGCTGAAGCCCGCCGGGAGGCGCGAGGAGCCAGTGTCGGGGGCAGAGCCGCCCCCGGGGGCTGCTCGGCGTTAGGGCCCCGCGGGCCGCCCCCGGCCCCGGCCCCGGCCCCGGCCCCGCCCGCCATGGCCTGCAGCCTGAAAGACGAGCTGCTCTGCTCCATCTGCCTGAGCATCTACCAGGACCCGGTGAGCTTCGGCTGCGAGCACTACTTCTGCCGCAAATGCATCACGGAGCACTGGGTCCGGCAGGAGCACCAGGGCGCCCGCGACTGCCCCGAGTGCCGCCGCACCTTCGCCGAGCCCACGCTGGCGCCGAGCCTCAAGCTCGCCAACATCGTGGAGCGCTACGCGGCCTTCCCGCTGGACGCCATCCTGAGTGCGCGGCGCGGCTCGGCGCCCTGCAAGGACCACGAGAAGGTCCAACTCTTCTGCCTCACGGACCGCGCCGTGCTCTGCTTCTTCTGCGACGAGCCCGCCGTGCACGAGCAGCACCAGGTCACCAACGTGGACGACGCCTTCGAGGAGCTGCAGGTGGGCGCCCCCGGGCTGCAGACGGGATGGGCCCTGCCCCCGGCCGAGCCTGCCGGGGAGGTGCCTGGTGCTGGCGGAGCCCAGCTTGCCGGGCGGGGCGAGCTCCGCGTCACTTGTGAATAAGAACAGGAGGACTTGAGGCACCTTAGAGACTAACAAATTTATCTGAGCGTCAGCTTTCGTGAGCTATAGATGCATCCGATGAAGTGAGCTGGAGCTCACGAAAGCTTCCGCTCTAATAAATTTGTTAGTCTCTAAGGTGCCACAAGTCCTCCTTTTCTTTTTGCGAATACAAACTAACATGGCTGCTACTCTGAAATCAGTTGTGAATAAAAACAAGGAGGCGTCTGGTGGCACCTTAAAGACTAACAGATTGATTTGGGCAGAAGTTGTCCCCTTTAAAAACCCCTTTCTTCCCTCCATACAACTGAAGAAGTGGGTATAAATCTCAAAAAGAAAAGGAGTACTTGTGGCACCTTACAGACTAACAAATTTATTAGAGCATAAGCTTTCGTGAGCTACAGCTCACTTCATCGGATGCTCTAATAAATTTGTTAGTCTCTAAGGTGCCACAAGTACTCCTTTTCTTTTTGCGAATACAGACTAACACGGCTGCTACTCTGAAACCTGGGTATAAATCTGTTAGTCTTTAAGGTGCCACCGGACTCCTCAGAGTTTTTGTGGATACAGACGAACACGGCGACCCCCCGATGCTCAGTTGTGAATGTAAAACAATCATGTGTGCCCTGGCACCTCTTTCATTACATATTGAGCTCTGCTGAGGAGGTGCCCATGGGCTAAAGCCCTGTGCTCAGCCTGGCTGGCCAGCTGCTGCTCCACCCAGAAGTAGGCTCTCGTTCCCCGGCAGGGCGGTGCCTGCCCCCAGCCTGGCTCTGGGTCGGTCTGGAGCCCTGAACCTGCCTGGCTCAGGCAGTAGCTCTCTACTGGGGTAGCTGACAAGAGCCCAGAGCCTTGCCCTGTGCCAGGGGAGGGAGGGAGCGCTGTGCGGCAGGTCCAGCATTAGCACATCAGCCCTATGCCGAGCTCCTGGAGAGGTTCTGCTGAGGGTACAGATGGTGCCATACGCCCCGCTTCTGTCCCTTCCCCAGAGGCGGCATCCTCATCTCATCCTCTACCCTCCCCTTGTTTCATTAACCACCGTTCTTGTTTCTGGGGCTTCTGACTGGAGCCAGCCCCCTGGGAGGACCTGTTCCCCGGGCAGAGCGTGCTGTACTCCATCTGCTTCCACAAGGGGGGTGGCGAACCCCACATTTAACAAAAGGAGCAGCCAGCCCCTTTCTGAGCCATTTAGCGGGATCATGCCCCCACAACAACCCTTAGCGAACTGCATTTCCTCTTGACTCCATCCCCCACCCGCAGTTCTCGTCTCACCCCCTCCCGCCTGCTTTGCTGCACTGTGCCCCTGTCTGAGCATCTCGGCATCTCAGCTCCCCGGGCACCGTCCAGTGATTCAAATGGACTTGACTTGAATAACATTTCAAGTGAAATGGACTGGCCGTATCCCACCTCCCAGGATCCTGCGGGCGGTCCACAGAGCTAGAAATACCCACTAGGAAGATGCCAAAGACCAAGTGGTGCAGAAAGACCAGTAGCCCTGTGGAATGAATCCACTTCCCTCTGCTGGGGAGTAATATGGCATTCTGTCTATCCTGAGTGCTGCTGAAAGGATAGCAAGGCAAACAGCTTTCTCTCCAGTCTGCAATGTACCATGCTTTGGGGGTGAGCAGCAGAGGGTGAGATATAAGACAGGGATGATTGAATGCCATGCTTTGCAGGGTCAGGAAGGAACTGTGTCCCTCCTGTGCAGCAGTGCACAATTGGCCTGGGACATCATGGGGCTTCTCTTTCCCCCTTCCTCTTGGAGCCTCAGGTGCCAGGATACAGGACATGATGGACCTCCTCCGTATGACACCTTGCTGCCGAGGTTTATTTGGATGTGAGTGGTGGATGTGAGTGGTGTGTGTCTACATCTCTCTCTGCTCTCAGTGACAAAGCTTGCTTGCTTCCAGGGCAAGAGATTGAGCTGAGATTCCCAAACTTGAGACATCCATGACCTGTCTCCTGCATTTCCAACGGGTCACATAGCTGGGCACAGCGCAGTGGATGATTTACAACGCATGGTCTGCCAGTATCGTCGGAGGCATCATGTTGGGCAGGAAGCTGGAAACCACATATCTGTTTTAATGTTTGGATTAATAATCTAGCAAGAAGGAGGCTGGGGGCCTGGTCTCAGTCTCCTGCTGCTTAGTACCCTTTGGGATTTTAAAAGCAAATTTCCTCTTCTCTGTGAATTGGACTTTAACCGGGGGAGCTGGGGGGGTTTATGGCTATGAAGTGAAACTGGCTAAGATCTCTTCTCTGGGTAGGAGCCAGACACTGGCCTCAGACCCACCAACTAATTGTTTCCCAGTTGATAACAGCACTTATTGCCTTATTAAGGATACATCTGCTGATATCAGGGTGGCACACAGCCTGAGATCTCAGCGATAGGGTGCAGTTATTACCCTTCCACTCCAGAGTGGTATCGGAGCTGGCTTTAGGATCTTTGGGTCCCCGAACTATTGGTGGGGAAGGGGGTAGGGATGGTGGGGTGCTGGTGAAGAATAAAGGGGTAGCCTGTAAATTGCCCAAAAAATCACAGGGCCTCAGAGTTTGTGTGTGCTTTGAATTGTCCTAGGATGCCTGCAGGGTGGGAGATATATCTAGTTGGGCTATGGGGGAAGGGGTGGTTCAGGAGGGAGACTAATGGGGGTGGTTCTCCAGTGGGGAATGCTGATTATTTGGGAGTGGCCAAAGTACCCCTAGCATGAAGTTCCTGGGCTCATTCATGATTCAGAATTTTTCCAAATTCCTCCTGCGAATTATTCTCTCCCTATGGGTTGTTTGCCCACTGAGTTTGTGAAATCAGGTTCTTTATTGGTTAGCAATAGAAGTCACATAGTATTGTTCCTGCTTCGGTGACTTATGTAGCTAACCAGCAACTGCCATGGATTTTGAAATCATTTCAGCGATCAAATTTGAAAATTCCCTTAGTGCTGGTTCTGCTTTGCACTGAGGGACCCCAGACTGAAAAGTCTCTTAGGAACATAGGCATTGCCAGGCCAAATCAGAACAGGGACCTGTCTATCCTGGTATCCTGGCTCTGACATGGCCAGCACCAGTTGCTTCAGGGGAAGGTGCAAAGAGCCTTCAGTTATGGAATAACCTGCCCAAAGGGATGATTTTACCTAACCCCTGTTACTCAATGGTTGGCTGATGCATGGAGCAGGAGGATTTATAGCCCTCATCCATATAAACCTCTCATTCTTTTTGTTTAGGTCTCCTAATAAGTTCTTGAACTATGTGATATCTGTGGTTCCAGAGGTCAATACTGCGCTGTGTAGAGAAATATTTGTTAGGATCCGTTTTAGGTTTTTCTGGCTTTCAATTTTATGAGCTGTCGTCCTGTTCTTAGGAAGGGTGACTGGAGCTCCTCTTTCCAGGGAATTGAATGCGAGAGAATCACAAGGTGTTCACGCTGGCGTTGGTTTATGCTGCTTTGCTCGGCGCACTCTGCTCAGCCTGTGACAGGCAAATCGGCCTGATTTCAGAAGATATGTATTTTGCAAACATAAGTAGCTTCTGTCACTCAGTGAATCTCTAATGGGCTGGTCATCTTGGGAACAACTTCATGACTGGTGACTATGACCTTACCTCAGGCTCTATCTTGCTGCATTTGAAAGCTGTTGGTATTTAGTAGCAGGACTGGGGTTGGGGCTTTTGGTTGGGAAGGCAGGTGCTCTGGGAGACTGTGGGAGTCTGAGCCCTGGTCTACACTACGAGTTTAGGTTGAATTTAGCGCGTTAGATCGATTTAACTCTGCACTCGTCCACACAACAAAGCCATTTTTGTCGACTTAATGGGCTCTTAAAATCAATTTCTGTACTTCTCCCCAATGAGGGGATTAGCACTGAAATCGACATCGCCGGGTCGAATTTGGGCTAGTGTGGACGCAGTTTGACGGTACTGAATGGGTGGTACTAGTTCTGATAGTTATATGGGGAGACGAATCCGTTGTATCAGAACTCCGTTCCAAAAGACGAAATGCCAAAATATTTGAAAAAAATCTCCAAGGGCATGAAGGACAAGAGACTATAACAGGCACCAGCAGCAGTGCCGCATGAAAATTAAGGCGCTCAGGCAAGCCTACCAAAAAAACAGAGGCAAATGCCCACTCAGGGTCAGAGCCCGAGACATGCCGCTTCTGTGATGAGCTGCATGCAATTTTAGGGGGTGCCCCTACCACTGCTCCACCCCTGTACGTGGACTCCTGCAAGGGGGCAGTCTCACGCAACAGGGATGAGGATTTTGGGGATGAGGAAGATGATAGCGCACACCAGGCCAGCGGAGAAACCGTTCTCCCTGACAGCCAGGGACTGTTTATCACCCTGGAGCCAGCACCCTCCCAACCCGGGCTCCCGGACCTTGAAGGCGGAGAAGGCACATCTGGTGAGTGTACCTTTGTAAATATAATACACAGTTTAAAAGCAAGCGTGTTTTAATGATTAATTTGCCCTGAAGACTTGGGATGCATTCGTGGCCAGTACAGCTACTGGAAAAGTTTGTTAATGTGTCCGGGGATGGGGCAGAAATCCTCCAGGGACATCTTAATGAAGCTGTCTTGGAGGTACTCCCAAAGCCTTTGCAAAAGGTTTCTGGGGAAGGCGGCCTTATTGTGTCCTCCATGGTAGGACACTTTACTACGGCAGGCCAGTAGCACATAGTCTGGAATCATTGCATAAGAAAGCATGGCAGCGTGTGGTCCCAGTGTTTGCTGGCATTCAGAGACTTTATCTCTCTGTGTTATTCTCAGGAGAGTGATATCATTCATGGTCACCTGGTTGAAATAGTGGAATTTTATTAAGGGAACATCAGAGGTGCCATTCCTGCTGGGCTGTTTGCCTGTGGCTGAAAAGAAATCATCCCCGCTGTTAGACACGTGGTCGGGGGAGGGGTAAAGCAATCATCCCAGAGAATTGGGTGTGAGGGGGGGTTAGTTGGGTTTGTGCTGCACGTTAACACGAAAACATCAGCCCCTCCTTTTAAATGGCCTCCCTTTTTTCCTCCCGCAGCTGCAAATGTTTCAACACTGCGACTAGTATCTCCGTCCCAGAGACTAGCGCAGGTAAGGTGAAAAAAAAACACTCGCAACGAAATGTTCTCTGAGCTCATGCAGTGCACCCAAACTGAAAGAGCCCAGCAGAATGTGTGGAGGCAGACAATGGCAGACTCCAGGAAAGCACAAAATGAACGCGAGGGCAGGAGGGACACATGAGAGGATAGATGGTTGGAGCAACAGGAGAGGTGGCAGCAGCGTGATGAAAGGAGGCAGGATGCAATGCTGAGGCTACTGGAGGATCAAACTGATATGCTCCGGCATATGGTTTAGCTGCAGGAAAGGCAGCAGGAGCACAGACCGCCACTGCAGCCCCTGTGTAACCAACCGCCCTCCTCCCCAAGTTCCACAGCGTCCTCACCCAGACGCCCAAGAACGTGGGGGGGGGCCCCCCTCCGGGCACCCAACTACTCCACCCCAGAGGACTGCCCAAGCAACAGAAGGCTGGCATTCAATACGTTTTGAAGTGCAGTGTGGCCTTGTCCTTCCCTCCTCCCCTCATCCACCACCCCACCCGGTGCTTCCCTCTTCCCTACCCTTCCCTGGCTACCTTGGCAGTTATCCTCCTATTTGTATGACAAATTAATAAAGAATGCATGAATTTGAAACAACAATGACTTTATTGCCTCTGCAAGTGGTGATCGAAGGGGGGAGGGGAGGGTGTTTAGCTTACAGGGAAGTAGAACGAACCAACGGACGGGGGGGTTCATCAAGGAGAAACAAACAGAACTTTCACACCGTAGCCTGGCCAGTCATGAAAGTGGTTTTCAAAGCTTCTCTGATGCGCAGCGCACCCTCCTGTGCTCTTCTAACTGCTCTGGTGTCTGGCTGTGTGTAATCAGTGGACTGGCAATTTGCCTCAACTTCCCACCCCGCCATAAACGTCTTCCCCCTTACTCTCACGGATATTGTGGAGCACACAGCAAGCAGTAATAACAATGGGAATATTGGTTTCGCTGAGGTCTGAACGAGTCAGTAAACTGTGCCAGCGCACTTTTAAACGTCCAAATGCACACTCTACCACCATTCTGCACTTGCTCAGCCTATAGTTGAACAGCTCCTGACTACTGTCCAGGCTGCCTCTGTACGGCTTCATGAGCCATGGCATTAAGGGGTAGGCTGGGTCCCCAAGGATAACTATAGGCATTTCAACATCCCCAACGGTTATTTTCTGGTCTGGGAAGAAAGTCCCTTCCTGCAGCTTTTGAAACCGACCAGAGTTCCTGAAGATGCGAGCGTCATGAACCTTTCCCAGCCATCCCACGTTGATGTTGGTGAAACGTTCCTTGTGATCCACCACTGCTTGCAGCACCATTGAAAAGTATCCCTTTTGGTTTATGTTCTGGCTGCCTTAGTGGTCTGGTCCCAGGATAGGGATATGGGTTCCTTCTATCACCCCACCACAGTTCGGGAATCCCATTGCAGCAAAGCCATCTAGTATGACCTGCACATTTCCCAGAGTCACTACCCTTGATAGCAGCAGCTCAGTGACTGCGTTGGCTACTTCATCACAGCAGCCCTCACAGTAGATTTGCCCACTCCAAATTGATTCTCGACTGACCGGTAGCTGTCTGGCATTGCAAGCTTCCAAAGGGTTATTGCCACTCACTTGTGAACTGTGAGGGCTGCTCTCATCTTGGTATTCTGGCGCTTCAGGGCAGGGGAAAGCAAGTCACAAAGTTCCATGAAAGTGCCCTTATGCATGCGAAAGTTTTGCAGCCACTGGGAATCGTCCCAGACCTGCAACACTATGCGGTCCCACCAGTCTGTGCTTGTTTCCCAAGCCCAGAATTGGCATTCCAGAGCATGAGTCTGCCCCGTTACCACCAGGATGTCCAAATTGCCAGGGCCTGTGCTTTGAAAGAAGTCTGTGTCCATGTTCTCATCACTCTTGTCACTGCGCTGCCATCGCCTCCTCGCCTGCTTTTGCAGGTTCTGGTTCTGCATATGCTGTATGATAATGCGCGAGGTGTTTACAATGCTCATAACTGCTGTGGTGATCTGAGCAGGCTCCATGCTTGCTGTGGTATGGCGTTTATAGGAGAGCAGAGTTGCAGGGGAAGCGGTGGTTGGATGGCCAGTTTTGCAGACCTACTGCACCGTCTGCTGCCAGGACACAACAGCTGAGCGGGCTGCACGCTTGCCGTGATATGGCGAGACAAGAGCAGCCGAGCAGAGTTGCAGCGGAAGCCACGCTATGAGACTACCAGGAGAGCAGAGTGCCAGCGGAAGCGGTGGATGACAACGGTCATAGAGGGCCTGCGTGGTGAATTCATAGCATCAGGAGAGCAGAGTGGATGATGATGACTACAGTTAGCAGTCCTACTGCACCATCTGCTGAAAGCAGTATGGCGCCCGCACGGAAAAAAGGCGAGAAATGATTGTCTGCCATTGCTTTCACGGATGGAGGGGCAACTGACGACATGTACCCAAAACCACCTGCGACAATGTTTTTTCCCCGTCAGGCATTGGGAGCTTAACCCAGAATTCCAATGGGCAGCGGAGACTGCAGGAACTGTGGGATAGCTACCCACAGTGCAACGCTCCGAAAGTCGACGCTAGCCTTGGCACTGTGGATGTACTCCGCCGACTTAATGCATTTAGTGCATTAGCGTGGGGGAATACACAATCGACGGTATACAATCGCTTTCTAAAAATCGACTTCTATAAATTCGACCTAATTTTGTAGTGTAGACATACCCTGAGATTGATTGGGGGCTGATTGGAGCTGGGAGGGGTTTGCCAGGCTTTCTGATCCTCTCTGAATCTGGTTGCCTTGCTCTCTGCTAGGTCAGGAATCCTGTGCCATCCCAGCACATGATGGTAGCTGTGCCTGGTTGAGCAGCTTCCTACACTGCCTATGCTAGATTGAGCGGTTGCTTTGCATGGCCAGGAACAGTGACCTCTCCTGCTTGGAGAATCCGGATGGGGCTCCGGACACTTCTCCTCTTGCCATAGTGGTGTGTTGGCACTCGTCACATTAGCTGCAAAATGGCTGGGGGACTCGGCTGCTCAGAACTCGTATCGTATCTTAGGATTTTATCCTGCCACTCATTATGATAGTATCTGGACACCTTCAGTATAAAATCCGTAGCAATAGTGGAGTCCCTAGTAGAGGTCTCTGGCATTTCTCCATTTTCAGGACCCAAACTCTGGCTGGGGTAGGTTTTTTCTTTTTTGCTGGTAGGGGCTTGAGGTAGAGAGGATGTTGTGCTGTGCATTTCATTCTTGTAGTGGAAAGGGCTTCTCAGGAAAGTTTTGCAGCGTTTCCTAAAGATGGTCCGATTCAGGATTCCCCCATTCTGCTTGGAAGATTGCTTTGTCCCCTACTCCTGTGTGCTTTGTCCTGGGCTTAGCGCTCCACGTCGTCCCCGAAAAGCGCAGCTGTTACAGTAGTTCATGGATCAGAATTCAGTCGTTGATGTAGCTGGGGGCTGGGCTATAATTTGCTTTTAAAATTAGGACCAAGGCGTTAAATTGGCACTGAAAGCATCTGGAAGCCAGTGGAGGGACTGTCCCACGGCCTGATGTGCTCCTGGCAGCCTGAGCTGTGGAGAAGGAGTGCAGTTGTATTCTGTTCCAGCAGGGATCACTGACTGCCCCGAGAGGAATCAGCAGTGTCTGTAGCCCCCCAGTGTGTACTGCTTCTGCTCCACCCATGTTGTCCACCCAGTGCGAGATGCAGCACTGCCATTGGCTAACAACTCCCTTGGTGCGGTAGCTCCCATCTAGCATACATGCTGCAAGGCCAGGCAGCAGAGTTAGTCTTCGTTACTTGTATCGCATGGTAATTGTGCATGGCACGTTGTGAACACAGTCATGCCAGGGCCCTGCCCCAAATTGCTTGCTGATGCAATATAGACAGTGAAGGGTGGCAACAATGAGATCAGGGCTCTAGCAGTGGGAGAGGGAGGCTGCTAAGGGATCTGTATGGTGTTTGCAGGAGGAAATGGTCATTTCCATCAGAAATTTTCCCCTTGTGCAGGTACAGTCAGAGGAAAGCGTTTAATTCTCCTTGTGTAGCAGAGAGTGCAGTGCCATCACCCGGGGCGGGGGAGGATGTTCTCTGCCTGGCCCCAGAAGCAGCTCCTCAGCTGCTCCTCTGATTGCTGTGGACTTGAGCTGAAAAGCCCTTGTTCCTCCTCAATAAGGGCCCTTCCTGTGTCTATATAGGACTGTATAAACCGGTGCATCTCAACCCATGGGACCTGTAGGGTGCAGTATGTGGAGGGCTGGGCTGCTGCAATAAGGTTGGCTATAGGTCAGGAGGATCCAACCTAGGGCCGCACTGGTAACTTCCTCGGAGACATGCGTGGTGCCGCAGACTGCAGCCGCTCTCCCTTGGGATGGTGGTGTAGTCCCAGAGGGCTCCCAGCCTGCGGTGTGGCTTGGCTGCTTGGGTCAAGGTGGATTGTCGCATGCTGGCACCCGCTGAACTTTGGGCCTGACAGCCGCACTGGCTGTTGCCCATCTGCAGGCGACCTGGGCGATTTAGCTGTCTAATGAGATTAGGCAGGTGCTTAGAAGGGCAGGTGTATCTCTGCCTCTATCTCTGCCCGGCTGTCTTCCTGAAGCCCCCTCTTAGGCTGCTGAGCAGAGTTCACCTTGGGGAGTTGCAGCTCCACCCCTCGGTCCCAGGTTTACCCACCCGTGCAGCACTTGCATCTCATCCATTGCAGCAGGGTGCTAGAGGATAACCCAAAGGGAAATGCGTTTGCATGCAAAGTGTGATCAGTAGCCCGGGTTGGGGAACGCCAGCTGCAGAGCGTGACCCTGCAAGCAGGTTGCCCAGCCTGCCTGGCCATGCCTGGAAGTGTGGAGGAGCCGGAGTGGGATTGGCACTTGCTGTTGGAACACAGGAGTGGGGATTAGGGATGGCTTAGTGCCTCTGCTGAGCGCCAGCCGCCAGCTCCCCAGCCTTGCTGTTGCGTGATAATCTTCCTGACAATTAGCAGAATTCTGCAGAGGCCAGTGCTAAAGGGAGGTGGCTACCAGCCCGGACTGTGCTGTTCTACTAATGGGACATGTCAACGGAGGCGTGCTTTCTTTGTTGGGGGGGGTCAGTGCACCCGGAATAGTCCCCTGGCTCTTGAGGCGGTCTGTGCTTTAGCCTGGTACAGTGCAGAATCAACCTAATAGTACCCTCCTGGGAGCTGTCCTGGAGCCCTAGGTGACAGACACCCCAGAGCCGGTGCACATCAAAGGCTCCCATGTTAAGGAGAACAAGCCGGGTCGGGCCTCATCTGCCTTGGCTTAGAAACTGAGCCCCACATTCCTGGCTCTTCTGTGGCTCCTTTGTAGCCGCTCAGCCGCTGTCAGGGGTCCCCAGAGTCAGCTTAACCCGCCTCCAGGGCATAGCCCCAGGCCGGGGGAGGCATTGAGCTGGCATACGTGGCTCTTCGGCAACCCCCATCATGCAGTTGCTCGCAGGGGTCCTGCTGGCTGCTCTAAGTTACAGAGCAGTCCATTGGTGGCTGTGGAAGCTACTATGAATTAAAGCAAGGCTTGGGGCTGCTCTGACATACACCACAGGCCAGCCCCGCCCTGCAGCCCTCTCTCTCTAACCCCTTAGACTGGCGGTGAGCCCCACCCTGGCACCGAAATCCAGGCTGCCGTTGCCTGCCTGGGAAGCAGATCCCTACCTAGCACTCTTTAAACCTGGCTTGTCCCTGCAGTGCAGGCCAGCCTTGGAGAACAGCACAGGCATTCAGTGCAGGCCAGGCCTGTGGTAAACTTGGCTCTGGGTTGCAGGCTGATTGGGAGCATGAGGCGTGAAAGCACTTTGCCTGGAGAGTTTAATCTCTGTGAAGGGTATCTAAGCCAGAGGCCTAGCAAACTCATTATCTGTGTGAGTGCCTAGCACTGATGGAGTCTGAGCCCTGGTCTACGCTAGGCATTGAGGTCGAATTTAGCAGCGTTAAATCGATGTAACCCTGCACCCATCCACATGATGAAGCCCTTTTTTTCGACTTTAAGGGCTCTTAAAATCGATTTCCTTACTCCACCCCCGACAAGGGGATTAGCGCTGAAATCGGTTTTGCTGGGTTGAATTTGGGGTATTGTGGACACAATTAGATGGTATTGGCCTCTGGGAACTATCCCAGAGTGCTCCATTGTGACCGCTCTGGATAGCACTCTCAACTCAAATGCACTGACCAGGTAGACTGGAAAAGGCCCGCAAACTTTTGAATTTCAATTTCCTGTTTGGCCAGTGTGGCAAGCTGCAGGTGACCATGCAGAGCTTATCAGCAGAGGTGACCATGATGGAGTCCCAGAATCGCAAAAGAGCTCCAGCATGGACCGAACGGGAGATATGGGATCTGATCGCTGTATGGGGAGAGGAATCCGTGCTATCAGAACTATGTTCCAGTTTTCGAAATGCCAAAACATTTGTGAAAATCTCCCAGAGCATGAAGGATAGAGGCCATAACACGGACCCGAAGCAGTGCTGCATGAAACTTAAGGAGCTGAGGCAAGCCTACCAGAAAACCAGAGAGAGGCGAACGGCCGCTCCGGGTCAGAGCCCCAAACATGCTGCTTCTATGATGAGCTGCATGCCATTTTAGGGAGTTCAGCCACCACTACCCCAGCGGTGTTGCTTGACTCCTTCAATGGAGATGGAGGCAACACAGAAGCAGGTTTTGGGGACGAAGAAGACGATGATGAGGAGGTTGTAGATAGCTCACAGCAAACAAGTGGAGAAACCGGTTTTCCCGACAGCCAGGAACTGTTTCTCCCCCTGGTCCTGGAGCCAGTACCCCCCGAACCCACCCAAGGCTGCCTTCCGGACCAACCAGGCGGAGAAGGGACCTCTGGTGAGTGTACCTTTTAAAATACTATACAAGGTTTGAAAGCCAGCATGTATAGTGATTAATTTGCCCTGGCATTCGTGGCTCTCCTGGATATACTCCCAAAGCGTTTGCAAAAGGTTTCTGGGGAGGGCAGCCTTATTCCATCCACCGTGGTAGGACACTTTACCACTCCAGGCCAGTAGTGTGTACTCGGGAACCACTGTAGAACAAAGCATTGCAGTGTACGTTTGCTGGCGTTCAAACAACATCCGTTCTTTCTCTCTCTGTGTTATCCTCAGGAGAGTGATATCATTCATGGTCACCTGGTTGAAATAGGGTGCTTTTCTTAAGGGGACATTCAGAGATGCCCGTTCCTGCTGGGCTGTTTGCCTATGGCTGAACAGAAATGTTCCCCGCTGTTAGCCACGCGGTGGGGGGAGCCAAAATGCGACCTTGTAACGAAAGCACATGTGCTATGTATGTAATGTTAACAGCAAGGTTTACTGTGAAAGAGTGTACCCATTGTTCTATAAAATGTGTCTTTTCAAATACCACTGTCCCTTTTTTTTTTTTCTCCACCAGCTGCATGTGTTTCAAGGATCACAGGATCTTCTCCTTCCCAGAGGCTAGCGAAGATTAGAAGGCGAAAAAAATGCACTCGCGATGAAATGTTCTCTGTGCTCATACTGTCCTCCCACACTGACAGAGCACAGACGAATGCATGGAGGCAGACAATGTCAGAGTGCAGGAAAGCAAAAAATGACCGAGAGGAGAGGTGGCGGGCCGAAGAGAGGGCTGAAGCTGAAAGGTGGCGGCAGCATGATGAGAGGAGGCAGGATTCAATGCTGAGGCTGCTGGAGGATCAAACTAATAAGCTCCAGCATATGGTTGAGCTGCAGGAAAGGCAGCAGGAGCACAGACCGCCGCTACAGCCCCTGTGTAACCAACCGCCCTCCTCCCCAAGTTCCATAGCGTCCTCACCCAGACGCCCAAGAACGCGGTGGGGGGGCCTCCAGCCACTCCACCCCAGAGGATTGCCCAAGATACAGAAGGCTGGCATTCAGTAATTTTTAAGTTTTTAAAGTGCTGTGTGGCCTTGTCCTTCCCTCCTCCACCACCCCTCCTGGGGTACCTTGGTAATTATCTCCCTATTTGTGTGATAAATTAATAAAGAATGCATGAATGTGAAGCAACAATGACTTTATTGCCTCTGGAAGCGGTGATCGAAGGGAGGTGGGGAGGGTGGTTAGCTTACAGGGAAGTAGAGTGAACCAAGGGACCGGCAGGTTCATCAAGGAGAAACAAACAGAACTTTCACACCGTAGCCTGGCCAGTCATGAAACTGGTTTTCAAAGCTTCTCTGATGTGCAGCGCACCCTCCTGTGCTCTTCTAACCGCCCTGGTGTCTGGCTGTGCATAAGCAGCAGCCAGGCGATTTGCCTCAACCTCCCACCCTGCGGTAAAAATCTCCCCCTTACTCTCACAGATATTGTGGAGCATACAGCAAGCAATAATAACAGTAGAAATATTGGTTTCGCTGAGGTCTAACCGAGTCAGTAAACTGCGCCAGCGTGCTTTTAAATGTCCAAATGCACATTCTACCACCATTCTGCACTTGCTCAGCCTGTAGTTGAACAGCTTCTGACTACTGTGCAGGCTGCCTATGTATGGCTTCATGAGCTATGGCATTAAGGGGTAGGCTGGGTCCCCAAGGATAATTATAGGCATTTCAACATCCCCAACGATTATTTTCTGGTCTGGGAAGAAAGTCCCTTCCTGCAGCTTTTGAAACCGACCAGAGTTCCTGAAGATGCGAGCGTCATGTACCTTTCCCAGCCATCCCACGTTGATGTTGGTGAAACGTCCCTTGTGATCCACCAGTGCTTGCAGCACTATTGAAAAGTACCCCTTGCAGTTTATGTAGTCGCTGGCTTGGTGCTCCGGTGCCAAGATAAGGTTATGGGTTCCATCTGTGGCCCCACCACAGTTAGGGAATCCCATTGCAGCAAAGCCATCCACTATGACCTGCACATTTCCCAGGGTCACTACCCTTGATATCAGCAGATCTTTGATTGTGTTGGCTACTTGCATTACAGCAGCCCCCACAGTAGATTTGCCCACTCCAAATTGATTCCTGACTGACCGGTAGCTGTCTGGCGTTGCAAGCTTCCACAGGGCTATTGCCACTCGCTTCTCAACTGTGAGGGCTGCTCTCATCTTGGTATTCTTGCACCTCAGGGCAGGGGAAAGCGAGTCCCAAAGTTTCATGAAAGTGCCCTTACTCATGCGAAAGTTTAGCAGCCACTGGGAATCATCCCAGACCTGCAACACTATGGGGTCCCACCAGTCTGTGCTTTTTTCCCGAGCCCAGAATCAGCGTTCCACCGCATGAGCCTGCCTCATTAGCATCATGATGCCCACATTGGCAGGGCCCGTACTTTGAGAGAAATCTGTGTCCATATCCTCATCACTCTCGTAACCGCGCTGATGTCGCCTACTCGCCCAGTTTTGCTTTGCCAGGTTCTGGTGCTGCATATACTGCTGGATAATGCGTGTGGTGTTTAATGTGTTCCTAATTGCCAAAGTGATCTGAGCGGGCTCCATGCTTGCCGTGGTATGACGTCTGCACAGAAAAACAGCGCGGAACGATTGTCCGCTGTTGCCCTGACGGAGGGAGGGGCAACTAACGACATGGTTTACAGGGTTGGCTTACAGGTAATTAAAATCAACAAAGGGGGTGGCTTTGCGAGAAACTGAATGGCCGCTTCAAGGATAGAACTCAAAATCTCAAGGATAGAACTCAAAACTGGGTTTAGCAGGCCGTTGATTTAGAAGGGAGGAGAAAATGAATACAAAACAAATCTGGTCTATTTCTTGTTTTGAGCTACTTCATCTATCTTTATACATCTTGCTGGCAGCAGACTGTGCAGTACGACCGCTAGCCATCCTCACCTTCTGGGTGCTCGGCAGAAAACGGTGCAGTTTGACTACTGGCCATCGTCTTTTGCTAGCTGCGGATTAAAAGACAGTGCACTGCCGGTAGGACTCAATCGCCATGAGACAAAACAAGGGAAATGACCTGGCTGAGTCACTCCCATGTTTGCCCAGGCGCCCGGTTAAAAGAGCACCCAGGATTATGTCGGCGACGGCTACCAGTCATACTGCACTGTCTGCTGCCAAAAGGCAATAAACCGCTGCTGTGTAGCAATGCGTCCGCCAGCACCCAGGAGACATACGGTGACAGTTAGTTGAGCGGGCTCCATGCTTGCCATGGTATGGCTTCTGCAGAGGTAACTCAAGAAAAAAGGCCCAAAACGATTGTCTGCCCTTGCTTTTACAGAGGGAGGAACGGGGGCCTGACGATATGTACCCAGAACCACCCGCAACAATGTTTTAGCCCCATCAGGCACTGGGATTTCTACCCAGAATTCAAATGGGCGGCGGAGACTGCGGGAACTGTGGGATAGCTACCCACAGTGCAAAGCTCCGTAATTCGACGGTTGCCTCGATACTGTGGACACGGTCCGCCGACTACATGCACTTAGAGCATTTGTGTGGGGGGGACACACTCGACTGTATAAAAACGCTTTCTACAAAACCGACTTCTATAAATTCGACCTAATTTCGTAGTGTAGACATCCCCATAGAGACCAGCCCTCAGGAAATCTTGGGCTTACAGTCTTCAGTCAAATGCAGTGAGTCACGGTGGGGCCTAGCCGCACTGTGGTGCAGGGTCAGGGAGATGGGAAGGAGCCAGCATCGGCTGCGTGAGGCTCTGGCATGACTGAATTAACCAGGGTGAGTGGGAATCTTGAAAGCGGCCAGTGAGAAGCGTCCCTCCAGCACTGGGGTCTGCCGCTACCTCCACCTCCATAGAGACCCTTGTCTCACAGCAGCAGGAGTGATCCCATCCCCTGAAGTGCCCATCCCACCGCCACTGATTCCCTGGGTGCTGCTGGTGAGAATGAGCATCCTTCAGGTATGGGGGCTTTCTGCAAGAGCAGTGCTGCTGGCACAGCAAGGATCTCACTGCTTGCTGGCTCTCAGCTGACATGGTACCTCCAGGGAGACAGGATGATGTGTCATTAGCAGGCAACTGGGGGGTCCTGATTGCCCACCCCGCAAACCCACTTCTGCTAGGCCGGCTTCACCCTCCTTCCCTCTGCCCCGGGGGAGGGGCAGTGGGGCTTGCTAATCAGCTGCCTCTCACTGATTGATTTGCACACTGCTGTGGAGGAAGAGCACTCTCTGCACAGCCCTCACTGAGCTGCCAGGAGGGCGAGATATTGATTGGCCTCGCTCCGCAGACGGTGTTAATGGGGATGCTGACATATGTCAGAGGCGCTTGAGGCAGGGAGATGGAGCGCGGCGCTGGAACAAAAGGGCTTGTTGCTCCTGCACTCCTTGATGGGAACACGACTGCAAGCGGCGTGGACACGCACGGGGGAGGTGGCGCTAGGAACCTGTTGCTTGCTTAGCGAGATTCAGCCCCATGGTGAGTGACCGCACTGCTGCCAGCACTAGCTTTGGTCATGGCCACCTTGCCACATACAGGTGATGGAGAGCTGTCCACGCGGCACCTGCTGCAGCACTGGCTCCCCGGCTCAGGCAGGCAGAGCTACGCAGGCAATTAGAGAGAGGAGAGGCCTCCGTCGCTGGCCGGGATCCCAGCTCCTGGCTTTTCCATTGCACCCCTCAGTCCCCTGCCTTCTCCAGAAACCAGGCCAAGCATAACACTTCATGAATACCTTGTCTCTTTATCCCTGAATTCCTGTATAAATCCTCTATGGAGGAATTGCCTCATGTACTGCTTAACAGCAACTACTTCTGGGGTGGGGCACTGCAGCCATACACAACAGCACTGCCCAGCAGTTCCAGACTTGCAAATGCTGTCTAGCAAATACTGTACGAGAGGACGTCAGGGAGGCAAGTAATAATAATCCTGGGTTATTGGGCCAGCTATTGCTGGGCAGGAAGTTCCGTAGGATCTGTTCTGAGGACAGATACTCAGGGCCTCAGTTTTATGTCCCATCTTAAAGCCTGCATCTCCCTACCTGCCATTGCATTGGCTCACTATCAAGCCAGAGAAAAGAACAATAGCTACTGAATGCAGCACCTCGGGTGGCTCTGGAGGTCTCCCACCGGGCGCCAATGGAGGCTGTGACCTTATCCAGCTTAAGAAGCTAGTACACAGGCTGAGACAGATGGCTACGAGCATCTACGTTGCTTTTCCTTCAGGCTGAAGTCACCTTCTCTGTCACTACATGAACATGCCTCCTGCCTCTGTCTGCAGTTCTTTCTTGGCTCCCTTGGTTTTTACGGGCTGTTCCAGGACTGGCAAATCTCTTGCCAGAATAAAGAAGGATCTTCTTTGCTATGTACCAGGGCAGGGGTGCCCAGGAATGGCCCTGAGCCTGTCGCAGTATCTCTGGCTAGTCTCGGGCAGAGATGGGGTGGTCCTCAGGGGATGCAAAGAGCTTTTGTCTCTTCCTCTAACACGAGTCCTGCAGAATTGCACTGAACCTGTTGCTAAGTAGTAGCTGTACCAGTGTAATACTGTTTCAAGGGCAGTGTTATAGTAATTGCACTTTTCACTCTAGCTCTCAGAGCACTGTACAGAGGAGGTGAAGATCATTATCTTCATTGTACAGATGGAGAAACGGTGGCACACAGCAGCAAAGTGACTTGCCCAAGGTCATCCAGCAGGCCAGTGGCAGAGCTGGGAGTAGAACCCAGCTCTCATGGATGGCAGGTCAGGCCTCACTGCTTCTAAATAGTTCTGTTGCATTATAGCTGTATTGTTTAAATAATTAACTTTCACCATCTCCCCCATTCTGTGCTAGTTTAGTTCCCTCCTTCTGCTGCACATCTTGGTTTGAAGGCTTCCTCCCTTCGCTTCACCGCACCCTCCCTCTCTGATCTCTCTTTACATGATGATAATGCTTCCCTCTTCTCTTCTCTTGTTTTCACAAACCATGGCTGTGCACATACAGGTGCTACAGTCCTTGGCAGGGATCAAATCGGTGACCTCAAGCCCTTGTTCCTGGAGCTAACAAGCAACTCGGTCCACTACAATAGCAGGCTGTCACTCAGAGAGGGCAGCCCTAGTGGGAGACATGCTAAACCAAGGTGGTGCATTATTGCCCAAGCAAATGATGATGTGGCATGCAGAGCCCGCCGGTGACCGAGGTGCCTGCACGTAGGGCCATGGTATGATATGTTATAGTTTCCTTTCAGCTTTTCTCCTGAGACCCCCGAATCCACAAGGTTGAGCTTCTGGAAACCCTGTTCCTGGCTATGGCGTTTGTCTCCCTGCTCTCACTGCCACACCTCTCAGTATCACAACAGTGCTATGCCAGAGAGTGTTAGCTGCAGGGATTAAGGCAGGATGGTGCTTGCAAAGAAGACGTAGAGATTCCTGCAGCCCCAAACCCTCACTGTGTTCGCTTGAGCCCAAGTCACATCCTCAGCTGTCCTGGCACCTGTTCTGGCATGCAAATCACTCAGCAGCGGGTCCATTCACAGCCTGACATGGGAACTTCCCAACCCACCCTGGCTGCCCTATGGGGCCATGAGCTTGTTTTCCCTGCCAGCTTGGGACTCCAGGACCCTGCCTTGTTGAGCCAGACATGCTAGCCTGATGCAACACAGACCCAGGTCTAGTCCACGCCCCCAATGCTGCGGACTTTAACTAAAAATTGCTCAGCAGGTAATTTCAGCATGTCATAGAATCTCAGGGTTGGAAGGGACCTCGGGGTCATCTAGTCCAACCCCCTGCTCAAAGCAGGACCAATCCCCAACTAAATCATCCCAGCCACGGCTTTGTCAAGCCTGACCTTAAAAACTGCTAAGGAAGGAGATTCCACCACCTCCCTAAGTAACACATTCCAGTGCTTTACCACCCTCCTAGTGAAAAAGTTTTCCTAATATCCAACCTAAACCTCCCCCACTGCAACATGAGACCATTACTCCTCGTTCTGTCATCTACTACCACTAAGAACAGTCTAGATCCATCCTCTTTGGATCCCCTTTCAGGTAGTTGAAAGCAGCTATCAAATCCCCCCTCATTCTTCTCCTCCTCAGACTAAACAATCCCAGTCCCTCAGCCTCTCCTCATAAGTCATGTGTTCCAGTCCCCTAATCATTTTTGTTGCCCTCTGCTGGACGTTTTTCAATTTTTCCACATCCTTCTTGTAATGTGGGGCCCAAAACTGGACACAGTACTCCAGATGAGGCCTCACCAATGTCGAATAGAGGGAACGATCACGTCCCTCGATCCTCAATAAGGATTCTTTAAAATACAGCCAGCTCTCCTGGACTCTTTTCCCTCTCATGTTTTTCTCCCAAGGGATCCTGCCCATCAGTTCCCTGAGGGAGTCAAAGTCTGCTTTTCTGAAGTCCAAGGTCCGTATTCTGCTGCTCTCCTTTCTTCCCTGTGTCAGGATCCTGAACTCGACCATCTCATGATCACTGCCTCCCAGGTTCCCATCCACTTTTGCTTCCTCTACTAATTCTTCCCGGTTTGTGAGCAGCAGGTCAAGAAGAGCTCTGCCCCTAGTTGGTTCCTCCAGCACTTGCACCAGGAAATTGTCCCCTCCACTTTCCAAAAACTTCCTGGATTATCTGTACACCAGTGTATTACTCTCTCAGCAGATATCAGGGTGATTGAAGTCTCCCATGAGAATCAGGGCCTGTGATCTAGTAATTTCCGTGAGTTGCCGGAAGAAAGCCTCGTCCACCTCATCCCCCTTGTCCGGTGGTCTATAGCAGACTCCCACCACGACATCACCCTTGCTGCTCACGCTTCTAAACTTAATCCAGAGACTCTCAGGTTTTTTTGCAGTTTCATAGCGGAGCTCTGAGCAGTCATACTGCTCCCTTACATACAATGCAACTCTCCCACCTTTTCTGCCCTGCCTGTCCTTCCTGAACAGTTTATATCCGTCCATAACAATACTCCAGTCATGTGAGTTATCCCACCAAGTCTCTGTTATTCCAATCACATCATAATTCCTTGACTGTGCCAGGACTTCCAGTTCTCCCTGCTTGTTTCCCAGGCTTCTTGCATTTGTGTATAGGCACTTGAGATAATTTGCTGTTTGTCCTGCTTTCTTAGTATGAGGCAGGAGCCCTCCCCTCTCACGCTCTCCTGCTCGTGCTTCCTCCCAATATCCCATGTCCCCACTTACCTCAGGGCTTTGGTCTCCTTCCCCCGGTGAACCTAGTTTAAAGCCCTCCTCACTAGGTTAACCAGCCTGCTTGCGAAGATGCTCTTCCCTCTCTTCGTTAGGTAGAGCCCGTCTGTGCCTAGCACTCCTCCTTCTTGGAACACCATCCAATGGTCAAAGAATCCAAAGCCTTCTCTCCGACACCACCTGCATAGCCATTCGTTGACTTCTACGATTTGATGTTCTCTACCCGGGCCTTTTCCTTCCCGCGGGAAGATGGACAAGAACACCACTTGCGTCTCAAACTCCTTTATCCTTCTTTCCAGAACCACATAGTCCTCAGTGATCCGCTCAAGGTCCTTCTTGGCAGTATCATTGGTGCCCACATGGAGAAGCAGGAAGGGGTAGCAATCCGAGGGCTTGATGAGTCTCGGCAGTCTCTCCGTCACATCATGAATTAGCTCCTGGCAAGCAGGAGATTTCTCAGTTTTCCCGGTTGGGGCAGCAGATAGATGACTCAGTCCCCCTGAGGAGAGAGTCCCAACCACCACCACCCGCCTCCTCCTCTTGGGAGCGGTGGTCGTGGAACCCCCATCCCTAGGACAGGGCATCTCCTGCCTTCCAATCGGCGGAGTCTCCTTCTGTTCCCTTCCCTCAGACGTATCATCTAGTCCACTCTCCGCATTAGTACCTGTGGAGAGAACATGAAAACAGTTGCTTACCTGTATCTGTGCTGCTAGTACATGGACGCTCCCCTTTCTTCTTCTGGAGGTCACATGCTGCCAAATTTCTTCACCGTCCTCCTGTCCCCACAGTGCAGCCTGCTCTGAATCTTCAGAACATTGTGCCTATAGAAGCGTATCCTGACATCTGTCCAGGAAATCTTCAGTTTCTCTTATGCAACGCAGGGTCGATACTTGTTTCTCCAGACCTTGAACCTTCTTTTCCAATATGGAGACCAGCTTGCACTTTGTACAGAGAAAGTCACTTCTGTTCTGTGGAAGAAAGACAAACATGGCACATCCAGTGCAGGTCACAACAGCTGAACGCTCCCCATCCATGTTACCTTCCTTGTACGAGCTTCCTCAGGAGTTGTAGTAACTACTCAGAGAAGCCGGCAAGATGTAAGCCTCAGTGGGCTCTCCCCAGGCGAACTCCCAGGCAAACTCCCTCTGTTAGCCTCTCTGCTGTTTGCCGCTCAGCTGGTTCGCATGTCAGGTGAGAGTCCCAAGGGGGTCTCTGTGACCGAACCCGTCACACCCCTTTCCTGTTGGAGTTTTGCTAATGGCCCAGCTGCCCTTTGGCTGATGTATGGGGATGGGATTGGCTGCTGTCCTGGAGCCCCAAAGTGTCACCTGACCTGGCCGTGGAAAGTGTGTCATTGGCTGGAACTGACTGTGCAGAACAGGGGTCCCTTCAGGACAGCTGAAAGGTTAAGGCCAGGTCGATGTATACCTCTGCTTTAACCTAGGTGATACTGCCCCACGTCTCAGGGGAGCAGGGAGGCTAAATGCACTGATGCTTGGCAAGCACTTTGAGTTCCCCAGAAGAAGGGCATTGGGAAAGGGCGAAGTGTTATGAGATCTTTTTGATACAGCCTTCATTTCCCCCTGCAGCTCCAGGGAGACGTGCAAAAGCTGGGAAATCAGAGGCCTGTACGTTTGGTAGAGCGGGCCTGATTCTAGGGATCGCTGCCTGGCTCTGCAGACTTGCCAGCACTAGAAGGACTTTGGGCGCCCTGGGTGTGGTGTCTGTTGCTGTGCTGGCTGGAGCACCTTGCCATGGTCTGCCATGGCCAGACATAAGCATACTTCAGTTCTGGGGTCGTCTGAGCATCAGGGCTGAAGTAACCTGGAAAGTATTTAGCAGGCTCCTTTTACAGGATATAGAGTTGTTTGTACTAACTGTAAACTTTCTGATGGGAACATGTGTGCTGGGTGTGTGTGCATGGGGATGTTGAGGGGTTGTGTATTTGTGGGGGTGGGGAAGTGTGTGTGTTAAGGAGGAACTTAGGGGTGTGTTTGGGGGGGTCTGTATGGGAGGATATAGGGAGTATTGGGGTGGCAGCTCCTGGCCCCTGCACTTGTCTCTGTTCTGAACATGGCCCCTACTGCACCATCACGCTCCGTTTCCCCAGGCCCTGGCCAAGCCTCCCCATTAGATGCTACAGAGCAAGCGTGAGTGATTGTGGCAGAAAGCACAGAGCTGAATTCCCTCCTGCATTGAAGGGGCACCACACGCATCCCAGTACAGACTGCCAGGCTGGAGGCCTGTCACAGGCAATACAGTCCCTTCTGTGACAAGCACCTGCGCATCAGATTGCAGCAGGTGGGGCCAACCCAGGGTGGAGCAGCCCTCTCCTGGCTCTGATTGTGCTGTGGGGAGAGGGGCTAATGCCTCAATATCAGCACTAGCCCTTTGGCTTCTCCTCTTTGGCACTGAGCACATCTGTTGGCTCCTCCAAAATCAAAAGCTGTAGTGGCTGAAATGGGTCAGATCCAGCAGGGGGGTGCCCCTCCATCCTCACTGCCCCCAGGAGTGGTCTCTCCGGTGGATGGTGCTGTCTGCTGGGGAGAAGCGGGAGGTGCTCTGGCATCTGGACTTGACATGTCCTGCACTGATGCCTAGTGAAGGGGCCGGCTATATGGCAGACAGAGAGGGGTGCCTGTCATGGCTGCTTCTCCCTGAGTGCAGGATGGGTGGCTACTCCTCCATCACGTTCTGGCTGAGATTTCCATCGCTGCTGTGGGGATCTGGACTGGACACAACATTCCCAGGGCCCGTGATCTGCTTTGAAAATCACAGCCTGTCTAGGACTGGTGAGCCGAGTGTGCACAGGGTGGGTCGTGACGGACTGGATTGTGGGTGCCAGCATCGCACACCCCAGCAATGGAGGCTCTTCCTCGCTCCCCCATGCATTCTCTCTGGCTCTAAATCTCCCATCCATAAACCTTTGCCCAGACAGTGGGTCACTCGGATGGGGTGGGTGTCCATCACGTCAAGTTGGTCACCAGTGAGCCTGGAAGTCTGAGCTTGTGGGGAGTGAGGGGATGGGCGAGGAGAGAGGACAGCTGTAAGCACAGCAAGGCAGTGTGATCTAGTGGTGTGAGCACTGGCCTGGCTGCCCAGAGCTCGTGGGTTCTAGCCTTGGCTCTGACATGGCCTTGGACAAACTGCTTCCTCTCTGTAGGACGGAGCTCGTGATCCCTACTCAGCCCCAGGGGTGGTGGGGCAGAAGGCTGGCAAGCCTGTGCTGAGATCTGGCTGGGTAAAAGTCCCTCTGATTTATTAAAATGCTCTGGATCCAGATCAGCACCTGAATAGTCTCTATGTCCCTTACTACTGTGAGAGGTGCTCTGGGCAATGGCACCTGAGGTCGCCTCTCTCCTGAGTGGCCCTGGGTCCTCTGCTTAGGTGCTGCGTCGTAGCTCAGAGAACCCACCCTGCTCGGAGCAATGAGGCTGGACGGCTCTGGCCCTGCCTGACTGCTCTTTGTCTGTCTCCTTGCCTTGTGTTTCAGAGAGAACTGAAGGAGCAGCTCCAGGCACTGCAGGACAGCGAGTGCGGCCACACTGAGGCCCTGCACCTGCTCAAACGCCAGCTAGCCGAGACCAAGGTAACTGACTCAGATGCAGAGCCCCCAATGGATGCAGGGTGGATCATGACCGCTCAGCTGTGGCCTATGGAGATGAAGGTCTCAGTGAGCTTGGGTGTCTCAGACTCGGAGGAGCTGCTGTCCGTGGATGGGGGCGACAGACCTTTCACAGCCTCATTCTCCCCCAACTCCCACCATCTCCAGGCCCCGTCGGCGTCCAGACAAAAGCCCAGCTCCCTCCAAACCTGGAGGCTTGTGTAGCGGCGGCTGTGGTGTGTACTCCACAGCAGCTGCAGACTAGGGGTTCTAGGTCCAGATCATCAAAGGTATTCAGATGCCAAACTCCTACTGAAGTCAATGGGATGTTGATGCCTAAATACCTTTACCTGGTCCCTAGAGACCGAGCACATCTGTTAGGTCCCATCTTCTGGCCAACGCAGGCCTGTTCCTATCGGACCATTTTCTCGCGCTGCACTTGCCTTGTTCCCAGTGTCCCAGCGGTAGAACCTTCCCTTGGGCCGGTGACGCCACAGCCTAATGGGCCATGACAAATCTAGAAAGCCACTAGCTGTGATTGGGCATCACTGCCCCAGGCTTCTGTGCCCTGACGTGTGCCAGGGCCGGGGGGCAGCTCAGGAGTGCAACCAGAGGCCTTGCATCATGTGTGTAGGCAGCCGATGTTTGCTCTTCACTGGCCAGCGGCCCTTGGGCTCCTGGTGCCGTCTGTGCCTCACAGTCCAGAGGAAAGCGTCCTTGTTGCCCCCACATTGAGCGCCTCTCATGGATCCCTTTTGTGTGTTACAGGAGACCTTAGAGGCCCTGGCTGAGATCAGGGCCCCATGGTGCTAGGGGCTGCCCCAAAAAGCTTAGGCCAGCTCCACAAATCTAGTTTGGGTCCTACCTCTATCTGAAATCAGTGGAGGTGAGGAGCCTAAATGCTGGTGTGGCTCTGACCTTGCTGTGTAAGCAATTGAGGCAGACAGCGAGCGGGAGAAGTGGGGTGCTATGACCCCATGTACAGATTGAGAGTCAAAGCCCAGAGAGATTAATGGCAGAGGATCATGTGCCCCCACCCAGCAGCTACTCTTGTTCGTAGGGTGATTTCGTGGTGGGAGTCTGCTATAGACCACCGGACAAGGGGAATGAGGTGGACAAGGCTTTGTTCCGGTAACTGACAGAAGTTATTAGATCGCAGGCCCTGGTTCTCATGGGAGACTTCAATCACCCTGTTAGCTGCTGGGAGAGCAATACAGCAGTGCACAGACAATCCAGGAAGTTTTTGGAAAATGGAGGGGACAATTTCCTGGTGCAAGTGCTGGAGGAACCAACTAGGGGCAGAGCTCTTCTTGACCTGCTGCTCACAAACCGGGAAGAATTAGTAGAGGAAGCAAAAGTGGATGGGAACCTGGGAGGCAGTGACCATGAGATGGTCGAGTTCAGGATCCTGACACAGAGAAGAAAGGAGAGCAGCAGAATATGGACCCTGGACTTCAGAAAAGCAGACTTTGACTCCCTCAGGGAACTGATGGGCAGGATCCCCTGGGAGAGTAACATGAGGGGGAAAGGAGTCCAGGAGAGCTGGCTGTATTTTAAAGAATCCTTATTGAGGTTACAGGGACAAACCATCCCGAAGTATAGAAATAATAGCAAATATGGCAGGTGACCAGCTTGGCTTAACAGTGAAATCCTTGGTGATCTTAAACACAAAAAAGAAGCTTACAGAAGTGGAAGACTGGACAAATGACCAGGGAAGAGTATAAAAATATTGCTCGGGCATGCAGGAGTGAAATCAGGAAGGCCAAATCACACCTGGAGTTGCAGCTAGCAAGAGATGTTAAGAGTAACAAGAAGGTTTTCTTCAGCTATGTTAGCAACAAGAAGAAAGTCAAGTAAGGTATGGGCCCCTGATTGAATGAAGGAAGCATCCTAATGACAGAGGATGTGGAAAAAGCTAATGTACTCAATGCTTTTTTTGCCTCTGTCTTCACGAACAAGGTCAGCTCCTAGACTACTGCACTGGACAGCCAGCATGGGGAGGAGGTGACCAGCCCTCTGTGAAGAAAGAAGTGGTTCGGGACTATTTAGAAACGCTGGACGAGCACAAGTCCATGGGGCCGGATGTCCTGCATCCAAAGGTGATAAAGGAGTTGGCGGATGTGATTGCAGAGCCATTGGCCATTATCTTTGAAAACTTATGGAGATCGGGGGAGAGGTCCTGGACGACTGGAAAAAGGTTAATGTAGTGCCCATCTTTAAAAAAGGGAAGAAGGAGGATCCTGGGAACTACAGGCCAGTCAGCCTCACCTCAGTCCCTGGAAAAATGATGGAGCAGGTCCTCAAGGAATCAATTCTGAAGCACTTAGAGAAGAGGAAAGCGATCAGGAACAATCAGCATGGATTCACCAAGGGCAAGTCATGCCTGACTAATCTAATTGCCTTCTATGACGAGATAACTGGCTCTGTGGCTGAGGGGAAAGCAGTGGACCTGTTGTTCCTTGACTTTAGCAAAGTTTTTGACTCAGTCTCCCACAATATTCTTGCCAGCAAATTGAAGTATGTGCTGGATGAATGGACGATAAGGTGGATAGAAAGCTGGCTAGATTGTCGGGCTCAGTGGGTAGTGATCAATGGCTCCATGTCTAGCTGGCAGCCGGTATCAAGTGGAGTGCCCCAACGGTCGGTCCTGGGGCCGGTTTTGTTCAATATCTTCATTAATGATCTGGAGGATGGTATGGATTGCACCCTCAGCAAGTTTGCAGATGACACTAAACTAGGAGGAGAGGTAGATACGCTGGAGGGTAGGGATAGGATGCAGAGGGCCCTAGTCAAATTAGAGGATTGGGCCAAAAGAAATCTGATGAGGTTCAACAAAGACAAGTGCAGAGTCCTGCACTTAGGACGGAAGAATCCCATGCACTGCTACAGACTAGGGATCGAATGACTAGGCAGCAGTTCTGCAGAAAAGGACCTAGGGGTTACAGTGGACGAGAAGCTGGATATGAATCAACAGTGTGCCCTTGTTGCCAAGAAGGCCAATGGCATTTTGGGCTGTATAAGTAGGGGCATTGCCAGCAGATCGAGGGACGTGATCGTTCCCCTCTATTCGACATTGGTGATGCCTCATCTGGAGTACTGTGTCCAGTTTTGGGCCCCACACTACAAGAAGGATGTGGAAAAATTGGAAAGCGTCCAGCGGAGGGCAACAAAAATGATTAGGGGACTGGAACACATGACTTATGAGGAGAGGCTGAGGGAACTGGGATTGTTTAGTCTGCGGAAGAGAAGAATGAGGGGGGATTTGATAGCTGCTTTCAACTACCTGAAGGGGGGTTCCAAAGAGGATGGATCTAGACTGTTCTCAGTGGTAGCAGATGACAGAATGAGGAGTAATGGTCTCAAGTTGCAGTGGGGGAGGTTTAGGTTGGATGTTAGGAAAAACTTTTTTCACTAGGAGGGTGGTGAAGCACTGGAATGCGTTACCTAGGGAGGTTGTGGAATCTCCTTCCTTAGAAGTTTTTAAGGTCAGGCTTGACAAAGCCCTGTCTGGGATGATTTAGTTGGGGATTGGTTCTGCTTTGAGCAGGGGGTTCGACTAGATGACCTCCTCAGGTCCCTTCCAACCCTGATAGTATATGATTCTGCAGCTGCGGGGAGGCTGCATTTGTCTCAGCACCAGCTGCTGGCAGCTTTGCACTTGTAAGTTGCCCAAGGTCACGCCAGGAGCCTATGCCAAGTGGCACAGCCAGGAATTCAGCCCACACCTCCTGAGTCCCAGTCCAGCACCAAGCCTCAGGATCACTCTTCCACTGGGGTGGGAGAGGTCAGCCTTAGAACTTCTCCCTGGCAGCTGCATTGCTCTGGGCTTCCCTTGCTTCCTTGCGAGGGTTGTTTATGTGAGAATTGCCTCCCATTTCTCCCCAGTGCTTTTATGAAGTGGTATTTCAGATGACAGCCAGGTCCATTTCCCTCTGCTGCAATGACTTATCCATCACTCTGCTTTTTTTTTAATGATCTGTTTTTATTTGGCTTCTTATTCTTCTTGCTTGCTTTAGCGGTTATTGAAAAGATGACTTTTATTCCTGGAGAGGCTGCCATTTCTTTCAGTGGCAGCTTAATTTTCTCTCTCAATCAGCTAGTGATAGAGGCAAAGTGGATGGTTTCTAAGGGGGCAGGGTGAAGGGCCCTTTTATTTCAGCAGAGAGCTTTTTATTTACGGTAGATTACCAGGGGCCTTTTTGTGGAAATGGAGCTGGTGGGTTCATAGAATATCAGGGTTGGAAGGGACCTCAGGAGGTCATCTAGTCCAACCCCCTGCTCAAAGTAGGACCAATCACCAATTTTTCCCCAGATCCCTAAATGGCCTCCTCAAGGATTGAACTGGGTTTAGCAGCCCAATGCTCAAATCACTGAGCTATCCCTCCCCCCAGAAGCAAGTGTTTCCCTTTGGGGGAGTGGCTGCTTTGAAGTAGTTTGCCCGTCTCTCAAAAGGGCTCTCAAGCATGCCTGCACGTTTGAGTCTGATATTAGTGCGAGTCAGCCCTTCCCAGACCTGCTGCAGTGTGAGGTCTCTCCAGCACAGTGCCTGCCCGACCAGTTTGGCTGGAATCCTACTGGAGGGCACGGTGCCATTAGCCACAGGTATTTCACCTATTTTCCACTGAGCCCCATCCCACCGCTGTTGACCCCATTAACTAGGAGAAGAAGAGGGACTGGTATTGCCACAAAGAATCATGAGATTGGCTTAAAAATCATGAGATTAAACAAAAATAATGTTGCGGTCACTTTATTTATGTGACAGATTGACAGAGCCAGAAGAGTACCCAGAAGTCACCTACTACAGGACAGGCCCAACAAAGAAAACAACAGAACGCCACTAGCCATCACCTTCAGCCCCCAACTAAAACCTCTCCAACGCATCATCAAGGATCTACAACCTATCCTGAAGGACGAGCCATCGCTCTCTCAGATCTTGGGAGATAGACCAGTCCTTGCTTACAGACAGCCCCCCAATCTGAAGCAAATACTCACCAGCAACCACACACCACACAACAGAACCACTAACCCAGGAACCTATCCTTGCAACAAAGCCCGTTGCCAACTCTATCCACATATCTATTCAGGGGATACCATCATAGGGCCTAATCACATCAGCCACACTATCAGAGGCTCGTTCACCTGCGCATCTACCAATGTGATATATGCCATCATGTGCCAGCAATGCCCCTCTGCCATGTACATTGGCCAAACTGGACAGTCTCTACGTAAAAGAATGAATGGACACAAATCAGACGTCAAGAATTATAACATTCAAAAACCAGTTGGAGAACACTTCAATCTCTCTGGTCACTCGATCACAGACCTAAGAGTGGCTATACTTCAACAAAAAAGCTTCAAAAACAGACTCCAACGAGAGACTGCTGAATTGGAATTAATTTGCAAACTGGATACAATTAACTTAGGCTTGAATAGAGACTGGGAATGGATGAGTCATTACACAAAGTAAAACTATTTCCCCATGGTATTTCTCCCCCCCACCCCACCCCCCACTGTTCCTCTGATATTCTTGTTAACTGCTGGAATTAGCCTACCTGCTTGTCACCATGGAAGGTTTTCCTCCTTTCCCCCCCCTGCTGTGGGTGATGGCTTATCTTAAGTGATCACTCTCCTTACAGTGTGTATGGTAAACCCATTGTTTCATGTTCTCTGTGTGTGTGTATATAAATCTCTCCTCTGTTTTTTCCACCAAATGCATCCGATGAAGTGAGCTGTAGCTCACGAAAGCTTATGCTCTAATAAATTTGTTAGTCTCTAAGGTGCCACAAGTACTCCTTTATTTATGTGGTGACTTCTGAATTTTTAGCGACCATCTGTGTCAATTTTTCACGCTTTCCCTACAACTATTGGGACCAGAAACTTATTTTATTTTTAATAAAAAGAACAGAAGTACTTGTGGCACCTTAGAGACTAACAAATTTATTTGAGCATAAGCTTTTGTGAGCTACAGCTCACTTCATCGGATGCATTCAGTGGAAAATACAGTGGGGAGATTTATATACACACACAGAGAACATGAAACAATGGGTGTTACCATACACACTGTAATGAGAGTGATCAGGTAAGGTGAGCTATTACCAGCGGGGGGGGGGGAGGCGGGGAGAGAGGGGCATTTTGTAGTGATAATCAAGGTGGGCCATTTCCAGCAGTTGACAAGAACGTCTGAGGAACAGTGGGGGGGGGGGGGGAGAATAAACATGGGGAAATAGTTTTACTTTGTGTAATGACCCATCCACTCCCAGTCTTTATTCAAGCCTAAGTTAATTGTATCCAGGTTGCAAATTAATTCCAATTCAGCAGTCTCTCTTTGGAGTCTGTTTTTGAAGCTTTTTTGTTGAAGGATAGCCACTCTTAGGTCTGTGATCGAGTGACCAGAGAGATTGAAGTGTTCTCCGACTGGTTTTTGAATGTTATAATTCTTGACGTCTGATTTGTGTCCATTCATTCTTTTACGTAGAGACTGTCCAGTTTGGCCAATGTACATGGCAGAGGGGCATTGCTGGCACATGATGGCATATCTCACATTGGTAGATGCGCAGGTGAACGAGCCTCTGACAGTGTGGCTGATGTGATTAGGCCCTATGATGGTATCCCCTGAATAGATATGTGGACACAGTTGGCAACGGGCTTTGTTGCAAGGATAGGTTCCTGGTTTGGTGGTTCTGTTGTGTGATGTGTAGTTGCTGGTGAGTATTTGCTTCAGATTGGGGGGCTGTCTGTAAGCAAGGACTGGTCTGTCTCCCAAGATCTGTGAGAGTGATGGGTCGTCCTTCAGGATAGGTTGTAGATCCTTGATGATGCGTTGGAGAGGTTTTAGTTGGGGGCTGATGGTGATGGCTAGTGGCGTTCTGTTGTTTTCTTTGTTGGGCCTGTCCTGTAGTAGGTGACTTCTGGGTACTCTTCTGGCTCTGTCAATCTGTTTCTTCACTTCAGCAGGTGGGTATTGTAGTTGTAGGAATGCATGATAGAGATCTTGTAGGTGTTTGTCTCTGTCTGAGGGGTTGGAGCAAATGCGGTTATATCGTAGAGCTTGGCTGTAGACAATGGATCGTGTGGTGTGATCTGGATGAAAGCTAGAGGCATGTAGGTAGGAATAGCCGTCAGTAGGTTTCCGATATAGGGTGGTGTTTATGTGACCATCACTTATTAGCACCGTAGTGTCCAGGAAGTGGATCTCTTGTGTGGACTGGTCCAGGCTGAGGTTGATGGTGGGATGGAAATTGTTGAAATCATGGTGGAATTCCTCAAGGGCGTCTTTTCCATGGGTCCAGATGATGAAGATGTCATCAATGTAGCGCAAGTAGAGTAGGGGCATTAGGAGACGAGAGCTCAGGAACCGTTGTTCTAAGTCAGCCATAAAAATGTTGGCATACTGTGGGGCCATGTAGGTACCCATCGCAGTGCCACTGACTTGAAGGTATACATTGTCCCCAAATGTGAAATAGTTATCGGTTATGACAAAGTCACAAAGTTCAGCCACCAGGTTAGCCGTGACAGTATCGGGGATACTGTTCCTGACGGCTTGTAGTCCATCTTTGTGTGGAATGTTGGTGTAGAGGCTTCTACAGCCATAGTGGCTAGGATGGTGTTTTTAGGAAGATCACCAATGGATTGTAGTTTCCTCAGGAAGTCAGTGGTGTCTCGAAGATAGGTGGGAGTGCTGGTAGCGTAGGGCCTGAGGAGGGAGTCTACATAACCAGACAATCCTGCTGTCAGGGTGCCAATGCCTGAGATGATGGGGCGTCCAGGATTTCCAGGTTTATGGATCTTGGGTAGCAGATAGAATACCCCAGGTCAGGGTTCTAGGGGTGTGTCTGTGCGGATTTGTTCTTGTGCTTTTTCAGGGAGTTTCTTGAGCAAATGCTGTAGTTTCTTTTGGTAACTCTCATTGGGATCAGAGGGTAATGGCTTGTAGAAAGTGGTGTTGGAGAGCTGCCTAGTAGCCTCTTGTTCATATTCTGACCTACTCACGATAAAAGAATAAATGGACACAGATCAGACGTCAAGACTTAGAACATTCAAAAACCAGTTGGAGAACACTTCAATCTCTCTCTTCACTCGATTACAGACCTAAAAGTGGCTATCCTTCAACAAAAAAGCTTCAGAAACAGACTCCAACGAGAGACTGCTGAATTGGAATTAATTTGCAAACTGGATACAATTAACTTAGGCTTGAATAGAGACTGGGAATGGATGGGTCATTACACAAAGTAAAACTATTTCCCCATGTTTATTCACCCACCCCCGACTGTTCCTCAGACGTTCTTGTCAACTGCTGGAAATGGCCCACCTTGATTATCACTACAAAATGTCCCCTCCCCCCCCCCGGCTTTCCTGCTGTTAATAGCTCACCTTAAGAGATCATTCTCATTACAGTGTGTATGGTAATACCCATTGTTTCATGTTCTCTATGTATATAAATCTCCCCACTGTATTTTCCATTGAATGCATCCGATGAAGTGAGCTGTATCTCACGAAAGCCTATGCTCAAATAAATTTGTTAGTTTCTAAGGTGCCACAAGTCCTCCTTTTCTTTTTGCAAATCTAGACTAACACGGCTGCTACTCTGAAACCTTTATTTTTAATGAAAGCCAAGATTCTCATATAATAATGTGACTCCAGAAGCTGGGGCTTTAACCAAAATACCAAATATTGTGAGAGGCACAAGGTGAGTGAGATGCTATCTTTTATTGGACCAGCTTCTATTGATGAGAGAGACAAGCTTTCATCCAGTAAAAGATATTACCTCACCCACCTTGTCTCTAATATCTTTGGACTGATGAGGCTACAAGACAGCATACAAATATTGAGAGACTTGCAGTAAAATCATACAGGTTGGCACCACCACGGAACAATCCCAACCGGGGAAAGTCTGACCCTGGCTCATACCAGGAGTGTTGTGTTCTTGGAACAGATGTGTTTTCCCTTTTCCGAATTTGGAACTTGCTGTCCAAATTGTTTGCCTGTTCTCAGTCACCCTGGGTGTGACTGATCCCAGGCGTTGGGCTAGTGGAATACTAGGCTGAGAGGCTAAGGATATGTTTACGCTGCAGTCAAAGATGTGACTGCAGCATATGTAGACAAACCCCAGCTAGCTTTGATCCCAGTAGCTCCAGTAATAATAGCAGTGAAGCTGCATCAGCAGCCACTTGAATACACACCCAGGGTCCTGGGCAGCCTTGTGCAGTCCATGTGCCGCTGTGTCACTGCTGTTCCTATTCACGCTGGCTAGGTCAGAGTTAGCTGGGGTCATGCTGCAGTCACACCTCTGACTGTAGTGCAGACATATCTTTAGAAGCACAGATCAGAACTCACAGCCCAGGGCAGGGAGGCTAAGGTAACTTTGTCACCTTTATGCCATCCCAGTTCTTGGCTGATCCATGATCCTGGCCCAGGCTGCCTGTGCGCTGCAAAGTGGGACAGAATCTCCACTGTGCTGCAGCCTTGCCATGCCACGCTTCTGCCCCCATCACACCCCTGCAGCAGGGCTTCTGTGGGGGTCCCCAGAGGGCTGCCTCGGTGCTATCTTCCGCAGTGCCTGCTGTAGGGGCATCTTCCCCCAGCTGGATCTAGGGCTTTTAGAGCCCCTTTACATTGCTCCAGCCCTTTTACCTGGTGTAAAGGGGCTGGAGTGGGGGTGATAATCTCACCCCACATCATTAGTGGTGAAACCACTTCTCAGGCTGGATCAGCCATGGCGGCACGGTTGGGTTTTGCCTCTTTCAAATGCCATGTTTAACAGGCTGCTTTTTCTTGCAGTTTGTGAATGAATTTAGTGCTTATGAAAGTGAGGGATTGACAGCTGAACCCAGGCATCCTGTGCCCCTGCCCACACAGCCTTCTCACACCCAACTCTGACTGGGCACCTTGATCCTGACCTGCACATCCTACTGCTATTTCCATCCTGGGCTTCTCAAACACAGCTCTGCTGGTACAATTTCCTCCTCACCCACACCCCGCTCTGCCCTGCAGTTCCAGTCCTGGGGCTCCACTGCTTTTCCACAGCTCCTCAGTCCCTACCTACAACCCCCTGCTATTCCAGCCCTGGGGTCTCCACTCACCCAGCTCTGCTGATGCCTCTCGCTTCTACTCCCCTGCTCCCCTTATTCTAGTTCTGGACCTCTCCTCTGCAGGGACTGGCACAAATTGTGGGGGGGGGGGTTGGGGATGTGGATTCCCTAGAGCCTAAGGGAAATCTCCAAAACTCTCCTCACACATGAACTTAAAAGGATTGAACCCACCTCTCCACGATTACAGTCCTGGTGCACTGGGATAAAGTGCTACCTAAACTCTCTGAAATATGTTTCACCAGCCAGGCTCCTTGTAAGGTGCCTGGAGTGAGGTGCCATCTTCACTTCCCAGGACATTTGTTTTTTAAAACAAATAAAACGTAACAACTGTAAATTACCTTTAAATGATGGCAGGCCACCAGAACTGGAATTGTTGCTGAGACAGGACAGCGTAATGAGCCATGACATGACAGGCCTGCACCAGAGAGGAAATTAAAATGGAATGTGTGGTTTAAATCAAATCATTTGGAGATATTCTGGATTCAGAGAATTAGGCCATCAAATATCCATTTCAGATATTCAGATTCCTTTGCTTAAAATTACCCTATCAAGATAAAAAAAATCCTGTTTAAAAGGATGATTTTTGCAGGGCTGCCCTAAAATGCCTCAGATTGTGGAAGCGGAAAGGACCGTTAACCTTGGATTTACCTTTTCACTGCTTGTACAATCTATCCTTCACATTTTGTACTGCAAGGAGACTTGTCAATTTCATTTTGTTTCTAGTCAGTTTCATTTTCTGTTTCTGATCTTGTTTCCTTCCCTACATTCCAGGACACTTTGGTATTTCCAGACCCTCGCTTCCTAAAATCATGAGCCAGGCCCTAAAAATGCATGATAGACTTACAATTCCTGAAATGAAATAAACTATTAATAAATACTTATTATAAAATTGTAAACAATAATAAATAACACTGAGGTACTTTTTCTTTTGCTTTCTGTTTTTTTAACCTTTTTAAGCTTTTCTAATAAACCAGGAGGACTAGAAACTTAGGGCTTGATCCCCAAAGGTACTTAGCCACCTAAGTCCAGTTTCTAGGTGTCACTCTGGGATCACAGAACTCCCCTTGGCTACCACCTAACTCTGTAGGGGCCTAAACTTACTCAGGTTTCTGCAGCAAAAGTTCCTTAGGTGCCAATGTTTCTGCCTCCTACCATGCACACTGCTGGGCATCTGGGGGCTGATCTTCCATCCAAGCTCCAGAGAACTTCATGAACTGGGGGAAGATAGGCATTCAGCCACCCAACTCATCTGAGGGGCCTGCTCTGGTAGGCATGCTCAGAGACCGCCTAACTTCCGATAAGGTGGTGGAAGATGTCCCTTTAACCCAGTGATTGGAGCACTTACCTGGGATGTGGGAGACCCCCAGTTCAAGTCCCCCTTATGTCTAATAAGGAGAAGGGATTTGAACATATCTCTTTCACGTGCGTATGCAAACTATTGGACTATAAAGAAAGAGATAGGTATAGTTAGGAAGAGACAGGTAATAGTTATGCGGGATTTGATCATTAGAAACACAGATCGCTGGGTTTGCGATGAGCAGGAGAACCGCATGGTGACTCGCCTGCCTGGTGTGAAGGTTGCGGATGTCTCAAGACATCTAGATAGACTTCTGTGTAGAGCTGGGGAGGAGCCGGTGGTCGTGGTACATGTAGGTACCAATGACATAGGGAAGGATAGGAGAGGTCCTGGGGACCAAATTTAGACTGGTAGGTAAGAGACTGAAGTCCAGGACCTCCATGGTAGCATTCTCTGAAATGCTTCCAGTTCCATGTGCAGGGCCAGGCAGAACTGCAGGGTCTCAATGTGTGGATGAGACGATGGTGTAGGGAGGAGGGGTTTAGATTTATTAGGTACTGGCTAGACTTTTGAGAAAGTGGGAACCTGTACAGGAAGGATGGGTTCCACCTAAACTGAAATGGAACCAGATTGCTGGCACTTAACATTAAAAAGGTCGTAGAACAGTTTTTAAACTAAGGGCTGGGGGAAAGCTGACAGGTGCGGAAGAGCATGTGGTTCGGACAGAGACACCTCTTAGGGGAGGATTGATTAATGGAGATTCTAGTAAGGAGGAGAGGATGGAAGATGATAAAATACAGGTAGGATCTGATGAGAAACTGTCAAATGAAAAGGAGTCTCATTCAATTACATCATGTAACGACAGAATTCTAAAAGTTTCCATTTTTTAAAGTGCTTATATACAAATGCTAGAAGTCTAAATAATAAGATGGGTGAACTAGAAGATATTGACATAATAGGTATCACAGAAACCTGGTGGAGTGAGGACAATCAACGGGACAATTATTGCAGGGTACAAAATATATCGGAAGGACAGAACAGGTCGTGGGGGAGGGGCAGCGGGGGGAGTGGCACTATATGTGAAAGAAAATGTAGAATCAAATGAAATAAAAATCTTAAATGAATCCACAAGATCCATAGAATCTCTATAGATAGTAATTCCATGCTCTAATAATAAGAATATAGCAGTAGAGATATGTTACTGACCACCTGACCAGGATGGTGATAGTGACTGTGAAATGCTCAGGGAAATTAGAGAGGTTATTAAAATAAAAAACCTCAATAATAATAGGGGATTTCAGCTATCCCCATATTGACTGGGTACATGTCACCTCAGGATGGGATGAAGAGATAAAGTTTCTTGACACCTTAAATGACTGCTTCTTGGAGCAGCTAGCCCTGGAACCCACAAGAGGAGAGACAATTCTTGATTTTGTTCAATATCTTCATTAATGATCTGGAGGATGGTGTGGATTGCACCCTCAGCAAATTTGCAGATGACACTAAACTGGGAGGAGAGGTAGATACACTGTAGGGTAGGGATAGGATGCAGAGGGCCCTAGACAAATTAGAGGATTGGGCCAAAAGAAATCTGATGAGGTTCAACAAGGACAAGTGCAGAGTCCTGCATTTAGGACAGAAGAATCCCATGCACTGCTACAGACTAGGGACCGAATGGCTAGGCAGCAGTTCTGCAGAAAAGGACCTAGAGGTCACAGTGGACGAGAAGCTAGAGATGAGTCAACAGTGTGCCCTTGTTGCCAAGAAGGCTAACAGCATTTTGAGCTGTATAAGTAGGGGCATTGCCAGCAGATCGAGGGACGTGATAATTTTCCTCTATCTGGTATTGGTGATGCCTCATCTGGAGTACTGTGTCCAGTTTTGGGCCCCACATTACAAGAAGGATGTGGACAAATTGGAGAGAGTCCAGCGGAGGGCAACAAAAATGATTAGGGGACTGGAACACATGACTTATGAGGAGAGACTGAGGGAACTGGGATTGTTTAGTCTGAGGAAGAGAAGAGTGAGGGGGGATTTGATAGCTGCTTTCAACTACCTGAAAGGGGATTCCAAAGAGGATGGATCTAGACTGTTCTCAGTGGTGGCAGATGACAGAACAAGGAGTAATGGTCTCAAGTTGCAGTGGGGGAGGTTTAGGTTGGATATTAGGAAAACCTTTTTCACTAGGAGGGTGGTGAAGCACTGGAATGCGTTACCTAGGGAGGTGGTGGAATCTCCTTCCTTAGAAGTTTTTAAGGTCAGGCTTCACAAAGCCCTGGCTGGGATGATTTAGTTGGGGATTGGTCCTACTTTGAGCAGGGGGTTGGACTAAATTACCTCTTCAGGTCCCTTTCAACCCTGATAGTCTATGATTTAGTCCTAAGCGGAGAACAGGATCTGGTTCAAGAGGTGAATATAGCTGGACAGCTTGGTAATAGTGACCATAACATAATTAAATTTAACATCTCTGTGGCAGGGAAAACTCCACAGTGGCCCAACACTGTAGCATTTAATTTCGGAAAGGGGAACTACACAAAAATGAGGAAACTAGCTAAAAGGTACGGCACCAAAAGTGAAATCCCTGAAAGCTGCATGGAAAATTTTTAAAGACACCATGATAGAGGCTCAACTTAAGTGTATACCCCAAATTTAAAAATCATAGAGAACCAAAAAGGTGCCACCATGGCTAAACAACAAAGTAAAAGAAGCAGTGAGAGGCAAAAAGGCATCCTTTAAAAGTGGAAGTTAAATCCTAGTGAGGAAAATAGAAAGGAGCATAAACTCTGGCAAATGAAGTGTAAAAATACAATTAGGAAGGCCAAAAAAGAATTTGAAGGACAGCTAGCCAAAGACTCAGAAAGTAATAGCAATTTTTTTTTGAAGTACATCAGAAGCAGGAAGTCTGCTAAACAGGCAGTGGGGCCACTGGATGATCGAGATGCTTTAGCAAGACGCTCAAGGACGATAACGCCATTTTGGAGAAATTAAATTAATTCTTTGCATCAGCCTTCACAGCTGAAGATGTGAGGGAGATTCCCAAACCCGAGCCATTCTTTTTAGATGACAAATCTGAGGAACTGTCCCAGATTGAGGTGTCATTAGAGGAGGTTTTGGAACAAATTGATAAGCTAAACTGTAATAAATCACCTGGACCAGATGACATTCACCCAAGAGTTCTGAAGGAACTCAAATGTGAAATTGCAGAACTGCAAACTGTAGTCTGTAACCTATCATTTAAATCAGCTTCTGTACCCAATGACTGGAGGGTAACTAATGTGACGTCAATTTTTAAAAATGGCTCCAGAGGTGATGCTGGCAATTACAGGCTGGTAAACCTGACTTCAGTACCCGGCAAACTGGTTGAAATTATAGTAAAGAACAAAATTGTCAGACACATAGATGAACATAATTTGTTGGTGAAGAATCAACATGGTTTTGGAAAGGGCAATGATGCCTCACCAGTCTACTAGAATTCTTTGAGGGGGTCAACAAGCATGTTGTCAAGAGTGATCCAGTGGATATAGTGTACTTGGTCTTTCAGAAAGCCTTTGACAAGGTCCCTCACCAAGGGCTCTTAAGCAAAGTTAGCTGTCATGGGATAAGAGGGAGGTCCTCTCATGGATCGATAACTGGTGAAAAGATAGGAAACAAAGGGTAGGAATAAATGGTCAGTTTTCAGAATGGAGAGAGGTAAATAGTGGTGTCCCCCAGGGGTCTGTACTGGGACCAGTAATATTTAACATATTCATAAATGATCTGAAAAAAGGGGTAAACAGTGAGGTGGCAAAATTTGCAGGCAATACAAAACTTCTCAAGATAGTTAAGTCCCAGGCAGACTGCGAAGAGCTACAAAAGAATCTCTCAAAACTGGGTGACTGGGCAACCAAATGGCAGGTGAAATTCAGTGTTGATAAATGCAAAGTAATGCACATTGGAAAACACAATCCCAACTATACGTATAAAATGATGGGATCTAAATTAGCTGTTACCACTCAGAAAGAGATCTTGGAGTCATTGTGGATAGTTCTCTGAAAACATCCACTCAATGTGCAGCGGCAGTCAAAAAAGCGAATAGAACATTGGGAATCATTAAGAAAGAGATAAATAGTAAGACAGAAAATATCATATTGCCTCTATATAAATCCATGGTATGCCCACATCTTGAATACTGTGTACAGATGTTTCAGAGTAGCAGCCGTGTTATGTGATTGACCCATCTTAAAAATGATATATTGCAATTGGAAAAGGTTCAGAAAAGGGCAACAAAAATGATTAGGGGTATGGAATGGCTGCAGTATGAGGAGAGATTAATAAAACTGGGAGGACTTTTCATCCTGGAAAAGAGATGACTAGGGGGATATGATAGAGGTCTATAAAATCATAACTGGTGTAGAGAAAGAAAATAGGGAAGTGTTATTTACTTCTTCTCATAACACAAGAACTAGGGGTCACCAAATGAAATTAATAGGCAGTAGGTTTAAAACAAACAAAAGGAAGTATTTTTTCATAACACACCGTCAACCTGTGGAACTCCTTGCCAGAGGATGTTGTGAAGGCTAAGACTATAACAGGGTTAAAAGAAAGCTAGATACATTCATGGAGGATAGGTCCATCAGTGGCTATTAGCCAGGATGGGCAGGGATGGTGTCCCTAACCTCAGTTTGCCAGAAGCTGGGAATGGGCGATGGGATGGATCACTTGATGATTACCTGTTCCTTCTGGAGCACCTGGCATTGGCCACTGTTGGCAGACAGGATACTGAGCTAGGTGGACCTTTGGTCTGACCCAGTATGACCATTCTTATGTTCTTAAAGTGATTTTTGACACAGTCCCACAGGACGCTCTCTTAAGGGAATTGTGGCCTAGATGAGATTAGGCCACTATAAGGTGGGTGCACAGCTGGTTGAAAGAACGTACTCAAAGAGCTGTTATCAATGGTTTGCTATTAAACTGTGGAGAGGGGCACATATAGTGGGCTCCCGCAAGGGTCAATCCTTAATCTGGTACTATGCAATATTTTCATTAATTACTTGGATAATGGAGCAGAGAGTATGCTTATAAAATTTGGAGATGACACCAAGCTGGGAGCAATTGCAAGCACTTTGGAGGACAGGATTAGAATTCAAAATGACCTTGACAAAGTGGTGAGTTGGTCTGAAATCAACAAGATGAAATTTAATAAAGATAAGTGCAAAGTACTGCATTTAGGAAAGAAAAATCAAATGTACAACTACAAAATGGGGAATAACTGGCAAGGTGGTTGTACTGCTGGAAAGGATTTGGGGGTTAGAGTGGATCACAAATTGAATATGAGTCAACAGTGTAATGCTGTCGTGAAAAGGTTGATATCATTGTGCGCTGTAGTTACAGATGTGAAGACACTGAAGGGAGTCCAGAGGAGAGCAACAAAAATGAGAAATGGTTTAGAAAACCTGACCTATAAGGAAAAGTTAAAAAAAGAACTGGGGTTGTTTAGTCTTGAGGAAAGATGAGAGAGGGGGGACCTGATAACAGTCACCAAATATGTTAAGGGCTGTTATAAAGAGGATGGGGTTCAATTGTTCTCCATGTCCACTGAAAGTAGGACAAAAAGTGATGATCTTAATCTGCAGCAAGGGAGAGTCAGGTTAGATATTAGGAAAATCTTTCTAAGTGTATTGGTAGTTAAATGCTGGAACAGGCTTCCCAGAGAGGTTGTGGAATCCCCATCATTGGAGGTTTTTAAGAGCAGGTTGGATAAACCCCTGTCAGGGATGGTCTAGGTTTACTTGGTCCTGCCTCAGCACAGGTTGTTGGACTAGATGACTTCTCAAAGTCCCTTCCAGCCCGACATTTCTATGATTCTCACTCTTTTTCTGGCCCAAATAATACTAAATTATTCAATTAAACTGGAACTACTTCAACAGGAGAAATTGAGGGAGACTCCCCTCAGAATAGCCCCTAGCCCTCATTGAAAGGTGGCAGATCCCTGTTCAGATCCCTTCTCCCTGAGAGGGGACATGAGCCAAGCATCTCCCACAGCCTGAGCGAGTACCTGAACCACTGGGCTAAAGCCTATAGGGTGGGCCTCTCTTCTTTCCTCCTCCTCTTCCATCTGTTTTGTGTGAGCTAGGTGGCCTCTGAACACACTGCCAAACTGAGCCCTGCATGCAAGTTCGGCAGAGGAATGACTATGTGGCCCCAGTTTGTGGATCACAGTCTCGGGCACCTGGCTCTCTCCGTTCACTGTACAGGGAACCTAAGCAGCAGATTCAGCCTTATGGATCTCAGTATGGTTCCTGATATTTTCTAGGCACCTAAAAGTTTGGCGCTATGACATTTGGCGTCACAGTGCCCAAGACCTTTGTGGATCCAGCCTTCTTTACTTCCTTTAAATGAAAGCTGAGAGTCTCACTTAGTCACATGATTGCAGGAGCTTTAAGAAAACCTGCAAGTATCACTGGACTTGCAATAAGATTACAAGAGTTGGCCATGCTGAAAAAGCCATTTGTTTTCATTGAAATGAAGAATAAAACAAAACCCTATTCCTAGTCAGAATTATGTCTCCTAAGAGTCCTTTTCTATTACATCAAAATGTTGGGCCTGAATTAACAGGAACAGCCTCAACCTGAAAACCATGCTGTACCTGAAAAGTCTTGTGTTTACAAGTCACACATTCAGCCCATCCCTTCTCAAAACTCCTTTGCTGAGATGCTTATAAGAGCTTGGCAGTAGTTAGACAACTAGGACCACAGCCCAATGTGCTGGCCAGTATTGTCTCATCCATCTGCTGTCTCTTGTCTCAAACTTGGACTGTGAGCTCCAGGGAGTAGGGGCCATCTCTTTGTTCTGTGTTTGTGCAGCACTAGAGCCATGGGGTCCTGGCCAGGTGCTCTCACAATACCAGTAATAAATCACTAGAATTCCTGCATCTGATAGCGTGCTGGGCCAGATTTTCCAAAGAGCCCCAGGCAAGATTTCCAAGGGCTCAACCCTTACAGCTGGGGCCAGATGTTCCAAAGACCTCAGCTCCCATTGGATAAGGTCCGAGTTTGCACAAGCACTTTGCTTCCAGCAGCCCCCATTCTGACACTTATGGCTGGGCTGGCAAAAGTGCCCTGCACCCAGCATGCTGAGTCCCTGAGCATCCTAAGTGGAAACAGCTCTTTGGAAAACTTGTTGGTGTATAGTCGGTTCCCCTCTTTCTCTTTTATTGTCAGTTTCACTGCTTCTCCTGGGTGTCCTAAGTAAGTCATTCCATCCATCCCCCCCCCCCGTCTCCATCCATCCCCCCCCAAGGATCTTTTGACAGTGATAGGGGAGAGAACATTTTTTTTAAACAATGGGGAAATGTGATTGCAACAAGGGGATGGAGGCAAACACACCTGACTCTCCCATTTTTAAACTGACTAGATTTCAAGCTGACTGTGTCCCTTGGGAAAAAAAATCTCATTAACAGGGTTTGCAGTAGCAGTGCGATTCTGAAATAGTGGATTCTGGAGCAAAGTGTCACATGGGGTGTTGGAGGCAGGCCGAGGTTGCTCTCAGGAGTGGGGACAGCATGATTCCACAGGAGGGAGGAGTGGAGTGGTGTGTGGTGAAGGGAAGTAAACTGGAATTTAAAGGCAGCAAAGGTGCTGTTAAATATCCTTAATGTTCTTTCCACAGGCAAGCAACTGGGAGGGAGAGGAAAGGTCAGCGGTGCTGGGTGCCGTAGGGAGGAGAGACTGAGTCAACTGTGGGGTGAGGTGCCAGGGGCTCCCCAGCTGTAACATTGACCAGCCTTGCAGAGTGACTAGGTGTAGTGCCATGAAGACGCAGGGTGCAGTGTCAGTGCCTGGCACAGCCAGAGAGCAAGGCTGGGTGCTATAGTGAGGGAGTAATGGCCAGAGCAGAGAGGTGTGTGGGGAACCCAGGGCTGAAATAGTTCTGGGGACGCAGGTCTGGAGAAGGGGTCTCAGCAAACCTGTAGAGATGATTCATAGATTCCACTCCAGGGGACCTCTGTAATCGTTGAGCCTGGGCAGTTCCTGGAGCCGAACTTTCAGAACCCAACCAGTCTGCAGAGCATGTATTGAATTCGGAATGAGAGAGATGAGCCCTGAAAATAGAGTGGAAGGGCTGCACATCTGGAGCCAGGGGCACTGGCAGAGCTGGTGTGGGGAGCTCAGGGCCAGGCAGGCTGTGGGAGAGGAGTGGGGGGTCACTGGGAGAGCTGGGTGTGGGGATCTCAGGGCCAGGCAGACTGTGGGTGAGGAGTGGGGGGCAGTGGCAGAGCTGGGTGTGGGGAGCTCAGGGCTGGACGGGCTGTGGATGAGGAGTGTGGGTCACTGGCAGAGCTGGGTGTGGGGAGCTCAGGGCCGGGCGGGCTATGGGTGAGGAATGGGGGGCAGTGGCAGAGCTGGGTGTGGGGAGGTCAGGGCTGGACGGGCTGTGGGTCAAGCCAGGGGCACTGGCAGAGTTGGGTGTGGGGAGCTCAGGGCCGGGCAGGCTGTGGGTGAGGAGTGGGGGGTCACTGGCAGAGCTGGGTGTGGGGATCTCAGGGCCAGGCAGACTGTGGGTGAGGAGTGGGGGGCAGTGGCAGAGCTGGGTGTGGGGAGCTCAGGGCTGGACGGGCTGTGGGTCATGCCAGGTGCACTGGCAGAGCAGGGTGTGGGGAGTCAGGGCTGGGCGGGCTGTGGGTCGAGCCGGGGCACTGGCAGAGCTGAGGGAAAAGCTAGCCTTGCTGCGTATCCTGCCGCTAACCAGCGTATGGGTGGTGCTGTCGGGGAAGTAATGAGGGTGGTGTGTGGCTCTGGTGTGACTCTTCTCTGCTTGTCTGTCCTGTGCAGTCCTCTGCCAAGAGCCTGCGAGCCACCATTGGGGAGGCCTTTGAGCGGCTGCACCGGCTCCTGCGCGAGCGCCAGAAGGCCATGCTGGAGGAGCTGGAGGCTGACACCGCCAGGACTCTGACCGACATCGAGCAGAAGATCCAGCGCTACAGCCAGCAGCTGCGCAAAGTGCAGGAGGGCAGCCAGATCCTGCAGGAGCGGCTGGCTGAGATGGACAGGCATGCCTTCCTGGCCGGCATCGCCTTGCTCTCGGAGAGGTACTGGGGGCTGAGGGGGCATCACCTGGCTCTCAGAGGGGTGCATATGGCCTTTGCAGCCCAGCACTGTCTCAGTGCATCTCCCTGGACAACAGCTTTTCCCTCTCGTCAGCACCCAGCCCGGTCTGGCCCAGCCCAGTGCAGGACAAAGCCCTTCCTGTTATGGCTCCCTCCCATCCATTCCTAGTCTCTGATCATCCTGAAGGCCTGCTGAGCCCCATGCCCACGGAAGGGTTTAGTAGTTGAGGACAGGACCTTTCTAGTCCAGAGCAGCTCCCCATAGCCACTCTGGCACCAACGGGACACTGCCAGGGTGTGCACACCGACTGGCCTCACTCAGCGCTCCCGTGGTATATGCACCCCAGGGCCCATGTGGCTGTAACCCAAGAGGCAGTGCCCTATGCTCCTGCCAGAGCTCCTGCCTTTAGGCCAGGCCCTCACTTAGTTGACCCTCTGCCCCTGTAACCTCTCCCCTTCCTCACCAGCAAACCCCACTTTGTGGTAGGGGAACTGCAGGGGCTCCGTGCTAACCAGCTTGACTCTCCAATCAGGCTCAAGGGAAAGATCCATGAAACAAACCTCACGTATGAAGACTTTCCTACCTCCAAATACATGGGCCCTCTGCAGTACACGATCTGGAAATCGCTTTTCCAGGACATCCATCCAGGTATGGTTCCCCAGCCCAGGGAGAGCAGCCTGCTCCCTCTAACATACTACAGGCCTTTCCTGGCATAATGTGGCAGCCGGAGCCTCTGGCGTGATTATCAGAAGTGCTGAGCACCCACAAGTCTACTGGCCTGAGGATGGTGACGCTCAGCCTCCCTGCAAATCCTGCCATGTGGGGAGAGTCGCCTTAGCTAGGTAGATACAGCCTGCTGGGCCCAGCCTTTGTGCTGGGAGGGATTAAACTGCAGACAAATGGCCGCGGTGGCCTCCTCAGGGCATTGTGGTCTGACGCCAGCAGGAATACCCTGCACGTAGGGCCAGATCCTGAACTGGAAGTCACAGGGCTGCAGAGAGAACGAGGAGGACATGTGGCACCTTATAGACTAACAAATTTATTTGAGCATAAGCTTTCGTGAGCTACAGCTACAGCTCACTTGATCGGAGGCATTCAGGGCTGCAGGATTCAGCACGTCAGCTGGGGACGAGCAGCAGCAGACTGTATGTGACGTGCTGGTGCCTGCTGTGCAGCGGTGCCTGGGATCCAGCACCTGGCATGTCCATGATGCGCCTCTGTCAAAGGGGCCCCAGCTGTGTGGTTTGATGTTTCTCCTGTTCTAAGGCTCTGTGGGAGTGCTGGGGGCTTCCCCTTTAGAGACCTGCAAGCGGCAGACTGGTGAGGGGACAGAATCCTTTGCCTCCAGGTCACTGGTTCAAATGCCGCCCCCTCCAGGAATTGCATGTGGCTGCTCCGTGACCCATGCAAAATCCGAACGGGCAGAAGGCTGAGCACCTAGGCAGCAAAGCGCCCATTGACTGCAGTGGGGGTGAGAGTGCCTTGGGGAGAACACCCTGTGTCTGGAGGGGTCCTGAGATCCTTCAGGGATGGGGACCAGAGCCTAGGCACCACCCTCCCCTTCCCTCCCCCCCCAACCGCTGCTGCTCTTCCCGCCGCCAGGGCCGTGCATGTCCTAATGTGCAGCCCAGACACCATCTCCTGTTCCTGGGAGAAGGGAAAACGCATCAGAGGCTTACAAAGGCCCTCTCTGCAGGGCTGCTCCCACTGCTATGGTAACGGGAGCTTGGGGGCCTGCAGTGCAAGGATACGGCCCCAGATGGAGCTGGCTTGGAGACCAGCTGTGAAAGGCAGGGCCCTGGGGGCAGGCTGGGGAGTGGGGGGTTAATCCAGGGAGGTGGGGGTTAATTCCATTTCTAGCTGGGTTTCTTGTCACTGAGCTCAGTGTCTGATACAGACATTCACAACCCATGTTTATTAATTAGCTGATCCATCCCCTGGGACAGGGAGTGTTCTGCTGAGACACAGTGACCTGTAAGAGAGCTTGCTCCAGGCCTGCTGGCTTTTCTGCTCTTGTTTATTCGGGCCCCGCCCTCTGTCCTGCCTAGGCATAAGGTCTGTCGAGTGCAATTACACTTGCCTGGTTGTGGCTAAAACTGCCCTGTGCCAGCTCTGCCATTGTTCCAAACCCGTCTGTCTTTGCACGCAGCTCAGCAGCAGCCCCGCTTGAGCTGTCACGCTGCCTGCGGCCCCAGTGGGGACGAGCTCCTTTGATGGGTTGGCGGGATCTGGGTTGCAAAGAGCCAGGCTCCAGGTGGTGCCCGCCCATTTTGACTGTGGGTTTCCCTTTTAGACCAAGTTTTCTCCCCCTGCCCCCTCCCCCATCCACAAAATAAGTCAGATTGGCCTCAGAATTGGTAGGTTAGACCTGGGGCCATGGTCAAATTTGTCTCCTCAAATTTTGAAGTGACTTGGACAAGGGCTTCCTGAGTTATGACTGTCTAATCATGGGGGCATTCCACACCATTCCAAAAGCGCCTTGAGGGGTGGAATTTACCACTCTGCAGCAAAACTAAGAGAAAGGAGAGGGATGAAATCACCGTGCCTGGCTCCCCTCACTGAGCTCGAGTGCCTGGCACCAGACTTTCGCTGATGAATGTGAAGTTACCCATGGTGTTAATTAATATCACTGTGCAGCATCAGCTCTGCCAAGCCCAGCACGGGGCATCTGTGAGCGCTGGGGACCTGAGCTTCCATAGAGGAGGCTGTGGGCCTTTCCCCACAGAAACCCCCTCTCTGGGGGGCTGGGCAGTGGTGGGAAGAGAGAACTGCTTGTCCAAAGCTTGTGAGGGAGCCAGAGTCTCTATGGATCCTGGGGCCCCCAGCAAGGCGCCCCATGAATCTACTGCCCCTGCCAGCCTGGAGTGACCTTGTACTCCTGCCCCGTGGTTCCGAGCAGCGTAGGGCCCCTCTTGCCAAACCCTAGGAGGTCTGTTAGATGGAGCAGGCAGGGAGCTCTGGTGCTTCCCACCAGCCACCCCACCTTCTCCTGCGGCACCTCTGAGGTGCTCTCCAGGGCCTACTCCCCCTTGCAGCAAGATTCCTGCCCTCTCGGGCCTCCTGGCTCCACTCTCCCCTATTCCCCCTATATCCACAGACCCACCCTCACCAAAGATTTCTTGAGGCAGGGTTGGGGCAGGAACTGTCACCCTCTGTAGCTCGCTGCGGGGATCCCACCACAGACACCAAGGAAGCTGCTGCTTGTGCTGGAGCATCCCACATTGAGGTTACATCTGCACTGGCGCTGAGGTGTAATTTCGAGACGTACACACACTAGCTTTGATCGAGCTAGCATGCTGCAAATAACGCTGCAGCCACAGTTGCACAGGTGGGGGAGGGTTAGCTGCCCTGCATCTGCACCTAGGGTCTCAGGGAGATTGTACGTGGGGCAGCTGGCCTCTGGTGCCACCGTGGCTACCTGTCTATTTTTAGTGTGCTCACTCAGTCAGAGCTAGCCTGGGTACATCTCGAGCTGGGAGCCCAGCAGAGCCATGTCCTGAGACACACCTGCTTGGTGTGTTTGTTATCCCACCCCAGATCAGCTCAACCAGGGCATTGATCTGTGCATCTAACTCCCACCACTGGGTGAGCTCTCGGAGACGTAGCCGTGGTGTGGGGTCCCCCAGAAAGGCCCCAAAGCATCAGTCCCCATCTCCGAGGCCCTGGCACATCTGGGCATGTGATCTGTACTCTGGTAAGAGCACTCCCTACCTCTTCGCATCTTCCTCCTCCTAAAGGAAGCTTCAGTGCCAAAGGGATTGCTAAGCAGTGTCACGGGTGGGATTTTAAATGCAGCCAAGGCACAGGTAGAGCCTAGCTAGCTACACTGCCTCTCCCGTGCTACAGGGCCTCAAGAAGGTCCCTCCAACAGCTTTCCCCACCTTTGGGGTCAGTCCCTGCGCGGAGCACAAGGGCAGAGGAGAGTTACAGGGGGCTGGCTGCCCAGCCACCTGACTGACCCCATCACATGTCCCTCAGCGCAGCACCCTCTGGTGTCCCTGCGGATCATTGCTACGTGCTGTCTGTGTGAGGGGTGGCTGGGTGGGTGCTTGTAGGCCCCTATTTTGGGGGCATTTACATTCCCGCTGCATAAGCAAGTGCTTTGCCTGTAATTGACTAGCCATGTGGGGTGTGGCTAGGTTCTGAGCCCCTTCCTGTCCCTCTGCTTTCCCAGTACCAGCAGCCCTCACGCTGGACCCTGTCACAGCTCACCAGCGTCTCATCCTGTCGGATGACTGCACCATCGTGGCCTATGGCAACTTGCACCCGCAGCCATTGCAGGATTCACCCAAGCGCTTTGACGTGGAAGTATCGGTGCTGGGCTCAGAGGCCTTCAGCAGCGGCGTGCACTACTGGGAGGTCATCGTCTCGGAGAAGACCCAGTGGATGATCGGGCTGGCACACGAGGCTGTCACCCGCAAGGGGAGCATTCAGATCCAGCCCAGTCGCGGCTTTTACTGCATCGTCATGCACGACGGCAACCAATACAGCGCCTGCACCCAGCCCTGGACCCGGCTCAATGTTAAGAGCAAGCTAGAGAAAGTCGGCGTCTTCTTGGACTATGACAAAGGCCTCCTGATCTTCTACAATGCTGATGACATGTCATGGCTGTACACCTTCCGGGAGAAGTTCCCTGGCAAGCTCTGCTCATACTTTAGTCCTGGCCAGAGCCATGCCAATGGCAAGAACGTGCAGCCGCTCCGCATAAACACCGTCCGGATCTAGGAGGGAGCAGAGAAGGGAGCCTGGAGCTGTATAGAGCCTCCTGGCCAGCAGGCTGAGTCCAGAGTCCCTGCTAAGACAGTTCCCACCTACTCCTTTCTGCAGGCTCTGGGGCTGTGCCATTCCTAGCCCTGACCTCCTGGCATTATCCGGGTGCGGGAGGGTGCAGGGCTGGGGCAGGGGGGTTGTGGGGATGGAGGGAGGCCATGGAACTGTTAGTATTTCAGTGTGAGAAGATGCAGCATCCTGCCTCCCTGTCTGCGTCAGTTTTCAGACTAACTCAAGGATCCAGGCTGAGTGTGGACATCCAGCTGGCTATCCCTGGCATGACCCCGGCATTGCCATGGGCACTCTGCCAGGATGGATGCAGGCGGAACCCTGTGCTGTTGGAGCCTCCTGCTGGCATGGAGCAGAGATCAAGCACCTTGCAGAGCTGCTGCTGAACCGCTGCTTGGTATCTCAGCTCACCTATGAGCTTCTAGCTGGGTTTGCTCCTAGGGACAGAGCATGAACCATCCTGCATGGGGCTAGTGACCTGGCAGCATCTGCACTTAGTATTTGTTACATTGGCACTCGGGGCCCCCGGCACCAAAGGGTCAGGATCCCATGCTGCTAGGCCCTCTGCAAAGAAGTGGGTGGCAGCCTCTGCCCCAGAGAGCTGCAGTCTAGGTTTATGACAAGGGGCAACTAAGGGGGAGAGGGTGGGGAAGGACAAGGGGGAGGGTTAGATGAGCATGTTTTGCATAGTGGGCTGCAGTCTGGGCTTGCCAGCTGGGCTCGCAGTTCCTTTTAGCGGCAGCTGGAGGCTGAGGCAGCGTTGCCCTGTGCCTCCCTGAGAGCAGAGGGCTCAGATTGCCAGAAGTAAAGTCATAGAGCCACCAGGTCATCAAGCCTGACCGCCTGCATGTCACCGGCACCAGCACCACCCCGCACCTGCTCCTGAATCCAGCAACTGAAATGAGACCAAAGGTGCTCAGCCCACAGGAGCCTGGGTTGGTAATGCCCCAGGCAGAGCACAGGAGGGGCTGATGGCAGGGAAATGACTGAGATACACCCAGGTAACCCTGGCAAGTGACCCACACACTGCAGAAGGCAGCAAAACTGCTCCCTCAGCTGATTCCAGTACAGGGCATGGGTGTCTGAGCAGGGATGGGGTGTGCGCATGTCCCCAACGAGGGCCACCTCGTTGTTCCCTCTTGTGTGAGGCCCTCCCCCCCCCCCCAGCTGTCCCCTTCACCAGGTTCTTTGGCTTGGGCAAAATCTGCCAAGAGGAGCCTGGATTGGAGTACCCCGGGAGCCAGCCTGGCTCCACACTCTGATGGCTGCCTTAGGGGCAGACATGGCTGGTGCCTGGCCCCAGATCTGCCATGGGTAGAGGCCTGCTGAGATGCATGACCCTCAGCCCAGCACCGGTGGAGCCTGCTCCAGCACTGTATGCCACAGTCCTCGCTGAAGCCAGTTTGGCACCAGGGAATAATGGTCAGCCGTGATCATGGCTTGGTCCTGTGGTAGCTGCCTGTGGTTTTCCCTGCCCAGAGCCCTGTGTAGAACAGTCTGCAAGTCACTGCACCTGCATAACCAGGCTGGCTGGTTCTCCTGGCGTCATGGGTAGTGCGACACTGCCAAATACATCGTTGGTGCTGCTCTGTGTGCATGCCTACTGGGCGCTCTGCCCCTGCTCAAGCATTGTGGGGTAGCAACTCAGGTTTTCCCAGAATGCACCGCTACCAACACATAGGTAGCAGAGCACGGATGCACCTGGTGTGTTGGCACAGCTCCCTTGTGTTGCAGGTGGATCAGGTGAGTGTAAGTTACTGAGCACGGTGGACGTGCAGTGTGGGCAGCACCCGTTAGCGCAGTTTGTTTCCCATGGAGTGGAGTGTTGACCTGCTGGTTGCCAGGACACATCTGTGACTGTGACCGTGTACCCGACTCCGGAGGCATATGTTCCTCCCTCCACCTTGCTTTGGAACATGTTCCTTGGCTCTTGTCAGTGAGCGAGATGTGCTTCAGGTTTCCCCGTACCTTCTCCCGGGTGGACGTCATCTCTCGGGGGAATGCCTGCAGCTGCCTGGACTCGGGCAAATGCCTCCCCACACTGAGCTGTGCAGTGGGCAAGGGCAGAGGGGGCTGGAGAAGAGGAGCTTGGGGAGGTGGGGGTGGGCTGGAGGAGAGGAACAAGGGATGCAAGAGGGGGATATCAGAGTAAAGGGCGGGGATAGGCAAGGATGAGTGTGTGAGGCGGGGACAGCTAATAAGCAAGGAGTCCAATTTCCTCTCTCCAGCTGGGGCATCCTGAGCAGGGTCCCAGGAATCAGCAACTCCTGGTTCTTTGTGCCATGGCCCCTCCCCGGGCGTGGTGGGGCAGACAGGTGATGGGACAGTGCTCAGCCCAGTGCGGCCTGTCAGGCACTGCTCCTGACCCTTGAGGGACGCGCTCACACACTACCCTGGGCAATGGCATTTTGCCAGGCGCTGCTAGTGGTACAGAGGCAGCCAGAAGGCAGCAGCCTTGGCAAGTACCCTTGCAGTGGGTGGGGCTGGGATCGCCTAGCCTGACTGGGTCTCCATGCAGAGCCACCGTCAGTACTGGCACTTTCACAGGCTCCAAACACTATGTCCTCCAAAGGCCCGTACCAGGAACCATGACGGGCTGGGCTCCTCATTAATGAGCTGGGCACCCACATGGGGCAGAAGTTAGAGCACGTGACCCGGGTGGCCAACACACAGCGAGTAGTCAGTGCAATCAGCTCCTGCATGGCCCAGCGGCCAAGGGGGACAGGAAGCACTCCAGTGCATACAGGTGGGGACCTTGGCCGGGAATCTGGATCGAGTCAGCTAATAGGCTGAGACCTAGACTTTACTAACAGGGGCTTCTGTTTTGGGGGGCCCCTTGGGCCTGATATCCAGGGGCACTGAGCAAACACCACCAGTGCCCATCAACACCAGCTAGAGCCTGGAAGAACAGGCCAAAAGGGGCTCACAGCAGGCACCCAAAAGCAGCTGCTATGACTGAAGACATAAGCCTCACATTGTAGCCAGTTAGTGGTAGCACCTAGCCCAGTTGGCACTAAGCCCATAGTTGGCCCAGGAGCCGAAGCCGCTGGTCTGCACCCAGAGCAGCAGGGAGGCTAGCTGGGGGAAGTCCTGCTACCGGGAGGAGTAGAGCCTGCAGCTTTGCCTTGGGGCTGTGGCAAGGGGTTGAAGGACAGATCTGGACAGGAGAAGTCAAAGCTGGGCCCTGTCTGTGGAGATCCTCACAGGGCAGCAAGGAGTTATGCTCAATGGTGGGGAGCAGGCACAAAGCTGAACATTGAGGTAGTTCTCTTGAGGCTGCCTGGAGCCCATCTGGTGCTGGCCTGATGCCCTTACTCGCGTCTCAGGTCAAAGGCTCTGTGCCTTCAGCAGGAGTGTGTTTGTGACAGGCCCCTGGGAATCAGTTCCATAATGATCAGAACCCTGAGGCAGGGAAATAGACCCCAAGGAGACAGGTGGGGCCCTGCACACCAGGGCTATGAGAAGAGCAGGAGGCTGATGAGACTTTCCACTCTATAGTCACTGATGTCAATGCATCCGACAACAGAGCAAGAGCATCACGATCTGCAGTTACAGCTGGGGAAACTGAAGCACAGAGAGGGGAAGGCACTTGGCCAGAGTCCCACACAGCTCTGGGATTGATACCAACAGCAGATTCCTGGTTCTGGGCCCTGCCACCTCCCCCAGACCCAGGCTGGGCTTGGCTAGGTACCCCAAGGGGAGAAGTCCATTGCTGGCATTGGATGTCACCAAACCCTACCCCTCACTGCACCAAGAAGCCAGTGGAAGCACAGGAACCTTGGACGTGATGTAGTGCCTTTGTGGGCAATAGTGTAATGGTAGTAGTGTCTGAATGGCAGCCAGGAGGTCCCATGGGCAATGGGTGCAGAGACAATGTGGCAACATGATGGGTAGGGTGGCAGCCCCACACGAGTGGCTCCAGCCCACCCCAAGGCAACTGGTGTGTGGTGAATTTCACATGGCAACAGACCTGCTAAGTCCAGGTTTTCTGAGCACCAAGGAGGTGCTGTCTGCAGGTGTTTGGAGAGACAAACGGGGTGTTCCCCACTGGTGTTTCTTGGCTCTGGGGACTCCAGGCTGATCATGTTGCTTTGTAAATGAACGAACTTGGAACATGTCAGGGGCTCTGGTCTGAGCAAGGGGGAGCAGCCAGCTGTGCTCACTCTCTGTACAAGTGTGCACAGCAGCCTGGTACATGGCTGCCTTGGGCACATCTGCTCTGTGCATTGAGGGGAGAAGGGCGTGGACAGGGATTGCTCTGGTTGTATGAAGAGCCCGTTCTCCCCTTCCTGAGATCCAGCTGGGACATAAGGACTCAAGATCCAGAGGACACTAGATGTTGTGACTGGACTCAGGCTCTCCTGTCCTCCTACCCCGTGAGCTGGATCACATGCAGTGCGGTTTGCTTCTTGTCCCTTCTGGGGCCATGTCTTGTCAGCCACCAGGCTCCCTGGAGACTTTCTGTTCAGTGAATGGCCAACACTAATTGCTGCTCTGCAGCCTGGCCTGGCTGCTCACTTGGTGATAGAGAGGGGAAGAATAATGCTCCCCCATTTCACGGCTTCCACTGGAGGTAGCTGATGAGCAACACTTCCTCCTACCAGGAGGGCAGAAAGCCCAACTCCAAGGCACCAGCTGGCCATTCTGTGCTGAGTGCCTGGCTGCAGACTCCCCCACCTGGAGAGGTATTCCCCTCTCTGAGTACATTGCACACAGCCTGGTGGATGTAAGGGAGCAAACCCCAACGTCACTGGTGACATGTGGTGTCTCCCCCATCCTGGCCCAGTTCTTTCTGGGAAAAGAGGTCCAGCTTGCAGACCAGGCTGAGGACGCTATTTGGAGGGAGTTGCTGAAACTCAGCCCCATCCCACTTTGGGGATGAATCCTGAAAACTCCTTCTGTGTGTAAGGAGTCCTATGGGGTGTAGCCCCATGAGGTTACTCGTCTGAGTAGGTTCAGCCTCTTGGCAAGGAGGCTGCTCTGTTGATGTCACTGAGAAATCCCGTAGTATGGACAGGAGCTGCAGGGAGAGAGCTGGTGTGGTGCGGGGACAGCGTCCTTCTGTAGCCTGGCAGGATGGAGTGTCGCAGGGTAGTGCACCCACAGGCTGCAATCCTGCAAGGCAAGCTCAGTGCCTGGCATGAGTCGGCCCTTCCTGGCTTCACCATTCAGGTCACTCCAGTGCCTGCTGGGTGCACTTCCACCTCCACCACCTGCCTGCGTGCTCCGCCAGTGCTGTGGTTTTTCCTTTTCCAGAAGCTGATGGATTCTGTATTTATTCCTAGTTCCGTAGCACGTAGTCTCTGACTGCTGCAATAAAGGCAATTTTTTTAAAAAAGGAATGGAAACTTGTTTCTGCAATGCAGCCGCCTCTGGAGCTCCTGCCTTCCCCTCCTGGCCCATGTCCTTGCAGACGCCCCGTGGATTGCATGCAAACACAGACAAAGGACAACAATGCAGCTGGCAGCCAGACCTGCAGGAAGGCTGCCATTCGCATGCTATTGTTCTGCTGAATGGATCTCCCATTGGTTCAAAACATTCCTACTGCACCCCCCCCCCCCAAGATAGCAGACATTATACACTGTTCTTGGCCCGATTCTGTTCTCACTGGTGCAATTCTATTGACCTGAATCAAGTGACCGCACATGGATAACTATGAGAACAGATTGGGTCCTTTATCTGTGTGCCACAGGAATCAGACCCTACCACAAGATCTCAACACCACAGGCCTGACTCAGTGGAGTCACACACACTGGGTTTTACACCATTGTAGCCATGGGACCTGATCCTCCTCTCAGTTACAAAATATTGCTGTTGGCAACTGTAATGTTCCTCTCTTGGGGAGTGTGGCCGTGTGGTCATAGCTGCAACTCCTGACAGTCAAGGGGATTGTGGGAGGGGGGCCCGGGTGCTCCTACTCCACTGAGCTCTGATCCAGGGCCCTTTGGGCCACTGGTAGTCTGGCAACCAAGGCTGCTTAAGGCTGTCCACCCTGGGCCTCTTCCTCTCATCCACCCCCTGGGATCAGCTCAGTCCAAGGCTTTCCCCTGGTGGGGAGATCCAAACCACAATGAGTAAGAGGAGGTTACTCATGTCCACTGGATCCTTCCCTCTCTGTTTGTCTCTGGGGTGGGTCCTCCCTTCCCTCAGGTAGGAACCCTTTGGGCAGCTGTGTAAGAGCCATTAGGCTTCCCCTCTGCTCTGTTGGAGCTGTGGGCTGCAGATCTGCTCACTTCCAGCTCTGCCACCCAAATTAGCTAATTCTCCGCCTTTTAATTCCTTCAGCAGATGGAGCATTTGCTGCAGGTGTGGCAGGGCGGGGCTCGCTGAGCCCAAAATAATACCTTAACCCCTTATTGCCCAGTGTGGGGTTTGTACACCCCATCACAGCAACAAAGAGACAGCTAGCCCTAAGGCACAGCCAGACAACTCAAAATGCATAGGTAAACTGAGGCACAGGGAATGCCCTGATACTGCAATGATGGCCATATTTGTGCCAAGATAATGACTTGCCCAACGTCTCAGAGCTAGTCAGTGACAGTGACCCTGATTCCCTCTCTGCTGCTGTTTCGCTAAGACAATTCCATCCATGTTAGATGAGGGTTGGGGGAGAGGAGCTGGATGGAGTCTCCTGGGTATTATGCATCATCGGCCTGGCTCCTCCAGCCATCCAGAATTACAGAAAATGCAGGACTAGCTAAGCACCCTCCACCCCCATCTCTGCTGACAAAATAAGCTCTCTTACCAATTCCTCTTCCTAATGGACAAGCTGCAGCAAGCCAGCTCTGTACCACCACCAGGACTTTCTCCAGAGGGAGCCTTGGCAGTGCCATCTGCAGTTAATGACGTCATTTGTCAGCTCAGCGTGGCCACGCCTGGGCCTGCATTCAGAGGCGCCAATTGAATTGCAAAGCTGCTGTCAGTGCTGATTCTCAAGCCAGCTCCTGAGGGAGCAGAGCCTCCTTGTGCACTTGCAAAGAAGCGAGGGAGAAAATAGATCCTGGGAAAATAAGGAACAAAGGATTTGCACAGACGAAGTGGAGCCACAAATGCAGATTCTGCCCTCAATTACCAACTGGGGCAAAGCCAAAGGGATTCCACAGTAAACAGTTTCAGCTAAAGTTTTAATTTGGGGGTTTAAAAATTTACATTTGTTGCTTTACAAAAGCCAAGTTTTTTTGAAAACGAAAACCCAAAAATTATTACTGAAAAAAATTGCCGGGGGGAGGGGGGGGAGTCATTAAGTTTTTCCATAAAAATTTAAAAGAAAGAGACAAAAGAAATTTCCTGCAAAAGATAATTGGGGATCTTTGACTGGCTCCGCCAGCTGCTGTGGAGCAGAATCAGGCCCCGAGAGCCCAGACGAAGGCCAGGGCTGCACTGGAAGCTGGTGCCAGTATATCAATGTGGGCTACGGGGAGCGATGGGCAGGGAACTGTTGGAGCATTTCAGAAAAAAAAAAAAAGGTCCAATATCCCATTGGGCTGAAGCAGAGCCTTTCCACATGTTCCATGTGACTCTAGGCTGGAAGAGTCCAACTGGTGGGCTGGGCATTCAGCGGGGATGTGGGAAGCCCATGTTTACACACCCTCAATTAATTAGTATTTTTTAACAACAAATTCCCGTCCAGTTCTCCCTAGGAGTGTGATTTTAATTTTAGCAACATGTCTATACTGGCAAAGGCCTTGCGTCGACACAGGTACACTGGCAGAGAAGGGCTTTTGCCGGGACAGCTTAGTTTGCTGGGGGAACTGCTGTAAGAGTCACTAGCACAGCGCTCTGCGTCTCCACTAGGAGGATTTGCAGCGCTTCTCTACTGGCAAAGAGTCTCTCGGTACAAGTTGGACTCGTCTGAAATAAACCCCCGGAGAGAGTTTATTACTCTCCTAATTACTCCTCTAATTAGCCACCTTGAAGCAAGACCAAGGGCCATGTGGGCCACTTGGCTGCCTTTCTGGGCCTTACAGGGAGTCAGTGCTGGTGGTGCTTTGTGGCTGATGCCAGTGCTGGACAGAGCATAGCTGTCAGTCCCGAGAGCCCACAGCCCAAAACCTTTGCAGCAACACTAATGCACAACTGTGGGGTTTGATACTGGTCTCATTTGGTGTAAATCAGGCTTGCTTCCAGTGATGTCAATGGACTTGCACCAGTCTGAGAGATGGCTCTACATTTTTGTTCCCCTTGAAGCAATAGAACCCTCCCTTTCTGCAATCACCCCCAGGCATTCAGCTGGTTGTTGCTTTCCTGCCTGTAATGATGCTGCCTCTGGCGGGACACAACTGAGAATATCAGTTCAGGACAAATTGCTGAGAGCAGGGCAGTCACAGCCCAAAGTTGAGTGTCCTTTATTACTAAGGCACAACCAAACCAGCCAAACAGAGAGGACTTCGGTTTTACCCCACTGGCTAACCAGAAGTCATATTCGCAATTTCTCAGATACTCCAGTTCCCTTGTATCACCACCAGTGCTCCTCATTATGGGGATGAATGGTTATGAAAACCAATACCCCAGTAGAAGAAAAAAGGTTCTCCCGATCCCAAAGGACCAAGCCCCCAACCCAGGGCAATATACAAATCAGATCTTACCCACAAATCACGCTGTTGCCAATCCTTTAGAATCTAAAATCTAAAGGTTTATTCATAAAAAGAAAGAAATATAGATGAGAGCTAAAATTGGTTAGATGGAATCAATTACATACAGTAATGGCAAAGTTCTTGGTTCAGGCTTGTAGCAGAGATGGAATAAACTGCTCGCTTAAATCAAGTCTCTGGAGAACGTCCACAGGTTGGATGGGCCATTCAGTCCTTTGTTCAGAACTTCAGTGTAGCAAAGTTCCTCCAGAGGTATGAAGCAGGACTGAAGACAAAATGGAGAAGATACAGCAGCTTTTATAGTCTCTTGCCATGTGGTCTCTGCTCTCTTTGTCCCAAAAACAAACTGTCCAGCACATGGCCTGGAAAAACCTCAAAGTTCTGTCCATAGGCATGTCCCTGCATACCTGGCTGAGTCCCAAGATGTATCTGCCTTCTCTCAACGGATCAGTTGTATAGCTGATGGTCCTTAATGGGCCATCAAGCAGGCTAGGCAGTGCTGACGTCACAATGTCTGGGATAAAGAAAAGGAGTACAGCACAAGTTTGATATACAGACAGTATAGAGCCAATACTTATAACTTTAAATACAAAAATGATACCTGCATACAGATAGCATAATCCTAACAAGCCAACCATAACCTTGTCTTAGCCCTGGTCTACACTAGGCATTGAGGTCGAATTTAGCAGCGTTAAATCGATGTAACCCTGCACCCGTCCACATGATGAAGCCCTTTTTTTCTATTTAAAGGGCTCTTAAAATTGATTTCCTTACTCCACCCCCGACAAGGGGATTAGCACTGAAATCGGTTTTGCTAGGTCAAATTTGGGGTACTGTGGACGAAATTAGATGGTATTGGCCTCCGGGAGCTATCCCAGAGTGCTCCATTGTGACGGCTCTGGACAGCACTCTCAACTCAGATGCACTGACCAGGTAGACAGGAAAAGGCCCGTGAACTTTTGAATTTCAATTTCCTGTTTGGCCAGTGTGGCAAGCTGCAGGTGACCATGCAGAGCTCATCAGCAGAGGTGACCCTGATGGAGTCCCAGAATTGCAAAAGAGCTCCAGCATGGACCAAACGGGAGTTACGGGATCTGTTCGCTGTATGGGGAGAGGAATCCGTGCTAACAGAACTATGTTCCAGTTTTCGAAATGCCAAAACATTTGTGAAAATTTCCCAGGGCATGAAGGACGGAGGCCATAACAGGGACCCAAAGCAGTGCCGTGTGAAACTTAAGGAGCTGAGGCAAGCCTACCAGAAAACCAGAGAGGCGAATGGCCGCTCCGGGTCAGAACCCCAAACATGCCGCTTCTATGATGAGCTGCATGCCATTTTAGGGAGTTCAGCCACCACTACCCCAGCGGTGTTGTTTGACTCCTTCAATGGAGATGGAGGCAACATGGAAGCAGGTTTTCGGGATGAGGAAGACGATGATGAGGAGGTTGGATAGCTAATAGCAAACAAGCGGAGAAACCGGTTTTCCCGACAGCCAGGAACGGTTTCTCCCCCTGGACCTGGAGCCAGTACCCCCCGAACCCACCCAAAGCTGCCTCCTGGACCAACCAGGCGGAGAAGGGACCTCTGGTGAGTGTACCTTTTAAAATACTATACAAGGTTTAAAAGCCAGCATGTTTAATGATTAATTTGCCCTGGCATTCGTGGCTCTCCTGGATATACTCCCAAAGCATTTGCAAAAGGTTTCTGGGGAGGGCAGCCGTATTCCATCCACCATGGTAGGACACTTTAGCACTCCAGGCCAGTAGCACATACTTGGGAATCATTGTAAAACAAAGCATTGCAGTGTATGTTTGCTGGCATTCAAACAACATCCATTCTTTCTCTCTCTGTATTATCCTCAGGAGAGTGATATCATTCACGGTCACCTGGTTGAAATAGGGTGCTTTTCTTAAGGGGACATTCAGAGGTGCCTGTTCCTGCTGGGCTGTTTGCCTGTGGCTGAACAGAAATGTTCCCTGCTGTTAACCATGCAGTGGGGGGAGCCAAAATGCGACCTTGTAACGAAAGCACATGTGCTATGTATGTAATGTTAACAGCAAGGTTTACTGTGAAAGAGTGTACCCATTGTTCTATAAAATGTGTCTTTTCAAATACCACTGTCCCTTTTTTTTCTCCACCAGCTGCATGTGTTTCAAGGATCACAGGATCTTCTCCTTCCCAGAGGCTAGCGAAGATTAGAAGGCAAAAAAAACGCACTCATGATGAAATGTTCTCTGAGCTCATGCTGTCCTCCCACACTGACAGAGCACAGACGAATGCGTGGAGGCAGACAATGTCAGAGTGCAGGAAAGCACAAAATGACTGGGAGGAGAGGCGGTGGGCTGAAGAGAGTAAGTGGTGGGCTGAAGAGAGGGCTGAAGCTGAAAGGTGGCGGCAGCGTGATGAGAGGAGGCAGGATTCAATGCTGAGGCTGCTGGAGGATCAAACTAATATGCTCCAGCATATGGTTGAGCTGCAGGAAAGGCAGCAGGAGCACAGACCGCCACTGCAGCCCCTGTGTAACCAACCGCCCTCCTCCCCAAGTTCCATAGCCTCCTCACCCAAACGCCCAAGAATGCGGTGGGGGGGCCTCCAGCCATCCAACCACTCCATCCCAGAGGATTGCCCAAGTAACAGAAGGCTGGCATTCAATAAGTTTTAAACTTTTAAAGTGCTGTGTGGCCTTGTCCTTCCCTCCTCCACCACCCCGCCTGGGGTACCTTGGTAATTATCCCCCTATTTGTGTGATGAATTACTAAAGAATGCATGAATGTGAAGCAACAATGACTTTATTGCATCTGAAAGCAGTGATCAAAAGGAGGTGGGAAGGGTGGTTAGCTTACAGGGAAGGAGAGCGAACCAAGGGGCGGGGGGTTTCATCAAGGAGAAACAAACAGAACTTTCACACCGTAGCCTGGCCAGTCATGAAAGTGGTTTTCAAAGCTTCTCTGATGTGCACCGCACCCTCCTGTGCTCTTCTAACTGCCCTGATGTCTGGCTGTATGTAAGCAGCAGCCAGGCGATTTGCCTCAACCTCCCACCCTGCCATAAACGTCTCCCCCTTACTCTCACAGATATTGTGGAGCGCACAGCAAGCAGTAATAACAGTGGGAATATTAGTTTCGCTGAGGTCTAACCGAGTCAGTAAACTGCGCCAGCGCGCTTTTAAACATCCAAATGCACATTCTACCACCATTCTGCACTTGCTCAGCCTGTAGTTGAACAGCTCCTAACTACTCTCCAGGCTGCCTATGTATGGCTTCATGAGCCATGGCATTAAGGGGTAGGCTGGGTCCCCAAGGATAACTATAGGCATTTCAACATCCCCAACGGTTATTTTCTGGTCTGGGAAGAAAGTTCCTTCCTGCAGCTTTTGAAACCAACCAGAGTTCCTGAAGATGCGAGCGTCATGTACCTTTCCCGGCCATCCCAAGCTGATGTTGGTGAAACGTCCCTTGTGATCCACCAGTGCTTGCAGCACTACTGAAAAGTACCCCTTGCGGTTTATGTACTCGCTGCTTGGTGCTCCGGTGCCAAGATAGGGATATGGGTTCCGTCTATGGCCCCACCACAGTTAGGGAATCCCATTGCAGCAAAGCCCATCCACTATGACCTGCACATTTCCCAGGGTCACTACTCTTGATATCAGCAGATCTTTGATTGCGTTGGCTACTTGCATCACAGCAGCCCCCACAGTAGATTTGCCAACTCCAAATTGATTCCCGACTGACCGGTAGCTGTCTGGCGTTGCAAGCTTCCACAGGGCTATTGCCACTCACTTCTCAACTGTGAGGGCTGCTCTAATCTTGGTATTCTTGCACCTCAGGGCAGGGGAAAGCAAGTCACAAAGTTCCATGAAAATGCCCTTACGCATGTGAAAGTTTCGCAGTCACTGGGAATCATCCCAGACCTGCAACACTATGGGGTCCCACCAGTCTGTGCTTGTTTCCCGAGCTCAGAATCGGTGTTCCACCGCATGAACCTGCCCATTAGCACCATGATGCCCACATTGGCAGGGTCCGTGCTTTGAGAGAAGTCTGTGTCCATGTCCTCATCACTCTCGTCACCGTGTTGACATCGCCTACTCGCCCGGTTTCACTTTGCCAGGTGCTGGTGCTGCATATACTGCTGGATAATGCATGTGGTGTTTAATGTGCTCCTAATTGCCAAAGTGATCTGAGCGGGCTCCATGCTTGCTGTGGTATGACGTCTGCACAGAAAAACAGCACGGAATGATTGTCTGCTGTTGCCCTGACAGAGGGAGGGGTGACTGATGACATGGCTTACAGGGTTGGCTTACAGGGAATTAAAATCAACAAAGGGGGTGGCTTTGCGAGAAACTGAATGGCCGCCTCAAGGATAGAACTCAAAACCTCAAGGATAGAACTCAAAACTGGGTTTAGCAGGCCGTTGATTTCACAGAGGGAGGGAGGGAGGAGAAAATGAATACAAAACAAATCTGGTCTATTTCTTGTTTTGAGCTACTTCATCTATCTTTATACATCTTGCTGGCAGCAGACTGTGCAGTACGACCGCTAGCCATCGTCACCTCCTGGGTGCTCGGCAGAAAACGGTGCAGTTTAACTACTGGCCATCATCTTCTACTAGCTGCAGATTAAAAGACAGTGCACTGCCAGTAGAACTCAATCGCCATGAGACGAAACAAGGGAAATGACCTGGCTGAGTCACTCCCATGTTTGCCCAGGCGCCTGGTTAAAAGAGCACCCAGGATTATGTCGGCGACGGCTACCAGTCATACTGCACTGTCTGCTGCCAAAAGGCAATAAACTGCTGCTGTGTAGCAATGCGTCCGCCAGCACCCAGGAGACATACGGTGACGGTTAGCTGAGTGGGCTCCATGCTTGCCGTGGTATGGCGTCTGCACGGGTAATTCAAGAAAAAAGGCGCAAAATGATTGTCTGCCCTTGCTTTTACGGACGGAGGGAGGGAGGGAGGGAACGGGTGCCTGACGATATGTACCCAGAATCACCCGCGACAATGTTTTAGCCCCATCAGGCACTGGGATTTCTACCGAGAATTCAAATGGACGGCGGAGACTGCGGGAACTGTGGGATAGCTACCCACAGTGCAAAGCTCCGTAAGTCGACAGTTGCCTCGGTACTGTGGACACACTCCTCCAACTACATGCACTTAGAGCATTTGTGTGGGGACACACACACTCGACTGTATAAAAACACTTTCTACAAAACCGACTTCTGCTGAACAGGGTCCCTGCCAGAGCCTTTTTTAGACCACTTTTGTGCGTATAGATGTATTTCAGCTCCCTTCCATTTCGTGCTCTCCTCGCAGCCTGGGTAGGGTGACCATAGTCCCGTTTTGGCCAGGACAGTCCCTTTTTTAACCCCTGTCCCAACCGTCCTGGCTTTTTTTGGCAAAAGTGGGCATTTGTCCCAATTTCTCTTGCTGACTTGATCAGTTGGCAAGAGCAAACAGGACAGATGCCCACTTCCGTCAAAAAAGTGGGGTGTGGGTCAGGAGGGAGATGTCAGCCCTATGCAGGGGGAGAGGCAGGGGTCCTGTGGGGGGGTGAGGAAGAATTCCAGCATGCTGGGGACAGGCAGGGTTTGAGTGACCAGTGACAGCCTCGAGCAGGGGCGCTTGAGTGAGCCAGTGAGAGGGGTGGCAGTTTTATATAATTTTTGGTGGTGCCCAGAACCCACCCCTGCCCAAACTCCGCCCCCCACCTGCCTAAGGCTCTAGGAGGGAGTTTGGGTGAGTGAGGAGGTCTGGGGTGCAGGCCCTAGGCTGGGGCAGGGGATTGGGGTGCAGGTTCTGGGAGGGAGTTTGGAGATGGGAGGGGGTGCAGAGGGAGGGGGTTCAGGGGTGAGGGCTGTGGCTGCAGATGAGGGGTTTAGGGCATGGGAGGGGCTCAGGGCAAGAGTGTGGGGGGTGAGGGTTCTGTCTGGGGCTGAGGGGAGTTTGGGGGTTTAGGGAGGCTCAGGGCTAAGGCAGAGGGTTGGGGTGCGGGGGGATGAGGGCTCTGGCTGGGACTGGGGATAGGGTGTTTGGGGTGCTGGAGGGGCTCAGAGTAGGGGCAGAGGGTTGGGGTGCAGGGGGATGAGGGCTTTGGCTGGGACTGGGGATAGGGTGTTTGGGGTGCTGGAGGGGCTCAGAGTAGGGGCAGAGGGTTGGGGTGCAGGGGGATGAGGGCTTTGGCTGGGACTGGGGATAAGATGTTTGGGGTGCTGGAGGGGCTCAGGGTTGGGGCAGAGGGTTGGGTGCGGGGGGATGAGGGCTCTGGCTGGGACTGGGGATAAGGTGTTTGGGGTGCTGGAGGGGCTCAGGGTTGGGGCAGAGGCTTGGGTGCGGGGGGATGAGGGCTTTGGCTGGGACTGGGGATAAGGTGTTTGGGGTGCTGGAGGGGCTCAGGGTTGGGGCAGAGGGTTGGGTGCGGGGGGATGAGGGCTCTGGCTGGGACTGGGGATAAGGTGTTTGGGGTGCTGGAGGGGCTCAGGGTTGGGGCAGAGGGTTGGGGTGCGGGGGGATGAGGGCTCTGGCTGGGACTGGGGATAAGGTGTTTGGGGTGCTGGAGGGGCTCAGGGCAAGGGCAGAGGGTTGAGGGTGCTGTGGGGGGATGAAAGTTCTGGCTGGGGGTGTGGGTTCTGGGGTGGGGCAGGGCTGGGGATGAGGAGTTTGGGGTACAGGCAGGCTGCTCCGGGACAGGAGTCAGAGAGGAGGACTCCCCCCAGCCCTTTCCCTGCTGGCAGTAGCGAGCTCTGGGGGAGGAGCCCCCCCTTTCCCGCCCCTCCCAGCAGCACACTCACCCCCCCCCCCACTGTCACTGCATGTGCTCCTAGGGCCCCTCTCAGGTCCAGGAGTCTCCCTCGCCTCCCCCATGGTGGGTGCCAGGGGGTGCTGCGTGCGCCTCCCCTCCGCTGTTGTCCCTGACCGTAGCCTCAGTGGGGGTGAGGGGTGGGGCAGGAGCGGTGACTGCGGGCGGGGGCAAGTGGTGGAGGGTCCCGGCGGAAAAGGGAAGGGTCTGAGGCTCAGGGTCAGTCTGCCCTGGCAGTGGAGTCGCGGGGCACTAGGACCCGGCGGCAGCAGCTGCTGCAGGGAGGCGGCATGGAGCTGCAGGGCAGAGGCCGGGACGCTCGGCTCGGGGGCCTGGGGGCTGCAAGCGGGGGCCGGGGGACACTCGTAGGAGGCGCGGGGGGGGGACACCCAGCCCCAAATATGGGTGGAGCTGGGCCCCTGGGCTCTGAATATTGCTGGTGCCAAGGCACCACGTGGCTACAACTCATGCCTGTGGTCTCACATGGGGGCGGGGGGGGGCAGGTGAGCGGCGGGGCGAGTGTCTGGGGAGGGCGAGGGCCAGCCCTGCACGGCGTCCCATTTCCCCATTTGGAAATATGGTCACCCTAAGGCTGGGGCCCGGCGTCCCAGTGGCACTGCCGGCGCCCAGCATCGCTCACCAGCCGCCTTGCCAGACCCACAGGGAAGGGGCGCGAGTGGAGCAGTTAGTAGCCAGGGTCTCTAGCATCAATCAGGGACCTAGGTGGTGAAATGCTGCCACCCACAGGCCAGCAAGGGAAGCGTGAGCTGCATGTTCTCATGCACAGAGGGAATTGACAAATGTTCCCCGAGTCCCCAGAGGACCCTGATTGTTGCTCTAACAAGGGTTGATGCAGCTGCTAAAGGGACAATGAAGCAAGGGTCAAGAAATTAAGTCTGATGGACAGCCAGGATAAGGTGGGAGCCAGGCTGGCTATGAATGGAAGAGTGGAGGGCTAAACCTGTGGTGGGGACTAGAGATGGTCCAAGGGCCCTTCGTCTAGCTTGGATTGACTAAGTGACACAAGTGCCCGAGGAAGAGGAAGGCCTGTCAAATGCCAGATGAGACACAGTGAGAGGTGCCATCTCTCCCTTTAGGATTTCATAGCGTCAACCAGCACCCTTAGCACTGAGAGAGTGAAAATCCTTCCCTGGAAGAAGGTGAGGAGGAAGAAAAAAGATTGTTTCTCAATTTCAAAACCTGAACTTTTGATTAAAAATTTAGAGGGAAAAAAAGATTTTTCAAAAAATTCTTGCAGAAAACAACCATTTTCAAAAGGCCCTAGTTTGTATCAGGCTCCTGTGGTGATGGGGTGCCCTCTGGTGGCATGTTGCCCGGGTTTAACAGAACCCAAAGCAGTGGTAACTAACTGTTTCTCTCCAGCCAGTGTCAGGAATAAATCAATGGGGGCACAGCTCCTCTGGCTGATAAATGATTGATGCAAACCAGAGTGCTTTCACCTAAAACGACACACACATGCTGTAGCAGTAGGTTCAAAGCATCTTAAATCTTTATATTTACCAAATTTAAGATGGTTTTGAGGAATCAGCAGCCAGGCTTCTGCGGGGGAGGGGGGCAACTTCCGTCTAGTTGCTGGGGAACTTAGATGTCAGATCCTTGGCCAAGAAAAAGCTCCTTTAGACTGCTACAAAGCACACTTTCTAACTAAACTTTTTATACATTTTCTCTGAACAAAATACATAACTCATAAGAGCTCCCAATAGGTTAACAATTTCCCTAGCAACAGCCAGTAACAATTCACTATTCTCCTTATCAACAAAACATTTCTAATCATAACAACAATAAACCTTACATGTCAGAGGTGCCTAAAACCAAGGCCAGCTGTCCAAACATTCCTTCTGTTTTCATGGAACTGCAACTCCCTGTCCCAACCTCCCAGTCTGATTGGCAGAGCTGCAAATGTGCAGCTGCATGGCCTTGCCCCTCAGGGCCCTAAAACTATTTCTAGCTGCGTCTAGTTGGTAGCCAGTATCAAGCGGAGTGCCCCAAGGGTTGGTCCTGGGGCTGGTTTTGTTCAATATCTTCATTAATGATCTGGAGGATGGCGTGGATTGCACCCTCAGCAAGTTTGCAGATGACACTAAACTGGGAGCAGTGGTAGATATGCTGGAGGGTAGGGGTACGATACAGAGGGCCCTAGACAAGTTAGAGAATTGGGCCAAAAGAAATCTGATGAGGTTCAACAAAGACAAGTGCGGAGTCCTGCACTTAGGACGGAAGAATCCCATGCACCGCCACAGACTAAGGGCCGAATGGCTAGGCAGCAGTTCTGCAGAAAAGGACCTAGGGGTTACAGTGGACGAGAGGCTGCATACGAGTCAACAGTGTTCCCTTGTTGCCAAGAAGGCTAATAGCATTTTGGGCTGTATAAGTAGGAGCATTGCAGCAGATCGAGGGATGTGATTGTTCCCCTCTATTCGGCATTGATGAGGCCTCATCTGGAGTACTGTGTCCGGTTTTGGGCCCCACACTACAAGAAGGATGTGGAAAAATTGGAAAGAGAGCAGCAGATTGGGGGCTGGAGCACAGGATTTATGATGAGAGGCTGAGGGAACTAGGATTATTTAGTCTTCAGAAGAGAAGAATGAGGGGGGATTTAATAGCTGCTTTCAGCTACCTGAAAGGGGGTTCCAAGGAGGATGGATCTAAACTGTTCTCAGTGGTACCAGATGACAAAAGAAGGAGTAATGGTCTCAAGTTGCAGTGAGGGAGATTTAGGGTGGATATTAGGAAAAACTTTTTCACTAGGAGGGTGGTGAAGCACTGGAAGGGGTTCCCTAGGGAGGTGGTGGAATCTCCTTCCTTAGAGGTTTTTAAGGTCAGGTTTGACAAAGCCCTGGCTAGGATGATTTAGTTGGGATTGGTTCTGCTTTGACAGCAGGTTGGACTAGATGACCTCCTGAGGTCCCTTCCAACCCTGATATTCTATGTTTCTATGATGTTTGGGTTTCATCTGGCAGTGGTTGAACATACTGTGAGAGGTTCCCCGGGGTGCATCCTGGAACTGGGGTACCACTGAGCCCTTTGTCTCACCATCTTGGGCTCCTTCTCACACTGTGATGCTGTGAGAAGCTGCAAATCTTTCCAGGTACTCACTTATACAGACATCCACAGGCAGGGACACACCCAGCTGAGTTACATGAATGCTTCTCATGAAACAACAATAGAGAGGCTCCAGCCAATTCCCCCAGCTCCCCAGCCTAAGACCCCAGAGCTGTATCATCTTGCCTTGGTCAGAAGAACGAGCACGGTAAATGTATTACCTAGTCTGCCCCTCCCTCAATGTGGAGAGGACAATGCACCAGCTTTTGTTCTTGAGCAGATTCCCCAATCACTTCAAGCAAATCACACTGTTTAGGGTAAAATATAAAACAGATTTATTAACTACAGAAAGATAGATTTTAAGTGATTGTAAGTAATAATAGCATAGATCAAAGTTGGTCACCTAAGAAATAAAAATAAAATCTCAATCTGAATTCTATAACTAGACAGGTTTCATAGTAGCAGCCGTGTTAGTCTGTATTCGCAAAAAGAAAAGGAGTACATGTGGCACCTTAGAGACTAACAAATTTATTAGAGCATAAGCTTTCGTGAGCTACAGCTCACTTCATCGGATGCATTTGGTGGAAAAAACAGAGGAGAGATTGATATACACACACAGAGAACATGAAACAATGGGTTTATCATACACACTGTAAGGAGAGTGATCACTTAAGATAAGCCATCACCAGCAGCAGGGGGGGGAAAGGAGGAAAACCTTTCATGGTGACAAGCAAGGTAGGCTATTTCCAGCAGTTAACAAGAATATCTGAGGAACAGTGGGGGGTGGGGTGGGGTGGGGGGGAGAAATACCATGGGGAAATAGTTTTACTTTGTGTAATGACTCATCCATTCCCAGTCTCTATTCAAGCCTAAGTTAATTGTATCCAGTTTGCAAATTAATTCCAATTCAGCAGTCTCTCGTTGGAGTCTGTTTTTGAAGTTTTCTGTTGAAGAATAGCCACTCTTAGGTCTGTAATCGAGTGACCAGAGAGATTGAAGTGTTCTCCGACTGGTTTTTTTAATGTTATAATTCTTGACGTCTGATTTGTGTCCATTCATTCCAACCCCTCAGACAGAGACAAACACCTACAAGATCTCTATCATGCATTCCTACAACTACAATACCCACCTGCTGAAGTGAAGAAACAGATTGACAGAGCCAGAAGAGTACCCAGAAGTCACCTACTACAGGACAGGCCCAACAAAGAAAATAACAGAACGCCACTAGCCATCACCTTCAGCCCCCAACTAAAACCTCTCCAACGCATCATCAAGGATCTACAACCCATCCTGAAGGACGACCCATCACTCTCACAGATCTTGGGAGACAGGCCAGTCCTTGCTTACAGACAGCCCCCCAATCTGAAGCAAATACCCACCAGCAACCACACACCACACAACAGAACCACTAACCCAGGAACTTATCCTTGCAACAAAGCCCGTTGCCAACTCTGTCCACATATCTATTCAGGGGATACCATCATAGGGCCTAATCACATCAGCCACACTATCAGAGGCTCGTTCACCTGCGCATCTACCAATGTGATATATGCCATCATGTGCCAGCAATGCCCCTCTGCCATGTACATTGGTCAAACTGGACAGTCTCTACGTAAAAGAATAAATGGACACAAATCAGACGTCAAGAATTATAACATTCATTTATATAAAAACCAGTTGGAGAACACTTCAATCTCTCTGGTCACTCAATTACAGACCTGAGGGAGGCTATCCTTCAACAAAAAAACTTCAAAAACAGACTCCAATGAGAGACTGCTGAATTGGAATTAATTTGCAAACTAGATACAATTAATTTAGGCTTGAATAGAGACTGGGAATGGATGAGTCATTACACAAAGTAAAACTATTTCCCCATGTTATTTCTCCCCCCCCCACCCCACCCCCCACTGTTCCTCAGATATTCTTGTTAACTTCTGGAAATAGCCTACCATGCTTGTCACCATGAAAGGTTTTCCTCCTTTCTCCCCCCGCCCCACTGCTGGTGATGGCTTATCTTAAGTGATCACTCTCTTTACAGTGTGTATGATAAACCCATTGTTTCATGTTCTCTGATTGTGTATATCAATCTCCCCTCTGTTTTTTCCACCAAATGCATCTGATGAAGTGAGCTGTAGCTCACGAAAGCTTATGCTCTAATAAATTTGTTAGTACTGATGTGCCACAAGTCCTCCTTTTCTTATAACTAGACAGGATTTGAATCAAGCAGTGTCTCACCCTGATGGTGTAGCTCCTTCATACACAGGCTGGGATTCCTCTTTTTAGCCTGCGACCCCCCTTCTCCCATTCAAAGTCTTTGTTCTCCAGACATGTTTCCAGGTGTCAAGTTGTGAGGGGAGTGAGAACAAGCAATGATATCACTTGCCCCTTTTATAGCTTCTTCCAGCTTGCTGGAAAGATCTTTTGCTATGAGGTGAGTTAAGCAGTCTCCATTGTCTATGTGCTCTCTCTGAGAGGTCTCCATTGTACACAGTTCCTGTGGTAGTCATTATGAGTGTGTAGTCCCCTTAATGGGCCATCATCAGTGTCTGCCTGACCCACTGTTGTACCTGAAAAGCTGGTTGTGGGTGTTCCCAACCTTACAACACATTTCAGTAACACACACATAGCAAAACTTCATAACTTCCCCTCCAATGACAGCATATCAATCCAACAGATCAAGTCTTTTAAAATAATACCTCACAAGGTATACTTTGTACAAAACAAATCATAATCATATCACCCTGGTAAATGTGGGGTGCCAGGGTGTTGCTTTGGGGTACAAAGTGTCACATACAAAACGGCTGATTCAGTACTGTCAAATTCTGGGGTACATGCAGGAATGTCAAATTAGGTGGCTACAGCAGAACCCTACATGGTCCATTACTTTGTCTTTCACCAACAGTTACCTGGCCCACTCCCACAACTTCTGACAGAGATAATTCAATCAATCATCATAATTCCTCATCTGTTAATTTGCATGCCTCAATTCTATTGGTTAAAGTGAGACAGTGGACTGAGAGTCCCTGTACGCACCCACTATGTGATCACAGGATGATGACTTACTTGATCATCTTGACATAAAGTACCCTGGGATGTCTCCAGAGTTTGAGGAAAGGGGAAATAATCTTTTGTCTCCTGAAGCAGAGAGGGTAGCAATAGCAGAATGCAGGGAACTTTGCCTCCTTCTCCTTCTCCTCCCCCACCCCACCCCCAACACACAGGCACCATGGGGTAGACAGCTGGATGCTCATAGCTACACAGGATGCAAGTGATGGACTCTTCCCCAGGGTAACAGAATGTTTTTGATCAAAATGGGGAGGAGGAAATGAAGCAAAATTTAGAGGGATGGGGAGGAATCACACTTTACTTTAGGGCCTACAGGTCTGCAAATTCTGACCTCTTTAAGTGAGCCCAAAGAGACAAGCAAGCGTAAAGATTCTATGTTCCATGATTCTAAAGGGAGACCTTCAAAGAGCTGACAACTCATTCCATGGGAACACACTTTGCAACAAAAGAGACCTATTTGCAAAGTAGGGTTTGTAGATGGCAGCATTTCAACAAGCTGCCTGGATAATAACACATGCTTCTCTTGTGAAAGATTTTCTTTTTACAACCGGCTAATTAAATACTTGCACACAGGAAACCATATGAGCAGAAATGTTATCCTGAACACTAGCTCCTTAAATGCAAGTGTCTAAAGACATTAGAATTGCCAGGTATGCTGATATTTATGTCTGCCACGTTTCATCAGAGAACATGCCACATATAAGCAAAAAGCTAGGAAATTCAAAGGAAAAACAAAATATCCCCCCTTCCAATCCCCCCCACGCCCTATATTGTGAGAAAGTTGGGGGCTGCTAACCCCTCAGTACACCCCAAAGAGGAACGTTAAAAACTAGGGAAGTGAGCATCAGACAGCAGAAATCTCAGACCTCCTGACAGCACAAATTCCCTATGGCTCTGCAAGAGTGGACAGAAATCGCAACTGTAACACCAAACAACAATGGCATGGAGGAGGCACAACTGTGGTCTACTTAAAGAGATACAATGTACTGCAGCCTGTGGGCAGATGTCCCCCTCAAGTGGCCAGTCCATGCTAAAAGCTGCATGTTTCTCTTAAATCAGGGGTGGGCAAATTTTTTGGCCTGAGGACCACATCGGGGTTGCGCAACTGTATGGAGGTCCGGGTAGGGAAGGCTGTGTCTCCGTAAACAGCATGGCCCTGGCTCCCTATCCACCACTTTCCACTTCCCGCCCCCCTCAGAACTTCTGACCCATCCAACCCCCCCCAGCTCCTTGACCCCTGACCGCCCCCTCCCAGGACCCTCCTCCCTAACCACCCCCAGGACCCCACCCCTATCCACCTCCCCCTGCTCCCTGTCCCCTGACTGCCCCTGAGGATCCTCTGTCCCTTATCCAATGCCCCCACTCCCCACCCCCTTACCGTGCTGGAGCCAGCCACGCCGCCACACTGCCCAACAGGCACGGTGGGCTACAGCGCTGCCCGTATGGCGGTGTGGCTTCGGGAGAGGGGGGACAGCGGGGGAGGGGCTGGGGGCTAGCCTCCCTGGCCGGGAGCTCAGGGGCCAGGCAGGATGATCACGGCTGCCGGATGTGGCCCGTGGGCGGTAGTTTGCCCACCTCTGTCCTAAATGCAAACAATATGTGACTCAACCCTTCTACTGATCCCTGGGCCTCTAACACAAATGGTCAACATCTGCTAATAATTTATTAACCCTTTCTAAACTATTAATAAATGGAAATGTAATATGAATTTTTTTGCAAGTTACAACAAAAGCAGATTCAGGTGGCAAAGCTGCTGTCTATGGCTTGCACCTGATGAGCAGCCAGCCATAGGTTTGACAAGACAAGAATGTCTCTAAAGTTTGGTCTACACTAGACCTTACTTTGGAATAATGTACATCACACCCCTGAGCGACATAAGTTACACTGACCTAAGCGCTGGTGTGGATGCACTATGTTGGCAGGAGAGCTTTTCCCACCGACATGGCCCCCCCCTCACTTCGGTGGATTTCTTATGCTGCCAACGGGAGACAGCTCTCCCATCAATATAGAGCATCTTCACCAGATGCGCTACATCTGCATCAGTGCAGCTGCGCTGATGTACCACGTCTAGTGTAGACAAGCCCTAAGTCTGTTGCCAACCTGGAGAAGATCTCTGTGTAGCTCAAAAGCTTGTCTCTCTCATCAGCAGAAGTTGGACCAGTAAAAGGTATTCCTTCCCCTACCTTGTCGCGCTGATATCCAGGGACCAACATGGCTACAACACTGCATGTGCCAAGTCCTCCAAGCAGCTTATGAGCCTGCATTAGAAAAGCAGCTAAGGGATTTATGTAGCCTCCATTGCTGCAATATTTGAGCATCTCACCATATTTAACAGATTTATCCTCACATCGCCTGCGAGGCAAGACAGGGCTGTTATCTCCATTGTACAGATGGGGGAAACTGAGGCATGGAGCAGTGAAGTGCCTTACTCACGCTCCCACAGGAGAGCTGTGGCAGAGCAGGGATTTGAACCATGGTCTCCCTAGACCTATGCTAGAGCCTCTCTGAGTCTGTCATCAATTTATAAATGCCATGGAATCCAACCAGGATGTTTATGAACTGGCCTGATGTAGCTGGGTCTTGCAGTGTGCTGTGTAGCCCTAGCAGAGGGGCTGTGGGGGGTGGGGGGGTGCATCTTGGCTGAGATTTCTGGTCCAAGATTGTTTGCTGATGCTTTAGCTGTTCATTTCACTGTTAACATTTGGGCGCTATTGGTAGGTTAGTGCCTTTATGGTCCCATGGATACTCGGCGATTTTGTCAGCCATTGTGTTTGCCTGGTAAATTGCTGCCTGCAGTTGAAGGGATTAAACCTGTCCTCTGGCACCTAGCACCCTCTGAAACCCAAGACACCCCAGAGCTCATGGCCATTGGAGGGAACAGTGCCTCCTGCTGAGATATTTCTGTCTCTCCCCCCCTGCCCCCGGTTACCTGCCCTCTCTGGGAGCACCAGGCACATGGTAACACACTGGCTGTGTGAGCGAGTGGCTGGCCCACAGGCCAATCAAGGGAAGGCGGATCTCCCTAGCTCCAGGGGCCAAGGCCTCATTCCAGCCTCCTGTGGGTGTTGGGAGCCCGTGCGATTTGACTCAGGAACGCCAGGCAGTGTCTGCAGCCGGGTGTCGTTACCCACCGGCAGGGCAGCCTGCTTAGCCTTTGATTTGCTGGTTCTTTTAGCTGCTGCCTGGACCCGGGAAGGGGGAGTTCAGGATCCTGACGCAGGGAAGAAAGGTAAGCAGCAGGATACGGACCCTGGACTTCAGGAAAGCAGACTTTGACTCCCTCAGGGAACAGATGGCCAGGATCCCCTGGGGGACTAACATGAAAGGGAAGGGAGTCCAGGAGAGCTGGCTGTATTTCAAGGAATCCCTGTTGAGGTTACAGGGACAAACCATCCCGATGAGTCGAAAGAATAGTAAATATGGCAGGCGACCAGCTTGGCTTAATGGTGAAATCCTAGCGGATCTTAAACATAAAAAAGAAGCTTACAAGAAGTGGAAGGTTGGACATATGACCAGGGAAGAGTATAAAAATATTGCTCGGGCATGTAGGAAAGATATCAGGAGGGCCAAATCGCACCTGGAGCTGCAGCTAGCAAGAGATGTCAAGAGTAACAAGAAGGGTTTCTTCAGGTATGTTGGCAACAAGAAGAAAGCCAAGGAAAGTGTGGGCCCCTTACTGAATGAGGGAGGCAAGCTAGTGGCAGAGGATGTGGAAAAAGCTAATGTACTCAATGCTTTTTTTGCCTCTGTTTTCACTAACAAGGTCAGCTCCCAGACTGCTGTGCTGGGCATCACAAAATGGGGAAGAGATGGCCAGCCCTCTGTAGAGATAGAGGTGGTTAGGGACTATTTAGAAAAGCTGGACGTGCACAAGTCCATGGGGCCGGACGAATTGCATCCGAGAGTGCTGAGGGAATTGGCGGCTGTGATTGCAGAGCCCTTGGCCATTATCTTTGAAAACTCGTGGCGAACGGGGGAAGTCCCGGATGACTGGAAAAAGGCTAATGTAGTGCCCATCTTTAAAAAAGGGAAGAAGGAGGATCCTGGGAACTACAGGCCGGTCAGCCTCACCTCAGTCCCTGGAAAAATCATGGAGCAGGTCCTCAAAGAATCAATCCTGAAGCACTTAGAGGAGAGGAAAGTGATCAGGAACAGTCAGCATGGATTCACCAAGGGAAGGTCATGCCTGACTAATCTAATCGCCTTTTATGATGAGATTACTGGTTCTGTGGATGAAGGGAAAGCAGTGGATGTATTGTTTCTTGACTTTAGCAAAGCTTTTGACACGGTCTCCCACAGCATTCTTGTCAGCAAGTTAAGGAAGTATGGGCTGGATGAATGCACTATAAGGTGGGTAGAAAGCTGGCTAGATTGTCGGGCTCAACGGGTAGTGATCAATGGCTCCATGTCTAGTTGGCAGCCGGTGTCAAGTGGAGTGCCCCAGGGGTCGGTCCTGGGGCCCGTTTTGTTCAATATCTTCATAAATGATCTGGAGGATGGTGTGGATTGCACTCTCAGCAAATTTGCGGATGATACTAAACTGGGAGGAGTGGTAGATACGCTGGAGGGGAGGGATAGGATACAGAAGGACCTAGACAAATTGGAAGATTGGGCCAAAAGAAATCTAATGAGGTTCAATAAGGATAAGTGCAGGGTCCTGCACTTAGGATGGAAGAATCCAATGCACCGCTACAGACTAGGGACCGAATGGCTCGGCAGCAGTTCTGCGGAAAAGGACCTAGGGGTGACAGTGGACGAGAAGCTGGATATGAGTCAGCAGTGTGCCCTTGTTGCCAAGAAGGCCAATGGCATTTTGGGATGTATAAGTAGGGGCATAGCGAGCAGATCGAGGGACGTGATCGTTCCCCTCTATTCGACACTGGTGAGGCCTCATCTGGAGTACTGTGTCCAGTTTTGGGCCCCACACTACAAGAAGGATGTGGATAAATTGGAAAGAGTACAACGAAGGGCAACAAAAATGATTAGGGGTCTAGAGCACATGACTTATGAGGAGAGGCTGAGGGAGCTGGGATTGTTTAGTCTGCAGAAGAGAAGAATGAGGGGGGATTTGATAGCTGCTTTCAACTACCTGAAAGGGGGTTTCAAAGAGGATGGCTCTAGACTGTTCTCAATGGTAGCAGATGACAGAACGAGGAGTAATGGTCTCAAGTTGCAATGGGGGAGGTTTAGATTGGATATTAGGAAAAACTTTTTCACTAAGAGGGTGGTGAAACACTGGAATGCGTTACCTAGGGAGGTGGTAGAATCTCCTTCCTTAGAGGTTTTTAAGGTCAGGCTTGACAAAGCCCTGGCTGGGATGATTTAACTGGGACTTGGTCCTGCTTTGAGCAGGGGGTTGGACTAGATGACCTTCTGGGGTCCCTTCCAACCCTGATATTCTATGATTCTATGATTCTATGATTCTCAGGCCCCGCGCCCCCTCCTCCAACCTGCAATGCCAGAGGAGCAGGGTGAGTGAGACAGACTCCCACAGGTGCTTCCCCTGCAAATAGGGAGGCTATTGGTAAGACAGAGCTGGGACTCCCCCAGAGAGGCACTGCCCAGCCAAGCCCTTGGGACCTTGGGTGCCAGGGTTGGGGAAGGGTGGCATGATGCCACGGGGACCAGGGAGCCAGGCTGGATGTAGCATGGGGGCAGCTGGGCTGGGAGAGCGATGTTTTGACGAGATGGCTCCTCTGCCCTTTCCAGAGCCAGCAGCCCCACGACAGGACACAGCCACATTGCTGGGGGGTCGGGGGGAGTTACCTGCATAGGAATGCACGGGAGTTGGCTCCTCCCAGGGGCCGTGAGTCTGCAGCACTTCCATGTCCGAGTTCATACTAAAGGCTAGGGCATGTGAGAATTTTCTGTGCAGCGCAAACTAGTGGATTTTAATAAAAACAATTATTTGCTGGTTGGAACAAAAACTTGGATGGTTGGAGACCCCTGAGACCCAGAGTTGTTAACCCCTGGTTAAACACAGAGTCAGTGAACAGAACAAGAGAAATATTCAAAAATAAACTTGTTTTATATTCAAAAAGATTCAAAAAGAAAACTGTTTTATCAATACAACAATATGTTTATTTTGCATATCACCTGGTCATAGTACTCATCCATTTGAAAAACACCTTACAGTCCAAATACTATTTGGGGTAACACTCCCACAGCTCCCCCCCCCATAGTCTGGTGGTCAGGAACCCCCCCACCCCCACAGCTTGGTGGTCAGGACACTCATCTAGGATACTAGAGACCCAGGTTATTGCTCATCTATAAGGCTTCGTGTTTGTCACAGAGGTCACAGAAGTCACAGATTCCGTGACTTTCTGTGACCTCCGTGACTTTTGCAGCTGCCGGTGCACCTGGCCTGGGGGCCTCCTGAGCAGCTCGGGCAGCCCATAGGCCAGTCGCACAGGCTGCTGCTGGGGCAGTCTCGGCCTCCCTGCCCCACAGCAACAGGAGTTTGGGTGTGTGTGTGGTGGGGGGGCTCAGGGCTGGGGGTTGGGATGCCAGATGGTGCTTACCTGCGGGGAGCTCCCGACAGGTGCTCCCCTCCCTCATCTCCTAGCTCCACGTGCTGCCTCCTCCCACAGGCACCACCCCCGCAGCTCCCATTGGCAACAGTTCCCAGCCAATGGGAGCTGCAGAACCAGGGCTTGGGGCAGAGCAGAGGCAGCCCATGGAGCTAGGAGCTGCTGTAGTGTTGCCAACTTAGCGACTTTGTCACTAGATTTAGTGACTTTTTGGTTTCCTCAGCGAGTAAATAAGTGTCCAAGTGACCAGTGACAAATCTAGCGACTTTCACTGCCAATGACAGTGACGTTCAGAGAAATACGTCACCAACATGTGTAGTCACCAAATCATTCACAAGCAGCTCAATAGTGTTAATAAAATCCATTCCATGCTCTTCTTACTATGTTCTGTTGCACCCCAAGTCAATGTCATTATGTCTCAATTGAGCACGTCCTCGGAAGGAATCGCATTCCAGGGCCGCTTGGGCTGAGATCACTCTAATCTGCACGTGAGGAAATGAAGTTTGTGGAGGCTAATTAAATATGTTGCTAAAGCCAGGCGCACATTGGAGAGAGCAGCACATTAGCCAGTGCTTGTTTTTACCTAGATGTGTTCTTTGTCGCTGCTCCACAGTACTGTAGGTAGCACAGCCTGTGATGCAGGGGAAGATGGCTAATGAAGCAGGCTGGGTGTGGGAGGCAGGTTAGCCAGCAAGGAGAGCTGCATGGATGGAAGATAAATTCATGGAGGTTAAGTCCATTAATGGCTATTAGCCAGGATGGGTAGAAGGGCTTGGCTACACTCGCGAGGTAGAGTGCATTAAAGCAGCCCCGGGTGCCCTAGCTCACTCCCTGTCCACACTGGCAAGGCATGTAGAGCGCTCTGACTCCACAGCTAGAGCGCCGCTGGTACTCCACCTCGGCGAGAAGGTTAATGCTTGTTGCGCCTCGGCTGAAACGCCCGGGCGTCAGTGTGAATGAGGTGTTGCATTACTGTGCTCTGATCAGCCTCTGGAAAAGTCCCATAATCCCCTTAAGTCACGTGGCCACTCTTGTCATTGTTTTGAACTCACCTAGGAATGTGGATATACCCTTTGAAAGCTCTGTTTCTGACAGCTAGCTCCAAGACGAAGCAAGCCGTTACTGTGGAATGCTGTGTGTGAGAGAGAGGCGGGGGGCAGGGGGGTCTGCTGCTGTCTGAATTTACAAGCTTCAGCCCCCCCCAACCCACTCTCTCCCCCAACATACACACAACACACTCCCTGTCACACTCCACCCCCGTTTAAAAAGCACGTTGCAGTCAACTGCATGCTGGAATAGCTGCCCACAATGCACCACTCCCAATGCTGCTGCAAGTGCTGCAAATGAGGCCATGCCAGTGCACTTGAAACTGTCAGTGTGGACAGATTGCAGCGCTTTCCCTACTGTGCTCTACGAAGGCTGGTTTAACTCAAAGTGCTCTACATCTGCAAGTGTAGCCATCCTCTAAGGAACGGTGTCCCTAGCCTCTGTTTGTCAGAGGGTGGAGATGGATGGCAGGGGAGAGATCACTAGATCATTACCTGTTAGGTTCACCCCCTCTGGGGCACCTGGCATTGGCCACTGTTGGTAGACAGGATACTGGGCTGGATGGACCTTTGGTCTGACCCAGTATGGCCATTCTTATGTTCTTAAGGTGGGGTGGGATGAAATGAGACAGGGCCATGTGCCCCAATGGGGCGGGGGGCACCAGGCCTCCAGGGATGAAGCCTTACTACAGGATCAAAGGTGGAGCTCGCTTGATTTCAGTTCCCCTTTACTCCTTCCCCTGGCTTGGCCTTGGGTTAGCTGCCCAGAAAATGAAACCCTGGAAGCGGGGGGAAGGGGGTCCAGCTAGTGGATTTTTGTTTTTAAATCTACTTTCTTGGCTCCCTGCGGTGCCGAGCTCAGGTCAGGTGGATGCCCTCTTTCCCCCCCACCCCAGCTCCGGGCTCCCCCTTTCACTCACCTGTCGGCTCCAATCCAGGCTGGCAAGAAAGGGAGGCTGGACTGAAATGAACCAACCCCAGCTGTACTGGGCTGCGCTGTACAGCGCGCCCTGCCCAATGAGCAGAGGGCGCCCTCCTGCTGATGACAGCGTCCTGGTGTAGTTGCTTCTGGTGTGCAACAGAACATAGTAAGAAGAGCATGGAATGGATTTTATTAACACTATTGATCAGCTTGTGAATAATTTTGTGACTATACTCACCTGTGTGTGTGTGTGTGTGTGTGTCTGTGTGTGTGCAACTTGCCTCTGTGTGTGTGTATGTAATTCGCTGTTGAATTCTCGGGAAATTTTGTTTAGTGACATTTTTGACTCCTTTTGAGTGCTTAAACAGCTGTATCTAGTGACTTTTCAGGGTTTGACTGATGACTTCCTGCTATGTGGAGTCGCCGCTCCCCAGGAGCTGGGTAGGGAACCTGCCCCAGCCCCACCACCACCACCCCCAGTCCCAGCACCTGCAGCACCCCCCCAAGCCGTGCCCCACCCCAGCACCTGTGGCACTCCCCAAGCACTTGCGATGCTTCCCCGGCCACTCCCCTCATCAGCACCCGCAGCATCCCCCAGGCTGCCCTCCCAGCAACCATGGCACCCTCCCAAGCTGCTCTCCCCCCATTCACCCAACTTGTAGTCAGGGTATATAGTAAAAGTCATGGACAGGTCCTGGGCTGTGAATTTTTGTTTATGACTTTTACTAAAAATACCCTTGACTAAAACATAGCCTTACTCATATCACATTGGCAGCAAACTAAAATAATCAAATTCCAAAATAAATAACTGAAAAATTAATTAAAATTAAATAATTAAAATAAAACATAGCCAAACAATACATTAAATGAATGTAAAAGTAAAGTAATTACACTGAATTGAATTAATTTGAAGCTAACAAACCATAGATAAAGTATTCAGATTCCACATTTCTTGTCATAGCTAACTTTGGTTTCACATTTTATTCATGTCTTTGTTGTATTGCCATGTGGCCCCTTTGCTGTTTTTATAACTTCTTTTGGCAACTCAAACCTTGAAACACGGCTCAGGATTTGCCAGCTTCACTTGCATAATAGAGCACAGTGTCCCACCTAGTCCAGGGGCTGGGCTGAAAGGTGTCTTTCGAACAAGACAGAACACTCTTCTCCTGCATTTGAGTGGCGTAACACTAAGACAAGTCTGGCACCCCTGGATAGGAATGGGAACTTGAGAAGACCATGAGGACTTTTGACATTGCTCAGACATGCCCATACTGTGTCCATCCTGTACTGGACAGCAGTGTTATCTGTCAGTAGTGCTGCTCTGACGTTATGAATGTAAAATAATCTCATTGAAAGGTGACAGGGCCAGAAAGAGTTAATGAACTCACAGACTGACCTGATCCAAGGCCGGACTTCAGAGACTGGTTAGGAGAAGATGGAAATGAATAGGGCTTTGAAATGCAGCCGGCATTGTTAGAGAGAGAAGGGGAGATGTTTGCTCAGGTCTTGTGATGTAAGCCAACCAGTCTTGTCTATGGCTGTAGCTTTGATTCAAAGATCAAAAAAGGAATATTAACATATACTTGAGTGAAATAGTTTTATTGTCTCTGTCTCTTTGAGTAATGACAGGTTTCAGAGTAGCAGCCGTGTTAGTCTGTATCCGCAAAAAGAAAAGGAGGACTTGTGGCACCTTAGAGACTAACACATTTATTTGAGCATAAGCTTTCGTGAGCTACAGCTCACTTCATCGGCATCCACGAAAGCTTATGCTCAAATAAATGTGTTAGTCTCTAAGGTGCCACAAGTACTCCTTTTCTTTTTTGTCTCTTTGAAGGTTGTGATAACCTGTATCCAGGGGCAGCGAGTTATATACACTCATGGTGCCCGGGCTCCAGCAATATTCAGGGCCCGGGGCCTGGCTCCACCAATGTTTGGGGCCGGGTCTCTCCCCTGGCCCTGCCTGCCACCCCCCTGCACCTCCCCTGAGTGTCCCCCGGCCCCCACTCACTGCCCCGTGCACCTCCCCCGCCCGGGAGCCTGCAGCTCACCCTGACTCTGCTCTGCCGGCTCCCCACATCAACTGCTGCCGCAGGGTCCTAGTGCTCCCCTTTCACTAATGGCAGGGCAGGCTGCCCTTACCTTGCCCTTCTGCCCTAGCCCTGAGCCTCTCCAACGCCCCAAACCCCTCAACCCCAGCCCCAAACAGAGCCCTCATCCCCCCGCACCCTAATCCTCTGTCCCAGCCCTGAGCCTCCTCCCACACCCCAAACCTCTCATTCTCAGCCCCACAGCCCTCCCCCCGGCACCCCCTCCTACCCCTAAACTCCCTCCCAGACCCTGCACCCCCTCCCCATTCCCACATACCTCCTCCTGCCCCCAAACTCCCTCCCAGAGCCTGCACCCCTCACCCCTCCTACACCCCCACCCCCAGCCCAGAGCCTGCACCCAAACTCCGTCCCAGAGCCTGCACCCCTCATCCCCTCCTGCACCCCCATCCCCTGCCCCAGCCCGGACCCTGCACCCAGCACCCAAACTCCATCCCAGAGCCTGTACCCCAGACCCCCTCCCCCACCCAAATTCCCTCCCAAAGCCTGCTCCTGCACCCTAATCTCCAGCCCAGGGCCTGCACCCCAGACCTCCTCCCCACACCCAAACTCCCTCTCAGAGCCTTAGGCAAGTGGGAGGTGGAGTTGGGGGGGCAGGTTCTGGGCACCACCAAAATTTCTACAAACTTGCCACCCCTGCCTGTATCTGAACTGTTTAATGGATAAATTATCCTGTGCTAATTGCCATGATGTTTGGAAAAAGGAAAGTTAAGCCTGTTGTTTTCTCAGGCCAAGAAGCTGCAGGAAATATATAAAAACTTGGGGACACGATCCGTCTTCATCTCAGATCTGCTTTGGGTTTCAAGAGGGGGAAACCTTAAGCCATAAGGATTAAGATCCCCAGTCATTGACTGGAGTCACCCTGAATATGGACATTGGACTATAACCTGTGGACTATTTCTAAAAGGACTTTTGGCAACTACATGCTCAGCTCTGCTCTTTATCTGAACCTCAAGAATTGAATTCAAGTCTGTCTGTATATTGATCTTTTAACCAACTCTCTCTCTTTTCTTTTTTAATAAATTTTAGCTTAGATAACAAGAATTGGCTATAAGCATGTATTTGGGGTAAGATCTGAGTTATCATTTGACCTGGGTCTGGGGCTTGGTCCTTTGGGGTCAGGAGAACGTTTTCTTTTCTATGATGAAATAAGATTTTCAGAATTTATCATCCTATGTTTGACGTGTGTGTCTAGAGGGAGATCTGAGGCTGGGCACTTTAAGGGAACTGCATTATTTGGAAAAAGAAAAGGAGTACTTGTGGCACCTTAGAGACTAACACATTTATTAGAGCATAAGCTTTCGTGAGCTACAGCTCACTTCATCGGATGCATTTGGTGGAAAATACAGAGGGGAGATTGATATACACACACAGAGAACATGAAACAATGGGTTTATCATACACACAGTAAGGAGAGTGATCACTTAAGATAAGCCATCACCAGCAGCAGGGGGGGGAAAAGGAGGAAAACCTTTCATGGTGACAAGCAAGATAGGCTATTTCCAGCAGTTAACAAGAATATCTGAGGAACAGTGGGGGGTGGGGTGGGGTGGGGGGAGAAATAACATGGGGAAATAGGCTTGAATAGAGACTGGGAATGGATGAGTCATTACACAAAGTAAAACTAAGTTAATTGTATCCAGTTTGCAAATTAATTCCAATTCAGCAGTCTCTCGTTGGAGTCTGTTTTTGAAGCTTTTTTGTTGAAGGATAGCCACTCTTAGGTCTGTAATCGAGTGACCAGAGAGATTGAAGTGTTCTCCAACTGGTTTTTGAATGTTATAATTCTTGACATCTGATTTGTGTCCATTCATTCTTTTACGTAGAGACTGTCCAGTTTGGCCAATGTACATGGCAGAGGGGCATTGCTGGCACATGATGGCATATATCACATTGGTAGATGCGCAGGTGAATGAGCCTCTGATAGTGTGGCTGATGTGATTAGGCCCTATGATGGTGTCCCCTAAATAGATATGTGGACAGAGTTGGCAACGGGCTTTGTTGCAAAGATAGGTTCCTCTACGTAAAAGAATGAATGGACACAAATCAGACGTCAAGAATTATAACATTCAAAAACCAGTTGGAGAACACTTCAATCTCTCTGGTCACTCGATTACAGACCTAGGAATGGCTATCCTTCAACGAAAAAACTTCAAAAACAGAGACTGCTGAATTGGAATTAATTTGCAAACTGGATACAATTAACTTAGGCTTGAATAGAGACTGGGAATGGATGAGTCATTACACAAAGTAAAACTATTTCCCCATGTTATTTCTCCCCCCCACCCCACCCCACCCCACCCCCCACTGTTCCTCAGATATTCTTGTTAACTGCTGGAAATAGCCTACCTTGCTTGTCACCATGAAAGGTTTTCCTCCTTTCCCCCCCTGCTGCTGGTGATGGCTTATCTTAAGTGATCACTCTCCTTACAGTGTGTATGATAAACCCATTGCTTCATGTTCTCTGTGTGTGTATATCAATCTCCCCACTGTATTTTCCACCAAATGCATCCGATGAAGTGAGCTGTAGCTCACGAAAGCTTATGCTCTAATAAATTTGTTAGTCTCTAAGGTGCCACAAGTCCTCCTTTTCTTTTTGCGAATACAGACTAACACGGCTGCTACTCTGAAACCTGCATTATTTGGACGTCTGAGTACCCTGGGAGGTGCTACAGAACCTGGTTTGGGCTGGCTGGGCAAAGCTCAGTATTGGAATAGCCACCAGCGTGTGGGGTTTGTCTGCCCCGTTCTGTCTGCAGTTCACCCTGATTGAGTGACCTCAGCTGGCTCCCACGGGCAGCACTGTCACAGCTGTCTCATCCCATACACAGGGAGGGCTAGCTGATTGCTGCTGCAACTGGTAATCAACAAACTCCTCTTGCAGCTTCTCTATCTCAGGTGGGGAGAGATTGAACCTGCACTGGTATCTGCCAGCAAACTGCTCAACCTGTTCAAAAGTGCCGTTCCCCCTAATCTCAAAGGTCACAAACGCTGCCATCTGTAACAGCTCCAAGGGAGCGGAGCATCTCCCAGGCAGCCCTGACGACACAGAAGAATGTCCGGTTAGCAGGACCGATATCCTCTGGCTCTTCCCACTTCCATGCACCCTGGTTTGTGTCCAAACCTACAAACACTGTTTGGCTCTTGCAACACTGGAGCACAAATAATGTAAAGCATTACGGACCCTGGACTTCAGAAAAGCAGACTTTGACAACCTCAGGGAACTGATGGGCAGGATCCCCTGGGAGAATAACATGGGGGGGGAAAGGAGTCCAGGAGAGCTGGCTGTATTTTAAAGAATCCTTATTGAGGTTACAGGGACAAACCATCCCGAAGTGTAGAAAGAATAGCAAATATGGCAGGCAACCAGCTTGGCTTCACAGTGAAATCCTTGCTGATCTTAAACACAAAAAAGAAGCTTACAAGAAGTGGAAGATTGGACAAATGACCAGGGAAGAGTATAAAAATATTGCTTGGGCATGCAGGAGTGAAATCAGGAAGGCCAAATTACACCTGGAGTTGCAGCTAGCAAGGGATGTTAAGAGTAACAAGAAGGGTTTCTTCAGGTATGTTAGCAACAAGAAGAAAGTCAAGGAAAGTGTGGGCCCCTTACTGAATGAGGGAAGCAACCTAGTGACAGAGGATGTGGAAAAAGTTAATGTACTCAATGCTTTTTTTGCCTCTGTCTTCACGAACAAGGTCAGCTCCCAGACTGCTGCACTGGGCACCACAGCATGGGGAGGAGGTGACCAGCCCTCTGTGGAGAAAGAAATGGTTCGGGACTATTTAGAAAAGCTGAATGAGCATAAGTCCATGGGGCCAGATGCGCTGCATCCGAGAGTGCTAAAGGAGCTGGCGGATGTGATTGCAGAGCCATTGGCCATTATCTTTGAAAACTCATGGCGATCAGGGGAGGGCCCGCACTACTGGAAAGAGACTAATGTAGTGCCCTTCTTTAAAAAAGGGAAGAAGGAGGATCCTAGGAACTACAGGCCAGTCAGCCTCACCTCAATCCCTGGAAAAATGATGGAGCAGGTCCTCAAGGAATCAATTCTGAAGCACTTAAAGGAGAGGAAAGTGATCAGGAACAGTCAGCATGGATTCACTAAGGGCAAGTCATGCCTGACTAATCTAATTGCCTTCTATGATGAGATAACTGGCTCTGTGGATGAGGAGAAAGCAGTGGACGTGTTGTTCCTTGACTTTAGCAAAGCTTTTGACACAGTCTCCCACATATTCTTGCCAGTAAGTTAAAGAAGTATGGGCTGAATGAATGGACGATAAGGTGGATAGAAAGCTGCCTAGATTGTCGGGCTCAGTGGGTAGTGATCAATGGCTCCATGTCTAGCTGGCAGCCGGTATCATGTGGAGTGCCCCAAGGGTTGGTCCTGGGGCCAGTTTTGTTCAAGATCTTCATTAATGATCTGGAGGATGGTGTAGATTGCACCGTCAGCAAGTTTGCAGATGACACTAAACTGGGAGGAGAGGTAGATACGCTGGAGGGTAGGGATAGGATATAGAGGGTCCTAGACAAATTAAAGGATTGGGCCAAAAGAAATCTGATGAGGTTCAACAAGGACAAGTGCAGGGTCCTGCACTTAGGACAGAAGAATCCCAGGCACCGCTACAGACTAGGGACCGAATGGCTCGGCAGCAGTTTTGCAGAAAAGGAACTAAGGGTTACAGTGGACGAGAAGCTGGCTATGAGCCAACAGTGTGCCATTGTTGCCAAGAAGGCTAACCGCATTTTGGGCTGTATAAGTAGGGGCATTGCCAGCAGATCGAGGGACGTGATTGTTCCCCTCTATTCAACACTGATGAGGCCTCATCTGGAGTACTGTGTCCAGTTTTGGGCCCCACACTACAAGAAGGATGTGGAAAAATTGGAAAATGTCCAGCGGAGGGCAACAAAAATGATTAGGGGGCTGGAACACATGACTTATGAGGAGAGACTGAGGGAACTGGGATTGTTTAGTCTGAGGAAGAGAAGAATGAGGGGGGATTTGATAGCTGCTTTCAACTACCTGAAAGGGGGTTCCAAAGAGGGTGGATCTAAACTGTTCTCAGTGGTAGCGGATGACAGAACAAGGAGTAATGGTCTCAAGTTGCAGTGGGGGAGGTTTAGTTTGGATATTAGGAAAAACTTTTTCACTAGAAGGGTGGTGAAACACTGGAATGGGTTCCCTAGGGAGGTGGTGGAATCTCCTTCCTGAGAAGTTCCTTCCAAGGTCAGGCTTGACAAAGCCCTGGCTGGGATGATTTAGTTGGGATTGGTTCTGCTTTGAGCAGGGGTTGGACTAGATACCTCCTGAGGTCCCTTCCAACCCTGATATTCTATGATTCTATGATTCACTGCAAATGAGTGAGCTGAATTTAGGAATGAGAGTGGGAGTGAGATAGCAGGCTGAGGAGTGAGTCTCACACCCAGTGAGACTTGACATTGTCGGGCATCAACAAGGCAAGCAGCCTCCAAGACAACTTGCCTCTCTGCTGCCCTGGTGCAGCCAGCTCTGGGGGTAACAGGGGGAGCTAAGTCCTTGGGGTCTGTGCCCTGGGTGGGGGAAAAGGGGCCAGTAGCACTGTGGACACTCGGATACTGGAAATGAGGCTGAGCACCCTGCCCTGGTCACCTCACCCAGCAGTCACCAAATGCCAGCAGAATCCCACATCTTCCAGGTGCCTTGGTCAGGGAGTGGCAGAAGTAGGGAAGGGAGAGCAGAGGGCTTGAGAAATTGGTGTATAATTCCATCACCACTGGAGGGCGCGCCGCAGGGCCCAGGGAACAGCACCCCCGAGGCTGATGGGCACCTTGGCTGCCAGCTCAGGGTGTTCCAGGCCAGGACATGCTGCTGGCAAGCTCATGGGGATGGCACTGAAATGTGTCTGTGCCCCCTTCACACCAACTGCCCCTGCAGAAATGCGGATCCCCCCCCAGGAAAAGTAATGTACTGGTGATTAAACGATGCTGCCTGGGCCCCCCACTCTCTTCCTGGCAGTGAGAGCACCATTATCATGTGTTTATAAAGCAAACAGGGCAGCATGGTGCACAGGCCTCCCCTCGCCAGCACTGCTGATAGCCAGCCAGGGCATAGGGCTCTGGCACACAGGTGTGGCTGATATTCACCAGCAGCAACTCTACCCCATGCTTCCAGTGAGCCCCTCCCCACCCAGGGCAAAACTGCCCCAGGCAGGCCAGGGCCATCAGTGGTTAAACAGCACCATGGCCCAGGGCTGGGCCCTCTGCTGCGGGGTGAGTGTCACTCCCTGTATTTCCTCACCATTAATCCCTGGGCATCAATGCATCCGATGAAGTGAGCTGTAGCTCACGAAAGCTTATGCTCTAATAAATTTGTTAGTCTCTAAGGTGCCACAAGTACTCCTTTTCTTTTTGCGAATACAGACTAACATGGCTGCTATTCTGAAACTCCCCTTTTGTCCGCCTTGCAGGCATGTCTGAGCTGCCTCCAATTCACCCCCTCCTTGGCTTCTCCTGCCAGCAGCAGGGTCAGTGGGGCAGGACACGCCAGACACAGCCCTGGCGGAGCTGCTACTGGGCTGTGGTGCGAGGAGGCAGCTTTTCTCAGATGCTCCGGGCTCATCCACATGAGAAAGCTGCAGATTGGACACCCACTGGGGCAGCCCCACGCAGGCCCCTGGGCACAGAGATTTCAGGCAAGGTGGGGCTTGGGGTTTGCTGGAAAACAACAATTCCACCTCAGGAAAACATTGGAGGTTTCAAACTCTGGTGTAATTCCACATCACATCAAATCCCACCTGATCCTCTTGGCTGCCTGGTGGTCAGGACAACCCCCAGAGCCAGGGCAGCCCCCAGCCTGGTGGTCAGGACAACCCCCAAGGCCAGGGCACCCCCCCAGCCTGGTGCTCAGGACAACCCCCAAGGCCAGGCAGGACAACCCCCAAGGCCAGGACGCCCCCCAGCCTGGTGCTCAGGACAACCCCCAAGGCCAGGGTACCCCCCCAGCCTGGTGGTCAGGACAACCCCCAAGGCCAGGCAGGACAACCCCCAAGGCCAGGGTGCCCCCCAGCCTGGTGGTCAGGACAACCCCCAAGGCCAGGGTGCCCCCCCAGCCTGGTGTCAGGACAACCCCCAAGGCCAGGGCACCCCCCCAGCCTGGTGCTCAGGACAACCCCCCAAGGCCAGGGCACCCCCCCAGCCTGGTGCTCAGGACAACCCCCAAGGCTAGGCAGGACAACCCCCAAGGCCAGGATGCCCCCAGCCTGGTGGTCAGGACAACCCCCAAGGCCAGGGCGCCCCCCCATGCCCAAGACACTCACCTAGGATACTAGAGACCCAGTGTGACATTCTATATCTTGGGGGAGTGTCCTGGAACCCCCATAGTCCTCATTTATTATAATCATGATTTTACATATAAAGCATGCATTGTAAGGTATCGGGGAAAGGTTATGAACTGCTGAAAGTCATTTCTCTCTCCATATATGTATAGCAGGAGTATTATATGTATTAGCAGGAGTGTTGTAAGCAAGACACTAGAAGTAATTTTTTTCGCTCTACTCCATGCTGATTAGGCCTCAAGTGGAGTCTTCTGTCCAGTTCTGGGCACCACATTTCAGGAAAGACGTGGACAAATTGGAGAAAATCCAGAGAAGAGCAACAAAAACGATTAAAGGTCTAGAAAACATGACCGATGACGGAAGATTGAAAAAATTGGGTTTGTTTAGCCTGGAGAAGAGAAGACTGAGAGGGGACATGATAACAGTTTTCAAGTACATAAAAGGTTGTTACAAGGAGGAGGGAGGAAAATTGTTCTTGTTAACCTCTGAGGATAGGACAAGAAGCAATGGGCTTAAATTGCAGCAAGGGTGGTTTAGGTTGGACATTAGGAAAAACTTTCTAACTTTCAAGAGTGGTTAAGCACTGGAATAAATTGCCTAGGGAGGTTGTGGAATCTCTATCATTGGGGATTTTTAAGAGCAGGTTGGACAAACACCTGTCAGGGATGGTCTAGCTCAGTGCTACTCAAGCTACCTCATGTTGGGGACTGGCAATTTTTTTCCCCAATGTGCACGCATACCGGCAGCCGATGGCTCGCAGACCGGCATCAGTCCGCGGACCACCACTTTGAGTAGCACTGGTCTAGATAATACTTAGTCTTGCCCTGAGTGCAGGGGACTGATTAGGATGATCTCTCGAGATCCCTTCCAGTTCTATGATTCTATCATTAATGCATATGAAGTTATGAGAATTGTGTTGTATGGTGGTCACTAAAACATGCTGTAAGTTGAGGAATCAGCCAGCTATTAGATCCCCAGGGGTAACAGCAAGGAAAGTAACCAACGCCCAGGCGGGGTGTCAAACAAACAACCCAGCAACAGCCATTGTCCAGCAAGGGAGCTACAATTCAATGACTCACCTGCATGAGGTCACACCAGGAGAATTGCTCAACCTTGCCTGGAGACTCAGCAATGCCCCAGACATGCCCGGACTTGTGTTCTACAAGCATATGGACTGAGGGTATAAAACAGACACAGTGGCCACATGCTGGGCCTTTCTCCAGCTCCCACCTTTGCTGTAAGCAACAAAGACACTCAGAAGAAGACTGAAGACTGTAACTGAGGGGACTAGCCCAGATTTAAGGGACTGTATATTAAGGACTGCAATATCCAGTGGGGTGAGAAAAACTGCTTAATCTAGAAGTTGCCATGTCTAATGGGGTTCAGAATTTAGACTGCGTGCTTGTATTTTATTTCCTTAGGCAAAAAGTCAGAGTTAGTTACCAATCGCTTAATGTCACTTAAAATCTATCTTTTGTAGTCAATAAATCTGCTTTACTGTTGATCTTTACCAGTTAATTTGTATGAAGTGTGTGGCAAATCTGCTCAGGTTTTACAAAGGCTGGTGTATATCCACTTTCCATTGATGAAGTGGTGAACCAATTAATAAATCTGCATTGCTCATCTTGAGCAGTGCAAGACGGTATATTCCTGAGGTACAGTGCTGGGAGCTGGGGGGATTTGGCTCTAGGGCCTTTCTCTGTGTGATTCATGAGTGGCTCTGGGAGCATCCATGCAATCTAGCTGGCTGTGGGGCTCCACATGCGGTTATGTTGAGTGATGATAGCGCCTGGAGGGGTTGCTGCTGGTCGCTAGTGAGGCATTGTGAGACACAGCCCAGGCTGAAGAGAGTTCAGGGGGCACAGCAGTCCCACAGTCCCAGGCTATACCCCGGGGAGCCCATCATACCCAGGTCAAGTTGCTACTCTGAATCTAGCAGAGGAGGGGCTTGAACTGTGTCTTCCACACCCCGGGGAGGGCCTGAGCCTTTGGGATGCAGCTGGGGGCCTCACTCTCTCTCTCTCTCTCCTTCCCGCTTCCAGAATCTGGCTGTGGGAAACCTTCCTGACAAAGCCTGTGTCCAAACCAGCCCATTTCCGGAGCCCTGTCTGTATTCACAATGGAATGTGGTGTGGGAAGTTTTCCAATCCACTCTAGTTAAGAGCAGCTTATCCCCTTTAGCTTAAGCCTGCTCCTACATCGACGTAAACTAAACCAAAATAAGCCTTGCTTTAAACCAAATTCAGCATGTCCACATGGGGAGTTGCACCAGTGCAGTTAAACCCTCATAAAGTCACACCTAAAGTTCAACTGATGCAGCTTCCCTCCCCCATCATCTTCTCAGATGGGCCTTTATTGTAACTGACTCACTGGCCAAAGCTGAGCAGGGGCTGGGGAGGGAGGGGGCTGGGCATTCTTGGCTTCTCAACATGCTCCCATGCATGGATATGGGTCAGTGTCTCCTATTCGGCACAGCTACAGTAATGGGGCCCCTTGGTTTGGCTGCCTGGGTGGTTTCCCCCTGAGGAACTAGGGGCCAGATGGACATATCACTGATGAGGAGATAAAGGGTGGAGGCCTGTCAGGGCCATGCCAGTGATAAGCAAGACACAAAAATCAGATGTTCCTTCAGAGGACATCAGTCCTGGAAAGGAAACAAAGACCTAGGGCTGGAGGGGACCCCCTGGCTCTTCAAATCCAGGCCCCTGCTCGCACAGGCAACCCAACAATATCCTCCCATGCACAATGCTAAAAGGAAACCTGAAAGGGGCTACCTTGTTCCCCAGAGCTCACCCTCCTTTACTGTGTCCCCAACCCATTTTCAAATCAATGCCCCCCCTCCACCTCATCTTCCTTTCTCATAGGCCACAATCTGCCATCAACTGTCCTGTGCCCACCAAACCAGCATAGAGCCAGAAACTCAACCTGCTCCCCAGAAATGCTCTCATTAGTGGCCTGAGATCACACCATGTGCTCCAGACACCAACCTTCCACCCACTGTCTTGTCATAAGCTGGGGAGCTCCAGCTGCCTCCCCAACCCTCCCATTGGCTGGAAGCCAGATGGTACCAATCCCATTCACCATCTCATTCCAGAGACAAGCCTAGACTCCCTTGCATCCTGTGCTCTCCCTGTCTGTGCTATCCTCCCAGGATCTCCAGGCAGATGAACAGGAAGAACACACGTGCCAATTCTACTTTGCTGCCCCCTCCGATTTGCGAAACTTCAGTTTCAGACACTCTTCTCTTACACGTGGATGATCAGCTCCTTGGGGCAGGAACCGCTTTGACTTCAGTGTCTGCAGCACCTGGCTAACAGGACCCTTTGCCATGACCTGTTCCTTGGCATTCACACAGCACAGCATCAATGTCACTGAAAAATGACTACGCTAATGGAGATCTGTATTCGTGAGCGGCATCAACTGGGGACATCAATGCTGCAGTCCCAGTAAAATGGCCCTCGGGGTCCCACAGCAAGACAACACATCACTCCATTGTGCTGGCTGGAAAACAAGTTTCCATTTTGCAAACAATGTTGAGGTTCCAAACTTTATTTTTGTTCCCCATCAGAAAAAAAGCAAGACCTTCCAAAGCGTTCCTGTAAATCACCTGGGAGAGAGAGCCCCCATCCAGAACAGCCAATCCCGCAGCAGTTAGGGAACTTGTGAGAAAATGAGGTTCAGGTCCCAGCTTTGAAGCAGGTAGAGAAAGGACTTGAACCTGGTGTGCTCTCTCTCTCTCTCTCATTTTGATCAGAAATCCTATCCTGTGCCTAAGGAACCTTCCCAACAGATGTGACAGCAAAACCTTGGGGTTTCGGTGAAACGTTTAGGTTTCAATGAAAACACATTTTGCTGAAAAATTCCCAGCCAGCTCTATGCCCCTGTTCAACCCAACCAGACCTAATTGACATGGCAAGCTACATAGGTCTGGGCAAGGTGTAACAGAGTCAGACCCATCAAGTACTCATTCCCCAAGGCACGTAAGATCTGCCATGGAGAGGGCTGCCCGGGGACTTGGGGGTTCACCCCATGGGTCCGTTTGTCACTAATGTCCATTCCTGAGCGCTTAAGGCCAGAAGGGACCATTAACTCATCTAGTCTGACCATCGGCTTAACACAGGCCAGGGAATTAACCTGCTTATTCCTGTAATGAGCCCCACCCATCCATGGCAGGGAGATTGCTGCATAACACAATACTGTCTCTCTCCTGCCCCTGCCCCCAGAGTGGGGCATGGTCTGTTGCCATTACTTTCTGATGACAAGTCTCACAATTCTGGACCATTTGAAGAAGTCTTTCTTCTGCTCCCCAGGTGCCTTTTCTCCCCAGGCTCTATGGATCAGCTTAGCTAGCCCTCCCCAAAACCAACACCCGCACTTTGGTTTTAGCTTTGGCTGGTTCAGTGGCTTGAGCATTAGCCTGCTAAAAACAGGGTTGTGAGTTCAATCCTTGAGGGGCCCATTTAGGGATCTGGGGCAAAAATTGGGGATTGGTCCTGCTTTGAGCAGGGGGTTCAACTAGATGACCTCCTGAGGTCCCTTCCAACCCTGGTATTCTATGGCCTTGTCTACACTATGAAATTAGGTCCACTTTATAGAAGTCGGTTTTGTAGAAAGCGTTTTTATACAGTTGATTGTGTGTGTCCCCACATAAATGCTCTAAGTGCATTTAGTCGGCGGAGTGTGTCCACAGTACCGAGGCAACCATCGACTTCCAGAGCGTTGCACCGTGGGTAGCTATCCCACAGTTCCCGCAGTCTCCGCCGTCCATTTGAATTCTGGGTAGAAATCCCAGTGCCTGATGGGGCTAAAACATTGTGAACATTGTGGGTGGTTCTGGGTACATATCGTCAGGCACTCGTTCCCTCCCTCCCTCCCTCCGTAAAAGCAAGGGCAGACAATCGTTTTGCGCCTTTTTTCTTGAATTACCCGTGCAGACGCCATACCACGGCAAGCATGGAGCCCACTCAGCTAACCATCACTGTATGTCTCCTGGGTGCTGGCAGATGCGGTACAGCATGGCTACACAGCAACAGTTTATTGCCTTTTGGCAGCAGACAGTGCAGTATGACTGGTAGCCATCATCAACGTAGTCCAAGGTGTTCTTTTAACTGACCTCAATGAAGTCAGGGGCGCCTGGGCAAACATGGGAGTGATTCAGCCAGGTCTTTTAAGTTTCGTCTTATGGCGATTCAGGCCTAGTGGCAGTACACTGTCTTTTAATCTGCAGCCAGCAGAAGATGATGGCTAGCGATCATACTGCACAGTCTGCTGCCAGCAAGATATATAAAGATAGATGAAGTGGATCAAAACAAGAAATAGACCAGATTTGTTTAGTATTCATTTTCTCCTCTGTTAAATCAACAGCCTGCTAAACCCAGTTTTGAGTTCTATCCTTGAGGTTTTGAGTTCTATCCTTGAGGGGCCATTCTGTTTCTTGCAAAGCCACCCCCTTTGTTGATTTTAATTCCCTGTAAGCCAATCCTATAAGCCATGTTGTCAGTCGCCCCTGCATCCACTAGAGCAACGGCAAACAATCGTTTCGCGCCCTTTTCCCTGGATTGCCCGAGCAGGAGCAGACGCCATAGCACAGCAAGCATGGAGCCCGTTCAGCTCACCACAGCAGTTATGACCATTGTAAACACCTCACGCATTATCGTACAGTGTATGCAGAACCAGCACCTGAAAAACCAGGCAAGGAGGCAATGGCAGCACGGTGATGAGGACATGAACACACTTCTCTCTAAAACCGCATTCCCCTGCAATTTGGAGATCATGGTGTTAATGGGGCAGGCTCATGCGGTGGAACACCGATTCTGGGCTCGGGAAACAAGCACAGACTGATGGGACCGCACAATGTTGCAGGTCTGGGATGATTTCCAGTGGCTGCGAAACTTTCGCATGCGTAAGGGCACTTTCATGGAACTTTGTGACTTGCTTTCCCCTGCCCTGAGGTGCAAGAATATCAAGATGAGAGCAGCCCTCGCAGTTCACAAGCAAGTGGCAATAGCCCTGTGGAAGCTTGCAATGCCAGACAGCTACCGGTCAGTCGAGAATCAATTTGGAGTGGGCAATTCTACTATGGGGGTTGCTGTGATGCAAGTAGCCAACGCAATCACTGAGCTGCTGCTATCAAAGGCAGTGACTCTGGGAAATGTGCAGGTCATACTAAATGGCTTTGCTGCAATGGGATTCCCTAACTGTGGTGGGGCTATAGACGGAACCCATATCCCTATCTTGAGGCCTGACCACCAGGGCAGCCAGTACATAAACCGAAAGGGGTACTTTTCAATGGTGCTGCAAGCACTGGTGGATCACAAGGGACGTTTCACCAACATCAATATGGGATGGCCGGGAAAGATTCATGACGCTAGCATCTTCGGGAACTCTGGTCTGTTTAAATAGTTTCAGGAAGGGACTTACTTCCCAGACCAGAAAATAACCGTTGGGGATGTTGAAATGCCTATTCTTATCCTTGGGGACCCAGCATACCCCTTAATGCCCAGGCTCATGAAGCCGTACACAGGCAGCCTGGACAGTAGTCGGGAGCTGTTCAACTATAGGCTGAGCAAGTGCAGAATGGTGGTAGAGTGTGCATTTGGATGTTTAAAGGGTCGCTGGCGCAGTTTACTGACTTGCTCAGACCTCAGCGAAACCAATATTCCCATTGTTATTGCTGCTCATTGTGTGCTCCACAATCTCTGTTAGAGTAAGGGGGAGACATTTATGGTGGGGTGGGAGGTTGAGGCAAATCTCCTGGCTGCTGCTTACGCACAGCCAGCTACCAGGGCAGTTAGAAGAGCACAGCAGGAAGCGCCGCGCATTAGAGAAGCTTTGAAAACCAGTTTCATGACTGGCCAGGGTACTGTATGACACTTCTGTTTGTCTCTCCTTGATGAAAACCCACCCCCTTGGTTGATTCTAATTCCCTGTAAGCCACCCGCCCTCCCACCTTCGATCACAGCTTGCTTGCAAAGGAAATAAAGTCACTATGGTTTAAAAAACATGTATTCTTTATTAATTGATTATAAAAATAGGGAGATAACTCACAAGGTAGCCCAGGTGGGGTGTGGGAGGAGGGTAGGAGGGAAGGAAAAGGCCACTTTAAAACTTGTTGAATGATAGCCTTCTATTGCTTGGGCTGTCCACTGGGGTGGAGTGGTTGAGTGCCCAGAGCCTCCCCTCCCCTCCGCGTTCTTGGGCGTCTGGGTGAGGAGGCTATGGAACTTGGGGAGGAGGGAGGGCGGTTAAGCAGGGGCTGCAGCGGCAGTCTGTGATCCTGCTGCCATTCATGAACCTTCACCAGATGCCGGAGCATGTCCGTTTGATCCCGCAGTAGCCCCAGCATTGCCTCATGCCTCCTCTGATCTTCCTGCTGCCAACTCTCCTCATGGTCGTCGGCCACTGTTCTGTACTTTGCTATTGTGTCCTTCCATACATTCTGCTGAGCTCTATCAGTGCCAGATGACTGCATGAGCTCAGAGAACATTTAATTGCGCGTGCGTTTTTTTCACCGCCTTATCTGAGATAGCCTCCGGGACGGAGGAGGGAAGCTTGAAACATTTGCAGCTGTGGGAGGAAAAAAAGGGAGTGAAGTATTTTAAAAGATACATTTTACAGAACAATGGCTATACTCTTTCATGGTGAACAACACTATTCACATTACACAGCACATGTGATTTTGGCACAAGGTCTCATTTTGTATCTTATATTGAGTGCCTGCAGCTTTTGTGTTAGAGATCACACACGCAGGGCCAGGCAACAGAATTCGGCTTGCAGCAGCCATGGTAAGCCATAGTCTTTCAGCTTCTGCAACCTTCATAACAGCAGCGCCCTCCTCTCCCATACCAAGCAAAGCATGTTGAGTTGGCCATTTAGTGCTGCACTTTTCCTGTTAACATGCAGCAGCAGAAACCAAACTAACCCCCTCCCCCCATCCAATTCTCCGGGATGATCACTTTTCCCTTCCCCCCACCGCCTGGCTGGTATCAGGGAAGATCCCTGCTAGCCAAATGCGAACAGCTCAGCGCCAATGGCCCCCCCTCCTACCGCATGGCTAACTGCTGGATGGATTTCTTTTCAGCCACAGGCAAACAGCCCAGTAGGAATGGCCACCTCTGAAAGTCCCCTTAATCAAATTCCCCTATTTCAACCAGGTTACCATGAACGATATCACTCTCCTGAGGATAACACAGAGAGATAAAGAACGGATGTTGCTTGAATGCCAGCAAACACCGGGACCATATGCAGCCTGGCTTTGTCATGCAATGATACCAGATTACTTGCTCCTAGCATGGCGTGGTAAAGTATCCTACCATGGAGGACGGAATAAGGCTGCTCTCCCCAGAAACCTTCTGCAAAGGCTCTTAGAGTACCTCCAGGAGCACTTCATGGAGATGTCCCTGGAGCATTTCCGCTCCATCCCCAGACACGTTAACAGACTTTTCCAGTATCTGTACTGGCCACGAATGCATCCCAAGTCCTCAGAGCTACTTAATCATCAAAAAACGCTTGCTTTTATAACATGATTATATTTAAAAATGTGAGGTCCCTTCTCCGGCTTCGTTGGGTTGGGAGGGTATTTCAGTCAGGGTGATAAAAAGATCCTGGCTGGCAGGGAGAACTGTGTGCTGTATGCTCTCCTCAAGCTTGTCCTCCTCCTCCTCATCTTCCCTATCTGCAAAATCCTCAGCCATGGCGGAGAGTATCCCATCCTCAGAGTCCACAGACAAGGGTGGGGTAGTGGTGGCGGCCCCCCCCCAGAATTGCATGTAGCTCAGGGTAGAAGTGGCATGTCTGGGGCTCTGTCCTGGAGCATCCGTTTGATTCTTTGGTTTTCTGGTACTCTTGTCTGAGCTCCTTAAGTTTCACGCGGCTCTGTGTTGTGTCCCTGCTGTAGCCTCTGTCCCTCATGGACTCTGAGATTTTTTGAAATGTTTTGGCATTTCGTCTTTTGGAACGTAGTTCTGATAGCATGGATTCCTCTCCCCATACAGCAATCAGATCCAGTACTTCCCGTTCGGTCCATGCTGGAGCTCTTTTTCAATTCTGGGACTGCATGGTCACCTGTGCTGATGAGCTCACCTGGCCAAACAGGAAATGAGATTCAAAAGTTCCCAGGACTTTTCCTTTACACAAGGCCAGTATATCTGAGTTCAGAGTGCTGTCCAGAGCACTCACAATGGTGCACTGTGGGATAGCTCCTGGAGGCCAATACCTTCGAATTGCGTCCACACTAACCCTAATTTGTAACGGCAATGTCGATTTCAGCACTAATCCCCTCATAGGAGAGGAATACAGAAATCAATTTTAAGAGCCCTTTATGTCGAAAAGATGGCTTCGTTGTGTGGACGGGTGCAGGGTTAATTCAGATTTAACGCTGCTAAATCCGACATAAACTCATAGTGTAGATCAGGCCTATGATTCTACGGGTTTTGGTAGGAGACAGAACATCGAAAAAGAAGACTGGGTGTAAATAAGGAGCTCAATAGAAGCAGGAGAAAAGCTGTACTGTACGAGAGGGCAAAGTGGCTGCTTTGCCTGACTTGCATGGGGCCTTTGCCTTTTCTGTTCATAAAACCTATTTGCTATTAAAAGCTTTCGGGGGTGGGGAAAGGTAGAATAATTTAGCAATATAACATGAAAGCTAACAAAGGTTTCATCTAGGAATTGTTTTTTTAAATACTATGATCATGACATCAATACAAGCACATAGCTCATGATGAACAAACAGATTTTATTTTCTAGGTAAGTAGTGATGACACCCAAAATTTCAAAGTCAAACTGTGTTTTTATTTTGTCCGTGAGAAGCAAGGTCAATTGTACATCTGAAGCTCTGTTCTCTCGCCAGGTGACATAAATCATGCTGGCAACCCAAAGGCACAGAGAGTATTGCAGTCTTTTTGAAAAAAACAAACATGTTTTTGGTCAGGAATTGCTGGTGCTTATTCTTCTCATTGCCACAGTCTTTCAGCAGTATCCAGTTTGACATTTATTCCCACTAAGCTCATTTCATTGCAAGCTCCTTGAAGATAAATCATTCCATTGTAAATGGATGCAGAGTAATTTCTCCAGACTCACTGGAAATATACAGTCAATAACATTTTTATCAATAAAACCAATCCCAGTTCATTTCAGATTGCAACCCAGCCTTGCTCAAGATGTTCTCAAAAGTTGTACTTACAGTCCTTGTTGAAAACCTTTTCTTTTTGGAAGAAAGCTCAATAAAATACATGCTTTGTTCATCAGGAAATTATGTTGCCTTGCTGTTTCTCAAGAGGAATTTGAGGCCTCTTTTATTAAAAATTTGTTCACGGTTAATCATTTCAGTGCACACTTAAGAGGAATTGCTTCATTGGTAGGTGTCCGATATAAAAGATCAGTTTGGTTCAAAACGATCCTATGCATTAACTCTTAGGAAGAGAACTTCAGGCTAGATTCACAAAGGGACTAAGGTGCCTAAGAGTACATCTACACTGCAATACAAGACCCGCAGCATAGCTGCGGCTGGGCTGGCTCAGCTGACTCAGGATCACTATAAAATCGCCATGTTCAGGTTCTGGCTGGAACCCAGGTTCTGAGGCCTTGCGAGGGGGGGAGGGTCTCAGAGCCCAGGCTCCAGTCCCAGCCCAAATGTCTACACTGCAATATTATACCCCACAGCCCGAGCCAGCTGACCCAGTTCTGAGACTGAGTGCTGCAGGGCTTTTATCACAGTGTAGACGTTCCCTAAGTCCTAGAATCAGGCCCCCTGGGGATTTGCACGATCCTTGCCCAGCTTCACCCAAACCATGTAAGTCCCTAAAAATCACTCAGCACCTAAATGTTCACAATAGGAGCTCTCGAGGCACCTGTGTTTCTGCCTCTGGGCACGTGCCTCAGCCCCACAGACAGCTGAGCCCCAGAGCGGGGGGGGGGGCAGGATAGCTCAGTGGTTTGAGCATTGGCCTGCTAAACCCAGGGTTGTGAGTTCAATCCTCGAGGGAGCCATTTAGGGATCTGGGGCAAAAGTTGGGGATTGGTCCTGCTTTGAGCAGGGGGTTGGACTAGATGATCTCCTGAGGTCCCTTCTAACCCTGATATTCTATGATTCTATGAATCCAGTGAAGATGGATGTGCCTCCACCTACCTCACCTGCAGAGTAAGCATGCTGGATCAGGCTCCTATAGGTGAGCTCACACAATGGCTGGGGAGGGCCTCCTACACAACCCCCAATGGTTAGGGTATTCCTCAGGGACGTTTTCAAACCCCGGCACAAGTCCCCCCCACCTGCGGGAAAGAAGCAATTTGAACAGGGATCTGCCACTTCAGGCATCAAGCTATGAGGTATTCGGCTGTGGGGCTCCCTCAGTCCCTCCTGCTGAAGCCGTTCTCCTGTGGATAAATAATGACAGAACCATTTTGCCAGAGTGAGCGAGAGCATGCGCACGCAAGCATGAGTAGGGCTCTGCAGCCAGGTGGCTGGAGCACTCCACTGTCAGCCCCTGGATCCAGTCCCCTACTCCAATCCCTCTTCCATTATTTATCCCCAGGGGACCAGCTTACCAGGAGGGACTGAGGGAGCCCCCCAGCAGAATACCTGCAGCCCAGTGGTTAGAGCACCCTCCTGAGAGCTGGCAACTCCCTGTTCAAATCTTCTCCCCTCCTCAGCTGGAGGGGGATCTTGAACAGGGGCTTCCCGTGTCCCAGGCATATGCCCTAACCACGGGACTAAGAGCTATGGGCAGAGGGAGCTCCCCTTCCCCTGCCTAATGCCGAGACAGGATTCAGCTGAGGCAGTCAGAGCCTTCCAGCAACCTGGACTTAAGGTGCGTAGCTCCAGGAAAGGAACAAGGCTTAGCAGTTAGCACAGACCCCTCAGCTTGGCACCTCCCATTTAGGTCAGGCACTGCCTACCATGCTGGCAATTGTGAATCCCACTCGGAGGCACTGGTCTCTCCCCAATCACGGCACAGGGTGCCTGGGCACTTAACTCTGGCTTTGTAAGTCCCAGCGATTTTCTAGGCACTGGAATGCCTATGGTTGTGTGTGAAGCCAGCCCTTCGGGCGCTAGCTGCAAAGAGTTTGGGAGTTCTGGCTTCCCAGATCAAACACTCTGGCCACATTTCCACTGGGGAAATAGAACCAGCGGTGTGGGGGAGGGAGGTTGGTCAGCTCGCTGGGGGAGGGGCCATCTTGTTGTTCTGTGTTTGCACAGCACAAGTACAATGAGTCCATGGCTGGGGCACACACCAAAGAAATAATAACAACCCCTTTTGGAGCCAAGAATGAAATTCACGCCCCCCACCCCACAAGAAATTCAGGTAACTGAGAATTTAGACCAGTTCTGAAAGCAACGTACCTGAGAAGACTTTAGCAGCAGATCTCACCTCCTGGAGCCCAGAGAAAGTCCCAGGTGCCACAGGTGGGAGACAGGTGTAGCTTGATGGGGAGTCCATGCAGTGAGACAGTGAGTTTGTCTGCTGGGTTATTGTTACATCACACAGGCTGGGAACACAAGGAGACAGGCAAAATGCCCCAGAAAGCTGGCGTCTGGCCATGTGGGAATTTATTTACACAAGGCAGGTTTTTTTTCCAGGTTTACACCTAAAAAATAGGGTTATTGAGCCAAATTCACAGTTGGTATAACTCTGTTAAATCAGTCAAATTGCTCCAGGGATAAATCTGGCACCATAATTATAAGGCAGGGAGAACAGAGATTCTTAGAGATGAGACATGGAGAGCAGACAAGTCAAGAACTGTGTATTGCATGTATCACCTTAGTAACTACAGCTCCCATCCTAGGCCTGTTCTACGCTGGCTCAGTAAATTCTGGACACACAGAATCTGGGGGCAGAGGGAGGAAGGCAAGTGGGTTTGGGCAAGAGCTTCTCATCTCTGGAGAGCTACATTCAATCCCTAGTCTAAGCCAAGTTCAATGAGACAGATGGGTCACTGGCTAGTCCAGGTCACAATCCCCCCTGAGTTTGGTTCCCAGGCAGCATGGCAATGAGCTTGCCCGGTGGCATAGGCGCCAACTTCTACTGGAGCCGGTGGGTGCACGATCCCCCTCTGCCCCCAGCCCCAGTCTGACTCCACCCCTGCCCTGCTCTCTCCTGCCCCCATTCCAACCCCTTCCCCAAAGTCCCCGACCTGGCCCCGCCTCCTCCCCTGAGCGCACCACATTCCCGCTCCTCCCTCCTCCCTCCCGGAGCCTGCTACAGCTGTTTGGTGGCGGCAAGCGCTGGGCAGTAAGTGGAGGAGCGGGGATGTGGTGCGCTCAGGGGAGGAGGCGGAGGTGAGGTGGGGCAGGGAGCTTGGGTGCCGGTGGGTGCAGAGCACCCACTAATTTTTCCTTTTGAATGCTCCTGCCCTGGAGCACCCACGGAGTTGGCGCCTATGCCCGGTGGCTATTAGCACATTATCTGCCCTGCCTTTCCTCTGTGTGCCACATGCTACTGATAGCTACAGCAAGAGAGTGGAGAGGCTGCATGAGCCCCATGCAATCTCTGCAGGCAGGTGCAGAGATTACTTGGCAGGCCCCCAAGGCTGCCACAGCATTGGTAGCTCTCCAGGGCATCCTCCCTCTTTACAATTATTTCCTGCCTGCAGAGAAAGAGGAAAGAAACAACAAGAGGCTACAAAGTACTAAACTTGATGCTGCTCCCCTGGAAGCCAATGGAAGTTTCCCAGAGTTCAGTGGGGGCTGTATCAGGCCCCGCTACAGACTAGAGACAACAAATAAAAGAGTTAAATAGCACATGGAGTCTTTGAACTTGAGCCCGATACCCAAGTGCCACATCTGCAATCATAAAACCACCTGCTCTTAAACCTTTGCCCAGGGCTTCACGTGGTAACCTACTCACCAAGGCATCTGCATGTGGGGGAGGGCTCCCAGGTTACCTGCGCAGCTGGAGAAGAGAGGGAGGTGGCCAGGCCCCGTAGCATTACAGGGCACCCAGTTCCCTTCACTGAGACACACTTGCCTTTCCTGCTAGGAGCCCTGGAGCTGGGGCAGGCTGAGCCACACTTGTTGGAGTTCTACATTTGGAAGAGGGCTCTCTCCAATGGGAAGCCAGCACCCTCACCGCAACTTCTCCAGCGGCGACTGTCTCTGCAGTAAGCCCTGTGCACTTCCTCTTGTCGAGGCTTCTTTGGGGTGTTCTCTGTGCAGAGTTCCAATCTGCCTATCACCAAACAATGGCAGCCACTCTGCAGCAAAGTTGGAAGCTATTGGACCCACGCACCAAACTCCCTCAAAAAGAAACTGGATCCCCTGATGGCACATGCCACCTCTCAGTCCAGGGGAGAGGTTGTCTGGGAAGTTTTGGGAAAAAATATCAAAGTTGTGATGTTTAAATCTTTACACCAAGTTACAACAGGGAAACATGACCTAATTTTTGTTTTTCTTTAGCTCATCACATCTTTAAACACTCTAGAATCATAGAATCATAGAATATCAGGGCCGGAAGGGACCCCAGAAGGTCATCTAGTCCAACCCCCTGCTCAAAGCAGGACCAAGTCCCAGTTAAATCATCCCAGCCAGGGCTTTGTCAAGCCTGACCTTAAAAACCTCTAAGGAAGGAGATTCCACCACCTCCCTAGGTAACGCATTCCAGTGTTTCACCACCCTCTTAGTGAAAAAGTTTTTCCTAATATCCAATCTAAACCTCCCCCATTGCAACTTGAGACCATTACTCCTCGTTCTGTCATCTGCTACCATTGAGAACAGTCTAGAGCCATCCTCTTTGAAACCCCCTTTCAGGTAGTTGAAAGCAGCTATCAAATCCCCCCTCATTCTTCTCTTCTGCAGACTAAACAATCCCAGCTCCCTCAGCCTCTCCTCATAAGTCATGTGCTCTAGACCCCTAATCATTTTTGTTGCCCTTCGCTGTACTCTTTCCAATTTATCCACATCCTTCTTGTAGTGCTTAATGCTTATTTTGTGCTTGGGTCACAAACACCCTGTTACTAGTAATTATGTGTTACAATAACTTTCTAAGTGATTCTAAATGGAAACTGATACTCCACTGCCTCAAGCCTATGCTCCTTCCTACCAGTGCTGTACAGAGGAAAGGCAAAGGGGCTGGAGCCAGGAACAGAAAATCTGGAGGGACCAATGAGGTGGGGGAGGGGAGAATACTGGAGGGCAAATGGAGGAGTGTTTCAGAATGATCTCTAAAGGGGGAATTGGCAGGGCATGGGGGTCAGTGAAGGGGCAAGAGCAGAGCTGGCTGGGAAAAAAACAAGAACATTTTCAAAAGTTGGAGAGTTTTAATACCAAGGATTTTATGGTTTTCTTCCTTTCCCCCTGAAAAAGAAGAAGGGAAGGAAAATAACCAAAAGGTCTGAACATTTTTCAGTGTTTAATAGAAACATTTCAAAATCAAAACACGAAAAAGTCACAACATTTTCATTTTTGAGATAAGGCCAATTTGTGCTGAAAAAAATTTTGTTCCAAATGTGTTGCTCAGGTGTTGGTACAAGACCCAGCGGTAGGGCAGAAAGGAGAGGGGGCATGGAAAGACAGGGGCTTTTATCCAGGTTTGAAAACCAGAAGCCTTTTAAACCATTGAGGGCTTAAAAAACTTCTCTCCCTTCCATTTGCCACAGTCCACACAGAGAGTGGGTCACTAACGTTTGCAGATGGAGAGTCCTTTGGAGGGCTCATGATATCGGACAGCGCAGAGCTGGCTGGCTTTATCATCAGCCAGACGATGTCTGTTACACAAACAAGGAAATTCCTAAGCCAATAACTTGGTTATGAGAGGAGTTAATGCTGAAGGCACGTTTTATCCTCAGCTCACACCCCACTTACAAGAATATTACACATTTAAAAACAAAAATTAAGTGTGGCAATGAACAGTCACTCCCCACCCCATCCCACGTCCTCTCCCCTGCCCTCCCCTCCCTTCCTGTCCCCTTCAGGCAGTCCAGCTATCGCCATGACCACACCCCATTTATATACCTCACTCTCAACTTGAACCTTGCCCCCTTGTATTTGCAGAGTGAACATGCCAAGGTCAAAATAATGAGTTACTAGATTATAAAATCCCAATCCCTACTCAAAGGCTACATCTGCAATGCACTCTAACACTAGCGTAATTTGCAGTGCGACATCCTGCACACTACCTTTAGTTGGTACACAATAGAGCTGAAATAGTTCAAAATACAAACGTGCAAGCTCTGTGTACCTTACCCAGCCCTACGGCATCACACACTCAACACACATCACAACACCAAGCAAAGCAACCGTGTATTGCATTCCTACAGGCCCCCTGCTGTCCCACCCACACATCACACTGAGAACACAGAGGATAAACTCCTGCCCTACTGAAATCCTTGACAAAGGCCCCATTGACTTCCCTGGCGCAGGATCTCACCCATACAACCCAGTATTGCCATGCACAAGCATGAAAAAACAGGAGAGTTTTTAAAATACTGACACATCTAGGGTTGGGTTTGGCCTGCACTTCTGAGCCTTTTGGTTGCGCTCAGGTCACATTCTCAAGATCTCCTCTGCAACCACGAGGCCTAAATGAAAGCTGAGATTCTCCTGCAATCTCCTGCTTTCAGCAGCTGTGCTGGTAAGAAACACACCCAAAATCGCTAGATGTTTGATAAAATCGTTTGAGTGGGGCAGCACAGACACCCCATCATCACCTAGGAGACTGATGGAACTACACTACACATTCAGAGTCTGATATTCAAGAGCTCCACACACACACACACACACAACTGAAGCCTAGTTTTTAGGAGCACTCGGACCCAGATCTTCAAAGGTATTTAGGCACCTACCTCCCATTGAGGATCTGGGCCTCAGCTCCCAGCAGCTGCCCCTATGATGACACAGATGGCCAGAATTGTCAAGGGTTCCCCACTCTGAACATTGAGTGCTAAGCTCTCTTGTGGAAAATATCCGGCCTTAATAATCAATACATAAAAAAACCTCAGCAGTCCCCTGCCAGCAGCAGCTCCCATAAGAGAATGCAACAAGAGGGCTGCTTGAAGGTTAGATGGATGGCAGAATTCGGGGATATTTGGATGCAGGGGGTTAGACTTGAGCCATCTGGATTTTCCTCCAGTGAGGAAAAGCCACTGGAGTGATTCCTCAGTCCGACACGTCACCTTGGAGGTGGGTTTCCCCTCCTGAGTCTGATTATTTTCTCCCTGGATATTTTCTCCTTTTGCCCTCCAGAAATCTTTCAAATGATCAATCTCCCTCCCATCCCCGTGTCCCATCTCAGAAGAGTAAGCAGTAGAGGAGAGCAGCACTGGCTTGAGCAAACAGAGTCTCTTTAGTCTCCCATTCAGGAGACACCTGCTGAGACAAAGCTTTGCTCCGGGAATGTTTCAGCTCTTCAGCACTCAGACAGGGGGAATCAGAACAGGTACTCCAGCCAAAAGGTCTCTTCAGAGCACTCGCTGATTGGTTCTACGAGACTTACAGGGCCAGCCCTGGAAGTCATGCAGGAAAGGGATTTCTGTAAGAGGGCAGGTGCTATGGAGAGTGGTAGATACTTTAGAAGAGGAAGAAGAATAAGAAGAAGGTGATTCTGGGGAAGAGCCTCAGTGGATCATGCACTGTTTTCCATCTGCTCTCAAGAGCGTGGTGAGCTGTGTGAGTCATAGTTAGGTCCTTCCCTTTGGAAAAGTCATTTGGGAGGAGGAGGATGATCTCTGTTGCTTTTTCTCTGGTTAAGGGGGCAGCCTGAGAGATGTCTCTTCCCAAGAAATACCCTTGCTAGTCCATCTTAAAAGCAGTCCATTGCATTCCAGTCCAGGACTCAGGGGGTGGGGGGGAATGCCAACAGCAGGGGTGTAACTACAGTCAAAGCAGGGGTGTCAAGTTTTCCAGTGCACTGCACCCAGTCGTGGGCTGGAGCACATGACTTACGAGGAGAGGCTGAGGGAACTGGGCTTGTTTAGTCTGCAGAAGAGAAGAGTGAGGGGGATTTGATAGCAGCCTTCAATGACCTGAAGGGAGGTTCCAAAGAGGATGCAGCTCGGCTGTTCTCAGTGGTAGCAGGTGACAGAACAAGGAGCAATGGTCTCAAGTTGCAGTGGGGGAGGTCTAGGTTGGATATTAGGAAACACTATTTCACTGGGAGGGTGGTGAAGCACTGGAATGGGTTCCCTAGGGAGGTGGTGGAATCTACATCCTCAGAGGTTTTTAAGGCCCAGCTTGATAAAGCCCTGGCTGGGATGATTTAGTTGGTGTTGGTCCTGCTTTGAGCAGGGGGTTGGACTAGATGACCTCCTGAGGTCTCTTCCAACCCTAATCTTCTATAATTCTTTCTCTAAGCCCTGGTCTGCACTACGAGTTTAGGTCAAATTTAGCAGCATTAGATTGATTTAACCCTGCACCTGTCCACATAACAAAGCTATTTTTGTCAACTTAAAGGGCTCTTAAATTTGATTTCTGTATTCCTCCCCAATGAGGGGATTAGCGCTGAAATCGACATTGCTGGTTCGAATTTGGCGTAGTGTGGACGCAATTTGACGGTGTCGAGGACTCGAACCCCAGACGGCACGGTTTGTTGTCTGACCGGAGAGAGACAGGCAACACCAGCAAGGTCTGAACACAAAGCTCTTTATTGAAGAGTGCACACAACAATAGAGAGCAGCCCGTCTCCAAAGAGAACCAGTAGCCTCTAAAAGAAAAGGAGTACTTGTGGCACCTTAGAGACTAATAAATTTATTTGAGCATAAGCTTTCGTGAGCTACAGCTCACTTCATCAGATGCATCCGATGAAGTGAGCTGTAGCTCACGAAAGCTTATGCTCAAATAAATTTGTTAGTCTCTAAGGTGCCACAAGTACTCCTTTTCTTTTTGCGAATACAGACTAACACAGCTGCTACTCTGAAAGCAGCCTCTAAGTAAAACTAATAGGTTTTTATAGACAGTCCCGTCACGTCACAAATTTATTCATAAAGCAGCCCACCCCTCCCCTATGTTAGTTAAAATCCTCTTTTTCTATTATGCATGCACTTCTACCCCTTTATTGTAGATAACTTTTAGCAAATCGTAATGCTTCACTAACTTTCTTATCAGTATGGGTGTCAACCAGAAGATGAGGAGTTAAGAACAGACATAACACAAAAACAGGGAGTGGAAAACAGTGCCCCTGTATCTGAAGGACTGTTCCCAGTACATCTGGTACAAAATGCAGGAATGCAGGCCTCCCCTTTTTTTTCACTCCCTGCAACTTAAACAAGTATTCCTTCATTCTACTTTCAGAGACTTTCCCAGCAGCCTTTCTTGGCCTGACTTTGGTTTGGTTGGTCTAATTGCTTCATGTTTAACTTTTCTCACCTAACAACGGTATTGGCCTCTGGGAACTATCCCAGAGTGCTCCATTACGACTGCTCTGGACAGCACTCTCAACTCTGATGCACTAGCAAGGTACACAGGAAAAGCTCCGGGAACTTTTGAATTTCATTTCTTGTTTGGCCAGCATGGCCATTGTGGTGAGCATGCAGTCCCAGAATTGCAAAAGAGCTCCAGCATGGACGAATGGGAGGTACTGGATCTGATCACTGTATGGGAGACAAATCCATCCTATCAGAACTCTGTTCCAAAAGATGAAATGCCAAAATATTTGCAAAAGTCTCCAAGGGCATGAAGGACAGAGGCTACAACAGGGACCCGCAGCAGTGCCGTGTGAAAATTAAGGAGCTCAGGCAAGCCTACCAAAAAACCAAAGAGGCAAATGGCCACTCTGGGTCAAAGCCCAAGACATGTCGCTGCTATGATGAGCTGCATGCAATTCTGTGGGGGGGCCCTACCACTACCCCACCCTGTCCGTGGACACCTGCAAGGGGGGAGTCTCATGCAACAGGGATGAGTATTTTGGGGACGAGGAGGAGGAGAAGGATAGCACACAGCAGGCAAGCAGAGAAACCATTCTCCCCGACAGCCAGGAACTGTTTATCACCCTGGAGCCAATACCCTTCCAACCCTCCCAAGGTGGGCTCCCGGACCATGAAGTTGGAGAAGGCACCTCTGGTGAGTGTATCTTTGTAAATATAATACAGGGTTTAAAAGCAAGTGTGTTTAATTATTAATTTGACCTGAAGATTTGGGATGCATTCACGGCCAGTACAGCTTCTGGAAAAGTCTGTTACTGTGTCTGGAGATGGAGCGGAAATCCTCCAGGGACATCTCCATGAAGCTCTTCTGGAGGTACTCCCAAAGCCTTTGCAAAAGGTTTCTGGGGAGGGCAGTCTTATTCCGTTCTCCATGGTAGGACACTTTACTGCGCCAGGCCAGTAGCACATAGTCTGGTATCATTGCATAACAAAGCACGGTATGGTCCCGGAGTTTGCTAGCATTCAAGCAACATCAGTTCTTTATCTCTCTGTGTTATCCTCAGGAGAGTGATCGTCCCAGAAAACTGGATGTGGTGGGGGTTTAGTTGGGTTTATGCTGCACGTTAACCTGAAAACCGCAGCCCCTCCTTATAAATGGCCAACCCATCGGGTGCTTGGTATGGGAAAGAAGGACGCTGCTGTTTGAAACCATTCCCATATCTTATGAAGGTTGAAGAAGCCGAAAGACTGTGGCTTGTTATGGCTGCCTGGAAGCTGAATTATGTTGCCCGGCCCTGCGTGTGTGATCTCTCACACCAAACCAGCAGGCCCTCGATATAAGAGGCAAAATGCGACCTTGTACCGAAAGCACATGTGCTATGTAATGTTTACAGCTTGGCTCACCGTGAAAGAGTCTACCCATTGTTCTCTAAAATGTGTCTTTTAAAATACTACTCTTCCTTTTGTTTCTCCCGTGGCTGCAAATGTTTCAACACTCTCCCTATCATCTCCATCCCAGAGGCTAGCGCAGATAAGAAGGCGAAAAAAACCGCACTCGTGATGAAATGTTCTCCGAGCTCATGCAGTCCACCCAAACTGAAAGATCCTAGCAGAATGCGTGGAAGCAAGCAATGGCGGAGTCCAGGACAGCATAAAATGAATGCAAGGACAGGAGGGGCGCGTGAGAAAAGAAGTAGTGGGAGCAAGAGGAGAGGTGGTGGCAGTGTGATGAGAGGAGGCAGGAGGCAATGCGAGGCTCCTCCCCCACCCCACCTGGTGCTTCCCTGCTCCCCCACCCCTCCCGGGCTACCTTGGCAGTTATCCCCCTATTTGTGTGATGAATTAATAAAGAATGCATGAATTTGAAACAAAATGACTTCATTGCCTCTGCAAGCGGTGATCGAAGGCGGGAGGGGAGGGCGGTTGGCTTACAGGGAAGTAGCGTGAACCAAGGGGGCAGGTTTTCATCAAGGAGAAATAAACAGAACTTTCACACCGTAGCCTGGTCAGCCATGAAACTGGTTTTCAAAGCTTCTCTGATGCGCAGCGCGCCCTGCTGTGCTCTTCTAATCACCCTGGTGTATGGCTGTGTGTAATCAGCGGCCAGGCAATTTACCTCAAGTTCCCACCCTGCCATAAACATCTCCCCCTTACTCTCACAGATATTGTGGAGCGCACAGCAAGCAGCAATAACAATGGGAATATTGGTTTCGCTGAGGTCTAACCGAGTCAGTAAATTGCGCCAGTGCATTTTTAAACGTCCAAATGCACATTCTACCACCATTCTGCACTTGCTTAGCCTATAGTTGAACAGCTCCTGACTACTGTCCAGGCTGCCTGCGTACGGCTTCATGAGCCATGGTATTAAGGAGTAGGCTGGGTCCTCAAGGATAACTATAGGCATTTCAACATCCCCAACAGTTATTTTCTGGTCTGGGAAGAAAGTCCCTTCCTGCAGTTGTTCAAACAGACCAGAGTTCCTGAAGATGCGAGCGTTATGTACCTTTCCCAGCCATCCCACGTTGATGTTGGTGAAACGTACCTTGTGATCCACCAGTGCTTGCAGCACCATTGAAATGTACCCCTTTTGGTTTATGTACTGGCTGCCTTGGTGTTCCGGTCCCAAGATAAGGATATGCTGTCTGGAGTTGCAAGCTTCCACTGGGCTATTGTCACTCACTTGTGAACTGTCAGGGCTGCCCTCATCTTGGTATTCCTGCACTTCAGGGCAGGGGAAAGCAAGTCACAAAGTTCCATGAAAGTGCCCTTATGCATGCGAAAGTTTCGGAGCCACTGGGATTCATCCCAGACCTGCAACACTATGTGGTTCTGCCAGTCTGTGCTTGTTTCCCAGGCCCAGAATCGGCATTCCACGGCATGAGCCTGCCCCATTGCCACCAGGATGTCCAAATTGCCAGGGCCCGTAATTTGAGAGAAGTCTGTGTCCATGTTCTCATCACTCTCGTCACCGCGCTGCCGTTGCCTCCTCGCCTGCTTTTGCAGGTTCTAGTTCTGCACATACTGCAGGATAGTGCTTGAGATGTTTACAATGCTCATAACTGCCACGGTGATCTGAGGGAGCTCCATGCTTGCCGTGGTACGGCATCTGCAGGAGAGCAGAGTGCCAGCAGAAGCGGTGGCTGATGACGGATGCCACGAGAATAGATATTTATAGAGAACGACTAGAGGACCTGTGAGGTGGATTCGTGAGAGTAGGAGAGCAGAGTTGCAGTGGAAATGGTGGAGGACAACGGTTAGCACCACGCACATTTCCAGAAGAAGAACACAAGTACCCGGAAACCCATGACAGACAACATGGAGAAATTCGCTATTGAGACAATAGCAGCAGAGCAGAGTTGCAGTGGAAGCGGTGGAGGACGATGGTTAGCAGTCCTACTGCACCTTCTGATGCCAGCAGCACCCAGGACACAACAGCGGCGGTGTGGGTGAGCTGAGTTGAGCTGGCTACATGCTTGCTGTGGTATGGTGTCTGCACAGAAAAAAAGGCACAAAACGATTGTCTGCCATTGCTTTCACAGAGGGAGGTGGCGACTGACGACATGTACCCAAAACCACCCACAACAATGTTTTTGCCCCATCAGGCATTGGGAGCTTAACCCAGAATTCTAATGGGCGGCGGAGACTGTGGGAACTGTGGGATAGCTACCCACAGTGCTCCACTCAGTATGTCGATGCTAGCCACAGTAGTGAGGACGCACTCCGCTGACTTAATGCGCTTAGTGGTACATATGCAATCAACTGTATAAAATCGATTTATAAAAATTGACTTCTATAATATTGACTTAATTTCGTCATGTAGACATATCCTATGTGTACGTGTAGTGACTAGTACAATGGGGCCTTGATCTTGTTTGGGTACTCTAGGCATCACTGCAATATAAATAATAATATTATTTTCCACAATAATAATAAATAATAATACACATTAATAAAACTGAATTTCTAACCTAAAAAAAAACCAAGGGGGGAGAAAAAACTTTAAACACACTCCCAAGCCTTCTGACAGGTTTCAGAGTAGCAGCCGTGTTAGTCTATATTCGCAAAAAGAACAGGAGGACTTGTGGCACCTTAGAGACTAACAAATTTATTATCGCATAAGCTTTCGTGAGCTACAGCTCACTTCATCGGAGAAAATGCATCCGATGAAGTGAGCTGTAGCTCACGAAAGCTTATGCTCTAATAAATTCGTTAGTCTCTAAGGTGCCACAAGTACTCCTTTTCTTTTTCCCAAGCCTTCTGTATACCTCATAAGGAAGCAAAAAAGTCCCAAACCCGTTTTTCTGGGTTGGAGGTCATCTTTAGTACTGGGACATCATCATTAGCCCTGGTCTACACTACACAGTTAGATTGACATAAGGCTGCTTATGTTGACCTAACTATGTCAGTGTACACACTTCAGCCTTGCTCCTGCTGATGTGCCTTCCTACACCGACATTATAACTCCATCTCCAGTTTAAACAGTGAGAGTAAATAACCACTGGAACAATTTACCCAAGGTTGTGGTAGATTCTCCATCACTGACCATTTTTAAACAAAGAAAAGTCTGCTCTAGTTCAAACAGGAGCTATTGTGGGGCAGGTCTCTGGCTGGTGCTCTACAGGGGTCAGGCTAGAATGATCACAATGGTTTCGCCTAGCCCTGGAATCTAGGAATCAGTTGAGGCTTCAGTGCTGATAAAATCTGGCCTCCCTCAAATTGCCCTTTTCTGGAAAATATTGAATCTCTGTGATCATCAGACATTAGGAAGTTTTCTTTCTTCCAACTTCCCCAGCCATGTACCAGTGAGCATACTCCAGCAAAGCACCATAGCCCTCCTGGCTACTCACTGCTAAAGCAAAGTGACAGCCCTCGTTCCCCTCTGATAAGTGGACTCTCAGCATGCCTTCTACTTTTCAATTGCCCCCAACTGCTTCCTGGGAGCTGCAATAGTGGCTGCAGCATGTGTGGGTGGGTGGAAAAGCAAGCTAGCCAGTGGCCTGCATGAAGCGGTGTGGGTTGTTGGTTTTGTTTTTAAGTTAAAAGGGAGGTAACATTAAGTAGCAGTTAGACCACAGGCCTGGGAATCAAGAGACCTGTGCTCTAATCCCAGCTCTGCCACTGATCTGCTGGACAGAGATTTAGGCAAGTCCCTTCTCCCCTCCATCCCTTATGCCTCAGTTTCCCAATCTGTAAAATGGGGTAATGCTACTGACCTGCTTTGGTGAAGCGCTTTGACACTTGTGGGTGAAAACTGCTGCAGAAGTACTGTGGGAACATGGTGTATTTGTGAGCTAGTTAAGAATATTTATGAGCTAGTTAAGGTCGCGGTGAACCTTTAATGAACTTTGAGAAAGAGTTACAGGCTGGAACGTGACCCAGGCAAACTGGCAACACCAGACTTTGTTGACAACAGATAGCGGACAGCTGTGCTCCAATCAAGAGGAAGGACGCACGTGCATAGCCTGTGCTGAGGCTGCTCGACCAACGAGATGTCTCCGTGACCGGGTGATGGACTTTGAAGGGGGTTGAAAATATTATGTAAAAGGAGTGTATAAAAGCAATAAGAAAATAACAGATAAACGGCTTAGCTACCAACCATATTGGCTGTTGTGCTTTGTCCGGCTCGCATGAAAACCCCAACAAAGTGCTACATCTGATTGGCAAGGGATGAAGTGTTCGGCAGCATGAGAGTGGTTTGCACTTGCCATGATCCGCCTGCTCCAGGGGAATGGGGCAGGCAAGGGTGTAATAGGGTATGTTTGTAAGAGACAGATAACCCACAAGAGAACACAGCTCTTCCACTGGAATGGAGGGGCATTTCCCCCCAAAACAACTTTTCTCTAAGGCAGGGGTGAGAAGCACATACCCACACTAACTGTGATTAAGCTAGTCACTAAAAATAGCAGCATAGCTGCAGCTGCCTGTGTGGTGGGATGGTTGAGCAGCCCTGAGTACGTACGGTCCCATGTGTGGCTGTGCACCTCCAGCTCCAGTGCAGATGGACCCCGAAGTCCCGTATATGGGATGCACTGTGAGGCCCTGAGAATTTATTGAGCAGCCCTGACTCCTGAAGAGAAGGGTGAGAAAGGGCCTGACGGCCTCTCTGTCTCCATCTTATCAGGGTTCCTGTGGCCAATCAGTCTCAACCCAATGACATCTCCTTAGAGGCCAAGCAGGGATGTGCTGGGCCATAAGGTCCGACTCTTGCCCAGCTCTTGTACTGTCGGCCATTGCACCTAGCTCCTTGGGGCTGACTGGGAGCTGCCAAGGGCTCCTTGCCAGCGCCGAGAGGGTCATCTCTAGCATCTCCCCAGGTTCTTTGTTGCAGATGAAAATGGGATGTGGCACGCAATGGTTGTTATCCCCTCCCTCCTGGCCTCCTCCACACTGCTGGTGGTGGCAGCCATTGCCTGGAAGATGTGTCGGGGGGGGCGTGATGCAGAGAGGGAACCCATCGTCTTGCTGGAAGGTAAGGACATGAGCTCTGCAGCTTTGGATCTCACTCCCCAAACAGGCCTTTGCCCATCTCCAGCCCCAGCCCCTGGATCTCACCAAGATCCTCCAGTGAGCACGCCAGCAAAGCTTACTAGGTGAGTCCTAGTTAGGAGAGTTTTCAAGCCCTAATGAGCCTCACAGTTCCCAAATGGCTTGTCTGGATCCCCTCCCAAAGCGACAGAACACTGCCAGCTGCACACATGGCACGCACCCAGGATGGGACGTGGAAAGGAGTGAAAAGGGGGTGTGCACAATGGTGCCTGTAAATCTCAGCCAAACCTTTGGAATGGCTGCTGCTGTGTAATTCATCTGCACAACCCCTCTGAGAGGTAGGTCAAGATGATCAGTGCATGCCGGAGTTGTGAGTCCGAGCCCTCTTTTCTGACCATTATGTCGCACTTCCTGCTGGCTAGCGATTGGTCAAAGTCAGCCAATCATTGAGGATGTAAGCTGAGCAATAGAGGAATTTCCCCCAGGTTACAGTCCTGTTCAGTTGCGGAGGTTCAGCCTGTGTAGCGCAGTGAAACAGGAAGCAAAAGTTCTGCTAGACTGTAGAGATTCAGCCGGTTTCTGTTGCGTTGGTCAGGGAGATGCCATGGCAGCAGGGATCCTAGCCTTCCCCTCACAGGGCTCTTGTGTGGCACCAAGATTGATTTAGTTACAAGCCACAATCATTTCTGGAGACAGCTCTCTTGGCAGCACTGGCCCTGGAGCCTCTGCAGTGGCAACATGCAGTCCAAGCAGAGAGGATCTGGATCCTGAAATAACAGCCAGCGTTGAGGGAGCTCGTCAGTCCTGCCAGGGTTGAACATTTCCACTGAAGGTCATTTGTGTCAGCCCCTTTTGTAGCCAGAGATCAGCCTATGGCCCAACACTGCTGAGCACTAGCTGAAAGAAGGTCCATGAAAATACAGCACTGGAGACAGCCTGGCGTTTTAGCATGTCCCTTCCTCCCTCCAACTAAAGGTTGCACTATCATCACATTTCATACATCACCGGGTATAGCACACGAGATCAGCATTACAGAGCCCTTTATGCTAAATCACAAACGTAAAGGGAAAAGAAAGAGAAATACAAAGAACTGAAGCAAGGCCCAGAGCCATTCCACCTCCTCTATACCTCTCTCTGTCCTATGGCACTGAGGGCTATCGAGGTACCAGGAAATCTCCCAGATTTAAGTGGTAATTTTACTTATGTCCGTAATTGTCCCAGGGGTTTGTTGCCATGTTAACAAACACTAATCAAAAGCAAACAAATTATTTGAGGAACGGATAGTGCGATCATCTGCAGATGGTATGCAAAGGTGATGGTAATACTACATTGCGTCATTAGTTAATAGCCAATATAGTTGAGTGGTTAGTTGATTTTTTTCAGTTCAGTGGCCAACCTGAAAATCCGGGGGAAAAAATGGTTTGTTCAAAACAAAAATTGTGGGTTTTTTCCCCTTGCCAAAGTGAAAACCCCCCAAAAATATTTTCAGGTCAAACAAAACATTTTGAATGTTGATTTGAAAATTATATTTACAAAAGAATTTGTTTGTATTTTCAAAAGAAAGTGTCAAAACCATTTGTTTAGAAAATGTCAAAATCAAACATTGTGACATTTCCCGCAAAAACATTTTCAGAGTTGGGGGGAGGGGATTGGCCTAAACAATTTGACTTAGATTGGCGAGTAGTTTTGGTGCCTCGAAATGCATTTTTCAATAAATCTATTGTGACCCGAGGTGCCTCGGGCAGCCCACACTGAAAATGCCCAGGGCAAGGCAGACTGCAAAGGGAGAGCAGATTCTCCCAGAACTGGAGGTTAACACTGTAGTTAGATTCACCAATCAAACACAAACTGTGTTCCTGATTCCCCACATTGGTTATCAAGAAGCTAAACAAAAAAATAAATAAATCACCCAGCCCTCTTTATTGCATTCCAGTTCTCTGACTAGGTCCAGTAAGATGAGGAGTTATTTAAAACTCTGCTCACTATACAAAATGTTCTTCTGATCATAGAATCATAGAATCTCAGGGTTGGAAGGGACCTCAGGAGGTCATCTAGTCCAACCCCCTGCTCAAAGCAGGGCCAATCCCCAACTAAATCATCCCAGCCAGGGCTTTGTCAAGCCTGACCTTAAAAACCTCTAAGGAAGGAGATTCCACCACCTCCCTAGGTAACCATTCCAGTGCTTCACCACCCTCTTAGTAAAAAAGCTTTTCCTAATAGCCACTGCAAACCTAAACCTCCCCCACTGCAACTTGAGACCATTACTCCTTGTTCTGTTAAAGGGACAGAAATCCCGAAAGGGATCCAAAATACCATGCTACTAGCCAGTTTTATAGTAACTAAAACTAAAGGTTTATTAGAAAAGAACAAGAAGAGAGTTGTTAAATGGTCAAAGCCATCAGATACATACATAAGACTTCAGAGTCCATATATCAGGTTCTTAGCAGTATTGGTGAGTTTGCTGGCTTGTAGAGTCCCTCTGGAACACATCCAAAGCTTGGATGGGTCATTCAGTCCTTTTTTCAAAGCTTCAGTTTGTAGAGAAGTTGCTCCAGAGGTAAGAAGCCGGATTGAAGACAAAATGGAGATGGTGCAGCTGCCTTTTCTATCCTAACACAAGCTCACAACACATGGGCCTGTAAAAACACTTGGAGTCCCCTGTCCACAGGCATGTCCCTACTTGTCCTGCTGACTCATAATTGTAGCCCCGGCTTCTCTCAATAGCTTCATTGTACAGCTGATTGCCATCAAGCAGGCCATCAAGAAGGTTGGATAGTGCTGATGCCAATCTGTTTGGGGGTGTGTGACGTTATTGATATAAGCTGGGACTGTATAGATCATTTTTGCAACCAAGGTCCTGTAGTGGCACCAAATCTTGTATAAAGGGGGTCAAATGAGGTGTCTAAGACAAGGTTATGGTTTGCTGGTTATGATTATGCTGTCTATATGTGTATCATTTTTGTAGTTAAAGTTATGAATATTGGCTCTATACTGTCTGTATTTCAAACGTGTGCTATGCTTCTGGGTGACACCCCAGACAAGTTGGTGTCAGCTCTGCCTAGCCTGCTTGATGGCCCATTAAGGACGATCAGCTATACAAGGTTTCAGAGTAGCAGCCGTGTTAGTCTGTATTCGCAAAAAGAAAAGCAGTACTTGTGGCACCTTAGAGACTAACAAATTTATTAGAGCATAAGCTTTCGCGAGCTACAGCTCACTTCATCGGATGCATTTGGTGGAAAAAACAGAGGAGAGATTTATATACACACACACAGAGAACATGAAACAATGGGTTTATCATACACACTGTAAGGAGAGTGATCACTTAAGATAAGCCATCACCAGCAGCAGGGGGGGGGGAAAGGAGGAAAACCTTTCATGGTGACAAGCAAGGTAGGCTAATTCCAGCAGTTAACAAGAATATCAGAGGAACAGTGGGGGATGGGGTGGGGGGGAGAAATAACATGGGGAAATAGTTTTACTTTGTGTAATGACTCATCCATTCCCAGTCTCTATTCAAGCCTAAGTTAATTGTATCCAGTTTTCAAATTAATTCCAATTCAGCAGTCTCTCGTTGGAGTCTGTTTTTGAAGCTTTTTTGTTGAAGTATAGCCACTCTTAGGTCTGTGATCGAGTGACCAGAGAGATTGAAGTGTTCTCCAACTGGTTTTTGAATGTTATAATTCTTGACGTCTGATTTGTGTCCATTCATTCTTTTACGTAGAGACTGTCCAGTTTGGCCAATGTACATGGCAGAGGGGCATTGCTGGCACATGATGGCATATATCACATTGGTAGATGCGCAGGTGAATGAACCTCTGATAGTGTGGCTGATGTGATTAGGCCTTATGATGGTATCCCCTGAATAGATATGTGGACAGAGTTGGCAACGGGCTTTGTTGCAAGGATAGGTTCCTGGGTTAGTGGTTCTGTTGTGTGGTGTGTGGTTGCTGGTGAGTATTTGCTTCAGGTTGGGGGGCTGTAAGCAAGGACTGGCCTGTCTCCCAAGATCTGTGAGAGTGATGGGTTGTCCTTCAGGATAGGTTGTAGATCCTTGATGATGCGTTGGAGAGGTTTTAGTTGGGGGCTGAAGGGGATGGCTAGTGGCGTTCTGTTATTTTCTTTGTTGGACCTGTCCTGTAGTAGGTGACTTCTGGGTACTCTTCTGGCTCTGTCAATCTGTTTCTTCACTTCAGCAGGTGGGTATTGTAGTTGTAGGAATGCATGATAGAGATCTTGTAGGTGTTTGTCTCTGTCTGAGGGGTTGGAGCAAATGCGGTTATATCGTAGTGCTTGGCTGTAGACAATGGATCGTGTGGTGTGATCTGGATGAAAGCTAGAGGCATGTAGGTAGGAATAGCGGTCTGTAGGTTTCCGATATAGGGTGGTGTTTATGTGACCATCGCTTATTAGCACCGTAGTGTCCAGGAAGTGGATCTCGTGTGGACTGGTCCAGGCTGAGGTTGATGGTGGGATGGAAATTGTTGAAATCATGGTGGAATTCCTCAAGGGCTTCTTTTCCATGGGTCCAGATGATGAAGATGTCATCAATGTAGCACAAGTAGAGTAGGGGCATTAGGGGACGAGAGCTGAGGAAGCGTTGTTCTAAGTCAGCCATAAAAATGTTGGCATCCTGTGGGGCCATGCGGGTACCCATCGCAGTGCTGCTGATTGAAGGTATACATTGTCACCAAATGTGAAATAGTTATGGGTGAGGACAAAGTCACAAAGTTCAGCCACCAGGTTAGCCGTGACAGTATCGGGGATACTGTTCCTGACGGCTTGTAGTCCATCTTTGTGTGTAATGTTGGTGTAGAGGCTTCTACATCCATAGTGGCCAGGATGGTGTTTTCAGGAAGATCACCGACGGACTGTAGTTTCCTCAGGAAGTCAGTGGTGTCTCGAAGATAGCTGGGAGTGCTGGTAACGAAGGGCCTGAGGAGGGAGTCTACATAGCCAGACAATCCTGCTGTCAGGGTGCCAATGCCTGAGATGATGGGGCATCCAGGATTTCCAGGTTTATGGATCTTGGGTAGCAGATAGAATACCCCAGGTCGGGGCTCCAGGGGTGTGTCTGTGCGGATTTGTTCTTGTGCTTTTTCAGGGAGTTTCTTGAGCAAATGCCGTAGTTTCTTTTGGTAACTCTCAGTGGGATCAGAGGGTAATGGCTTGTAGAAAGTGGTGTTGGAGAGCTGCCTAGTAGCCTCTTGTTCATACTCTGACCTATTCATGATGACGACAGCACCTCCTTTGTCAGCCTTTTTGATTATGATGTCAGAGTTGTTTCTGAGGCTGTGGATGGCACTGTGTTCTGCATGGCTGAGGTTATGGGGTAAGCGATGCTGCTTTTCCACAATTTCAGCTCGTGCACGTCGGCGGAAGCACTCTATGTAGAAATCCAGGCTGCTGTTTCGACCTTCAGGAGGAGTCCACCCAGAATCCTTCTTTTTGTAGTGTTGGCAGGAAGGTCTCTGTGGGTTAATATGTTGGTCAGAGGTGTGTTGGAAATATTCCTTGAGTCTGAGACGTCGAAAATAGGATTCTAGGTCACCACAGAACTGTATCATGTTCGTGGGGGTGGAGGGGCAAAAGGAGAGGCCCCGAGATAGGACAGATTCTTCTGCTGGGCTAAGAGTATAGTTGGATAGATTAACAATATTGCTGGGTGGGTTACGGGAACCACTGTTGTGGCCCCTTGTGGCATGTAGTAGTTTAGATAGCTTAGTGTCCTTTTTCTTTTGTAGAGAAGCAAAGTGTGTGTTGTAAATGGCTTGTCTAGTTTTTGTAAAGTCCAGCCACGAGGAAGTTTGTGTGGAAGGTTGGTTCTTTATGAGAGTATCCAGTTTTGAGAGCTCATTCTTAATCTTTCCCTGTTTGCTGTAGAGGATGTTGATCATGTGGTTCCGCAGTTTCTTTGAGAGTGTGTGGCACAAGCTGTCAGCATAGTCTGTGTGGTATGTAGATTGTAATGGATTTTTTACCTTCAGTCCTTTCGGTATGATGTCGATCTGTTTGCATTTGGAAAGGAAGATGATGTCTGTCTGTATCTGTACGAGTTTTTTCATGAAGTTGACATGAAACATGGCTGACTTAGAACAACGCTTCCTCAGCTCTCGTCCCCTAATGCCCCTACTCTACTTGCGCTACATTGATGACATCTTCATCATTTGGACCCATGGAAAAGAAGCCCTTGAGGAATTCCACCAGGATTTCAACAATTTCCATCCCACCATCAACCTCAGCCTGGACCAGTCCACACAAGAGATCCACTTCCTGGACACTACGGTGCTAATAAGCGATGGTCACATAAACACCACCCTATATCGGAAACCTACGGACCGCTATTCCTACCTACATGCCTCTAGCTTTCATCCAGATCATACCACTCGATCCATTGTCTACAGCCAAGCTCTACGATATAACCGCATTTGCTCCAACCCCTCAGACAGAGACAAACACCTACAAGATCTCTATCATGCATTCCTACAACTACAATACCCACCTGCTGAAGTGAAGAAACAGATTGACAGAGCCAGAAGAGTACCCAGAAGTCACCTACTACAGGACAGGCCCAACAAAGAAAATAACAGAACGCCACTAGCCATCCCCTTCAGCCCCCAACTAAAACCTCTCCAACGCATCATCAAGGATCTACAACCTATCCTGAAGGACGAGCCATCACTCTCACAGATCTTGGGAGACAGGCCAGTCCTTGCTTACAGACAGCCCCCCAATCTGAAGCAAATACTCACCAGCAACCACACACCACACAACAGAACCACTAACCCAGGAACCTATCCTTGCAACAAAGCCCGTTGCCAACTCTGTCCACATATCTATTCAGGGGATACCATCATAGGGCCTAATCACATCAGCCACACTGTCAGAGGCTCGCTCACCTGCGCATCTACCAATGTGATATATGCCATCATGTGCCAGCAATGCCCCTCTGCCATGTACATTGGCCAAACTGGACAGTCTCTACGTAAAAGAATGAATGGACACAAATCAGACATCAAGAATTATAACATTCAAAAACCAGTTGGAGAACACTTCAATCTCTCTGGTCACTCGATTACAGACCTAAGAGTGGCTATCCTTCAACAAAAAAGCTTCAAAAACAGACTCCAACGAGAGACTGCTGAATTGGAATTAATTTGAAAACTGGATACAATTAACTTAGGCTTGAATAGAGACTGGGAATGGATGAGTCATTACACAAAGTAAAACTATTTCCCCATGGTATTTCTCCCTCCCACCCCAGCCCCCACTGTTCCTCTGATATTCTTGTTAACTGCTGGAATTAGCCTACCTTGCTTGTCACCATGAAAGGTTTTCCTCCTTTCCCCCCCCTGCTGCTGGTGATGGCTTATCTTAAGTGATCACTCTCCTTACAGTGTGTATGATAAACCCATTGTTTCATGTTCTCTGTGTGTGTGTATATAAATCTCTCCTCTGTTTTTTCCACCAAATGCATCCGATGAAGTGAGCTGTAGCTCACGAAAGCTTATGCTCTCATAAATTTGTTAGTCTCTAAGGTGCCACAAGTACTGCTTTTCTATCAGCTATACAAGTCTCCCATTGAGAGAAGGCAGACATGCCTTGGGACTCAGCCAGGTATGCAGGGACCTACCTATGGACAGAAGTCTGAGGTGTTTCCAGACCATGTGAGGGACAGCTTGTCTCTGGGACAAAGGAAGTAGAGACCACATGGCAAGAGACTATAAACAGCTGCTGCAGCTCCTCCATCTTGTCTTCAATCCTGCTTCTTACCTCTGGAGGGACTTTGCTACACTGAAGCTTTGAACAAAGGACTGATGTCCCATCCCAGCTGTGGATGTTCTCCAGAGGCTTGATTTGAACCTGCAGTTTATTCTATCACTGCTGCAAGCCTGAACCAAGAACTTTGCCATTACTGTAATTAATTGATTCCATTTAACCAGTTCTAGCTCTCATCTATATTTCTTTCCTTTTATGAATAAACCTTTAGATATTAGATTCTAAAGGATTGGCAACAGCATGATTTGTGGGTAAGATCTGACTTGTATATTGACCTGGGTCTGGGGCTTGATCCTTTGGGATCGAGAGAATCTTTCTTCTTTTACTGGGGTATTGGTTTTCATAACCATTTATCCCCATAAGAGGGGCACTGGTGGAGATACTGGGAAACTGGAGTGTCTAAGGGAATTGCTTGTGTGACTTGTGGTTAGCCAGTGGGGTGAGACCAAAGTCTGCTCTGTTTGGCTGGTTTGGTTTGCCTTAGAGGTGGAAAAACCCCAGCCTTGGGCTGTCACTGTCCTGCTTTAAGCAATTTGTCCTGAACTGGCACTCTCAGTTGGGTCCTGCCAGAACCAGCATCATTACAGGGTGTCACCCAGAAACACAGCACAGGTTTGATATGCAAATATACCACACATTGATAACTCACAGTACAAAGATGATACATACATATAAACGTGATTATCATATTTTGCCAGTCATAGCTTTCCCACTAATACCTTAGAGGCAGTGATGAGCTGGAGCCAGTTCGCTGGAACCGGTTGTTAAATTTAGAAGCCGTTTTAGAACTGGTTGTTCCGCAAGGGACAACCGGTTCTAAAAGGGCTTCTAAATTTAACCACCGGCCGAAAGTGGTGCCTTAGGCCTGACTCCATGGGCAGAGCACCCACCGACAGCTCCCTGCCCCAGCTCACCTCCGCTCCGCCTCCGGCTCTGAACGCGCCGCCCCGCCCTGCTTCTCCGGGCCCCCCCCGGCTTCCCGCGAAGCAGCTGCTTGCATGGGAAGCCGGGGCGGGCTGAGAAGCAGGCGGCAGCTTCCCGCTCAGGCCGAGGGAGGCAGAGGGGAGCTGGGGCAGGGGGCGCGAGGAGGGCCACCCGCGCCGCAGCAGGTAACCCGGGGGGGGTGCAGGGGAACCGCTCCCCGCCGCCACCCTCGGCCTGAGCGCGAAGCCGCCGCCTGCTTCTCAGCCCCCCCCGGCTTTCCACCGAACAGCTGATTCGTGGGAAGCTGGGGGGGGCGGAGAAGCAGAGCAGGGCAGCGCGTTCAGGGGCGGAGGCAGAGGTGGAGCGGAGGTGATCTGGGGCCAGGCGCAGGGCGGGGAGCTGCCGGTGGGGGCTCTGCACCCATCAAATTTTCCCCTTGGGTACTTCAGCCCTGGAGCACCCAGGGAGTCGGTGCCTAAGGCTCCACTTTCGATGTGATCAGTGGGGGAGCGGCTGCTCCCCCGCTCCCCCGCTAGCTATGCTCCCCCGCCCCTAGGAGCCAGAGGGACCTGCCGGATGCTTCCTGGAAGCTGCCCCAGGTAAGCACCTCCGGGACTCCCCACCTCGTCCCCCAGCAGGTGCCTCTGGCTCTTAGGGGTGGGCACCCACTATGGTGGCCCATGAGACCCTCCTGCCTGGTTCTGGGGGCAGTCAGGGGACAGGGGAGGGGGGTGGATGGGGCAGGGGTCCCGGGGGGCGGGGGTGGGCAATGACCCCCTCGTGGGGTAAGGAGGGAACCCATTGTTAAGATTTTGGCAGCTCATCATTGCTTACATGGCATATATTGTAAGAGTCAATGCAATTTTGTAATATTGGTATCAGTCATATTATAAATGGTCACCCATATTCCATACAGCATCACATCTACAATTTTCCAGAACAATTTCATGGAGCTCTACAGTTGCAGTCCTGTATTTGGTGCTCACCACCACGGTATCCTGTCACCTAAAAGACTTAAATTCAAAATCTCAGGTCTAGAAACCAGACTCCATGCACCAGAACTAGTTGGCTTGGGAAGCAGGATTTAAGCAGCTTAATCCAGCTGGGCAAAGAGGCATGTCTAAAAGCTGCCACATTCCTTCTGGTCGTATTTCAGCAGGGAGTGGATCCCAGAGGTCTACTGCCAAGGAATCTCTGTTGCCAGCCTTTATAGGGTTATAACAGCACCGTTCCTTTGAAGACAGGGTTTGTGTCTGCCCACCGCCTTTCACTGGAGAGCCTCGGAGTGCTTTACCAACAATAACACAATCCCTGTTAAAACACGGGGCAATAGCTTCCTCCTCCTGTCACTGGGGGGAAAGTATGGAAAAGAATGGTGGCCTAGTGGTTAGGGTCTTGCCCTTTGGAGAGCTGGGTTCAACTCCCTGCTCTACTGCAGACTCCACTTGGGACTTTGGCAAAGTCTCTCTGGATCTCAGATCCCATGTGTACACTAGCAATACTAGTCCTGCCCTGCCTTGGGGGAGGGTGTGAATATACACACTGAAGAAGGTGAGGTGCTCAGATATTCTGGTAATGACAAGTACGCAAGCTAGATGTGCTATATCTGAAGTTACACAGTGAGTGTGTGCTGGAGCTGGGAACAGAACCCAGGCTCCCTGCCCTCAGTGCTGGCTGATGTCTCTTACCGCGTTCCCACATATGCTGATTCTTTCTTGGCAAATGATGTTCCAGGGCAAGATGGGAAGGAATATGACTCCCTACCCACCGCCACTTCAACAGAGAGAACACTGGAGTTTAAGGATTCCCCCCTCGCAAAATGGGAGCTGCCTAAGGACTGGCACACCCAGGAGGAGGAGTTTTTGTGCATGGGGCGATATGGACAGATTTCCCAGGCCACCCTCATCCAAACTGGTTCTTTGGGGCCTTCACTGTCTGTGATTCTGAGGAAACTACCAGGTGAGCAAGTTGGGGAAAGGAGCTTTCTCTCACTGCCAGGTCTGGGCTGTCTGGTGCGTGATAGCCCGAATGGGATGCCTAGAACAGGAGACAGGTCTAAAAGGAAAGTAGCAGGCATTAGCTAGAATTATACTTTAGCCATCTAAGTAAATGTCACAGTGGCCAACTTGGCCAACATAACAGGGCTTGAACCAGGGACTTCCAGAGCAAATGCATGAGATAATACACCTTGAGTGAAGCCTCTTGCGGGGAGCTGCAACAGACTCGAGTCCTCTGTGACTCAGGCACCACGGGGAGAGGAGAGGGGGTCCTGTAGCTCACCAGTGGGACAGACACCACTTATTAAATAAGAGCATGTGACCAGGGAACCCTAAGCAGCTTTAGAAATTCCTTCCTCGGTGTCTCTAGCTCCAGGATTCTTTGGTGACCCCCAACAGCAGCCGCGACAGTCTGATGGTGCAGGGGAAAGGCTCAGGCAATGCAGCTCCTATTGTGAGCATGATGGAAGCCGGAGACTTTCAGGGCAAAACATTCATAAACAGAGGCCTACAAACATGCATGTGTACAAGTGCAACTATTCCAATTTGCACACGCATGACCCCTTTTAACCCAGTAAATGTCTTTGTCTCCCTCTAGTGGCTGGACAGGTAAAATGTTTGAGTCCACTACAGCCCCAAGATGCCTGTATCAGCTCCAATGGCTCAAAGAGTAGACATGCTTTTAGAGCCAGAAGTCCCTGGTTGAGTCACTGCAGATGACTGAGCCGGAGGCAGGGGACACAGTGCCTAACTGTGTGCACAGTAAGGGGCATTTTTGTTCACCAGCCTGGCTGCCTACAGTTTGAAAATCAGCCCCTCCAGTGTGTTGTGGGATAAGCTCTGTTACTATTTAAATGTAAGGCGGGTGAGAGGTTAGGTGCAGTGGCTGAGTGGTTAAGGTGCTCAACTACAATCTAGATGGGTGTGGGTTCAAGTTTGGTTGATCTCCCACTGAAAGCCTGCTTCCAGTTCACCCAGCTATAGCATGGGTAGCTGCTTTGCTGGGTCAGGGTAGCCCAAGGTGGTTGGCTGTTTCACATCCTCGGGTACTGTTGTCTATGAACCTTTTGTGTCTTAGCCATGGCAGACCGATGAGCTGTTGGGTTAGTAGACCTTTGACTGTCAAAAGCAATAGATTCGTGTTGGTACATTCTTTCTGTAGCCTGGCTATTGTGCTATAGTTCTGGGCCACAGCCAATACACCTTGTCCAAATCAAGAGCAGATAGTCCTGATATCACTACAATGGGGAGAACCAAAATCATGGATCTAAACAGGGCATGTGATAGACCAAGGCTCATGTACTGTAAGGACTGGTCTAAGAATGTTAGGCCACGTGGCATTGTGTTCATTTGTGACTCAGTATCCCACACATCACCGTTGTTGTTTGCAAGTCTAGTTCAAGTCCACTATCACCCAAGCAGACGCCTTCCTCTGCAGCGTGGGGCTTGGGTCACTTGCTGGAGGATTCTCTGCACCTTGAAGTCTTTAAACCGCAATTTGAGGACTTCAGTAGCTCAGACGTAAGTTAGGGGTTTGTTACAGGAGTTGGTGGGTGAGATTCCATGGCCTGCGTTGTGCAGGAGGTCAGACTAGACAATCATAATGGTCCCTTCTGACCTTCAAGTCTATGATTCTGTGATTCTATGTAGCAAACCTGGCTCTGTGCTGCAAATCCAACCCGTATCTAGTCCCCGTTGAGCCACATTTTCCTCCTCAAGGTTAGTCCCCTTTCTTGTAGGCCATTAGCTTTCCTCCTCTTGGTGCCCATGCTTGGTATTAACGTTGCTTTTGGTTCCTTTCCATCAGTGGCCACCAGCTCTCAGGAAATGAAGGATTTTATAGAAGTGATGAAGTTTCACATCAAGATCTGTAAACATGACAACCTGGTGAAGGTCCTGTGGTGTCAGAGCCAAGTTCTGCCCCTCTGCCTCATCCTGGAGGCCATGAGCCTAGGAAATTTACTGCACTTCCTTTGGCAAGCCCGTCAGATGAGAGGAGCCGTTTGGTTTTGACATGGGCAAGCTGTAATGGGGGAATGCCAAGCACTGCGCCACCCGCAGCCCCCTTCCACTTCTCTCTGTATTGTGGGCGTTTTAGGGTTAATGTAATTCTCCAAGCAGAAGTGGGAAAACATTTGACTTTAGCAAATGCACTCCAAGGTGTGTTGGGATAAAGTCAGGAGAGTTGGAAAGTTCATGATATTTGAAGTTTGTGTGAAAGCCCCAATTTGATAGAGTTCAAGGCCAGAAGGGATCATTGGATCACCTAGTCTGACCTCATGGATAGCCCAGGCCATTGCATTGCACCCAGTTACCCCTGTGTTGAGCCCAAAGACTTTAGTTAGACTAAAGAATTTCAGCCCTGGAGACCAAACTTGTGTGACAGAGAACAGTAGTCTGAGGTGCCACCCAATGCTTGAGGCCCCTGTAATGGCAGGGGATTGATATGTGAGATTTGCCCTGACGATTCCAGCAGGCGACCCATGCTCCATGCTGCAGAGGAAGGTGAAATCCCCCAAGTCCCCTGCCAATCTGATCTGTGGGACTCTGATCTGACCTGGAGTCATGTTATTCCATAAGAATCTCAGCTTTCATTTTTTTTAAAGTGCGTCTTTAGCCCGCTTGGTGTAGAGAAAAGTGGGAAAATGCAACTCGAGTTGACCTACAGGCTCTGACACCAGAAGGGGAAGGAGAAAACAATTTTTTAATCTCATGATTTTTGAACACTCGGAGTTGGCGACACTGCAGCTGTACTCTGAGAACAGCCTGTAAATCTGACAATGTGAGGGCTCATTTATTCTCTCTGCATCTGAGTGGAACTTGCTCACTTTACAGTGTAAGTCAGGACTTATTCAAGCTGCCAGCACCACAAATTCCAACTGGGATTTCAAATCCCATTTTTGCTTTGTGGATTCTTATTCCACCTCATCACCATAGTTTCTGAATGCCTTGTGCTTTCTGCCTCTGCACGATCACCAGTAAGAAAGCTTCTGCTGTCAGGGTTTAGCTGACAGTTCTGTTCATGCATGAGATCAAATAGAATCCAGGTCCCTTTCAAATAACTGCAGTGTGAAAAAAATAACAACTTAATTGTGTCAGTAAAGTGAGCAGATATCACTAAAATTCTACAGAGCATAAGATATGATTTTTACCATAGTTACACTTATAAATGCGCTTTACAGGAGATAAAAGAAAAGGAGTACTTGTGGCATCTTAGAGACTAACAAATTTATTTGAGCATAAGCTTTCGTGAGCTACAGCTCACTTCATCGGATGCAGTGAGCTGTAGCTCACAAAAGCTTATGCTCAAATAAATTTGTTAGTCTCTAAGGTGCCACAAGTACTCCTTTTCTTTTTGCGAATACAGACTAACACGGCTGCTACTCTGAAACTTTACAGGAGACAGGAATTCATGTTAAACATACTCAAGACTAGATGTGATTATTCCTAAATACTAAGTGGTGACTGGTGCCCTAGCTAGACCTAAGATACCATAGATATTGGGAACTCTTTAGGAATAATCAAATCTCTCCTAGTCCTACCACAAAGCAGAGAGTAGGAACTAGACCAAAGGCGGGCAAACTACGGACCGTGGGCCACATTTGGCCCACGGGACCCTCCTGCCCGGCCCCTGAGCCCCTGGCCTGGGAGGCTGTCCCCCAGCCCCTCCTCCGCTGTCCCCCTTCCCCGCAGCCTCAGCTCACTGCGCTGCTGGCGCGATGCTCCGGGCAGGGGAGCTGTGAGCTCCTGGGGCAGTGCAGCTGTAGAGCCCAGCCTGACCTGGTCTCTGTGCTATGCTGTGAGGGGGCAGGGAGAAGGGCGGGTTGGCTAGAGGGTAGGGGAGTTCGGCGGGGGGTTGGATAGGGGTTGGGTGGTCAGAGGGCGGGGAGCAGGGGGATTGAATGGGGGCAGGGGTCCCGGGGGGGCAGTCAGGAAGTGGGGGGTTGGATGGGGCAGGGGTCCCAGTGGGGGAGTCAAGAAGGAAAGGGGGGATTGGATGTGGCGGCGGGGGGGCAGTCAGGGGCAGCAGTTCCGGGGGCAGTCAGGGGACAGAGAGAAGGGGTGGTTGGATGGGGCAGGGGTCCCAGGGGGGCTGTCAGGGAACAGGGGGGTGGGCTGTCAGAGGGCGAGAAAGGGGGGGGCGGGCCACGCTCCCCTCCCCTAACCAGCCCTCCATACAATTTCTGAAAACCGATGAGGCCCTCAGGCCAAAAAGTTTGCCTGCCCCTGAACTAGACGACTTACTAGAGGTCCCAACTGCCTTCGAACCCAAATGGCTCTATTTTGTACTGCAGCATATAGAAGAGAATTTTGAGGAGAGCAAAGAAATCACTATTAATACCCAACTAGGAACTATAACCAGAGGAATTATTGTATTTAGGTATTTTGCCTGTTTTCTGGTTAACCAATAAATTGTGCCCTGAGGTGACAGCCTGAGTCAAACTCTGGTGTGATGCTTCCCAGGCTGGTGGGCTACCCACCTGGAATTCTGACACTCAAATTTGGCAGGGGGAGTCTAAAACTGAGAAGGTCCTGATCCTTAGTCTTCCCCATCTTGTCCGCAGTTTCAATTGGATTAGGATGTAATTATTGCGATCCCAAGCGGAAGTTGTTGTGGAACATGGCAGTGTTTGTGGGGAGGCAGAGGCTGCTTGAGTGAACTGTTTCTTCCTCTTTTGACTTGGTAGGGGGACTTACCCGAGAAGGGACATATTTATGAGCTGACAGAGAAGAGCGTGTTCACCATGGCAATCCAAATTGCATGCGGACTGGTAAGTGTGGCGTATGTCATGGAGGAGAGTGGGTCAAATACACTGATTTGTTTATTTCTAGGTCAATTCATTAATCTTTAGAGAATAAAGCATGGCTTGTTCCTGTGGTGATCTCAGTCCTGGAGGACAATCAATGGGCAAAACCTCGCCACAGCTGTTGCCTTATTTAGTTGATCCTACAGGAAGATCCTGAGCTCACTTCCCAGCTGGGAGAGCACATAGATCATACTGGGAACAGAAGGAATCTCTTGGAGCGTTAGGACCCCTTCCCTACAAGGCAAATGTAGGATTCAGCTAAGTAATGCTGCCAGAAAGGGGACTGGAATTTACACAGACATGCCCATGGGTAGGCCAACACCTTAACCTCTCAGCCATTCTAGATTACAGGCAGGATCCCCATTTGGGAGAGCACAGTTGCAGTAGTTAACTCTGTGGTTGCTGAGACCAGGGGTGGCAGACCACTTGCTACTCATGCAGTCCCAAAGTTTCCTTTGCAAACGTGAATGTGGCTCTTCTAATTTCAGGAATATCTGACAGTGAGCCAGAAGCTGATCCATGGCGACGTAGCAACTCGAAATGTCCTGATCCATCAGGATATGACAGTTCGGCTCTGCGGCCTGGGCTGGTGGGAGAGGTCTACCGCAGGGGCATGCTGCCATCTAGGAAAGCAGCTGAGGTGCCCATCAAGTGGCTGCCACCAGAAAGGATCCTGAAGCGCCCAGTCACAGCCAAGGATGACGTGTGAGTTATTAACGCCGGCTAGAGCACACCCAAAAGCAAGTTGTTCTCCAGAGCTGACTGGGGCATAGCAGAGGGGCAGCCTAGGAAACGCATGCTGGCTTTTAGGGGAAACCTGGGTGCTAAAGCCTAGATGTTTGGGCTAGATTAAGGCCTTACAGGAGGGTTCCTGATGGGCTGCCGAGCTCTGGTACTGTGTGCTGTGAGGAGCGTGTTAGAAACCGTGCTCGCTGGGGAGTGCGCACCCCGGCTAGCATCTAGGGAGATCTCACAAGCCCCTTCCAGCTTCTAGCAGCACTTTTCCCTCTTCTTGGTAGTGATTTGAATCCACAGTGGTGCATCCTCCCTCCTCTCTGGTCTCCTGGGGCCCTTGTCTGTGGTGCACCCTACTAAGCTTTCCCGCAGCCCTGCAATGGCCTTTCCAAGCCTTCATCTTCTCCTGGCTCCTCCTCTGGGTACTCTGGTTTGGCCCAGCCCACCGGCCAAATCATATGAAAGTAAAAACTGCTCCAGTGTAACGGGAACAAGTCCAAATGAAAGTCCAAACAAATCTTCAAACTCAGAACCCTTCCACCCTGTTCAGGCTCCACTGCAGATCCCTTGTTGGCCCTGCCTCAGGGATCCCCTGCAGGGGCCAGACCTGCACCTGTAGAGTTCTTCTCCATTGTTTCCTGTCTGTTAAACCCAATCCTGAGGCTTCTCTCCAGCAGAGACCTGTCTCCTCTGAGCTCCCTTGGTCCACTTACAAGGCCCAGCTCCACCTCCTCTGGCCAGGAGACAACTGGTTAATCACCCCTACCCAGGTGCAGAGCATGACAAACTGGGGTTCTTTCCCTTGCCTTGCAGGTAATCGGGGTAAGCCCCATCACAGAACCCTCTAACAATGACCTGCCATCAAAGCGTGCTTGAAGAGCACAGTTTGGTGCAATGGAGATTTCTGCATGGAAGCTGAGATAGGTCTGAGATAATGTTACACTCCCCACCTCCACTTCTAGCTGCCTCAGCCCTTTGCTGTGCTTGATATTCCCTCTCCCTTTCAGAGTAGAAACCTACAGCTGCCCCTTGCTCTTCTGCAGGCAGTTTGACAATAGCCAGAAGGCCCCAGCTCTGCGATTACTGATGAATATGGTACAAATGCAGCTTCATTCTCAGCTGGGTTAAGCCTGAAGACTAGAAGGGGAACGAAGCTTCTAGGTGTGAGGAGAGAATGTTTGTTTGCAGGAGCTGTTTCTACCGGATTTAATGTGGCAAAGCTTTCAACGAGAGTTTTCTCTTGGAAAATTAATCATTAGACCATGAGCTCAGTCTCTGCCTAAGTGTAGCTCTTCTGAGAGTGAGTTTTATATCTCGCGAGCATGGGCGGTGGGGATCGTAGGCCAGGGGCGGCTAAGCCTCCCCTAACCCAGACTGTGGCCTCACCCATGCTCCACCCTGAAGCCCCACCCTCACTCCCCCTCTCCCCTGAAACTGGCAGGGGTTCCTCCAGCTGTGGCCGGGGATGGGGTCCCTCTGAGCTGCAGTGGGCAGGGCCTCCGGTGGAAGGGGCGGGAGCTAACCTCCCCAAAGGGGAGGTTCACTCGCCGACTATGCTTACGAGCCTCCTGCTTTGCTAAGGATGCCCCAGACAGACAGGGTGACCACAGTGTCCTGAAGTTTCAAACAGCAAAGTTTTTCTCTCCACCACTCCCTGTGCTCAGTGTTCTAACAACACACCTGGTGCTGGGGGAGCCTCAAAGGGTTCACAGGTTTGATTCCTTTGACCGGGAGGTGAGATTTTGATCAGTCCCTTCTCATGAGATTCCTCGGCTGTAATCAGGGTAGAAATACGCTGAAAATTGTATTTGTCTGGTTCTCCTGCATCTGATCCCAACCCATCACATGTGGGTTAAGGCCAAGACTCATGTTACTTTTTACATCATCAGAAGGAGTTTATCCCATCCATAACAGAGTATAATGACTACCTGAGGTCTTCTCGGTGGTCTCAGAGCCCTGCTCAGTCATGAGCTCCCCCCACAACATACACATATGACCCACCAGTCACAGAGCCACTGCTGTATTCATTTAGATGGAATATAGGGGCCCAAAGATGTTAACATAATCAGGTGACTGTCCAACATTAGACAGTGTTAAACAGGGTTCGGGGTTTGGTACAAAGAGACCTCAGCCTGCTTGGTACCACGGCAAACAAAATTAAACATCCGTTAACCTTTTAGTAAAGATACAGAGACAAAGGAAAAACAGTTAAAGCATCTGAAATATAACGTATTAAATAAGGCTTTCATTTTAACAACATCCTTTGTTCCCTTCCCCTTTATCTGGAGAATTTTAGAAGGAAAACCGCCTTGTCTGACAGTCTCTGAGATGGTAGCAAAGCTGGGGATAACTGTCTTTGGGGAGAAGAGAAGAAGTTAGCTGAGGTGGGCGGGGCTGGTTTGCTGCTAAAGTCAGATTCCATTTCATCTCAGGTGGTGGCTGGGATTCAGCTGGTAGAGGTAGAGGTATCTGGGTGCCTCTCTCTGGCCCTGTCTGAGCAGGACAATCCCTCTTGATTGGAGCAAAGAAGGACCACGGTCCATGGAGGTGGTGGGGTGCCAGCCGTAATGGCAAAGCTTGCTTCAGCAGAGTGCCTGTTCTTCTGTATTTCCCTCTCCCCATCAAATCTCTTTCTTTTAGGACCAAAAGAGGGAGTGGTGGGTGGAATAGCCCATCCCCTCGTTATTTTGTCCGCCAATTGGGCCTAAAATCCGACTCACCAATTTTGGTTCATTAATTTCCGGATCACATTTTCTTGTTTACCAGGCATGATCTTAACACAGTCCTTGAGTTATACTAGTTGGCCTTTTAGTTTGGACTAATTCCGTCTGTCTCCCTTTTGCATCTTCTCCCATCAACATTTGTTGTTATCGGTTATTATGACATTTTAGGAATTTGTACATACTTTTTACAGTTGAGCTCACAATTAGAGTAAATTTGTAGGCCCAGTTATCACAGCTCTACTAACAGGGCTCTCAGCTACTCCCATCCCAGTTCCATTTCAAATCTGTGGGCTCACTTCTCTGCTGCTGCCTTCTACACCTTTTCCTGGAGCCTGTGTAGCTCACCACATGGCCTCAGAAGCCATGGAAAGAATGACACCACAGCCCAGGCAGAGCTGAAGCAGACAGGGTCTCAAGCCTCTATTTCTGGCTTTAAACTGACAGAGTGACATTGACAACTGATCATCAGTTCAAAGCGACTCCCCAAACACTAATTCTCGACCGGTACAGTGCTTCCAAACTACATGTTGCAAGTATTCAAAACTGAGCAGTCTTGACTGGATACATAGGTGTCATGTACTAGGATTCCACTCCCTGACTGGATAAGCATAACTCTGTGGCAATACTCACAATTCTGATTCTGAATTCAGACCTTCCACAAATTAGCACTAGACAATATCAGTGAAGGACATATTAGACTAAGAACAGGCTAACTGATAGATCCCAAAGGCAGTCGTCCATGGAAAATAGTTATCAAATAGGGGGTGTTTCTAGTAGAATTCTGCAGGGATCAGTTTTGTTTCTGATGCTATTCAGTATTTTCATCAATGATCTGGAAGTAAATATAAAATGTGCAAATGACAATCTTTTTATCAGCAAAGATCAATGGAGGGGTAAATAATAATAACTGGGCAGCCATACAAAGTGATCTGGATCACTTGGTAGGCTGGGCCCATTCATACAAAATATGTTTTAATACAGCCAAATGCAGTTATACATCAAGACCAAGGATGCAGGCCAGACCAACAGAATGATGGACGGGAGTACTTATGGCATCTTAGAGACTAACAAATTTATTAGAGCATAAGCTTTCGTGGGCTAAAACCCACTTCATCGAAGGCATAGAATGGAACATATAGTAAGAAGATATATATATACATACAGAGAAGGTGGAAGTTGCCATACAAACTGTAAGAGGCTAATTAATTAAGATGAGCTATTATCAGCAGGAGAAAAAAACTTTTGTAGTGATAATCAAGAAGGCCCATTTAGACAGTTGACAAGAAGGTGTGAGGATACTTAACTTAGGGAAATAGATTCAATATGTGTAATGACCCAGCCACTCCCAGTCTCTATTCAAACCCAAGTTAATGGGTATCTAGTTTGCATATTAATTCAAGCTCAGCAGTTTCTCACTGGAGTCTGTTTTTGAAGCTTTTCTGTTGCAAAATTGCCACCCTTAAATCTTTTACTGAGTGGCCAGAGAGGTTGAAGTGTTCTCCTACCGGTTTTTGAATGTTATGATTCCTGATGTCAGATTTGTGTCCGTTTATTCTTTTGTGTAGAGACTGTCCGGTTTGGCCAGTGTACATAACAGAGGGGCATTGCTGGCACATGATGGCATAGATCCTGGAAAGCAGGGTCTCTGAAAGGATTCAGGGGGCAGAGTGGATAAACAACCGAATGTAAGCTCCCAGTGCAACATTGGGGCAAAACAGGCTAATAGGATCCTTGGTAGGGAGTAAGAGTAGGGAGGTGATTTTACCCCTATGTATGGTATTGGTGATACTGATGGTGGAATACTGTGCCCAGTTTTGGAGTACACAATTTAAAAAGGATATTGATAAAATTGAAGAGGGCACAGAGAAGGACCACACAGATGATTCCAGGGATGGAGAACATTCCTTACAGTGAAAGACTTAAGGAGCTCAATCTGTTTAGCTTCTCAGAAAGGTCAAGGTGTGATTTGATTACAGGATATAAGTACCTTCTTGGGGAGAAATACCAGGTATTGGTTCTAAAGGGCACTTTGATCTAGCAAGCACAAGCAGAACAAGAATAAATAGTTGGAAGTTAAAGCCGGACAAATTCAAATTAGAATGAAGGCAAAATGTTTAACAGTGATTGAATTTTCAAACTAATTCAAAGGCTTTCCCCAAGGAAAGTTTAGCACTGTCTGCCCAGAAATCTACCCTGGTAAAAATCACGTGATCCTTTAGAAATCTGCTAAACCTTCTGGCAATGGCAGATACTCTCTTGTTACTGCCTTAGATTCTCTAGTTTGCATTAGGTTAATTTACTGTCTGTCACGAGGAGGTTGCCTTTTGCTAAAGCAGATGGACCTCTTATGTGAAAGGAGTCAGGGACAGGACCTTAGAATCTTAAAAATGTGGGGCTGGAAGGGAGCTCCAGAGGTCAAATCCACCCCTCTGCATTGAGGCAGAACCAAGTAAACCTAGACCATCCCTGACATGTGTTTGTCCAACCTGTTCTTAAAAAGCTCCAAAGATGGGGATTCCACAGCCTCCCTTGGAAGTCTGTTTCAGAGCTTACCTGTCCTTAAAGTAAAAGTTTTCCCTAATATCTGACCTAAATCTCCCTTGTTGCAGATTAAGTCCGTTACTTCTTGTCCTATCTTCAGTGGACATGGAGAACAACAGATCACCGCCCTCTTTATAAACAGCCCTTACCATATTTGAAGATTGTTATCAGTTGCTTCCCCCCTCCCCCAGTCTTATAGATTCATAGATACGAAGGTAAGAAGGGACCATTCTTATCATCTAGTCTGACCTCCTGCATAATGCAGGCCACAGAATCTCACCCACCCACTCCTATGAAAAACCTCACCTATGTCTGAGCTATTGAAGTCCTCAAATCGTGGTTTAAAGACTTCAAGGAGCAGAGAAGCCTCCCTCAAGTCACGCATGCCCCATGCTACAGAGGAAGGCGAAAAACTTCCAGGGCCTCTCCAATCTGCCCTGGAGGAAAATTCCTTCCCGACCCCAAATATGGCGATCAGCTAAACCCTGAACATATGGGCAAGATTCACCAGCCAGATACTACAGAAAATTCTTTCCTGGGTAACTCTTCAGTCCAATCCACTTCCCTAACTAATTTCCTTAATTTTTGAAAGTCAGCCCTTTTGAAATCAAAAACCCTAGTTGCAGATTTATTTTTGTTAATCCTTCCGTTCAGTTTGAACTGAATTAGCTCATGATCACTTGAACCAAGATTATCCCCTACAACCATTTATTCTGTGAGGTCCTCACTACTCACCAAAACCAAATCTAAAATGGCATCCCCTCTAGTCAGTTCAGCAACTACTTGATGAAGGAATCCTTCAGCTATCGCATCTAGGAAAATCTGAGCCCTATTATTATTACTAGCACTGGTCCTCCAGTCTATATCTGGGAAGTTAAAGTCTCCCATGATCATGCAGTTTCCATTAGTATTTACTTTATTAAAAACATTAAAAAGGGCTCTATCCATATCCAAATTAGATCCCGGTGGTCTGTTGCACACCCCAAGCACTATCGTAGGGGAGGCTCTACTAGTTTTCTTCTTTTCTCCAGACTAAACATACCAAGTGTTTTTGGTTAAATAAAGGTGCACTGGAAAGTAATCGTTTTGAGGATTTTGGCACTAATGAAGTGCAGTGCTATGAGAGATAATGCAATGCCAGGCTTCATTCAGCAAATACTATTCCCCCAGCTCTGGAGCATGCTCTGCCTCCCAGTGAGGAGTCCACAAGACCTTGCTTTGTGGGGCTGGGGATCAACCTTAATTCTGACTCATGTGTGGCTGGCTCCAGACTCTATGTTCTCAAGCACAGTAAAGGCATTCTGCATTGGGTGTTGCACCAGGAGTGCCCCGTTCTCAAAGGCTACAGATCAAATTATACACTATTAGGCTGCCTGACCTGCAAGTCCACCAGGTATTGGACCTCTGATCCATTGACACCCCATTAAAGTCCCTTAGCTTTGCTAACTCTCTCTCCAGCAAAGCCTCCTGACCTAGACAACCCACCCCAGAGCCTGGCCAGTCAAGTTTTACTGCTTCTGTTGGTTACAGGGTGGTGATGAGTTCAAGCCTTTTTATAGCACTCGATAAGAATGGGCTATGCTGTGACCAGCCACACACAAATATATCAACCCCCCCATGGGTTTCTTGGTCACCCTGCTTCCCCTAGCCCTGGAACGTCCCCTTATTTTAGATAATGCAATAACTCTTATTCAGGCCGGAAATAAAGTGTAGCATTTTAACAGTGAGGGTAATCAACCACTGGAGCAGTTCACCAAGGGTCAAGGTAGATTCTGCATCACTGTCCATTTTTAACTCAAGCTTGGATGTGTTTCTAGAAGATCTTCTCTGGAAATTATTTGTGGGCAGGTCTCTCACCGGTGCGATACAGGAGGTCTGACTAGATGATCACAATAGTCCCTTCTGGCCTTCGAAACTCTTCATTGTAAGTTGGATTCCGTTTTCCTGGAAGTTCTTTCCTTGTCCCTTCATTTTAATCCCCTCCTCTCTGCCAAGACTTTCTTCTCCACAGCACTTTATCCAACAACCTTCAGCCTCCCATGAGGAGAGGTAGGGACAGTTTTATTGGCACAGGCTTTGTCTGCATGACCCCTTTGAGGGAAGTTTCCCTGCCCTGTTGCACCTTCATTGCTTGCAATGGAGCTGCCATAGGCAGAGGCACGACGTTGTACCACCGGGTCCCTAACCCTGCTCAGAGCAGGTCTAAGCAGTGCAGTGACACAAATGCTGGTGTCTTCTCTGCATTTACTCCCTGTGAAGCTGCAGTGAAGGGAGATGGCCCCAAAGGTGACCATGGGATGGTATTCCAAGAAGAAGAAGTGCTAGGAAGAGACGGGCTCCACCTAACGAAGAGAGGGAAGAGCATCTTCACAAGCAGGCTGGCTAACCTAGTGAGGAGGGCTTTAAACTAGGTTCACCGGGGGAAGGAGACCAAAGCCTTGAGGTAAGTGGGGATGTGAAACTTTATCACTTCTATAAAATCCTTCATTTCCTGAGGGCTGGTGGCCACTGATGGAAAGGAACCAAAAGCAACGTTAATACCAAGACCATTACGGATGAATTCTAAACAAATTATTTGCATTGATCTTCACTGCAGAGGATATGGGAGATATTCCCATGCCTGAGCCATTCTTTTTAGGTAACAAATCTTAGGAGCTGTTCCAGATTGAGGTGTCAGTAGAGGAAGTTTTGGAACAAACTGATAAATTAAACAGTAATAAGTCACCAGGCCCAGATAGGATTCACCCAAGAGTTCTGAAGGAACTCAGATATGAAATTGCAGAACTACTAACTGCGGTATGTAACCCATCGCTTAAATTAGCTTCTGTACCAGATGATTGGAGGGTAGCTAAAGTAATGCAGATTTTTTAAAAATACTCCAGAGGCGATCCTGGCAATTACAGGCTGGTAAGCCTAACTTTATTACCAGGCAAATTGGTTGAAACTACAGTAAAGAACTAAATTATCAAATACATAGATGAACACAATATGTTGGGGAAAAGTCAACATGGCTTTTGTAAAGAGAAATCATGTCTCACCAATCTATTAGAATTCTTTGAGGGTGTCAACAAACACACGGACAAAGGTGATCCAGTGGATAGAGTATATTTGGACTTTCAGAAAGCCTTTGACAAAGTCCCTCACCAAAGACTCAAACTAAGCACTCATGGGAAAAGAAGGAAAGTCCTCTCATGGATCAGTAACTGATTAAACGATAGGAAACAAAGGGCCGGAATAAATGGTCATTTTTCAGACCAGAGAGAGGTAAATAGCGGGGTCCCCCAAGGATCTGTGCTTGGACCTGTGCTGAACAACATATTCATAAATTATTTGGAAAAGTCGGTGAACAGTGAGGTGGCAAAATTTGCAGAAGATACGAAATTACTCAAGACAGTTAAGTCCAAAGCTGACTGCAAAGAATTACAAAAGGATCTCACAAAACTGGGTGACTGGGCAACAAAATAGCAGATGAAATTCAATGTTGATGAATGTAAAGGAATACACACTGGGAAAAACAATTTCACTATACATACAAAATGATGGGATCTAAATTCTTTATCACCAAGAAAGAAATCATGGAGTCATCCTGGATAGTTCTTTAAAAACATCTGCTCAATGTGAAGCAGTGTCAAAAAAGAGAACAGAATGTTAGCAACCATTAGGAAAGGAATAAATAATAAAACAGGAAGTATAATGCCGCTATATAAATACATGGTACCCCCACACCTTGAATACTGCATGCAGTTCTGGTTGTGTCATCTTTGAAAAGATATATATTAGAATTGGAAAAGGTACAGAGAAGGGCAACAAAAATAATTAGGGGTATGGAACAGCTTCCTTATGAGGGGAGATTAAAAACACTGGGACTGTTCATTTTAGGAAAGAGACGACTAAGGGGGGATATGATAGAGGGCTATAACATCATGAAAGGTGTGAAGACAGTGAAAAGGAAGTGTTATTTATCCCGTCACATAACAGAAGAACTAAGGATATGAAATTAATAGCAGGTTTAAAACAAATATAAGGAAGTATTTCTTCCCACAGTGCACAGTCAACCTGTGGAACTTATTGCCAGGGGATACTGTGAATGCCAAAAGCATAACTGAATTTTAAAAAGAGCTAGATAAGTTCCTCGGGGATAGGTCCATCAGTGGCTATTAGCCAAGGGACACAACCCCATGCTCTAGGGGTCCCTAAACCTCCAGATGCCCACAGCTGTGACTGGATGACAGGGGATGGATCACTCAAAATTGCCCTATTCCATTCATTCCCTCTGAAGCATCTGGCACTGGCCACTGTCAGAAGACAGGATGCTGGGCTAGATGGACCTTTGGTCTGACCCAGTGAGACTGTTTGTATGTGCGTCCTCCCACTACTCGCCCTTACTTCCTTACACTACTCTCAGGTCGGCCTGAGCTTGGTATATTTCACAATACCCAGGTTTCATGGCAACAACCCTTTTCACTACATGGGGCTCAGCTACCATATGTGATTTCTCCAGCGAAGCTTGAAACCCTTGCCCCTAACCAGTGTTCTGGGATGCCCCACATGAAGCAGTGCCATGGCTTGATTGTTTTTAATGGACATTCTGTTAGCACAGCCCCTCCCGCTCTCTCCAAGCTCTTTTATCAGCTCCAGAGCAAGGTGTTGCATTGTGTTGCATGCCTCCATTTTCCCCTTGCTCATTATTTTTAAGCTGATGCTAGACCAGAGGTAGGCAAACTACAGCCCGGGGGCCACATCCGGCCCTCCAGCCTGTTTAATCTGGCCCTCGAGCTCCTGCTGGGGAGTGGAGTCTGGGGCTTGCCATGCTCCCGCGCTCCAGGCGGGAAGCAGGGTTGGAGACCACTCCACGCGCATGTGCCAAGGCTCCCAGAAGCTGCAGCATGTCCCCCCTCCAGTTCCTAAGTTTAGGGGTAGCCAGGGGGTTCCACATGCTGCCCCCACCCTGAGCACCACCCCCGCAGCTCCCATTGTGCCTGGTCGCACCTCCACATAGGAGCCAGAGGGGGGGACATGTCGCTGCTTCCAAGAGGTGCTTGAGGTAAGCACCTCCCGGAGCCTGCACCCCTGACCCCTTCCTGTGCCCTAACCTCCTGGCCCAGCCCGGAGCCCCTTCCTGTACCCTGAACTCATTTCTGGCCCAACCCTAGAGCCCGCACCCCCACACATCCCACACCCACGCAATTTTGTGAGCATTCATGGCCCACCATACAATTTCCATACCCAGATGTGGCCCGAGGGCCAAAATGTTTGCCCACACCTGTGCTAGACTGACAGTCCTGAAGCCCTGAATCAATTCCTGGGGCAGAAGCAGTGCAAGCCTTCTCCGGGCTGCCCTCAGCTGGAGGAACCACTCCCAAGTGTGAGAACAGGACTTGCTCTCTATGGTGCCTTCTGCACTAACACGGCAGACATGGGCCCCATCCTGGTGGTGGATTCTGGGATGGGGGCACATGCCCACCGGGAACTGAGACTCAAACTGTTTCACGCAGGGGCGCAACTTCCCACCTCAGCAGGGTTTGAACTGGCCACCTGCAGCTTATGAGAGACACTTGGCATCTCATTGAACTTGGCCAGTCTCCTGCACCATGCACCCCCCTCACTTCTTTCATCTGTGGTTGTGAGGGCCACTGGAGACACAGTGTATAATCAGGGCTATGGATATTTCCTCCTCCAGTAATAAAGAGGGAAGAGGCAACAACGGAGTTAGGATGGAAGTGACCTAGTGAGACTTTGGCTTCCACCTCCCAAGCTGCCATAGCCCTCATCTAAAAGTCAAATTGTCCTCTCCCTCCTTCCCACACTAAGCTTCCCCCACCCTACTGATTTCACAGACAAAATCAGAACTGAGCTTGCCAAGGGAACAGTTGCCATGTTATATACAGGAAGTGCCTAACACCTGCTACTTGGCAGGGGCTGAGCTTATACTGGGGGTTGGGGCTTGGACAATTGACCAGACCTATTTGCCTGAGGCTGACACACAAGGCAGAAGAGTTACCCACAGGCACAGCCATTGATTGAGAAGCCCAGCCCCATGCAGTGTACTGGCAGAGATCTAACCTGGGGAGCGGGACGGAGAAGGCAGCTTTCAATGCCAGCCGTGGCTTGTGGGTGTCTGGTAAATCAGAAGGTTGCTCCTTCACCCGTTCTCACCACCGTCTCTCTCTCGCCTTCTCCCAGACCAAGTGGGAGCCATCACAGGTCTTCCCCCCCCCCGCCACCCCCTGCGCCCCGCCCAACATTCTCTCTGCGTTCTAGAAGCAGGGCAATGTGCTGAAGGACAGCAGCAGGGCAAAAGAACCCACCAGGTCAGAGGCAGGACTAACAGCACCCCATGAGTACTCAGAAGTGCTCTCCAGAGCTGTTGGCACTCAACAGAACAAAATCATCACTTGCCAGTGATGAGAGGGTGCCCTACCTGCAAGCAAGGGGAGGGATCACTGGGATTGAATGCATTGTTCTCCAGCCTCTTTAAACAACCATCCCGGAAAATAATAATAAATACAGTTTAGAGCTCCGTTGCCCAAAGGCCTCCCAGCTGCTAACTACCTTCCTGAACCAAACTGAATCCAAAAGACAACATGACCTGCCAAGTGCCCTGAATCCATCTGAACACAGATCAGTCACCCCCCATATGGCATTTAACGTGTACCTTTAAATCTCCAAGGTCTCTACTGGCTGCAGAGACCTGCAGCCAATTTAAGTATGCAAGAGCTATGCTATTATCACCACGCGTTGAGTTCAGTGCAGAGACACATGCCATGGGACTTTGCTTCTTTCTTGGTTTGTTCTCTTTACTTCAAGCAAAGCTTGTGCATAAATAAAACTTGTATCTGTTATTAACGACAGGTATCGTATCATGAGGAGTTGCTGGCAGTGGAAAGCTTCTAAGAGGCCTATGTTTTCACATTTGATCAACCAGCTGGACTCTCACATGCCCCATGCAAATGGGGCAGAGCCACTTACTGCCACTGAGAGGCTGGACCTCAGTGACTATCAACGTATTGCTGGGGTCTCACCTGGGGAAATCCCCTTGGAACTCTGTCTCTCTGATTCTTGTTTAAAGCACAACACAGACAACAACAGTACGCCCCTGTGAAAGAGCCCGGCAGAGAAGTAGCTGGAGAAGGTGACTGCGGCCAAGTTTATAATTCCATGTTTATTATTTTTTCAATGTGAAAAATGTGAGGGAAACCCTTAGGAGAAGAGGGAAGGGATCTGAAAACTCCACTGACCTGACCAGGCCTTAGGCAAGGAAACTCCTCCTGCCTGAACCCAGCATCAAGGAGCAGCTTCTGATGTCTGTGTGTTTTCAGAAGTAAAAAAAAGCACTAAGTGCATGGCAAAGAAGGTAACCAATAGGGTTGTCAACTGTCGTTGCATAAATTCAAACACCCTTGCCCCGCCCCTTCTCTGAGGCCCCGCCCCTGCTCACTCCAGCCCCCCCCACAGTCCATCGGTCGCTCTCCCCCACCCTCACTCACTTCACCATGCTGGGGCAGAGGGTTGGGGTGTGGGATGGGGTGCGGGCTCTGGGCTGGTGCTGAGGGGTTCAGAGTGTGGGAGGGGGCTCTGCGCTGAGCCTGGGGCAGGGTTTGGGGGGTAGGCTCTGGGAGAGAGTTTGGGTACAGAAGGGGGCTCAGGACTGGGGCAGGGGGTTGGGGTGTGGAAGGAGGTTTGGGGTGCAGGCTCTGGGAGGGAGTTTGGGAGTGGTAAGGGGCTCAGGGCTGGGGCAGAGGTGTGGGAGGGGGTGCTGGCACTGGGAGAGAGTTTGGGTGCAGGAGGGGGCTGGGAAAGGGGGTTGGGGTACAGCAGGGGGTTTGGAGTGCAGGCTCTGGGAGGGAGTTTGGTGCATGAGGGGGCTCAGGGCCGGGGCAGGGGTGCGAGAGGGAGTGCGGGCTCTGGGAGGGAGTTTGGGTGTAGGAGAGGGCTGGGGCAGGGTGTTAGGCTGTTGGAGGGGTGTTCAGGGTGCAGGCTCCGGCCGTGTGGCGCTTATATCGGGTGGCTCCCGGAAGCGTCAGCACATCCAGGCAGCTGCTCCTAGGCTCGGAGCAGCCAGGTAGTTCTGCGCGCTGCCCTTGCCTGCAGGCACCACCCCTGCAGCTCCCATTGGCCGCAGTTCCCCGTTCCTGGCCAATGGGAGCTGCAGAGTTGGCCCTCGGAGCAGGAGCAGCGCACGGAGACCCCCTGGCTGTGCCTCCTTCTAGGAGCTGCTGCCAGACAAATCGCTTCTTCTGGGAGCAGCATGGAGCCAGGGCAGGTAGGGAACCTGCCTTATTCCTGCTGGGCCGCCGGATTTATGGGGGCTTCAAATCTCCCGGATTGGCTTCAGTAGCCTCCAGGAGATCGAGCCCGATTCTCGGAGACTCCCGGCCAAACTGGGAGGCTTGGCAACCCTAGCAACCAAGAAAGCAATCTTGGCATTAACCAGAATAAGGACAGAACACACTAAGAATAAAAATTTATATCCTTCCCCTATGCCAAAGCATCTGGGCCACTGACCAACAGGAAAAACACATCTTAATTACAAATAAAATCCCACCCTCAAACTGCAAACCAGGGAGGCAGCTTGGTCTAGTGCTTAGAGAAGGAGAGTGGGTGCCAGGATTTTTAGGACCAGCTCTGCTCCCTTTGAACCACCTGGCATTGGCTGCTGTCGGCAGACAGGATACTGGGATAGATGGACCATTGGTCTGTCCCAGTGTGACTGTTCTTATTTAAAAATTAGTAACAAGATCATGGTTATTTAGGCACCCAATTTTTTCCTCCGGGTAGCTCTTTGGAGACTTGATTTCATTTGCAGAAGGCACTAGTAGCCAGGAGAAAGGGAAAACCAGGAATCATTGAGCTCAGCGTAGTTTTGTTTCTGTTATACCATCCAGGTTTTTACGTGCTGGAATTTCTTCACCATACAGAGCAGTAGTGCACCACACTGTTCTCAGCCCATAAAGACATATGGGATAAGAAGACTCATGTGTGTGAAGATTTATGGGCGAAAAACTTCAGGAGCTGAATTGAGCCAAGTCTCCCTCTCAGATAGTCTTGTTATGCTGGAAGGCATTAATGGTGGCCATCAAGCAGGTCTTTGATCTATAGCCAATTGCAGGCCTGGTTAAAGCCAATGGGTGTGCCAAGCACTCTGCTTTCATTCTAAATTAAGTCCCTTTACACAGTGATAGCTGGAAACAAAAGAAGCGACCACGCAAGGCACTGGCTGCAAGGCAAGGCCTGGTCAGAAGCTAAACCGGGTGGGTTGCGAGGTTCAGTCGCTGCAAACACAGAGCCTAGGAAATGGTTTGGCAAGCTGTGTGCATGTGTTAAAGCAGAGAAAACAAGTGAAGCAGTCAGGTAATTGATGAACATGTGTGGCCCTGAGAGGGAGCAGAAATAGAGCTCCTTGGGTGCAGGATTGATGGAAGGGGCAGACTTGGAGACTGTGAGCAAGAAACTATTTCCTGCTGTTTATTCCTACCGAGTTGAGGGAAAAAGGTCTTTGCAGGGATTCTTTGTAAATAAACAGGATTCACCAAAGATATATCTGACTTGTGTCATTGATTTTTTTCTTTTAATGAAAACAATGCAGAAAGGCACCGAATACTGGCTCACCACCAATGGGCAAGTCTACATTAGGCCCATGGTTACTGGGCCTTTCCAAAGGGCTGCAGAACATCTGGTGGGTTTTGGATGGAGATCACCAGCACAGCTAACGTGGGGAAGGGAGTAGGAATGCAGGCATGGAGTGTGAGACGGATGCTTTCTTAGACATGCATGATGCAAGAATGTTAAACCTCCCCCCTCCACCAAGGGAAATGTGAGCCTGACCGGGGCAGCAAGGACACAGACAGCACAAGGCTCTCAAGCCAGGCTGCTGCAGACTGGCAACCCCATACTGCCTGACACCAGTGCCCATGCCTCTGGCACCTGCACCCACCCTCATCCCCACACACCTGTGCCATAGGGTCAGAGATGGGGAGCCTAAGGGGCACTGACCCTCACTTTGCGAAACTGAGCTCAGCGGGGGTACGGTGGGTGGAGGGAGCCAGGGCTGGTCCCCTTGGCCCCTGTCTGGATCTGGGTGCCGTGACAGCTGGGCCAAGCGGAGCGACTAGCGCTGTGCCCTGGCCCTGGCGTGCAGGGTCCCAGCGCGGCTCAAAATGCCCATTTTGGTGGTTTGGCCTCCCCCCCTTGCAAGTCTTCTGGTGCCCTGAGCTGTGCCCCAGCGGGGCCCCCCACCACCCAACAGGTCCCCCAATGCTGATCCCCCACCCCAGGCACCCCCAGGACCCCAGCGCCAGCCTCCTAGGCACCCCCAGCCAGCCCCAGCCCCAGCCCCAGCCCCAGCCCCAAGGGACCCTCCCCGCCCAGGGGGCGCTGCCCCACGAGACGCTGCGCTCTGGTGGCGCCCTGCCCAGCTCGCGGGCTCATTTGGTGCGCATGCGCGGGGCCTGCTCTCTCCGTTTGCCACGCTCGATCCCCGGGTGCTGTCCCCGCGCCTTAGCCCGTTTGCACGCAACGTTTACGCATACGTGCTCTCGCGCCTGCGCACTCGCTCATATTTGAGCGCGCGCTTCCCTCGTCCCCTCGCCCGAGGTCGGGTAGGAGCAATCGAGCGCCGAGTCCTCGATGGGCCCGGCCCTTCCCCCGCCATTTTGCGCCAGGCGCGTACCCGCCCGGCCTCCCTGAACGCGGGGGCGGGGGCGGGGGCTTGGGCAAGGCCGGGGCGGGAGCGGGAGCCGGGCGCGGCGGTCTCGCTTGCAGGCCCGGTCCCTGCCCGGCCGGGGAGCAGCCATGGAGCCCGGCGGCGGGCGGAAGGAGAAGCCCAAAGCCAAGGAGCCCAGCAGCCGCCTGGAGAAGGCCAAGCAGAAATCAGCGCAGCAGGAGCTGAAGCAGAGACAGAGAGCGGAGGTGAGAGAGCGGGAGGCCCCCGGGCCGCATGGGGCCGCATGGGGCCGCAGCCGGGGCCCGGGCCGCCCGCCTGCACGGGCCGCCCGCGCTTTGCCCGTGTCGGGGCGCCTGGCCCCCGCCTGGTAAACGCCTCTTGCCTTTGCTGCTCGTCTCTGGCTCCCGGGTTGGCTTTTGAAGCTCCGATGCCGTTGCCTGGACCGGCGGCCCCGTGCCTGCTGCCCGGCTGCTGGCGGGAGCCCGGGGCGTGAGGCTAACCCTGGCTTCGGGGAAGGAAGGGCGATGGGAGAAGCACTTTCCAGCTCTCGTCTCGCAAGCTGCTTACCATGGGGGACCCTTCTTCTTGCTGTAGGCGAACGGGCGGCCAAGCCCCTGCTGCCGACTCACATTTATCCCCGTGGAGGGAAACTGGGATGTGGCGCTCCTAACCCTTGTCTACGCCTAAAAGTTCAGTGCACCTAGCTACGTTGCTCAGGGCTGTGGAAAACTTTCATGTCCAGTTTGATGTAGTTAAGTCGCCCTAACCCCCGCTGTAGGCTCAATGGGAAAAGTCTTCAGGAGACCAGCTCCTGCCTCTCGGAGAGGTGCTTTTACTACAGTGACAGAAAAAATGCATCCGATGAAGTGAGCTGTAGCTCACGAAAGCTTGTGCTCTAATAAATGTGTTACTCTCGAAGGTGCCACAAGTCCTCCTTTTCTTTCTTAGGAAAAACACTGTTGTGGTGGGAAGTGGCTATGCCATGGTGCTACAATGGCAGAGCTGAAGCACCATTGGTGTGCCGCTGTAGTGTAGACATGCCCTTTGGGAGCACTGGTTACTCTTTCTCCCATCTCAGTACTTGTTCTTTCCTGATCTTTTGCTCTCAAAACGTTTCCATGATCAATGGCAGTGTGATGGGGTGGAGCAGCCATGCACTGGTACCGCAGGGGTTAATCCTTCCTTCCTAGCAGAGGAAGGCCCGCCTCTGAGGCTCCGCTGGGTGTGCGCCAACTGGAGAACAGGTATAAAAGCCTGAAGAGCTCATCAATCTGGGTGGACCACTGGAGGGGAAGAAGGCACGCTGCCAGCTCCTGAGGAGGGACAGCCTGCAATCCAGGATCCGGAAGCCAGCCAAGCCGGGACACGCCCAGATGGAGCCCGTCGCAGCAGGGGACAGACCTGAGGAGCCCTCCACGCGATGGTTAGGGTAGGAAGCGACTCAGGGGAACTTTAGAGGAAAACAGTGTTAGAGCTGCCCAGAGGCTCGGCGTGTTTCAGGCAGATCCCCACTGAGCTAGTGGCAAGAGGGACTTGCCACTGCCAGGGCCCTGGGTTCTGACCCAATGGAGAGGGCGGGCCCAGGTCCCCCTACACCTCCCACTCCCCCCCAACACCTGCCCCCTCTCCGGGTCGGGGGGAGGGGTGGCCCAGTATGGGACTCCAGCTGCTAGGCTGTGCTACCCCGCCAGTGAGGGGTGATTGTATGAACTCTGGCCACTAGGCCACTCTTCCCTGCCTGAGGGGGTTGATTATATGGGCGTTCACTTTTGGGCCACACAGCCCTGACACTTGAGGCGAGCCACGTGGACTCCAGCCACTAGGCTGCACTACCCTGCCTGCGAGGGGGGGCGGGTTATATGGATTCTGGCCACTGGGCCGCACTGCTTTGATACTGGGAGCGATTTATATGGACTCCAGCCATTAGGACACACTACTCTGACTAAGGGGTGATTGCATGGAGGCCTCATCGGGCTGCCCACAGAGAGGCGAGCATGCAAACTTGGGAGTGGCGAGGTTCCAACACCCCAGCTCCACCCACCCCAAAGGGGCGGTCAGGTGCCAGGCCCTTCACAACTGGTGGAGAATGTGGGCATTGATCAGGGTCTGAAAGAAGGACCAAGACACCCAAGATGGAGCCAGAGAAGCTTCTGAAATGGCTGCTGGATAACCAGCAGCAGCAAGCACAGTTGCTCTAACAGCTAGCACAGAGGTGGGCAAACTACGGGCCACATCCGGCTCGCAGGACCATCCTGCCCGGCTCCTGAGCTCCCAGCTGGGGAGGCTCGCCCCCGGCCCCTCCCTCGCTGTCCCCCCTCCCCTGCAGCCGCATCGGCAGTGCTCTGGCCCACTGCTCCTGTTGGGCAGCGTGACTGGCTCTGGCATGATAAGGGGGTGGGGAGCGGGGGAGTTGGATAGGGGGCGGTTGGATGAGGCGGAGGTTCTGGGGTGCGGGGCAGTCAAGGGATGGGGAGCAGGGGGAGTTGGATAGGGGGGTGTGGTTCCAGGGGGCAGTTAGGGGTGGGGGCGTGGATGAGGGTTGTGGCAATCGGGACAGGGAGCGGGGGGCGGTTGGATGGGGTTGGGCCCTGGGGGGCAGATAGGGGTAAAGGAGCGGGGGGGTGGGTTGGGAGTTCTGAGTGGGGTGGGAAATGGGAGGGGGTTGATAGGGGGCGGGGGCCAGGCTGTTTGGGGAGACACCACCTTCCCTACCCAGCCCTTCATACAGTTGGGCAATCCTGTTGTGGCCCTCGAGCCAAAAAGTTTGCCCACCCCTGAGCTAGCAGCACAACAGCAACTGCAGGTGGCGCAGCAGCAAGAACAGCAGCTGATTTGGGAGCTGGCTGCCCAACAAGCAAACCAGGAGTGACTATTCCAGCAGATGGCAACTTTGCTAAGACACGCACCAAATCTTCCCCCAGGCGGGGCCGGGGATGGCCTCGGAGCACCACCAGTGCACCTAACAAAGATGGGGCCCGGGGACGACCCCGAGGCCTTTCTCATGACTTTTGAGCAGGTTGCAACTGCCTTCCAATGGCCCATCGCACACTGGGAATCTATCTTAGCCCCTTACTTAACTGGCCCAGCTCAATCCGCATATTACAACCTCGATCCACAGGAGGCGCTGGAGTACTCTAAGGTCAAGGCAGCCATCTTGGTCCAAAATGTGGGTCAATCCCAAGACTTATCACCAGCAAATCCACAATCTCTGTTGGAGGTTGCTAGAACCAGAACACCGGACGAGCGTTCAAGTAGCAGAGACTGTAGCCCTAGAGCGGTTCCTCCAGACCATACCTACTGGGGGGAAGGAGTGGGTGCAGCAGCACCGCCCAAGGACCCTGGTGAAGCGACCTCTCGATGGGGGATTACATGGCAGCAGAGGGAGGGAAGAAGACGGTCTCCAAATTGGGGAACTCGGGTGAATGGAATCCAACCCTGGCACAGGGGCCGTGCAAGGTAAAGGGGAGGAGCCCCTGTTTGTATGCCCCGTCATCGGGGACCCCACCAACCCTCAGTGCAAGGGACCCACCAGTGCAAACATCACGCAGGGCCAAGATGATTCATTGGGAAGGAAGAGCACCCCCCAAAACACCCCACCCGGAGAAGGAAAACGAGACCGGTGTTACGAGTGCGGACAGATAGGGCATTTCCAGAAGGAGTGTCCATACATGGATTGTAATTATGGGCAGGTTTGGGCCGCTGGTCAACACACCCAGAAGTGGGAGCCGGCTAAGATCGTTGCACTCGTGAAAGTGGATGGGACATCTACTGTGGCCTTGGTGGACTCGATATGTAGCCAGACAGTCATTTGGGCTGGGCTGGTAGAACTCACAGGAGGCCCCAAACACCTGCAGTGTATTCATGGGGACGTGAAACCCTACCCCACTGTCTGGGTGTAACTTGATGCCGCTCAGCAAGGCGGGCGATGCCTAGTTGGGGGTGGCCCCGAAGTTCGTTTACCTAGTGATTCGGGGATGCGATTGGCTGGGCTTCGCTGTGCTCCTGCAGGAGTGGGGTACTCGGCCTGCAAGGAAAAGGGGTGTGTGGGCCTGGAGGCCTGGATTACTAGCCAACCAGTGCTGGACGACCCCCCTGGAGGGGCCCTTGGAGAATCCAGAGATAACCAAAGGAGGCCGAGCCCCTGCTGAGGCACCAAAAAAGGGAGGGCCAGGGATAGCTGAATGTAGATGCTGATTTCCTAGAAGAGGAACACCTCTTCCGAAATCAACCGCAAGGACCCCGTTTTGAGATCCATAACGGCTTACTCTATTGGGTGGTCCAGGAGCCCCAAATGAAATAAGACTTGCACCAACTGTTGGTCCTGTGGCAGTTCCAGGGGAACTCTACTCCTCTTGGCTCACTCAGTACCTTGGGCCAGGCATCTAGGGAGGGAGAAAACCGTGCAACGGTGGCCCAGAGATTCTTCTGGCCAGGCATCCATCAAGAGGTGCGGGATTACTGTGCCTCTTGCCCTGAGTGCCAGAAGGCCAGCCCGAAAGGGGTACTGAAAGCCCCCCTTGGGCCCTTGCTGGTGATTGAGATGCGCTTTGAGCAGATTGGTATGGACTTGGTGGGGCCCTTGGAAAAGAGCAACTTGGGCCACAAGTGCATCCTCATTGTGGTCGACTATGCAACGCGGTACCCAGAGGTGGTACCTTTACGAACCGCCACGGCCCCGGTCATCACCATCAAGCTCCTGCAGATCTTTGCCCGGTGTTGGTCTGCCCCAGGAGATTCTGATGGACCAAGGGTCTAATGTAACTTCTAGGTTGGTGACAGAGCTATGTCGTCTGTTAAATATCCGCACCCACAAGACCTCCGTCTAGCACCCTTAGACAGGTGGGTTGGTAGAGAGATTGAATGGCACCCTGAAAGACATGCTCTGAACGTTTGTGGAAGATGACCCTTGGCACTGGGATAAGTTTCCCCCAGTTTCTTCACCGTGCAAGAGGTGCCACAGGCTTCCACAGGGTTCTTCCCCTTCAAACTCATCTACGGGAGGAAACCCTGGGGAATCTTAGATCTCCTGAGAGAAACATGAGAAGAATAGGAGACCTGGGTCAGAGGATCCGTTCAATATATCCTCCACCTACGGGAGCGGCTCTGAGTGTTGGGAGCTTTGACATGAGAGAACCTGGTGCACGCCCAATGTAGTCAAGAGGCTCAGTATAATAAGGGGGCAAAGATAAGGAGTTTTGAGCCTGGGGACCTCATCCTCTTGTTACCTGCCTCTGAATCTAAGCAAAGTGGCAAGACCTCTTACAGGTGGGCCCATCAACTACGAAGTTTGGGTGTCGGGGCAAAGGAAAGACACTCGGGTCTACCATGTGAACCTCCTCAAGGCCTGGAGAGACTAGGAAGGCCTTATGATCACCCTGAACCCTCCAAAACCTGAATTTGGGGCCGTTGGCCAGCAAACCAGCAGAGCCAGGGGTAGCAGCCATAGGCCAGGACAAAGCAGGAACAGGTACAACAGTTATCTGCCTTCCCCGCTGTCTTGTCAGCCCAGCTAGGGAAGACCACCTTGAGCAGCCATCATATCGCCACCATCCCTAGCCACAAAGTGAGGGAGAACCACCGCCCGCCCTCATAAAGATGTGGGAGACCATGCAGAAAGAGCTCGAGGTGATCCCCACCAAGCTGGTGGCAAGGGGTACTTGCCACTGCCATGGCCCTGGGTCGGGACCCAGTGGAGCGGGCAGGCCTGGGTCCCCTCACTTACACACGTCCCCTTCACCCCCCAACGGGGTAGGGGGCTCAGCACAGGAATCATGCAGACTCCGGCCGCTAGGCTGCGCTACCCTGCCTGAGAGGGGGGGTGATTATATGATGTTGGGCCACACTGCCCTGGTGCTGGGGCGACTTCCGTGACTGGCCATTGGGCCACGCTGCCTGATGCTTAAGGTGAGCCACATGGACTCTGGCTGCTAGGCCATATAATCCCCCTCATAGGCAGGGTAGTATGGACTCTGGTGATTGGGCTGCACTGCTTCAATGGTGGGAGCGAGTTATATGGACCCTGGCCAGTGGGCCACCCTGCCCTGATGTTTGGGGCGAGTTACGCGGACTCAGGCCGCTAGGCCGAACTATCCCTCCTGTGAGGCGTGGTTAAAGGGACTCTGGCCACTAGGCTGCACTGCTCTGTCGCTGGGAGCGATTTATATGGACTCGGGCCGTTAGGGAACACTACCCTGACTAAGGGGTATTTGCATGGAGGGAAGCCATTAGGCCACACCGGGCCACTCACAGAGAGGCAAGCACGTGAACTTGGGAGTGGCAAGGCTCTGACACCCCATCTCCGCCCTGCCCCAAAGGGGCAGTAAGGTGCCAGGCCCGCCAGAGGCAGCAACTATCCCTTATAGCTCAGTGGTTTGAGCATTGGCCTACTAAACCCAGGGTTGTGAGTTCAATCCTTCAGGGAGCCGTTTGGGATCTGGAGCAAATATTGGGGATTGGTCCTGCTTTGAGCAGGGGGTTGGACTAGATGACCTCCTGAGGTCCCTTCCAACTCTGATAATCTAAGATTCTATGATAACTAAACCTTCTCACTTAAAATGCCTGTCTGTTTCTGGCTGCACCTGTAATCAACTCCCTCCATAGCCTTCTCTGAGTGTAAAGTGACTGCTTGTTGCAGAGGGCACATAGCCCTAGTGTGACGCAGCAGGGAGTGGGGAGTATTGACCTGGGAATGTTGCAGGGGCGTTTTACTGGGACTGTCTGCATTGGGGATAGGAGACTTTCCTTGAGGGAAGATATCTGAGCATGTAACATGATAGCCCAGGATGGGGGTTGGGGCCAGGTGACACCTGCCTGGGAAACTGGACAAAGGCTGGAGGAGGAACCAGAGGGAGGGGGGTGTGAGATGGCTGGAGGGGGTGTCAGTTTGGAGCTGGCTGGGGAAACTGAGGGAGCCCCAGGACTGGGATCTAAGCTCCCTGCCCTCCAGAAAGACTTGACTGAGGGGTCCTGGTTGTACCCACAAGCTCTGTTTTGGACTGTGTTTCTGTCGTCCAATAAGCCTTCCGTTTTGCTGGCTGGCTGAGAGTCATGGTGAATCACAGGAAGTGGGGGTGCAGGACCCTGGCTCCCCCCACACTCCATGACACCTAGTCAACTTCCCTTCCTTCTCTCATGTGCAAAGTGCTGCTTTGGCAGCAGACATCGGATTAGGAGCTTTGGTGGGTCACTGGATGCAGTAGCTCTAACATCAAGTGATCTGGGAGAACCCCAGTGGCAGCTTGATGAGATGTGCTCCCTTGAAAATCAACACAGGAGGGCAGCAGAGGGGAAGTTAGTCAGCCTGAAAGTGCCTTCAGCATTCATCTGCAGAGAACCCACTCATCCTTGGAGCCCTAGCCCACTTCTAGTGGAGGGCAAACATGTCAGTGGCCACAGCAGCTCTGGGATCCGCTCCTCCTTCCTGTGTGCTCCACTGATGCTGCCACCTTCAGGAATGAGTTAAATGTGGCTTTGGGGGCAGCCCCGAATTGCCCAGACCATGGGGGGGCTCACTCTTTCATTTCAACATGTATTTGTTTCCCCTCTGCCATACGGAGAGACCCACAAACAGGACAGTTACAGACTGAACAGGCGGGACTGGCTGTGTACCCCGACAAACTGGCTAGACTGCTGTACTGACAAGTGCGCAGGAAGCAGACTGAAAAAACAGCAAATCATTTTTCCTCCCCTCAGCTTTGGGAATCTTTGGGGGTCACTTGTAGTAGCAGGTAGAAGTATTTGAGACAAGTGTGACTTTGAGTGATACGCAAAAAGAAAAGGGGTACTTGTGGCACCTTGGCGACTTAACAAATTTATTAGAGCATAAGCTTTTGTGAGCTACAGCTCACTTCATCGGATGCATTTGGTGGTTTTTTTTTTTTCCCCACCAAATGCATCCGATGGAAAAAAAACACCAAATGCATCCGATGAAGTGAGCTGTAGCTCACGAAAGCTTATGCTCTAATAAATTTGTTAGTCTCCAAGGTGCCACAAGTCCTCCTTTTTCTTTTTGCGAATACAAACTAACACGGCTGCTACTCTGAAACCTTTGAGTGATACAGTCTCTTTGTAGGTAGAAGCTGAGGTGCCTGTTGGCATGGATACAGTTTCTTTAATACTTTGGAGAGACAATTCCCAACAGCAGAGTAGGACCCCAGTCTCCCAGCACGAAAACTACGGCCCCTGTGGCAAGTGTTATTCTCACACCTCCCTTTTCTCTGCACAGATCTATGCCCTGAACAGAGTGATGACGGAGCTTGAACAGCAGCAGTTCGATGCCTTCTGCAAGCAGATGCAGGCTTCTGGAGAATGAGACCCTCTATCTGCCATCCCAGGATTGCCAGGACCATTTTAGACCAGGAAACAACATGGATGAGTGGTCGTCATAGCTCAATGTTCCCAGGCATCTTTCTGCTGACCATGGGCAATAATAAAAGGATCATACAGAACTGCACACTCACAGATATAGAGGAGGTAGGATCACTTGTACAGCATGAACCTTGCTCCATCTGCCCTTCATTGTAACTGCCTCTTACCCATTGTCTGGAGTCTTCCCACAGCAGTGCAGAATCCTCTGGTTCATCTTTAAGATGGCATATTTTTCATTTTTTTTAACACTGTCCTCCTTAAAGGCATTTATTACTTTGGTTTGACAAACATTTTTTGTAAATAAAAATTGTGGTTGCACTTACCTGGTCCTGATGAATAAGGGAAGTGTCTTCTAAAAGCAGCATGTGTTATGGCTGGAGCTGTGAGCTGTTGGCCAGGAGAATGAGACTACCACCTGTTTCTTTTAAATGCTTCTGGATACAAGACAGACCAGTAACTGGGTGAGGGCTGAGAACCCTCATGATCTGGGCATGCCACAGGCACTCACTGCTTAGAGCAGGTTGAGAGCAGAGCAGAGAATGGACCTACAGAGAGCATGCCATAAGCACACAGCTCTGAGATTGGGAGAGGATTGGGGAAGAGAATACCCACTGATAGGATCTGACACCTCTCAGCTATTGTTTCAGTCCGTATTCATCTCCATGGGAGGTGGGGGAATGTGTGCTCATTCACCTAAGAACTTCCCATTGCGATGAATGGGCTGTGTCACACCTTTGTGAGCCTCCTGTACTGCAGATGGACGTGTAGAGTCTCTACCCTAGTAGAATCTACCCCTTGCTGCCCTTCAGCTTGCAGATGCACTCCTCACAGCCCTATGGATACCACATTCCATCTCTCTCATGGCGCCGGTTGCTTGAGCAGGGATGTAGAGAAGCGGTAGATGAGCAGCAGCAAGCTGTGCCTGGGGATCTCCCTGATCGCCTCTTCCCTTGTGTGTTGAGAAAGTGGTGATGGTGAAACTCACTAACAAAAAAAGCTTCGGTGAAAGGGGAGTTGTGGCTGCCTGGCAGTATCTTGTTTTCTTCCTGAGTGTTTCTGAAAATGATCACTTTGGCTGAAAAAAAAATTCAAGTGGTTTTATTACAGGTATTACCACTTGAATTTTTTCCTGCCAAAGTAAAGTGTGTTTTTTTTTTTTTTTTTTTTTTTTTTTTTTTTTTAAAACATGCATCTGCTTGAATCTCTGACTGAATTTCCTTCATCTTCCCAGCTCAAATTTAGTCACCTTTATTAGACTACTCATCTCTTTGGCAGTTGCTTGAATGGTCACTTAGTACAAGTGTCACTGTTTATTTGTAAGACCAGGATTTGTGAAAGAAGAGTATCCCTGTGTTGCTGACTGATGCACGATGGATAAAAATTAACTATTAAAGATATTGTAAAAAATCAGATTTAAATAAAAAATCCAATTTTTGATTTAAATTAAATACAGGTTTATTTTTTAAAAATAAATTTACTTGCATTTGAAACTTGAAAATCTATATCAAGACCTGAACACACATAGTACCTTAATCAATTAAATTAAATACAAAAAAAAGCAGTACGTTTTCTGTCAAATTTTAAAGAAAGTCAAACCACTGAACTGGGGGAAGTCTCTGGCTAAGTCCCTGGAACCAGAGTTTGTTGAAGAGCTAAATCAGCTTTTGATAGCAGTTGCCTCTGCTGCAGGTGCAGAGAGAGAGTATTTTCTTCATTTTTGTGTATTTAGCTAGTTCACGTTAATGGCTAGTTCATTCAAAATTAACAAACCGATTGGGAGTTGACAAAGCAGGAAAGCTTGTTTTCCTCTTTCAATCTATGAATACAAATTAGGTGTGAGAGGATGAAATCTACTAGTTCTAAAATCTTGAATGTGGTGGCCAGGAACAATCAGTTCAATTCACTAACTTCAGATAACGCTTCCTTCATTTAATGAATCAGTTTTAAATGCAAAACATTTTTGATTTTTTTCCTTATGTACCCAGCACTGTTAAGCTCAATTTAAGTAATAATTTTTAAATGCTGTTTTTGTGCAGTTTTATTTCTATTTCCATAGAAATAGCATTTGACAAATCACAAGTAAAAAAACCCCAGCATCTAGTAAATAAGAAATACATCATACACCATTTTCTACCATAATAAAAAGGTAAAAATTAAAACTATGAATAGATGTAAGTTAAGCTACATAATTGTTTAAATGTTTATAGATAATATATCTTCCTGGTTAGCAAAAAAGAATCAAGTTTAGTGTAAAGGTTATATTTAGTTGCAAATCCACATGTTTTAATGGTTACTGACCAATGAGACTAAATCTTTAGGCAAGTAACTAAAATTTACAAATGCAAAACATGATTAACCTTGATTATTTAAATCAAGGTTTCCTGCTTGCTGATTTAAATCCTAATTAAAATTGGTGATTTAAATCAATCCATCCTGAACTAACGTCTTCAGCACTGCTGACTGTAAAATGGCTGGATAGATTGTCCTAATCTGATTAGTCCTTGTCTATGTGAGTTCTCGTTATAGATTCTTAGATTTCAAGGGCAGAAGGGACTGTTGGGTCATGTAGTTTGACCTCCTGCTTAACAGGTGAGATAATTTCATCCAGTTACTTCTGTGCTGAGCCCAACAATTTTTGTTTGACTAAAGCAGATCTTCTAGAAAGGCATCCCGTTTTGATTTGAAAACATGAAGAGATGGAGAGACCATCCCTTCCCAGTCATTACAAAATAGAAAGGGGTGGACAGGTGTAGAGTGAGTTGGTTATTAACTGACCGCTTTTTGGACTGATGGGGGTTCTGGGCTTTGATAAACTTGACTCTAGTAGGCAGGTTTGATTTAATCTAGACAGGGGCTATAGTTGAGGAAACAGCTTGGTGTCCGTGCAGTTAACACAACGTTTATTTGGCCTTTGCTCTGTTGGTATAAATGTCCTTCTTTACATTTACAGCATCAGTGAGTTTGAAGAACCTTATTGCTAGGAGCATAGACACTTGCGGAATGAATCTCCCTCTGTTAGGTGCATAAATTCCTGCATTCCACACAGGGTGGACTTGATTTAAATCAAATGGATTTAAATTAATTCAAATCACTAGTCTGGAATACTCAATTTAATCATGGATTTGTATATAAAAGTGCATTTTTGTTGGTTATAACTTTAATACATATTCTTCACAACTCAGATGTAGGTTTCATTTTTAGAAGGTACACACTATACATTTTTAAAGTGATTTATATTGAAAACTTTTCAGATTAGTTTTACAGCTATATCAGAAAATGAATGATTGTTTGGTTATTTCCATTTACCAAAGGTAATTGAAGCAGATAGTTCACCTCCCAATGACTTCATGATTATCTCCAATTCAACAGGTTAACCATTCATATTTGCAGGATTTTCTGCCATGCTGTCTTAGGAGCAGAACATCACCAAAGAGACATTTAAATTTGTTTTATTTAACTAAAACAACGTTATGTATTCTGGATTTTTTTCTTCAACAGCAAACCTATAATATTTTAACAAAACAAGCATATGAATTTTTGGATTTAAACATTCAAGTTTTTTAAAATCAGGTTTGTTTTTGTTAAAAAAATATTTCATCTAACTAGTTTAGTTGAAAAAAATTTTAAAAAAACAAAATTGAGTGCACTTTTAGAGGTAAGGGATAGACTCTGTGTACACGAATTTGCAGAGGGACAATAGGGTTGAGGTCTGTTATTCCTCACCATTTATTTTATTTATTTATTTTATTTAAAACATTTTTACTGTTATCTCTGGAGACACATATCCACAGTTTGAGAATTGCAAAACTAAGCATCTCTGATGGTATCTTCTAGAGTGATCACTGAGTCCTAGGGTGTAGATAGAAAGATAAACCTAAATAATCTATACAGAAGCCCCTGGAACCATGTAAGATTTGATCCCTAATCCATGAACTATTGGAACTTAAACGTTGCATTAATATATTGTCTCATACTATAGAATTTATAATCCCTATTCTATGATGAGATATCTTTGAGCTATAATGTATCTTAATTAAAACTATCTTTAAATAAAATGTTTTTTGAGGGAAAAAAACCTCCAATTTAAAAATATTGGTAGCAGGGTGGATAAAAATCACATACTACCATACAAAATTCCAAACTGACGAGGCCTCGTGAAGGCCTTTTAAGCAAAAGATACTTCAGTGAGGAAGAAGAATGAAAAATAGGATGAAACGAAGCAAAATAAAATCTATGGGAGCACAAGGAGCTGTAAGTGTTTTCCAGGAAACTTGTGTCGCTTACTGCCAACTCCTGCTCTTGTGAATGGGAGCCCTCCAGGCCCATGGCAATAAAACCTTTCAAATTCCCCACCACAGTGTGTCTGCTGTGAATGGATAGTCTTGGGGGAGCTTAACAACATGGACAGAAAATCAGGCTGCTCAGTGCTGCTTTATTATGAAAGAAACATTATTGTCTGTTCTACGGGAACACTGATCCAAAGGGACCAGCGAGAACATACAAATTAGGAAATCCCACTGCTGGGAAGGCCATGCTGAAATACAGGGATATGCCAATGATGTGAGCAGTGAAGGGAAGCGATATGTTCATCTGCAAGTCGTTTTGCAGCTTTGGAGGCTCATGTCTGAAGAGACTAATAACTGGGAGGTGAGGGAGATCACAGCCTTTCATGCAGCTTTCCTGCTGGGAAGTCCCCGTTGTTATGATGAGATGATTATTAACTGATCAGCTTTGTGAAAGAATTGCAGATTTTATGATTAAAAGCATGAGATTTGCTAGAGTCTTAGGGCATGCCCTAATAAAGATTTTCAGAAAAGGGATCATCATCAAAGTTCCATGATAAAAAACTAAAATTCTCTGATAAAAACTTAAAAATCCACATTTTTCTGCTTTTAAATTAAAAAGCTGAACTTTCATTTCCCTAGCCATAATATATACAAGTATCACTTAAACACAAAGTTTTATTGATCTACAGTAGAACCCCACTTACCCAAGCCTCCACTATCCAGCTCTCCATATTAACCAAACCATTAGTCTCCCTGGGGCTGACTGACCGAGACCCCCGCCGTCCAGCGCTGACCACCTGAATCCACCCGGCCTCTTAAAATAAGGAACAGAAAGCTCTTTACCAATCCTCCTGATTATCCTAATTTTTGATTATCCAATCTGCCCCCAGTCCCAATTAAATCAGATAAATAGGGTTCCACTGTAAATTTAAGGTGCATTCAAAAATCAACCACAAGAGGGGGAGGCTATGCACATTGAATAAGTCAGTGGTTCTCAACCGGGGATACGCATATCCCTGAGTACGCTGATATCTTTTAGGGGATACATCAACTCATCTAGATATTTGCCTAGTTTTACAACAGGCTACATAAAAAGCACTAATGTCATCTATAAACTCAAATTTCATACAATGACTTGTTTATACTGCTCTAAATACTGTACTATACACTGAAATGTAAGCACAATATTTATATTCCAATTGATTTATTTGATAATTATATGGTAAAAATGAGAAAATAAGCAATGTTTCAGTCCTAGTGTGCTGTGCCACTTTTGTATTTCTACGTCTGATTTTGTAACCAAGTAGTTTTTAAGTGAGATGAAACTTGGAGTACTCAAGACAAATCAGACTCCTAACGGGTACAGCAGTTTGGAAAGGTTGAGAGGCACTGGACTAAGTGACACTGGTGCTTTCAGTAAAATTTAGTTCAAAATTCATATGTTTTTTCCCCCCACAAAATGTAAAAACTAAAGATTCTCAATAAAAATGCAAATTCCATTTTTTTCCGTGGCAAAGGGATTTCTAAGATCCTTGGTCATCCTCAGCTCATGCCATGTTGGCTGTGGCAGCCATTTTAAATTCCAAATGCTTTTTTTCTACTGATGTTTTTCTGATACTGATTGGTTATGGTATTAAACTATGACCGGGGGGGTTTATACATTTATATTCCTATTTTCTTGGGTTTATTAAAAACTAAAGCAATTAATTGTGATGGCTTGAGATTGTACAGCTATAATAAGAATTAACATGCTCCGTAGTGGATCACCAGGGAGTATTTATTAACATTTTAATTACATGGAAAAATAACACGAAGTTTACAATTTTCTGTTCGTGAACAGCAAATTATACTTCTCTCAGCTAATAAGGATAGTTCAGATTGATCTGTGCGTAACAGGACATTGCTGTGTCTCAGAAAGACTGAAAAGGCAGTTTCCCTAAACATGCAGCCTAATGCTAATTAAGACACAAAAAGGTCTTTCACAGTCTTCAGCATACTGAAACATCCTGTCTTCTCTTCTCCAGACTAAACAAACCCAATTTTTTCAATCTTCCCTCATACCTCATGTTTTCTAGATCTTAAATTGTTTTTGTTGCTCTTCTCTGGACTTTCTCCAATTTGTCCACATCCTTCCTGAAATGTGACACCCAGAACTGTACACAATACTCTAGGTGAGGCCAGTGTGGAGTAGAGCAGAAGAATTACTTCTCATGTCCTGCTTACAACCGTCCTTCTAATACATCCCAGAATAATGATCGCTTTTTTTTTTTTTTTGCAACGGTGTTACATTGTTGACTCATATTTAGTTTGTGATCCACTATTATCCCCAGAGCCCTTTCCTCAGTACTCCTTCCTAGGCTGTCATTTCCCATTTTGTATGTGTGCAACTGATTGTCTCTTCCAAAGTACTACTTTGCATTTGTCGTTATTGAAATTCATCCTACTTACTTCAGACCATTTCTCCAGTTTGTCCAGAGCATTTTGAATTCTAATCCTATCCTCCAAAACATTTGGAACCCCTCCCAGCTTGATAACGTCCGCAAACTTCATAAGTGTTCTCTCTTTGCCATTATCTAAATCAGGGGTCTCCAAACGTTTTGAATCATGCACACCCAGGGCGAGATATGCGGAAGCAAAAAAAAAAAAAAAGCTGCCACCAGTGTCCCGCCCAAGATGGAGCGGGGAGAGCCAAGCGGCCAGTGTAGTGCGAAGGATGGAGCGGGGAGAGCTGAGCTGCTGCCGGCGTGCCGCCGAGGACGGAGAGGAGAGAGCCGAGCTGCCGCTGTTGTGCCGCCAAGGACGGAGCGGGTAGAGCCGAGCTGCCGCCGGCGTATCCCCAAGACGGAGTGGGGAGAGCCAAGCTGCCGCCGGTGTACCACTGAAGACGGAGTGGGGAGAGCTGAACTGCCGCCGGCATGCCATCGAAGACGGAGCGGGGAGAGCCGAGCTGCCAGCATGCTGCGAAGGATGGAGTGGGGCGAGCCAAGCTGCCGCCGGCATACCGCCAAAGACGGAGTGGGGAAAGCCGAGCTGCCGCCGGCGTGCCCCCCAAGATGGAGCGGGGAGAGCCGAACTGCTGCCGGCATGCCGCCCAAGGATGGACCGGGGAGAGCCGAGCTGCCAGCGTCCTGCGAAGGACGGACCGGGGAGAGCCAAGCTGCCGTCGGTGTGCCGGCAAAGACAGAGTGGGGAGAGCCGAGCTGCTGCATGCGTGCCACGGAAGACGGAGCGGGAAGAGCCAAGATGTCAGAGGAAAGCTGAGCTGCCGCTGGCGTGCCACCGAAGGCAGAGCCGGGAGAGCCGAGCTGCGGGCGTGCCGCCAAAGGCAGAGCCGGGAGAGCCGAGCTGCGGGCGTGCCGCCAAAGGCACAGCAGGGAGAGCCGAGCTGTTGCCGGCGTTTCGCAGAGGACGGAGCGGGGAGAGCCGAGCTGCCACCAGCATGCTGCCGAGGATGGAGCAGGAAGAGCTGAGTTGTTGCCGGCGTGCGGCCCAAGATGGACCGGGGAAAGCCGAGCTCCCGGCATTTTGCCGAGGACGGAGTGGGGAAAGCCGAGCTGTTGCCGGTGTGTCACTCAAGACTGAGCAGGGAGAGCCGAGCTCCCACCGGCATGCTGCCCGAGACAGAGCAGGGAGAGCCGAGCTACCACCGGCGTGCCGCCGAAGACGGAGCGGGGAGAGCCGAGCTGCCAGCGTAGTGTGAAGTATGGAGCGGTGAGAGCCGAGCTGCCTCCGGCGTGCCGCCCAAGACGAAGCTGGGAGAGCCAAGATACTGCCGGCGTGTTGCCAAACACAGAGCTGGGAGATCCACGCCATTGCCGGCGTGCCGCCGAAGACGGAGCGGGGAGAACTAAGCTGCCATCGGCGTGCTGCAAAGGACGGAGCAGTAAACCGAGCAGCCGCCGGCATGCGTCTGAAGACAGAGCTGGGAGAGCCAAGCTGTCACCGGCATGCTGCCGAAGAATCAAAGGTCCAGGAGCGCTGCTACCGCCATCCCAGGAGCACTCCTTTGGCAGCGCTACTCCTGCCACGCAGCCCCAGGGATGGTGTTGCGCACCCCCTGGGGTGCGCTAACCCCACTTTGGAGACCACTGATGTAAATCACTGATGAAGATATTGAACAGAACCGGATCCAGAACTGATCCCTGTGCGACCCCACGCGTTATGCCCTTCCAACATGACTGTGAATCATTCTCTGGAAACAACTTTCCAACCAGTTATGCACCCACCTTATAGTAGCTCCATCTAGGTTGTATTTTCCTCGTTTGTTTATGAGAAGGTCATGCGAGACAGAATCAGAAGTCTTACTAAAGTCAAGGTATACCACGTCTACCGCTTCCCCCCCATCTACAAGGCTTGTTACCCTGTCAAAGAAAGATATTAGGTTGGTTTGACATGATTTGTTCTTGACAAATCCATGCTGTTATTTATCATTTTACTATCTTCTAGGTGAAGTGTGGTATACCAGATGTTAGGGGGCTTATTCCTTCACCCACTTACTTCCCTGGTCCTTCTCACATGAACAGAGAACAACAATACCCAAAGTCCAAAGGTGCAAACAATTCAATGACAGGTTTCAGAGTAGCAGCCGTGTTAGTCTGTATTCGCAAAAAGAAACGGAGTACTTGGGGCACCTTAGAGACTAACAAATTTATTTGAGCATAAGCTTTCGTGAGCTACAGCTCACTTCATCGAAATGCATCCGATGAAGTGAGCTGTAGCTCACGAAAGCTTATGCTCAAATAAATTTGTTAGTCTCTAAGGTGCCCCAAGTACTCCGTTTCTTTTTGCAAACAATTCAATGTTTATTGGGGTGAACTTCCAGCAAGCATGATTCCAGTTTCCTTCCTTAGTGTCCCCCTTCCCAGCTCTCACAGCACAGAGCCTTACACCTGTGTCCCTGTTCCCATTCCTGCCCTTAGCAAAACATGATTCCAATTTCCCCACCCCCATTCCCTGTTCCCATTGCCCCCCCCCACACTTCCTGATTGACTTCAGACTATATAGTAAAACTTGAGTTCTGCTTTGCTATACCTTAACCAATCACTTTCCTGAAATTTAACTAACCAATCCTAACATATTGTAACATGATTATATAATCAATTATATCCCACCACCTTATTAGTTTACACCCAGGAAAATTAATTATTCAGCAGACAGGAAAAATCACAGAACCAGACAGAGATTATACAGACAAACAATAGCAAAGTGGGAACTATAATGACAAAACAATACAGAGGTGAGGATTTCACATCCCAGATATTGATAAGTGAGTTCTTGTCAGATAGGATGCTATCAAACCAAGTTTCCTTTTACATCTTCTAGGCACTTCTCTTTCTCTGGAGGTGATAGGCACTATCAGGACAGGATTGTATCCTAATGGCCCAATAGCACCTTATTTCAATGTGGCTAGGTTGGAATGTGAGGAGGTGACTGGTCGCTTCCCAGCTTATGGCTGCCTCTGTTGCTTAGCCAAAGGCTTTAGGCTAAGAACAGGGCCTCAGACTGTCACTGTAAGAAAGGACCTTACGCCGGCAGACAGTGATTTTGATTCTTTCTTTTATACCTCTATAATTAGCCAAGTGATAAGAATACACCTAAATTCTTAAGAGTATAGGCCTTTACAGACAGGCCTGAATATCTATATCCTAACACCAGAAATGGAACACCGTTTTCTCTAATTTAAAACCCGGGACTTTAGGTATACAGTACTGGGTGTGTGCATATTGGAGCAAGCTGTACAGTCTGCTGGCAGTTACTTGGTGACTATGCCTAGTACCTGTGACATGAGACACTTTCAGGAAGGAGTCAGCCTTTTCTAGAGAGGCCACTTTGGCCTGAACAAGGGGTTCAGTCCATCCACTCTCTTCTAGCCAATCTCCAATCACCTTTATGACTTGCCATTTCTAGATGCAGACCACCCACTATAATGACAGATTTGTCCTCTCCATCCCCAGCATGCCAGGTCCACTGTATCGGTTTGGTTATGGGGAAAAGGGGCTGATTCACAGTGATCACTGGGACTTGGCGTGGTGATGTACAATGTTCCTTATCAAATCCATGGCTGGACGAATCATTGCCACAGGCTCAGAGTCATCTGGCAGGAAGGGAAGAAGCCCAGTGCAGGCTGGGGTGAAGTCTTGCACTGGCTGTTTGCTGGCTTGCTAAGCTGTCCCAGAAATGTCTTGATCTCCATTGAAGGTATCCAGACTTGCTGCTTGCTTTACTTGTTCAAGCCATTTGCATTCTCCTTACAAGGCTTGTGTAATGAGCTGGCCATCAGCATGTGCAGCAGGGATGGGAGCACTGGTTTTCTGCAAGATCAATGAAAGGACAGTTGTGACGACTGTATCATCAGGAAGTGATGATATAGTCATCTTCACTGATGCCGTCATCTCACAGCCCAGGGTGGGAATTTCACGGACAACTCCCTCCACTTGAGTACTGGGATACTGAAAGTGTATCCCAGTTCCATGGAAGGTGTTTGTTGCCAAGGTGGAGCTGGGAATGTGGTCTATGTTGTTTATGGTCACAGCAGTGAACAGACCAGCATGAAGCTTTAGAGACAGACTGCATTCTCATTCTTGAAGTGTTGGCATGCATGTTTGCCATGCAGGTAGAGATAGCCAGTGCTCTGTCATAGGAGATAGACAATCCATGTTTAAAGAAATTTCTACTAGCTCACTTTTTTCATGTCTGTGCATAAAATGTCAAACTAACATAGACTGGGACAGGCATTTCTTGAGCTTTGTTGTGGTACAAACAGTGCTTAATTTGTGCCATGGCTTGCCAGAGCTTAGCCCCAGCACCTCTAGGCTTGGCAATTCATAGCCCTGGCACCTCTGGGCATGCTGCATCAGTTAAAAACATAAGAATGGCCCTACTGGGTCAGATCAACGTCCATCTAGCCCAGTATCCTGTCTTCCAATGGTGGCCAATGCCAGGTGCCCCAGAGGGAATGAACAGAACAGGTAATCATCAAGTGATCCATCCCATCGCCCATTCCCAGCTTCTGGCAAACAGAGGCTAGAGACACCATCCCTGCCCATCCTGGCTAATAGCCATTTATGGACCTATCCTCCATGAATTTATCTAGTTCTTTTTTGAACCCTATTATAGTCTTGGCCTTCACAACATCATGTGGCAAGGAGTTCCACAGGTTGACTGTGCGTTGTGTGGAAAAAATACTTGGTTTGTTTTAAACCTGCTGCCTATTAATTTCATTTGGTGACCCCTAGTTCTTGTGCTGAGAAGGAGTAAATAACACTTCCTTATTTCCTTTCTCCATGTCATGATTTTATAGACTTTTATCATATCCTGCCTTAGTTGTCTCTTTTCCAAGCTGAAAAGTCCCAGTCTTATTAATCTCTCCTCAGACAGAAGCCAATCCATGCCCCTAATAATTTTTGTTGCCCTTTTCTGAACTTTTTCCAGTCCCAATGTATCTTTTTTGGGATGGGGCAACCACATCTGCACGCAGTATTCAAGATGTGGGCGTCCCATGAATGTATTTAGAGGCAATATATTTTGTCTTATTATTCCTTTCTTAATGATGCCCAACATTCTGTTCGCTTTTTTGGCTGCTGCTGCACATTGAGCAGATGTTTCCAGAGAACTATCCACAGTGACTCCAAGATCTCTTTCTTGAGTAGTAACAGCTAATTTACACCCCATCATTTTATATGTGTAGTTGGGATTATGTTTTCCAATGTGCATTACTTTGTATTTATCAACATTGAATTTTATCTGCCGTTTTGTTGCCCAGTGACCCAGTTTTGAAGGATCCTTTTGTAGCTCTTCTCAGTCTGCCTGGGACTTAATTATCTTGAGAAGTTTTGTATTACCTGCAAATTTTGCCACCTCACTGTTTACCCCTTTTTCCAGATAATTTATGAATATATTAAATAGGACTGGTCCCAATACAGACCCCTGGGGGACACCACTATTTACCTCTCTCCATTCTGAAAACTGACCATTTATTCCTACCCTTTGTTTCCTATCTTTTAGCCAGTTTCTCTTATCCCATGACAACTTACTTTGCTTAATAGCCTTTGGTGAGGGACCTTGTCAAAGGCTTTCTGAAAATCTAAATACACTATGTCCACTGGATCCCCCTTGTCCACATGTTTGTTGACCCCCTCAAAGAATTCTAGTTGAACACTCCTGCCAACAAAGTACTGTTCACACCAGCACTTAATGTAGACAAAACTTTTGTCTTTTGATGTGTGTTTTTAACATCTCTGAACAAGAAAAGTTTTGTCTTTCACTTGCCAGCGTAGACAAAGCCTTACTTTTTCAAGCACTGATCTGTCAGCTGAACTGCATGCCTGTGGACTTGAGGATCTATGCCCAGAGTAGAAGCTTCATGCATTTACCAAGCCAAGGTCAGATAAAAGCTGTAACCTTGGGAGTGTAATAAAAATTAATACTTTCCACTCCAGGCTTCTATTACACTCCCAAGGTTACAACTTTCTCTGACCTTGGCTTGGTAAATGCTGCCACCACCCAAATGTAAAAAAACCCCTTGGACCCGGGAAGGAGCACTTGGAAATTCCTCCCTGTGGGTACCCTCAAGCACTTTCACACACACACCCCGCCCCGGGGAAGAGCTGAGAGAGAAAACAAAGGAAATTAGCTGTTGCTACCAGCTATCAAACAGCATATGCACAAACCTCTCAGGACACCAAAAATCCAATCCTGTTCTTAAAAAAGGTAAATTTTATTAAAAACAAAAAGAAAGAAAATACATCTGGAACTTAGGCTTTTGCTAGATTTTAAAAGAGCAATTCCAAAAATCAAGCACCCAAAATAGCTTTCTTAGGGGTTCATCTTAAAAGTTACAAGCAAACAAAAGCATCTGGGATTAGCACAGAGGACATCCACAAGCCAAAATAAAAAATAAACCTGATTGTGTCTAACTAAACGTTCCCTATCCAAATAATTTCTTCTAGATTTGGAAGATGAATTTTCATACCTGGTTCAAGCCTTACAGAGCATTGCTGCTCTGTCTCTGCAGCCCATAGAACAACAGACAAAGAGAAAGCTTCTTTCCAATTTTAAAAACTTCTACATTCCCATTGGCTCTTTTGGTCAGGTACCCAATCCTTTTCTTTTACCTGTGGACTTGTTAACCCTTTACAGGTAAAGCAAGCAGAGAACAGACCAAGAGGATTTTACAGCTAACTGGCTGGCTGGGTGTCCATCAAAGGGAGCTACTCCCCCATCCTCCCCTTCTTGTATCACACCATCATCTAATATACATATGTCTATGGATATGGGACGTGCCTTCAGCTTATAGGAACATCTGATATTTTAAAATCATAGAATATTAGGGTTGGAAGAGACCTCAGGAGGTCAACTAGTCCAACCCCCTGCTCAAAGCAGGACCAATCCCCAACTAAATCATCCCAGCCAGGGCTTTGTCAAGCCTGACCTTGAAAACCTCTAAGGAAGGAGATTCCACCACCTCTCTAGGTAACACATTCCAGTGTTTCTCCACCCTCCTAGTGAAAAAGTTTTTCCTAATATCCAACCTAAACCTCCCCCACTGCAACTTGAGACCATTACTCCTTGTTCTATCATCTGCTGCCACTGAGAACAGTCTAGATCCATCCTCTTTGGAACCCCCTTTCAGGTAGTTGAAAGCAGCTATCAAATCCCCCCTCATTCTTCTCTTCCGCAGACTAAACAATCTCAGTTCCCTCAGCCTCTCCTCATAAGTCATGTGTTCCAGTCCCCTAATCATTTTTGTTGCCCTCTGCTGGACTCTTTCCAATTTTTCCACATCCTTCTTGTAGTGTGGGGCCCAAAACTGAACAGAGTACTCCAGATGAGGCCTCACCAATCTCTAATAGAGGGGAATGATCACGTCCCTCGATCTGCTGGCAATGCCCCTACTTATACATCCCAAAATGCCATTGGCCTTCTTGGCAACAACAGCACACTGTTGACTCATCTCCAGCTTCTCGTCCACTGTAACCCCTAGGTCCTTTTCTGCAGAACTGCTGCCGAGCCATTTGGTCCCTAGTCTGTAGCGGTGCATGGGATTCTTCCGTCCTAAGTGCAAGACTCTGCACTTGTCCTTGTTGAACCTCATCAGATTTCTTTTGGCCCAATCCTCTAATTTGTCTAGGGCCCTCTGTATTGTATCCCTACCCTCCAGCCTATCTACCTCTCCTCCCAGTTTAGTGTCATCTGCAAACTTGCTGAGGGTGCAGTCCACACCATCCTCCAGATCATTTATGAAGGTACTGAACAAAACTGGCCCAAGGACTGACCCTTGGGGCACTCCACTTGATACCGGCTGCCAACTAGACATGGAGCCATTGATCACTACCCGTTGAGCCCGACAATCTAGCCAACTTTCTGTCTACCTTATCGTCCATTCATCCAGCCCATACTTCTTTAACTTGCTGGCAAGAATACTGTGGGAGACCGTGTCAAAAGCTTTGCTAAAGTCAAGGAACAACACGTCCACTGCTTTCCCCTCATCCACAGAGCCAGTTATCTTGTCATAGAAGGCAATTAGATTAGTCAGCCATGACTTGCCCTTGGTGAATCCATGCTGACGTTTCCTGATCACTTTCGTCTCCTCTAAGTGCTTCATAATTGATTCCTTGAGGACCTGCTCCATGATTTTTCCGGGGACTGAGGTGAGGCTGACTGGCCTGTAGTTCCCCGGATCCTCCTTCTTCCCTTTTTTAAAGATGGGCATTACTTTAGCCTTTTTCCAGTCGTCTTGGAATTCCCCCAATCGCCATGAGTTTTCAAAGATAATGGCCAATGGCTCTGCAATCACATCTGCCAACTCCTTTAGCACTCTCAGATGCAGCACATCCGGCCCCATGGACTTGTGCTCGTCCAGCTTTTCTAAATGGTCCCAACCACTTCTTTCTCCACAGAGGGCTGGTCACCTTCTCCCCATGCTGTGCTGCCCAGTGCAGTAGTCTGGGAGCTGACCTTGTTCGTGAAGACAGAGGCAAAAGAAGCATTGAGTACATTAGCTCAATTTTCTAGTAGCGTTTGATAGTCATATCTGACCTGCTCTCTTTTTGAATCTGCTGGATCAGTCAACTCTGCACCTGTATCTTTCTGATAAAGTACACACTTGCCCTAGTCAATAGAGGAATGGCTCTCTGTTGATGGACCTGCTCTTGAACAAGCTTGTCTAAAAGATACATTTGAAGCATTAGTAATAGCCGATAAAAATCTAATATCTTTCTGTACTGCGTGCGGTCAGTACCACCCAATCACGAAGCTGCTTTCACACAACCAAAGTAGCATCTGAAAGAAAAAGAGAAATGTGATTAAATTTTGCCAAGACCACACTGACAATCAAAATTAGTACAAAAATGTGTCCTTACACTGATGTTAAGGTCATGTTGAAGCAAAACCAAGAATACAGCCCTTGTATGTCCAACTGTAAAGCAATGTTCTTTGCCAATAATGGGAATGTTGTTAAAAGGGCTGCCACAGCCAACACAGAATGAGTTGGCAATGGCCCCATCTTTGAAAATTGTTATTAGGTCATGCCCTGCGACTCTGACAAGTTTCACACTTTTTTTTTTTTTTTTTTTGGACAAATCTGATTGGCTATATGAATTACCTCCAGCTAGGGCGACAGTGATGTTTTTAACCAAAAGGGGCTAATTTATCGCTGGCAATGCTTCTCAGCCTTTAGTATTAGGGATGAATTTAGCCATTGCAGGAAGTTTTATCCAGCTGATAGCACGCCTGCAGGGCAAAGCAGATTTCTTCCTTGGCAAAGTCATTTACTTCTTCCAGAGGTGAGGCCAAATCAAATAGTACCATATATGATATAATGCTTTCTGGGAGTGCGAGAAGCAAGCTCTCCTTGTGACAGGGTTACCCTCACTGTTAAATAAATTGTGCATTATTCCAGTCTAAATTTGTCTAGCTTCAGGTTCTCCCTTGGATCTGGTAATACTTTTGTCTGCTAGAGAAGACTCCTCTGTTCTACATCACTAGTAATTTTTAATTCAAGATTGCATGTTTTTATGAGCTCTGCTCTAGTTCTAACACAGATTAATTCAGGGACGTCCTATGATCGGTGTTATACAGAACAGGCTGGGTGATCACAGTGGACCCTTCTGGCTTTATAACCTATGACCGGTGTGTTAGACATGTTGCTGCTCTTTTGTAGAAGCAATGGTTTTATTATGGCTGGGGTCAGCTTTTCAAGGCAGCCTTCTTTCTGCTGTAAGTGCAGTGATAAACAAGACCAGGCTCCTGCCATAAGGCGGAAGTTGTGTGCTATTAAAATACTGACCGGATCAAAACTGCATGATGCATAATAAATAATGGCCTTTCAAAGCACATTTACAAAAAGGAGGGATTTGGTTTTTTTTTTTTTTTTTGAACACAGGGGAAGTATGGGTAGGTGTGTTAATACCATTTCCAAACTTGGATCCATAAAGAAATATGGATTTAGGGGCAATCCTTTTGGTCTAAGAGACTTCACCAAGATCAGAATGCAAGTCAGCAGCAGAGCTAGGAAGCAGTTCTACTACACTATCCTTTGCTCCATCTCCTGACTGGTACCTTCTGGAAAGTGTTCTCTTGTCCTCGCTGGTCTGGTTTTAGTAGTGGTATCATGTGACAGCGGTGGGAATTCCAATCTCCCATGGGAATGTTTGCTGTACCTCTTTGCATGCTAATAAGCAAGCTGTTCTGCCAACACCCAGCCAAGCAGGGAACGCACTTTTGTCAAGCTACAGTAAGCAGAGTTGTATTCCTCAGGATGCCTGTGTTTGAAGGCAAGAATTGTGGAAGATTTTCTCACACGCTTTCAGTCTCCAGCTTCTTTGCTTTTCAGGAGCAAACAGATTTACAAACAAAGCACAGCATTGGATGTTTCCCCAACATTTTATTTCCAAAGATTGAACTTCAATTTCAAGTACAATTTTCCATTCCTGTGCCCTTTCCCCAGATAAAGCAAATGCAGGGAGGAAACAAAATACATTTCACTACAGTGATCAGTAAAAAATAAATATTCTAAAACTCCTGGACATCAAGACTTCATGTCAAATTTTAAAAGAGCTGGTAGATTATTTTCTTCCCCACCAAAGATTTGATCAATAGAGGAGAAGAGTTCTGTCCCCACAGTATTCAGGTGGGCACAGAGCTAATTCTCTTTAAAATATATTCAGGACTTCAACAACAATAAAAACCCACACCACAATTACTTCCGTATATTACATTACTATGTACATTTGTGATACATCTGCCAATTGAATGTTCTCCTGTTCACATTTCAATTGCCAGAACAGAACAGCTTCACAGCAGTTTCCGGTCTTGCACACCACAGCTACAGATGAGCTACAGTCCATTTTGCCATGCGGCTTCTTGCTTGGTGCGTTTGCTCTCTCCAACCCATTAGTTGTGCCAACAAATGTGCAAACAAAAAATGGCGACATGGAAGTAATGCCAGGTGTAGTCACAGCATCAGATAAGGTGCCATGTTTAAAAAACACTTGGGAAGAGTCAGAGCAACTCTTGGAGTGAAGTTTATGCCTAATGGGAATGCTTCTGTTTGTCTTCCAGTTTTGCGTGTGTTGTGATAAGATACCATACGGGTTGATTCCTAGCTACTCCTTGCTACACTCTAGGGAGGGTACTGAAGGCCTCATAATGGATCCATTCTTCTGGCTGCAGAGGTTGCATCAATACCACTGCCACTCAAATCAGCCACAGGGCTATGCCTGAGCATAGGCACTCCCTCCTCCAGGGTCAGTGAGTAGCCACAATGCAAGAGAGACTAAAGCTCCAACAAGGCACTTCTGAGCACAGATAGGAAGCCACTGTTTAGCCTGGCTAGTTTTATCCCCTCTAGTCAACAGGATCAAGTTTAGATACTTCTAAGGATGCTGATGCAATCAGAATTAGGGACTCAATGGCTTGAAAACAGTGAAGTGCACCTCTGCTTTGACCCACTGCAATAGCTGTCACATGCTATTGTGCCTGAATACCATTGGTGAATACAACCATTGCTCTACTGGCCCTCCTGGGGCACGCAAGTGACTCATTTGTCATTTCAAGACTCGAACACAAAGTAGCAGAAATATCAAGGTCTGGCACTGTGAAATGCTGAGCACCTTCAGTTCCCAGTGAAGTCAGTTGCATCTCCCAGGAGGCATTCATGGCCTCGCAGGATCAGGCCTCTAGAAAGGGAGCTTCAAGGTGCAGGACTTGCTTCAGCAGTTCTCATCAGTCTGCTCTTCCGGGGGCACACTTTGAAGGTCAGGCTTATTTTCACAACCCTAGAGAAGGTAGGAGGCAGAATCTAGGTGCTTACATGACCCACTTTCTCCTTTCCCAGACGGCTCAAGTGAGAAAACCTCAACCTTTATGAGAATACGCATTTGTCAAAAAATTAAGGCAGAAGGATCTTACCCCACTAGTTTGGCTATTTTATTTTCAAATGCACTCTCAGACCGAATTGTTAATTAGGAGGACACCAATGTTAAAACCTAGTTAATCCAATGGTTATTTTAATTAATTTTCTTTATCGGAATGATACTCAAATTATAATTTGTTAATTGAGGCCATAACTTGAACTGTAAGGGCCTTATTTTGGTCTCACTCCAGCTTTACCCAGATGTTAGTCTGGCTTCAGTGATGTTACTCCAGATTGACACCACAGCAAAGAGATCAGAATCAGGTATCAAGTGTTTCCAAACATTTGTTTTACTGTTTTGCAATAGTTTTTGATCCAACTACCCCTGGACTGACAAAGGTGCATATGTATTAGGTCAATTTCCCTGGTCTTTCATCTGGAGTGAAGTTTTGAACCTCAGACTTGTAACCACAGGTACAGTCCAAGTTATGTCCAGGGAGAGGTTTTCACATTGCCAAGATGACTCACTGTTGGGTAAAGTCCCTTCACCAGTGAAGTTTAGTGGGCCAAATTCCTACCTCAGTAGGTACAACTCCAGTACAGGCAATAAAGCTGCACCTAGGCTAAGTTCAGACCTGGTGCAACTCCACAGACTTCAATGTAGTTACACCAGGATCCCAAACATTTAAGAGGTTATTCTTTATCCCTTGGTCTGCAAGACATTTTTCCCTTTTAAGAGGCAGGTGCTTTGTAGTGGGATAGTCATAACTTTCCTTCCTTCAGCACAGGATTCTCTGAAATGATTAGGTCCCACTGCTCTGGGATTTTGGTCTGGCATAGTGTATGTATGGTTTTACGTTTCAAGTACAAGATGATCTCACTAGTCTGATTACTTCTATGTGAGCGTTAGAGGAGTCAGTGGTTACAATTTATAATATACAGATCTCAAATTTCAATGGGGAGCTGTTCATAATTATCTAAAATAGTAAAATAACCGATCTACACTCCTCTACTTTTTAGGTATACCTCTGCTTTCTCAGCCTAACTCTGATGAGAAGCCAAGGCCCTTGAAGCAGGATAAAAGCCCTACCAGATACAGTATCTGCAGAGAATATAGGACTAGGTGATTCAATGTAAGCCATGTGCTTATGTTCAGTTAGTCACTGGCTCTTCTAAACATACATTTCCTAGCTGTGTCCTACCACAGTCTGGGCTGCATTGCGCCACCTCTAGAAAGGGGTGGTACGTTTTCATCTTTCGTACAAATGCAAACACTGTTGCTGAGAAGGACTGAGAGCAATTTCAAATTGCCCTCAGTGATTCATTAAGAAAAAAGCCATTGTTCTGCTCTCCCTGCATATTACAAATATACAAATAAACCTACTCTAACTATTTTCATGCCATTTCATTGGGTTAGGACAGGGGAGCCCAACCTATAGGCTACCAGAGCATTTCATAAGGCCCATACCCTGCTTCAACACAATATACTAATGGCCGATTCATTAGTGTTTTGTCATCAAGTTTACATCATTTTAGTTTACATGAGTGTGTAAATAGACAATACTGTACATAGAAACTACCTAGCTAAATACATATGAAACAAGCTGAACTTCAAATATAAATCAATACAGATGCCTTGAAATCTGATTAAAATCTGTCGAATCTGTTTGGCCCACCCAAGGGTCGTGCTTAAGTTCCTGTGGCCCATCCCGTATAACAAGGTTGGGCACCACTGGGTCAAGATGTTAAGCAGCAGTTTTCAAATCAACATCTCAGGACGCTTCTGATCCTGATCCCAGCCTTCCTGGACCTCTTCCAGAGTCACAGCCAAGGTTGGGCCTGTGGGGTCATTAGAGGAACCCCCATCGTGGGTGTCTACTGCCCTACAACTCTAGAAGAAGCAAATAACTTTATAAATTCATGATTTTAAGCATAATAAAAATCTGAAAATGAATTTCTCAATTTAAATCCATACAGTATCTTTTTGTAAGGAATATGTACACTCACATCTTCAGCAAACCCTCAAATATCTGGGAGAGTTTAAATGAAGTTTCCTCATTAACAAGCGTTAAACTTCATGTTAGTTATTACATGTGGTGTCAGAGCGTAGGCACTACATGAACACTTTGAAACAGGCAGGGGAACTGCAGGAGCTGCGTTAACACAGATACTTCCTACCACTCCAGTTTGAAAGTGTTATTTGAAGTGACAAGTCGCTGTTACTTTCAAGTATAGATGATTTCGATGATGAAACCTTTAGTAAGGATTAGGCAACTCATGGATGTTAACAGAGGATAAGTCTTCATTTAGGTCACAGGTGTTGTCTTTGGCAGATTATCATAGTGACACATGAAGCTGTCATCTACACAATACCAAGCGTGCAGTTAAACTTTGCTGCTCCACAAGGCGACTGGAAAGAAGATGTAAGTAGTAGACCAAACGAGATAGTAGAGAGAGACTATTGAATAGGAAGAGAACAAAACCATCAGGATACCTGCAACAGGAAAGTAGCACAGAAAAGTAGGTCAGATACAATTGACAAGGTTAAACAAATGTAAATATGCATTTCACACACTTCCCCAAATCCCTGCCTTTCTGTCTCTGAAAGCTTTTCTAGCAGGTTTGAGCCTAAAAGATTCTTCTGTTCACTGCAGGAAATAAGTCCTTTTAAAAAACACCAGACACAGGTTGTTTAGTATGATCTGGTCTTCTCTTGACCTTTCACAGCATGTAACTCTGTGGCAAAAGGAACCATTGCCACCATGTATAATGTACTTCATGATCTTAAAAGAGAAATATATAATCCATGAAAGTACAAGCTGCCAGAGCTACTCTTCTATACACAAGCAAAAACCTACTGCCTTCAACGAAGTTATGTTAAAGATTGCGACAGCAAACAGAGAGAATGATACTGCTAGAAACAGATATAATGCCATTCCCATCTCAGAGCCTCTGCAGTGCAGCATACAGCTACTAGTCAAAGTTTTAACACTTAAACTGTCTCTTGTCACACTGCCTTCCTGCAGCACCATGTACAGTGCAGCTGCCAGGCTGGTGAATTAGTTTCATGACCCCACCTTTGTATACACACAGTGCTGTGCTTCTACAATTTCCATGCCATGTCTATAAGTCTGACAAAATATTTTATGACTATTTTATGGCTCCATTTCAGGGTTCTATAAATGAATAAAAATTAATAAAAAATGTAATTGTCCAGTATGAGCTGCTGGGTATTTTACACCTTCCTCTGAAACATCTGGTACTGGCCATTCCCAGAGAAAGGAAACGGATATAGATGGACCATTGATAGGATCTGGCGTGACACTTTCTGTACTTCTGAATCATCTAGGTTTATTTCAGGGAGGAGGGAGCATGACCTAAGAGTTTGATCATAGCAATTGAGAGCTGAGAAACTGGTTCTATTCCTAATTCAAACATGGCCACTATGTGATTTTACGCAAGTGACTTCTGTGCCTCTGCCTGTTTGCCAATCCCTAAACACTGAGAAAATGCTCTTCCCCATTTTGTAGTGTGTATTCACGACGTCTCTGGTGACAAGCACTATGGACATTCCACGTATTCTTAATTCTGCTTCTCTTAAAGAGGCACACACTGTATTCAGGCGAGTAAGAACCCCCTCATGTTTCAAACACATGTTGAAGAACTTATACACTAGATACATATTTTAGGTTTACAGTACAAAAAAGAAATGTATATTTTCATACAGCTCCCAAGAATTCTGGTTCACATTAATGACAGGTTTCAGAGTAGCAGCCGTGTTAGTCTGTATTTGCAAAAAGAAAAGGAATACTTGTGGCACCTTAGAGACTAACAAATTTATTTAAGCATAAGCTTTCGTGAGCTACAGCTCACTTCATCGGATGTATTCAATGCTCAAATAAATTTGTTAGTCTCTAAGGTGCCACAAGTACTCCTTTTCTTTTTGGTTCACATTAGTTTACCCTTTCCATCAGTTTGGCTGAAGGATGAAGTCAGAGAAGAGACTAGATAATGAAGGGCAAAAGCACTATGCCTTCACCCCTTGTGTGTGTAATAAGAAACAAATGAGAGCCAAGGTTTTGTGCTGGTTTGTTTTAAAACTTACCCCCTGCATAGACCATCTTTTTCCAGAGCTGGGACTCCAGTACTTTGTCATGGGGATAGAAGCCCTGGTCAACCATGAACAGGATCATTATCATGGCCACAATCCGTAGAACCACAAGGTTGCCCCCTGTCAAGAGGTATGTGCCCGTCAGGAGGGAAGAAGCATAGGGACAGGGTAGGCCTCGGTACATGAAAGGGATTCCTACAAGAAAGAGGAAGGAATGGGTGACTTTTCCTTTTTAAATTGCCACAAAGCTATAAGACAGAGGATTCTGGGAAATAAAAGAGAATGCTTGGTTCAGCCCTAAAAAGAGGACAAGGACAGATTAACCAAAAATTTGAACAGTTCTTCCCCTGTTTTGTTTGTAACACCTGAGATAAGAAAAATGAACACTTAAAAATCATGTTTCACCATTTACTGTGTGTATTTTTCATTTCCCTCAGCTGGAAATCATCAATGATTAGAAAGTGGAACAGACTATCTTGGAGTTCATACTGTGCCCATCACCACAGTATCTCAATACTAAGAAAATGGATCATAACCAAAAAAAAGGACTGCAACCAAAATAGGGTCATGGGCTAATTTTCCCTCCCTCCTTCCCCTCGAGCAATCAGGACTATGTTTGTTTTCTTCTTTCCTGTCGTCTCCTCCCCAACAGGTTTTCTCCCTCTTGCTTTCCTCTCTTCCACTTTCTCTTTCGTTGCTCTCTTACTCCAGCTATCGAAAGGGAAAATGCAGGTGTTCAATGAGTCTTGGAGCACTGGGGAAATCCCAGATGACTGGAGGAAAGTCAATGTTGGGCCAGTTTTAAAAAGGGTAAACAGGCTGACCCAGGTAGTTATAGGCCTGTCTGCCAAACATCGACCCAAGTAAGATAATGGGGTATCTGATATGGAACCATATTAATAAAGAATTAAAAGAAGGTAATGTAATTAATGAAAATCAACATAGGCTTATGGAAAATAGATCCTGTCTCACTAATTTGATATCTTTTTGATGAGACTATTTTTATCAACCAAATTTATAACAATGCTAATGTAATTTACCTAGACTTCTGTAAAGCACGTGACTTGGTACCACACAACATTTTAATTCAACAACTAGAACAATATAAAATGAACATGACACACATTCAATGGACTAAAAACTGGCTAACATATAGTCTCAAAATGTAACTGTAAATGGGGAACCGTCATCAAGTGGGTGCGTTTCCATTGGGGTCCCACAAGGATTGGTTCTTGGCCCTGCGCTATTTCACATTTTTATCAATAACCTGGGAGAAAACATAAAACCACCACTAATAAAGTTTGCAGATGACACAGAAATTGGGCAAGTGGCAAATAATGAAGAGGACAGGTCACGGATACAGTTTGGAGAGTTTAATGTGTTGTTAACAGCACAGATAGACACTAAAGTTGAAAGTCTCTAACATATACACAGCATCTCACCCACTCTCTCCCACAGAGGGCAAAACTATATCCTCTGAAAGAAAAACCTGATGGACTGGGACAGAAAGACCAGGAAACTCCACAAGGAGAACATGGTGGCCCTGAGGAGCCTGAACCCTTCCTACTGCTCCCCAGCTCCCAGGGGCTGACCTGCTCCCTCCTCCACAGCAGCAGAGATCCATCACTGGGGCCGCCCACACCTCCGAGCACTACCACACACACACACAGGTGCCACCACTTCCAGCAGTGGATATGAAATAGAACCAATGAGAGTCCGTACTGTTTAGAGCAGCCTCAGAAACTCACAGGGCATGGCTGCTTCTCAGCTATAGGAGTTCAAAAAGCAGGACTAGCACGCTTGTCTCATTCCATTTCCTCCCAGCAGGAGGTGCTGCCCGGCCACGTTAGCAGAGACTAGAACAGAACTCCTACAACTAGGTGACTGACTTTCAGCCACATTACACCCTACTTACACTCCCTTATTACTGGCTGTAGCCACGCTCCAGACCCATGCAGAGAAAGGGAGACCACACACTTACCACTCGAGAAGAAACACAAGCGGGCAAAGACTGCGAGCACATAGACGATAGCCAGCAAGCCATCCAGGATCCCGTGAGCCTGCAGCAGCAGAGCTGTGGCCAGACCGAATGAAGTGAAGTCAGCAAAGTCATCCAATTTGGCACCTGCAGTGAGTGACAAGTAGCTGCTCAGCGACCAGGCAACCTGATCCCAGCACCACAAATGGCAGGAAGGGGCAGATAGATTTCCCAAACCCAGCACTGCTCTTGGGGTGAGTCTAGCATTACTCACTAGGGAACTCCATGGGCTGGACACAACTAGCACCATCATCACCAACACAGCACGTCCCTTACAGAGACTAAAGGAGCTACATCTATGCCTTGCTCATGACCCATAAGTGTCTAGACAGGGAGATTTCTGACAGCAGGGGTCTCTTTAGTCCGGCCAAGGCAGAATAAGAGTCAAGAGCTGGAAGTAGAAGCTACTCACACTCAAGTGGAAATAAGGCCCAACTGTGTAACTGTAAAGATAACAAATCATTGGAAGAACTAAATAAGGGACGTGATGGGGTTACTCTCTGGCTTGGGCTTCAGTGAGGCAGACGATGGCAGGAAAGATGTTCCAGCTTTGGCAGATGGGAAGAGTCAAATTTTGACCTTTGATTTTACAAACCACTTGGAACAGTCAGCTAGGCGCATTTTAAACAGCCCCCACTTTCTGGTGCAACTCTTTTCACCTCAAGAGAGACCTGCCCTACTGGCTCCTTAGGGCCTCCCTCTGCCCTTCTGCCAAAGATGAGAGTACTGAGCCTGGAGGTTAGGGAGAGGAGATGGATCCTCTTGTCAAAGGGTTCATTTTTCCCACACTATTTCTGACCCATCCATGATCAAGTTCTACCTGATGAAGAAGGAGCTGAGTTAGGCATTCAGGCTTGGTACCTCCCAGGGCATGCATGAGAAGTTCAGTTTGCAAAGTGGATGAGTTTCTCGACTTCGAGAGCTCTCCTGTCCCCTCAAATGAGCCATATCGCTCCTCCTCGTCTTTCCCCAGCCCTTTCCGCACAGCCTTAGCTGAGCACTGAATTTGGCTAGTTTCACATTCAGTGCACAGTGAGATACAAGATTCTCACTCCCTCAAGGCTACTACCAGCGTGAAAAGGCACCTAGGATCACCACTGTTCCCTCCCCTCCCCACACACAACAGCCTTCGAAGAGCTGGTGGAGGCGCTCGCTGGATCGGTACTGTTAATTTTCAATCAGTCCTGGAATGCTGGAGAAGTTCCAGAAGAAAGCTGGTGTTGTGCTGATGTTTAGAAAGGGTAAGTGAGTTGACCCAGGTCATTACAGGCCTGTCAGTCTGATCACGGAGCGGCTGATACAGGACTCAATTAATACAGAATTAATAGTGGTGCTGGAAATTATTTTCTTAATACATTTATTGCAATTTGCCATGACTCAGCTGCCACACAAGCATTCTTTTATTAGTCCCAAAGGCCACTTGATGTTGGTTACATCCAAAATACAGATGTAAACAGATAAACTCACATTCAATATCCGCCAACGATACAGTGATAAGCACTGGCCAAAACATAACCAGATCAGGCCCGGGAGACACCTTCCCATGAAGGCGCGACTCCAGAGAGGTAAGGAAAAGCTCGGACAAGGAACCCTTAGAAAACCATGCTTTATATATTATATATATAATGCACAAGATGTCATTGCGAATTACTGGACCTTAGCTAAAGTCAGCTGAAGCAGTTTATATTGCTTTGCCATATTTTTCCTGAGCTAACCAATTATTTACTATGCCTGGGATCCAATTAACACATTCTCTTTATTTCTGCTGCTTATCCTAAATCTTAAACAAGAAAACTATGGTATTTACAGGCCCAATACAAGTCTAACATGAACAATCTTTCATTCTCGTGATCTCTTTTTTATTTTTGGGTCTCATGCTTCAGGCCTATCACGCATATTAAAATCCACACTCAATTTAAAACCATAGTTTAGTGGGGTCTAATGTGGGCTTATATTCCTATAGGAGGGTAATATAATCAATGCCAACCAACACGGGAAAATGGCAAGTAGATCCTGTCAAACTAACTCTCTCTTTTTTTGACGAGATTACAAGTTTGGTTCCAAAGGTAACAGTGACTTAATATACTTAGACTTCTGCAAGGCATTTGACATGGAACTGCACGTTATATGCATTAAAAGCTGCCTAACTGACAGATCTGAAAATGTAATTGTAAGCAGGGGATCATCGAGCCGATGTGTTTGTAATGGGCTCCGACTCTTACCCCGACGCTGTTTCACATTTTCAATCAGTGACCTGGAGGAAAACAAAATAATCACTAATTATGTTTGCAGAGGCCACAAAACTGGGGGAGTGGTAAATAATGAAGACAGGTCACTGATACAGAGTGATCTGGATTGCTTGGTAAACTGGGCGCAAGCAAACAATATGCATTTTAATGTGGCTAAACGTATCCATCTAGGAATAATAAACATGGGCCATACTTACAGGATGGGGGTCTCTATCCTGGGAAGCAGTGGGGGTCATGGAGGATAATCAGATGACCATGAGCTCCTAATGTGACACTGTGGCCGAAAGAGCTAATGTGATCCTGAGATGCATAAACTTTATTACTCCTGAGGGCAATTCTGCACCACAAAATAATAAATTCTGCGCATAGTATTTTAAAATTCTGCAAAATTCTGAAAATTTTATTTGTCAAATAAATGTGGACAATCCAGATTGGCACTGGGGAGCACAGGCCACTGGCTGCACAGAGATGGGAAATCACTGTGCAGCTCCTCCCAGGACACGGACTCAGCAGTAAGGCTGCACCCGACCCTGACACAGCGCAAGCCAGGCCTGCCCCAGAAACACCCCAGGGCCCTGCCCCTCTGTGCCAGGTACACCAGGTGTGGGCAGGCAGGCTCAGGAAGGCATGATGCAAGTGTGGAGGGGCCTAGTGTGGGGGGATCCAGGTGTGGGTTGAGAGAGTTCTGTGTGAGGCAATCTGGGCGCGGAGGGATCTGGATGCACAGTGGCTTGTTGTGGGGTTTTGGGTGCAACACTAATGGGACTCCACAGGGGGATCCAGGTGAAGGTGGTTGAGGCATGGCAGGGGGGTCTGGGTGTGGAGAGCTCAGTGGGAGGGTCCAGATGCTGGGGGAGTGGGGCTCAGTGGGGTCAGGATCCAGGTGCAGCTGGTTGGGGCTCAGTAGGGTGGGGATCCAGATGCGGGTGGCTCATTGGGGTGGTTTAGGTGCAGGGGGAGTGGGGCTCATCAGGGGCACGGGCGGGGTTCTGGGTGTGTGTGTAGTGGGGGTGAGGCTCGGGAGGACAGTCTGGGTATGAGAGGGTCTAGATGCACATGGGTTGGGGGGATGGGGGAGCAGCTCCCTGTACAGTGATCTCTTCCCCTGCAGCTGAGAAGCAGGAGGGTGGGGGGAGGAGAAGGGGGAGGCCAGTTTGCAGAGCTTCCTACAGCCGGGGGAGAAGTCTGGGGGTGGGTCTGACACAACCCCAGATGCTGTGCAGGGGAAGAGAAAGTCCTGTCCTCCCCAGCCCAGCAGGGACTAGCAGCTGAGCCCAGCACAGGGTGGGAGCAACCAGCCAGGTCTTCCCCAGTCCTGTCCCCCGTCCCACAGTGAGTTACCGCTCTGCCAGCTGCCCTGGGCACCCGAAACATACTGCTGGGCAGGGTCATATGACCGCTCTTGTGGCTTCCCTTTGCTTCCTCATCAGAAAGTCATTTTCTGTGGGGAAGAAAATAAATCTGCAGGGGACATAAATTCTGTGCACACACAGTGGCACAAAATTCCCCAAGGAGTAATAAACAGGGGATTCTGGAGTAGGAATAGAGGTTATTTTACCTCTGCATTTGGCACTGGTGACCGTTGCTGGCATCCTGGGTCCAGATCTGGTTCTCACAATTCAAGGAGGATGTTGGTAAATTGGAGTGGGTTCAAAGAAGAGCCACGAGAATGATTAAAGGATTAGAAAACCTGCCTTATAGTGATAGACTCAAGAAGCTCAATCTATTTAGCTTAACAAAGAGAAGGTTAAGGGGTGACTTGATCACAGTCTGTAAGTACCTACACAGGGCATAACTGCTTAATAATGGATTCTTCAATCTAGCAGAGAAAGGGCTAACACGATTCAGTGGCTGGAAGTTGAAGCTAGACAAATTCAGACTGGATATTAGGTCTAAAATTTTAACAGTGAGGGTAATTAACCACTGCAACAATTTACCAAAGGTTGTGGTGGATTCTCCATCGCTGACAATTTTAAAATCAAGATTCAGCGTTTTTCTAAAATATCTGTTCTAGGAATTATTTTAGGTAACTTCTCTGGCCTGTGTAATACCGGAGGTCAGACCAGATGATCACAATGGTCCTGTCTGCCTTGAAGTCTATTAATCTACAAAGAGTAGGTGCCCTTTGGCTTAAGAACTTTCCTGCATACTTCAGCTGAGGACTGTCAAGGGCAAAATCTGTTTCCCTGCCCTGGCACAAACCCACCCGCACCTGAAGACAAGCCAGAGTCCCACACTCCCGAGATTACCAGGTACTGGAGGCAGTCACCATTTATAATTAATCCTGCCAATTCAGATAGTTGGACAGAGCCAGCACTAACCAAGTACTGGCTAAGAGAAAGGCAGTCCTTTGCTTCCCCCACTTCCTGTATTTGCCAAGATTCCAGTGGAGGCTCCCCATTGACTTATGCAAGTGTCACGGTGCACAGTATAGTCAGAAGTACACAACACCCTAGAGCGTGAGACACCAGAATTGGTGCCACCACAAGATGGGTTTGAGTCAATGGGGAAGGACAGGGCATAAATAGCACCAGCAGAATCTAGAGTTATGGGAGACAGGAGGTGCTGCAGGAAAGGAGGAAGAGGAATTGGTCTGGAGAAGGTAATTAAGACAGCTTCTGTTCTTGCTCTTTCATAACACCAGAACAAGGGACCATTCAATAACACTGAAATGTGACAAATTCAAAACTGATAAAAGAAAATCCTTTACACAGTCGGCCTCATTTACACAGTGAGTCTGTGAAACTCATTGCCAGGCTGTTGTTGAGGCCAAGAAGTTGGTAACATTCAACGAAGGATCGAGAACAAGAATATTCAGCATTACAATAACTAATGCTAACAAAAGAAATTTTGGAAGAGAGGGATATAAAACCTGATGCTGCAGGGCTTAACCTGATCTCTAATTATATGGGGTTAGAACAAGACATTCACATGGGGGTTCAGTTAGCCCACATCTGCCAGCCAAAGGGGTTCGTGCACCTTCCTGTGGCATCTGGTTCTGGGGCTGGGCATGTCAGGGACAGAATACAGGACTAGAAGGACCAGGGGTCTGAGCTGGTATGGTGTCTTCCTATGTTTCTGCTTTCCTCCCCTGAAAGAGTATTAAGACAGCGGTCTGGGGTTTTTTTATTGTAAGTTTAAACCTCTGGATACTCTACTCCCACTGAGCAGGTACTTTTACTTCACTCGTCTTGGAGGCCCAAACTATTATTAGTAGCAATTATTTGTTTTGTAAGACACAAAAGACTTTTACTGCACTAGACAATTAAACCCAGCCCCAAAGAGTTACTGTCTACAAGAGAAGAGGAGTTCAAACTCTGTTTTTAGGACTCGTCTTCGTTTTCCCTGAAGACCCTTTCTTTTAAAATTGGCACCTTCTTCTATGCTCCCTGGGTGTATCAAAGCCTCATCTGCCAACTTCACTGACTAAAATAAATGTAGTTGTTTTTATTCCCATTGGCCCTGGAGAGCCAAGCTACAGCAGAGGGAGCAGGAGTCGGTTCTGGCCAGTGTATCGTCAGAACTGTTAACTCCCCGAGCCTTATGGTACAACCTAACTTGACTCCTGGTTCCCAAGGCACCTGGCAGGGCTGCCAGTTAGAAAAATGCTGTTTATAAACCAAGCACACCTGATCATAGAATCATAGAATATCAGGGTTGGAAGGGACCCCAGAAGGTCATCTAGTCCAACCCCCTGCTCAAAGCAGGACCAAGTCCCAGTTAAATCATCCCAGCTAGGGCTTTGTCAAGCCTGATCTAGAGTCACTGAGAGACAAGAAACCTGGAGAGCACCACAATGCCTTTTTCCTATGAAAACAGTGAGCCAGTGGGACCAGAGGCCGAGTTGCTCAGATGGAGGCAGTGTCACAGCTCAACTCTAGGCATACTGCTCTAGTCCCAAACACAGACTTACCTGGCTACATGCACAGGACAATCTTATATGGGGCACAGAGAGTCCATCATAGAAAAACAACCTGGGAATGTCCAGGGGCCTGGATGTATAGTCCTTGCACTCCCAAGGCCCAATTCGGTGTTGCCCTGAGGCAATCATTCACACCAGTCCAACAGAGGTGTGAAATGCCACCATTCAGATTTGGGAGCGGGAGTTTATACTCACTTTGAACTTCTGTAAAAGACTCCTCCAAGTGCAGGGCTATGGCGAATCTGACCCCAGTGACTGCAGTGGAAGCTTTGGGTGGGCTAAAAATGTAGCACTGGACTCCAGATCCCTACCCATCTCATGAACTTCTCTTTTGAATACTATATTTAGCCCTCTGCCCTTGCAAGGCTGATTCTGTATTCACATACTCCTGTGGTACAGCAGGCCTGGAAAACCTAGAACCATACCATATATACTCTCTTCGCTCGGTCTGAAGGATGATAACAGATGAAGCCGGACTGCACTGGAAATTTGGATCTAATATACAATTTCTCTCCTCTGCCTCCAAGCAGACTCTTCCATTAGCATGCTGCATGAGCTGATGTAGAGCAATCATTATGGCCCAAATAGTTGGGCGGGAAAAAAACAGGTGGCAATAGAAAACTAAGGGAGGTTTCTCTCAGTTTCCCCACCAGATCATTTATTGGCTATACAGAGAAGTTGCCTCCCTGCAGAATTAGAAGGGTTTTAAACCCACCCATCAGCAAGACTCACCACTCCAGAGTTTCACATGGATCTTAGGCCAAGCCAGAAACAAGGGCTCTTTGCAGTTAATCTGATGGTGGAAGTTGAATGGAGAGCACCCATCCATATATGTGGATCCCCACTGGAAGTGGAGTCAAGGGGAAGAGTGCAGCAGAGGTCTCCATTCCACAGCCTCTGGACAGGGATGCAGTATGTTCCCTCTCTCTGTCCAGACGCCAGGGTCAAGGCCTGTTATTTTCCCCTCCCACACGGAATTTGCTCCCCACCTGTGTTTTCCATACCAACAGGTCAAACTGATATGGTTGTTTTAGTGATTCATAACGGCCTGTCTGCAATGCCATCATTCACGAGAACTACTGGAGAAATTGCTGCTGCTGATTGGCTACCAGGAGAGGCACCATGTTAATGGCTATTGAGTTTGGGTGTTTCAATTTGCAACAAGGAAGGCCAGAATGAAAAAAGGACATAATCTGAAATCCTCTAGATTCTAACACATTCCAGGCAAATTGGGGACTAACTGTGATTCTGAAGAATGCTTTTAAAGAACAGAATCCTGACCGAAATCTCAGAAATTCTACAGGCAAACGACCCTACATTTAGCAAGAAGCCTCCAACACCAACGTGTGTTATGATTACCTGGCACAACAGTCTCTGTGCTTGAAAACCCACCTGTCTGGGAGTGCAGTAATGGGGTAGCAATACAGTCCGCAGGCTAATTTTATCCCTAGGGTGCGATTTATCCTGCCCATCGGGGATGAGGGGGCCTGTTATGTCTCGTTTGTTCATTAAGTCGATTGGACATGGCCTGTCTCACAGCCTGAGCAAGAGGCCTAGCATGCTGAGCTTCTAACGGACGACAAGATGGAACTCACCCAGGGCTGAGCAAGCATTCAATTGCCTAGCAACCGCTCCATCAGCTAGGTCAAGCAGGAATCCGATCAGGAGCAGCCAGCAAGCAGAGTGGTATTGCCTAGAGGAAAAGAGCAAGGGAAGGACATTAGTGTCTCCATGGCTACGTCAGGTTTGGAGGTTTATAACAGGCAACAAGAGCCTTAATTTTCAGGGTTGCTGGGAGACAGCCTGTGAAGCTGGAATGTGCATGGCTCGGCATCAGTGCAGGCGCTGAAATCAGAGCTCACTCCCAGATCTTCTGTTACACTGCTGCCTTTCCCACTCTCCCAGGGGCTGGGCCTGCACCTCCTGGTGTCTTGTTCACAGAGTCTCTCTGGAAGGGGAAGCAGCACTTAAAGTGGAGGAGCAAATTCCACTCTGTGATGTGGGAGAGGCAAGCATCCTGTCCCGTACATATGCCACTTGCTCAGCCTTGGAAGAAGGGGACTTCCTTGACCTTGACCACAGGCTGGGGCTGATAGGCTTCAATAGGGAACCAGGTACAGTCCTCCCTCCTTAGCGGATAATCGCACAGGGGAGGAGGAGGGAAGTCAGTAGTGTGCCTGGGATGGCATGGCCTTGGCCAAACCAGATTAAAGTGTGTGAGAGCTTCCCAGGGAGATGAAGCAGCCAAAACAAACTTGGTAGGGGAGTGTTACAAGATGCCTCAGCACAGATGCTATCATTTCTGCAGTGCAAAATAAGTCCCTCCCCAGCTCTTCTCTCCTGTTGATGCCCCCGCAACGTTCCTATGGATCTCCTGCATTGCCGTTCCAAGGGCCCCTCCGTTTTTATTCAAGTTGTGCCTCTGTCCCTCCCAGGTGTAAATAGAGGACAGAATTTGGACCAACTTAGTAACAGGATACTGACTAGCAGTACAGTGCTGCGATGTCCTGTGCTCTGGGAGTTACTGTAACATCTGGCCAAGGCATCACTCATGGGCGGCGAGAATAATAGACTCAGCCTCCCCTAGTGCAGCCACCGCCAGAGCCCGGGTATGGGTTTGCTGGGGGAAGTTTTTGCTTTTTATTATGCCCCATGCAGGTTCTGGGGCGGCTGAGCAGGTGGAATATGCTACTCAGCTTCCGGGGTTCATCAGTAACTCGCTAAACTCCAGGGAGATTACTGATGAACCCAGGAAGCTGAGAAACACATACCGCCTCTCAGCCGCCCCAGAACCTGCATGGGGCATAGCAAAAGCTCAGGTTCTTCTTCTGGAAGAGAGAAGACAACAGCTTTTGAATTTTTCCATGGGGAGGCTTGGGGTCTGCAGAGGGGAGGTGCGGCTGCGGTGGCTCTGGCCAGCCCAGGGCTTCTCTAAGCAGGTTGGGAGGGGCCCCCCTCAGGGCTCCGGCTGGCACGGGGCTCCTCTGGCAGTGGGGGGGGGCAGGGTGGTTTCAGGGCTCTGGCCACGGAGGGGAGCAAGGGGAAGGGGTGGAGGGGGGGCTCCACTCACCCCTCAGGGAATCACTGCTTTCATAAGCACCGCATTTATTCATTCCTGTGCACCAGGCATATCCCTTAGGCTGCTGTAGTACAATCTCCATTTGGTTGCTGTGGTACAAGGTGGTATCTAAACAGCAACAGAATCCCTGTCCTTCAAGGAGTATCTGTTCATCTATCATCCCCATCTACCTAATTTGTTGTGTTCACTTCACCTTGAGGGAGAAAGGCTGTGTCTCTCGTCCAAACGGAGTTATACATTTCCCTGCAGGCATTCGATGATGGCAGAGGTTCCTAAATATGATTCATGAAAAGGGCCTTACCAAATTCACAGCCATGAAAAATGTGTCATGCACCATGAAATCTGGTCTTTCCTGTGAAATCTTGCTATTGTAGGGGGGTCACGGTATTTCCACCCTTCCTTCTGCTCTGCCTTCAGACCTGGGTGGATGGAGCAGCAGAACAGAAGGGTGCTGTCCTTACTTCTGTTGGCAGCAACGCTACCTTCAGAGCGGGGTGCCCAGCCACTAGCTACTGCTCTTGTGCCCCCCCTACAATATTATCGAGACCCCCTTTTGGGTCAGGACCTCCTGTATGAGAAATGCTGACATCTGAACACATCTGCAAAATTTGCTATTTATGCCATGACCAACCCATGAAAAATTTGTGATTTCTCCACCATTTAAGTAGACCCCTATTCATAAATGGGATATTTGGGTGCAAACTCCAAATTGTGTGGTTTAATTCCACTTAGAAACGACAGTAATAGGTGTTATAGAAATATCCAAAATAGGTACTGGGTTGTCCTATTATGTTCTCTCTTGCACAATTTTTGTTTGCCCCATGGATCAAAATGTGTGTATTGTAATTTCATAGTTTTTATTACACTGCACACTATGAACTCCTGGCCCTTTGCACTGCCAGCCAGGATAGAACTCAGCTCCTCCAGTTATGAAAGCAGAGTCTCCTACTACTTGAGCTAAGTGTTGAATAATAAATGTTTCTTTTGATTTTCTAAACTAAGTGTTTTGTTTAAAAAACACCCAAACCTAAAAATAAATGTAAACACCCAAACCTCTATTGCTTGACATATCCCTTCCCCCCTCATTTTAATATTAACATAAATAGTGCATTAGGGAGCCATCTGTGTTACCACAACAGAGTCATGTACACCCCGATCAGGTCTGTAGTGTGGACAGGAGCTAGCCATATTGTAAGCAGGTCACATAACGAAGCTAAAGCCTGGCATGTGACCAAGGCTCAATTACAGAGCTTTACTCTAGTCAGTGAAACTATGCCATTTTACACTAATGAGAAACCAGCCCTTTTATTGAGCTGTAACCAAGCCTCCAACTCTGTTTTTGTAGCTGCAGACAGGCTTAAAGTGAAGCTAAGGAGAGCAACAACTGCGCACTAGACTGCCAGGTTGGCTTTGCTCCAGGAAAGTGTCTCCCTGTGATTCCCCCTCCTGAACGAAACAGCACACAAGCGATATCACATGGAAATAACTCTTAGGCCATGCAGTGCTATTTGTTGTTCTATCAAAGAACATTTCAAATGTTTGCCTGGAGGGCAAAAGTCTGGGGCAACCAGCTCTTTCCTTTTTATTAGCAGACATGATTCCCTGTTTGACGAGCCCCGATGAGATTTCAGACCCGGAGTTAGCAGTCTGAACTGAGGCAGATCTCTACAGTGATGTCAACAGGAGCTGCATCTGAGTAGGGCTGCAGGACTGGGCGGTCAATTCCGGATGCACCATATAAATTAACAAGTCAAGGAATATTTTTAGCTGGGCATCCTTACAGGACAATGTATAAGTAAAGGTCCCTTTGGCATCCTGCAGAAATTGATGGAAATTCCCACTCATACGGGAGGAAGACAAACTTGAATATATTCCCCTGTGCCTGTTTAACTCTCTTCAATCCCTTTGCTGTTTTGTTACCACGTCAGGTCTCTTTTCTTTCCTACCTACAGTGTTGCTTACTTAGCCTAGAGAAGATACTTTGGCAGCACACTGGTAATGTAATGCAGAGAAATTTTATGCTACATAGGCCAATTCTTATCCTGATTTACAGTCCAGGCATTCCACTGAAGTCCACAAGGGGGCAGAGGGTATAAATCATGGCAGGACATAGCACAGAAATGCCTTGTAGCAACAGCCCTCCCTCATCAGCTCAGATAATTGTCACCTTGGAGATGTCAGGGGACATAAACGCAACCTGGTCACCTTAGGCCACGCCCACACGAGGACAAAATGTCACGTTTTGAAATGCACACGTGTTAGCGAATGGTTTGTCTATACCGCACCGCAGTGCAGCTACAGGGGTGCAAACTGCAGAGTGCAAGAGAGCTGCACTTTAGCTGCCCCCTGCGCACGCTGTGGGTGTGAACTAAAAGGTTCCTAGTTCACATTAACGCAGTCCCGGTGGAAAGAAGACTGAATTCACGTGCACTAGGTCCTTTTTGGTTTACAGCAGGAGTGTCCACAGGGCAGTTAGTGTGCAGATCTTTGGTGCACTCTGCCATTCATACCCCTGTAGTCTTTTCAAATGTAAACACAGCCTTACTGGCCCAGATCCTTCCCCCAGTGGAGCAAACAGAAGTTTTGCCATTGATTATAATGAGGATTCCCTGTCCCTCCCTCCACCCCTGCCAATTATGCAATCCTTTCCATGAAATCATGACACTGTGTGAAGCCCCAGACCCAGACATACCCATTTAGACTGCAGAGGATGGAAGACAGACCCATGATCAGGTTAGCCATAGAGAGGGCATTGGCGACATTCTTGCGGACAAACTCCAGAGCCTGGGCTCGGCCTGCTTGCTCGCTCAGGAACAGCTTCTTAAAGTGGTGAAATATACCTGGAACCCAGCATGGGGAGAGAGAGTCAGGACACGAAGGCCTTTGCTCCTGCCTTTCCAAAAGGAAATTATTTAAGCACAGATCCTTGAAGAAGAGGAGAAGGCCCAATGGGTCAGCGTTGAGTCTACAGTTAAATTCCCCAAGTATCTGTGAATCGCTTCTGGGTCAAGCTGAGGGAGTCTTAGAGAAGGCAGATTTTATTGCGTGAACATGGAGCTAGGTTTCTTATGGGGATCCTATTGCAAAATGTCCTGGGACACAGAACTGCTGTTACAAGGGGACAGGAGCTTCTTGGCCTTATAGGTTTTTTTCCTTAAATAAAAGTAAAGCCAACAAAACACTAAATACCAATCGAAGCCCAGTTTGGATTTTAAAGAACTGATGCAAAAGTGGTGGAACGGGGACAAGGACTAGTGCCCCCCCAACTCCAATGCTCTATATTTAGATCCTTCCTTCAAAAAAGTTTGTTTTGGGACAGCCTTACAAAGAGGGGAGTTTTCTTTCTATTGGTCTGTAAATTAGTACCTGACTCTTCTTCTTCGTGGGGGTTCCTCTGCTATTAAAGGGGTCAGCACTCATCTTGGTGCTTCCTTTGGCAGCTGTCAATGCTAACGTGCCAGCCTGGCTGTAGCCCTTCTGCCCCACATCATGAGATGATTAACATGAGATTAGCTCCCAGAGGTGTTTTTTAAAAACCATACATGCTGCCCAGAGTATTTTCATGCACTTTCAAGCCTTATAGTTTCACACCTGCCTAATTTCTAGGCACTGCATGTCCTCACTCAGCTCAGCTTTACTCACTTGTGATGATCTGGCCATTTGCAGCCTTTGCATTCTTATATATACACACCTGTATATATTCATAGGGATAGATGCCTTTTGCCTTCCTCTGTCCTTTTAGCCCCTCTCCCCTGAATAGCATGTTACAGAGGGGAAGAAAGACTGCAACATTAAGATGTCATCTCAGGTAGTAGCCAGAAGAATGCTACCTCTCTAGACTTCTTTTATTCATAGGAGGGGACATTCCTGTGCAGGGGGCTAGCACAAAGCCTATGCACGGCTGAAGTCATCAAAATTGGGTTTAAATGGAGCATCGGGCTTGTGTTGGCCGAAAGCAATGGGAGTTTATGCACGTTAGTTTTGCAAGACAATGGGGGGGGGGCGGAACCACATCAGTTGAGTTCTAGACCACCGCAGCCAAAGATAAACATCACAAATGAGCAATTCACTCTTCAGATGTTCAGCCCAGTTGCCCCAGTGGCTTTCATTCACCCCATTCTATAACCATGTGCCACAATTATACAATTGAATATGCATTTTTTTAAAAAGCTTATCAGAAAATTCTTAAAGCTGTTTCTATTTTACTCCCCCCACACCCAACCACTAAAACAAACATTTTTACTTAGGAAAAAAAAAACCAAAAACCAAACTTACAATAAAACCAACCCCACGTTTTAAGCTCTATTTATCTTATATACCTATAGGGCTACTCTTTAGAGAAAAAGGTTAAGGGTCATGTCCTACTAGTGTGTTTTGCACCCTGCCCTTGACGTGTTTCCAAAGCCAGGCAAGTTCATGAGATTCTTCATCTGAAAGAAAACAGCATGTCAGAGCAAAAGCCATCAATGTGAAACGAGTCAGATTGGTGTATACGGCTTTACCGCCCTCCCTTCAAGCCCTCCCAAGGCTCATACTGGGACAATACAGTAAAAGCCAGTATCGTGTAAGACACATCTTTATCAAAGTTTCACTAGCACTTGCTCTAGTGAAAACAAGTTTCCCATGAGGCAGCCATTGGGCCCCCATTTGGAGGTACTATCTGCAGTCAGGCTTATTCTTTTTAAACTTCAGTGGCCTGCTCACTTGCTTGCTCTTTGTACAAAAGCACAAGTTAGTTATTTTTAAAAATAATTGTTAAACATCCCATCAAAACTGTAAAGTTGTGTCCATTCTAGGCAAAGTCAGGAACAGAGGGAACTAGTCCACTTAAACCTAATACTTGAGCAGATAAAACATGCACCTGGAGGACTACGAAGAAGTCTATTTACCCCTCATTAGAAACAACCCCATTTAGATTAACATAAAACACAGCAAAAAGGTTGTTAGAAAAGGCACCATTTACATCAGTGTGTGCATTTGAAATGTTTGATTGACTAAAACCAAACTGATTGTCAAAGTAATGCTCACAAATCACTGAAATGAGATACCTACTTAATAAAACAGCCGGACCACTCCTACTAACAAATCTCCCAAGGTAAAAATGTTTCCTGTACTTAGGACTTGTGGGGAGCAGTCAATTAAATCCAACTTTTCAAATGAACTTGCTGAAAAATATTCTGTAAGAAATGAAATCTAAAGGACAGATTCTTTTGTAACCATCAAAAGCTAAACAGCTGGGCTGGTGGTTCATTTAGCATCTGTTCCATTTTTGTAGGCTGTGTGCTTTTACCACAAGCTAAGAGAAATGTCAAAGGTTACAGACACCATGGAAAGAGAGGGAAGTAACATACAAGAAATCAAGGTGATTCCATATGAATTAAATGCATTTGTAGATTTGGGACCAAATTTGCCACCTCATTGTGGCTGCTCTGTACTGTTACAATGATTAAAAGCAGCAATAAACAAGTCTTCAACAACCATTTAAACCAAGTTTGCAGCCACCTAGCTCCTTTATGCTGCAAACTTGGTTTAAATGGTTGTTGAAGACTGTGGTGTGGTGTGGTGATACAAAATGTACTGGTGATACTGGCTCATTATATTTGCAGGGATAAGAGACTGTTTACAAGATTACACCCATGCACTCCCACACAATTCAGTAGATGCAATGAAGGGAAGAGTCTTGTCTCTCTATCTCGAGTGCTTTTTTTAATCGTGCTGATGGTTGGAGATTGGGAACAGCAAGAAAGAAATAACATTTTTAAATAGATTATAATTGCACTTTAACTTTTCATCTCAGTAATGTAAAGACTCCAATATCACTGTTTATCAGAGGAATAGAAGGCCACCTATATGCACAAAAAACACAAAATGAGAGGGAAGGGGCAGGAACAAAAGAAAAAAAAATGCCCCTGCCCTAACTTGTCCACCTTTGTGCAACTATGGGAACTGAAAACAGCAGCCAATGGCAAGAAGCTAGTTTCAATCATTTTATTCAATCGCTCATTTTATTCTCTGGAGCAAAATTAATCCCTTTGTAACACCATTGACTTTAATGGGTTTGTACTAGGCTTGAATGTAGTTTTGTATGTTTCAAGCGACTTGGCATCAGATCTTGTATTGGGCATTCCATTGAAAACGGGGGTTTTGAGCAACTGAAACTAAGCCTGGGGCAAAGACCCACTTGCAAAGGCCTATTTAAATCCCATTTAACTCTTGAAAATAGGGTTTATGTAGGACTTAAGAACACCAGAGTGCCTTGCAAACGACCCTCCATACGGGGTGAGTATCACCCAGAATGATAGACAGCCTTCTATTCTGAGGCCCATTCATTCCAGCCTGCAGAGTGTATTCCTGGGTTACACGCATTCCGCTTTGTACCCGTTTGCTTTGTTTTATGTTAATTCACCTGCATTCTATATATTCCAGCAGGAACCTTTAGCACTGGGACTTAGTTTCCTCTCTCAATTAGAAGGGAGCTTGTTCTCCCTCTCTATTGCAAGGACAGTGCAGTCATGGTGTAGGGAGAGTTGCAAAATATCTCAACCTTTCCCTAGCTGGATTTGGTGTCTACCCAAGATGAGATTTTTGTCTTCCCTATGTAATTTTGTAGAAGAACCTTAGATGATCCTTGGAGGATTCCTATTCAGGTAAAGGCCCAGCCAGATCCTATTTAGCAACATACTCTGGAGGCACAAACAGCAAGATGGACATAATATAATGCATGTTTTATGTGCTAAAATAGTATTTTAAAGTGAACAGTTCTTTTCATTCATATCCCAAAACACCAGTTAACAGCTCCTTAGTTTGGTGCAATAAGTGGACATCACAATTCATACTATACCTCTCAAATGGAACACATCTGTGATGTTTAAAGAAAAAAAAAAAAAAAAGACTTCTTTGCCTATAAATTATTTCATCATCTGGTACTATTCCCTCTGCTTTTGAATGCATAGTGTATTGAACACTGAACAATCACATTCACCCCTACTCAATCATCACCACCCACCTGATTTTATTTGTTGCTTTTGTTGGAATTCAGCAACTATCATGCAGCCAAATGCAACATTAACAAGAGACCCTCACAGAGTATTAAATTTAAAAATCTAACCACTGATATTCAGTTTTACTCCTTTAGCTTTTCCGGCTGAATTAAGCCAAATACTGAAATATATTTAAGAAACAACCCCTGATGGGACACCTGTTCTCACCCCATATCAAATGGACCTTTCCCCATCTCTAGGATTTTCTGTCACAGTTGAGAGGTAGGTCAAAATTATTGCAAATGTCATAAGTGTTTTGTCTTCAGGCACACAGGTGGATCTAGCTCATGCTAGAAAATTCCCAGAATGAGCCTTGCAAGTGTCTTTTGCTTAGATGCCAATACAGTTACAAATCTAAAATTTAAAAATATCCAAGATCTCTGCTGGGATTTTTTTTCATTATTATGATTTGATGTACAACAGCTGTTCTCCCACATTATGAGCTTCTTCAGAAGAAACAGAACCTCTGAACTGAATCTGCCAGGCAGCTGCTTACTGTTTTCTTTTGTTTGTTTGTTTTGTTTTTTAATTCTACCACTGATACTGGTTCAAGTTTTATTTATTATGAAACTGTTATTTTTATAAGGAGCATACAACAGGGTCTTGACTGAGTGTTAACAGAAACCTATCAAAAGGCATAGAGGCCTGATTTTCCCCCTCACTCACACTGGTGTAAATCCAGAGTAACTCCACTAATGTCAATGGAATTACATCAGCATAGATGAGATGAGAATCATGCCCTGTGCAGTCCTTCACACCCATGCAAAGTGGGTATAAATAAATCCACCATGGCAGACGTCTTCATTCACTTACACTCATTTAGGGCCTGATATTGCATTCCCTGCTCAGGCAAGGCTCCAACTGACTTTAATGAAGCTTTGCAGAAGAAAGCCCTGAAGGATCCAGCCTTTGCACACTAATCCTGGCTAACCCTTGGGATCAATGTCACCCCAATCTCAAGGGGGCCTATATAAACTCCAGTACACCACTAGACCCATAACAAGGGTCCTTGTTTAGGCCCTCTGCACTAGGATGACTTTCACTCTCTAATCTCATTCTTACAAGATAAGTCTGAGAAAACAGAAAATCCTGAACCAAAACTAGGGCATTCAGGAGAGGTGTCTTAAAAGGGAGGGCTGAGCAGGGTTGTTTACATAGGTTAATTCTTTGCGTCACTCCTAGTTGCAGGGGCACTAAGTAAGTCAGGCCATTAAAGAAAGAACTCTAAACCTATTATACGCCCGTACTGTGACATCAGTGAAAATCCAGCCTTATTAAAGTAGCCTCAGAACTGTCATCACCGACTCTTTTTCAGCCCATAACATCTGGAAAGAAGTGTCAGGAAAAAATAGCATGATATTTCTCTATATTCCTCAGCGCCGCAATAGCAGCCAGCTTGGTCTTCAGTCAGATCACAAGTGAGTAGCCTTGAGGCTACCTAGTGAATTTCAAGATGCTTAGATAGATATTCTTGGTAGTTGTTATCCAACAAAGCAGCCATCAAAACTGAATTCACTAGACGTATGAGACAGACCTTGCGCACATACATTATGCCCATTTATGCCAACAGAGTTCGACAGCGTGACAGAGAATGGACTCCACAGTGTAACTTTTCAAATTATTTGTCTTCTTCCTTCCCTCCCATTTCCCTGCTCCCATGGAGGTCAACACAAGTTTTGCCATTGACTTTAATGGAACCGTACTGGGCCCTCAAGTTATAGGACCTGATTCATCTCACACCAGATGCATACAAGTCTAACTTCCACTCACTTGCAGTAGTGGCACTTGTTAGTCATTCTGATGTAAGTAAGACCAAAACCAAGAGTAACTCCACTGAAGTTGAGTTACAGTGCTGTAAAACGGAGGAAAGTGAGAGGAGAATCAGGCCCATAGACTTGTGTTAATTCCTTTCAGCCATGTCACAAAATAGGTCAGATGTTTAGTTTAAATAAGCTAAATCCTCACTCCAAACTCCCCTTTGATTGGATTCTCTCAGTTTTGCTGGTGTAGATCCAGAGTAACTCTGACAGGATTACTTGTCATTTTCGATGTACATGAGGCTAAATAAGATCTGAATCCAGTCCACTACCTTCAGTGGTCGGAATAAGGGCTGACAGATGTGGCCCACAGAAGTGTATTCTCCCATTATTCTCTGTCAAGTTAAATATCAGCCCATCCCCCGAGAGTTAAAACTTAGTTCTTCTGAAGAGCCCTGTTGAATTAATGAAACCTCCCGGCCCAATATGAACTGTGGGGTTACTAACCACCTCAGAGTTGTTGCAGACAGGAATCCTCCCCAGCAGAAATCTTGGATTTTAACAATCAGTGAAAACAGAGGAAAGCAGCAACAAAAGGATTAGAATCTTGATATCCAACGATGCTTTTGGCATCACAATGGCCGGCTGCTGGCATCAGCAGTAACAGAACATGGAGAGAGGGTGCTCAAAGGGTTTTAAAAACAAACCAAAAACAAAAAAACAAAAAAAAAAAACAACCAAGTATGAAATTGGCATTTCTTTACCTTTCTGTTGTAAAAAAGGGATTATCCACTGGCCTCCAGTAAGGCAAGTTTGTTCCACTTTTGAGCAGTGTCTTTCACAATAACCTGTGTACACTTGCATCAACTGTGATTACTTGGGGGAAGGAGGTTAAAAACATTCAACCAATGAGTGTTAACTATCAACATCCCACTCCCATGTCCACAGGGCCTGATTCTCCTATTGCATCAATGAGACTCCATTGGCTTCAGCAACGTTTCCCCAGCGTGACAAGAGGATCAGGCTCAGTGTGTCCGGCGTGGTGTGAGGCAGTCTAGCCTCCGCACATTAAAGGCACAATCCAGCTCCCACTGAAGTCAATGAGTCTTTTCAATGGGGCCAGATCAGGTCCTCATGCCATATAGGCCACATTCTACCTTTGGATGCACATGGGCCTCTCCTGTGGAATTCAACAGAAGTTCTCAGCAGAGGCCAAAGGCAGGCTGGGGTATTGCAACTTCCCTCTACATTTTTCCCATCCATGTGCAAAATGAATTTTGTTATGTGCACCAATCTGGAGGTGATGTTTGGTGGGGTTAGGGCTGAGAGGTTTGAAGTGTGGGAGGGGGCTCAGGGCTGGGGCAGAGGGTTGTGGTGCGGGGGTGAGAGCTCCAGCTGGGGATGTTTGGTATGCAGGCTGTCCTGGGGCTGGGGCCAGAGGACTCCCCCCAGCCCTCTCCCCACCAGCAGCAGCTCTGAGGCTGGGGCAGAGGCTCATGGCAGCCCTGCATGCCCCAACTTGCTCCCCTCCCCCCACCTCACTCCTCTCCAGGCCCCTGTGGCTGCATGCCTGCGTGGCCCTTTATAGCTTGCTACACGGTCGCACAGCTTAGCAGGAACTTTAGGCTCCCGTATTTCTGAATACAGGACACCATTACTAGAGACACGATAACGCCTCTGGTTCTTGGAGCATTTCCAATGTGAGCTGTCCAAGCCAATGAGCTCAGTATACATGAATTGTCCCAAGACCAAGAAGGCAAATCCTCACTAAGTCACCCGGCTTGCAAGCAACACATTGCCTAACCTATACCCTTCTACAGAGAAGATCTTCTTGTGGAAATTCCCACTTCAAATATTCTTTTCTCCGAGTTTCCAATTTGAATTTAAAAAACAAAACGCTAAATCAGCAAATTATATTGAAAATGCTTAGGGAAACCCTGGTGAATCTGAAGAAAAATTCTGCCTCTCTCCATCCAGCTAACACTAGTTGGTGCCAAGAACATGTCTGAAAAAGGGAGCAGGGGTTCTTTGTGCACAGTACACACAGTACTATGCACGTGGGCTTCTTGCACGGCTGGCTTATTTTAATTGTGACATGGTTTAACGTGGCTTTAAAAATTGTAGCTTTTTGTGGCTTCCTGCAGGGACAGCTAGACAGAGAGCAAACATGCCTCTTCGTATAAACTGAAAACAAGATAGCCAAGTTCGGATGATCCACAGTGGAAGAGCCAGAAAGATGTTTAAAAACAATAAAATAGTTCTAAGATAGGTTTAGATCGTATTCAAATTCAATGTAAATCTAGCAGGAGGCACTCTTCTGGCTGAAATGAATATAGTTATTTCTCATAAATTTACACATTGGCATATTGAAAAGGAAGTGACAAGAGATAATGCAGGGTTTCCCCCAAGATTTTAGGTAAAGGTGTGGACAAGTTCCCAGATGTCTGAATATGCAGCCTCAAATGTCCAGCAGAGCATAATTGGCTCCCTGTGCAGTTAGTTTTAGAGCTGGTTAAGAGGGGAGCAAAGGCTTTAAGGAACAGGGATGAATGGGAGGAGTTGGTGCAGAATATGACATCATCATCAACCCCTCCTTAGAGCTTAGGGGAAACCCTGCAAAGGAAGAGGAGAGCAGTGAAGGCTCTAGAAGGTTTTCCAGTGTCCCTGCTGGGCATGCTTAAAGTGGTGCCATTGAGTAGGGGAAACAAATTCAAAGTCAATTCTAAGAGCATGCAGTTTCACCTGCCAGGAAGCCATTGTGGGCCCGATTCTCAGGTGATGTAAACGGATGTAGCGCCAATGATTTTGTGCCAATTTGCACCAGCTGAGATCCTGGCCCTGCAGGAGGTAGTTTTATAGTTCTATGAATATTGGTGACCTACCTTTCTTACAGATTCAGATCCAAAGTATGCCTGTTAAGCTGACACACATCTCTTTTTGGCCCCCTTCACTCAATTTTATACCAACAGTGGCAATTCTCCACTAGGTAAGAGGGAATCTGAGTGATTTGCAAAGGAATAGGGGAAATGGGTCTCATAGGTAAATGGCAGGATAGGAGATTTTGCTTCTTGGAATAATGTTGCTGCAGTAGACTCCTATGAAGATTAAGTGGTAAACTGCTATTTTTGTCTCCAGTGAAGCAACTGTTTGTGCTTCCAACCCAGAAGGGCCTTCCTGCACATTAGGAACCTACCATATGCTTGATTATCACCTTGTACTTGAAAAAAGTCATCTAGGTTTCAAAACATGAGCTTTTTTTATGGTAGCATCAGAGCTTTTTGACAGCTGGCATGGCTTGATGCAAAGGCTGAGTCCAAGAACCCCTAGAAAAACTGTGGTCAGACTAAATTAAAGCAACTCCTCCCTCCCACTCTCCCCAATTTGGAGAGCTAAACTCAGGGCTTGTCTACACTACCTGCTAGATCAGGTATAAATGCGATAAATCGACTGCCGAACGCTCTGTCGACTCTGGTACTCCACCAGAGCAAGAAGCACAAGCTGAGTAGATGGGAGAGTCAGCTGTCGACTTACTGCAAGTAGAGCTATTCACGTAGCTGAAATTGTGCATCTTAGATAGACCCTGCGCGATAGCGTAGACAAGCCAGTATGCTTAGACGCTATGATTAATACATTTTCCTTCAGTCAATTCTATTAAAAGGGACATCATCAAGGTTGGTAGACCCAAAGAGCTAATTTGTATTTGCAAAAACCTACATAATTCATTAACAGCTCCATACTTAAATGCTATTTTCTCAGATAAGAAAAAAACCCATGCAAGTCACCCAGCAGTCAGGCATGCAAGTTTCAAAGAACATAATTCTGATAAGGGAATTTCAGTATCAAGTTCCCAAAGGGTGATCAATCAGCAAGAAGAAAAATGGAACTTAAACCTCAGTGTCCTTTTAAAGGACAGATTTGCAGTAAAATTCCCCTTAGTCTCACTATAACTAATTTTGTATGACTTCAATTATCTCAGTCTACCAAGCAAAAGCCTTTCAGCAAAGTTACCTTTAAAATATGAACGTGCTTCCCCCTCACCTGTTCACGAAAGCATGAAATGTGCTGCTTACAAAGCAAGTTATCAATTTCCAGCCACTATTAAACGAGACATGTCACACCTTTGTTCTCCCATAATACAGGGGAGCTGAATGGCAGAGACAACAGCCTGATTTTCATTCCCTGCCTGCACTATCATCCCCAAGGACCTGCCTCTCCCCACTGTCTTACATCTTGTGCAGTCATTTACCCCTATGCAAATGGGGGTAGAACACTAAACTTCTCTCACATAAACTAGTGTTAATCAGCAGTAACATCAATGAAGTTAATGGCATTACACTAGTTTTTCCATCACAAAGTGCAATCTGAATCAGTCCCACAGGATTTAAACACTATCTCTGTTAACTCCGTTGTTCATGCCGATGTGAATGGGACATAATTAAGAGACCGTCTATTCCTCTACCTTCTATAGCAAGGTCCCCTGATTTCTATGGGACCCCAGTGCCGAAATGTAGAAATTCTGCACCAGCTTCAGGAAAATGTGATTTATTTTAAAGGCTTTTTTTTCAATTACATATGAAAATGCTTTACACAATCACTACGGTAGCTCCTGCATTATTTATATCTACATTTAAATGAATTTGTTTTACACTCCCGCAATATTTGCAATGCACTGTGTATTGGCAACTCAGTGCAGAAGATGTCAGGGAGAAGCTGAGCTTTTGGCAACTAGGCAGGCATGGGCTGAGCATATTAGCTGAATTAACTTGATAGAGTGAAAGAGTTAACAGGAGCATTTGAATTTTCATCATCAGGCATCAATAGCCAACATGCCACTGACATGAATGGGACTAGTCACCATCTCTCAGATGTTGTTCCCAGCTGGCTGCATAATCAGCAAGACAATTCTGCATTGATGTAGGCTCAGATCACACTTAAAAGTTTATCTGGCAAACACAGGGACTAGCACTTTTTAAAAAATGAAATGCACTTCTGTGGCACAGGACGGATTCTGTGACACTGTCAAATAGATGGGTATAATTAGAGCTATTGAGACTGGGGAGACACCCAAAGGCCAGATTCTGATCTCACTTATCCTGCTTTTACACCAGCATAATGCCATCGACTTCACATGGCGTTTGCCCTGATTGACATTACTACCGGAGAAAACACAGTCTGGGCTCAAGGTCACAAGAATGATTCAGGACAAGTTTCAAAATTACATCCCAGGTACACAGGCCAGCATGGCTGTATTGCTCTTGTGTAATCCTTCTGCAGTGGGGGGGATTTCACCCATGATTAATTTCAGAAGGCAGGTACAACCGGACGCTGGTATCTTAACCCAATGGAGAAACTGCTGCACGGAGAGGCTGTGAATGCTAATCTCATGCTCCAAATCCAATTTCAGTCATTCTGCAACCAAGCAAAACAGGAATTACAGTTTAAGGTTTGAATGGAGAGGGGTTTAAATTTCTTAACGACAGTGGTTTTGAATGACTCAGCTACATCCAGTGTATTCCTTGGCTGTTAGAGGGAAGTATTTAAAATAGGATCCAATTCCTGTCCCCCAATGCGATCACCTCTCATTCAAAGCAGACGGAACTCAAGCCCCACCAGCTGCGCAGGAGTACACAATGGCTAGTTCAAGCTGACTGCAGCCTGCTTTAGGCTAGCAGGGGGAAAAGGATAGTAGGAGAGAAGCAGTTATCACATGAGCCAGCTAGATTCTCTCATAAGCAGCACACAGCAGCCTCTCTATTTGTATACCTCCAGTGGAGTGAATGTGAAAAAAAGGAAATAAATAGACATTTAAAAGCTAGCAATATCACACAATCCTGATATGTAGGGCCCATTCAGGAGAGGATTTCTAAGTAAAAATGCTCCCTTGGCACATACTGTGTTTTAGGGGAGCTGAAGAAATGTTAATTCAGAACCTGTGTTTTCCTACTTGTTTCCTCATTATGTGGAGGGCAGCATATTACAGCATAGGAAACTGATATCTTGGAAGGTAACTAGTTGGGGGGTTGTTTGGTCATTAGTAGTTACACAATCATTAAAAAAAAAAAATCAGTTCATTAAAATCAGGTTGTTAAACTTCAGAAGTAGAGATGGATCATGCCCAGGAATGGTTGTGTGAAAAACCTTCTAGAACACAGACATGGGAGACTAGTGAGGAAAGAGAAAACTCAAAATCTATGTTAAAACAACAAACAAAAACAAACCTCCAGCAATATCAAGGAAGGAACTTTATGGACATCACAGAATCACATTAATGTTAAATTACAGACCAAATGCTGCCTTTGGATACGTGTGCAAAGCTCCTAATGACTTCAAGGAGATTTGCACGCATCCATCGCAGGATGTAATTTGGCTCCTTGGTCAGCCTATCACAAACAGACAGAAAAGGCCCTGATCCAAGAGCCATTAAATTCCATGGAAAGACTCATGGATTTCAACAGGAAATGGATTGGGCTCCAAGTACAAAGAACAGCGTCAGGCTTAACTTTCAATCTCCAGGCTTTGTTCCTTGTCAAACCAACACTTACAGTGCTTTTTTTTTTTTTTTTGGGGGGGGGGGGGTGTATTTTAATACAAACAAACCCACGTTAAAATTACACTGAGACCCCAGCAGGCCAGGCTGGCTAGAGTGTTAAATTATTATGTTTAATATTTTAAGCTCTTTGAGACAGAGACCATGTCTTCCAGGTTTGTACATTAAGTGCAATGAAGTCTTCTGTTCTTGGAACTTCAGATGACAGGAGCTACTGCCATGAATAAGAGGTCAAGTTTTATTTTTTCCATGAAGTACTGAAAAGAAGGGGAATGACTTTTGGCTGAATTTATCTTTTTTACACCTTGTCTCAGTTGTACCAGAGTAATAAACCCCACATGCCAGTGGAGTGTTAATCACAAGTAATTATTAAGGGCTTGTCTACACTGGCAATTTCCAGTGCTGCAACTTTCTTGCTCAGGGGTGTGAAAAAACACACCCCTGAGCTCAGTAAGTATCACCACTGTAAAGCACCAGTGTAGACAGTACCCCAGCGCTGGGAGCCGTGTCCCTTGTGGAGGTGGCTCTGCTGTGACCATACAAGCCACGTTACGTTGCCACTGTAGACTAGCCCTAAATCTTACATCTATATGTTGTGTACTTCTTTGTATGGCTAGGCCTGGTAGGCCACATTTCAGCCCAAGGGCCGGCTGTACTTATACTTTGGCCAGGGGGAGAGGGGGAACTAAAGTCACCAGGAACAGGCAGGAAGAAAGGGTGTGGAAAGCAGGTCACGGTGACTCTGCTCTGTGCTCCTTTCCTCTATAAAGGAAAATGTTCCCTCCACAAGCATCCACAGGGCTGGGGCTCTGGAGTACAATGGGGTGTGCTGGGACCAGATGCTCCACTTTAAGCTGGTGGATTCTGAGAACTCCAGCTTCCCCTTCAATTCCTCATCTAAGACAATATGGGGTGAACATGTGTGGGAGGTGCAGAGCCAGTGTCAGAATGGCTTCAGAAGAATCAGGCAGAGGCAGAGGGGGAAATGGGAAACCCAGGGACCACTGCCTGCCTATGCCACAATCCCAGGATCTGTGGAGTTGCGGTCTGGTAGCTCTGCAGGATTTCAGGCTACAACTCCTTCCCTCAGCTCAAACTGTAATCACAGCCAGAAAAAGGGTCCCATTAAGAAGGGCAACACAACTGGCCAAGAATGACCAGAAGTGGGTGAAAAGTTTTGTTTTGGGATCAGAATTTCAAGTGATGAGCAGGGGGGTGTACAAAAACATTCACAAATTCCCACCATTTTCCAACCAGCTGCAAGAACTACTGGACAAGCTTGGTGGTTGTCTTTGCGGTTTCTGGTCTCAAATGAAATCTTTTCCCCTCGCCCTAATCTATACACTAACAAACCTCTGGCAACTAAACATCTTTGCATGATAAATGGAACATTTGCTCCATGCTTCCTCTCTGGTTCTCAAGTTGTATGGATGCTGGTTTGTTTGTTTGTGTTTTCAGTGGGGGGGGAGGGGGAAAAAAGAGTTGGATAATAGATCAGTATGCAGAAAGGAGTAAGACATGCTCAAAGTTTCAAGAAGTACTCACCAGAAGGGGGCGACACCATCCACATCTTTGCTGAATTATTATGGGATACAGCACTCTTCTACTACTGAAGACTAATAAAAACATTTACAGAGGTTAGATCATGCTCACAGCATCTAGTGATCATTGCCCAAATCGCTCATCCTAGTTACCAAATGGGTATTATAAAAGGCCAATTAACTGGGGAAGGCTCTGCCTGCAACTAAATACATCGTGTGCACAACTCGTTACCAAAGCAAAACAAAACACACTTTCAAGAAGTGACGTTGTACCAAATACTCAAACTTCCCTAATGGCCAGAAGTTCAAAAGCTACACACCGGAGATGGGCATATCCTTTGGAACTATACATCTCAGCATTTCTGCTTGCTTGCACAACATTCATTAGCAGGAGGACAAGGCTTGCTTCACACAGTTAAATAAACAATGCTATCAGTGACAGAAGCAGACTCAACTAGCAAATAGATTGCTTCCCTGTCTCCTGTGAAAGCCCCCACCGCTGTGCTTCCGCAGGAGCATTTGGTCCTGGAACCACCTGAAAGCAAAGCGCTGAGATTCTGTGCATGAGATTGAGCTTTGTCGTTGCTGCACGAAGCGAGCATCCACATGCACTGACTAAACTCACAGGCTGGGTCTTCCAAGGCGCCAAGATGAATTGGGGGTTTAAATCCCACTGATACGGAATGGGAGCAGAATTCCTAACCCAGCCTGCACTAGGCTCAGAATGAAACTTCCAAGGACTGATCTGGGGACAATTCCACAGGGTATTACGGTAATTACTGTAGTCTGAAAGGAAGATTAGTGTTTGTGCAATTTCAAGACAAAACTTGCTCATACAAGAGAATCCAAGATTTGAAAGACAATTTACTAAGTTTAGAAACACACTGTTAAATAAACAACCCTTCCCTCTTACACAGAGAAAAACTTTAAGGAAACTGTTAATTAACATATAGGTACAGTAAGAGTAAGTGGCAGAGATGGACTAAAGGTGATTTTGCTATAAGACCCTGTTCAAAAAACAAGGTTTAAGCCTGAAGAAAATTTTATCTTCTGCTGGATCCAGTTACACTTCCCTAGAGTCAGAGACTTCCCTGGTATTTTCACCCCGCAGTGCATTGCCTTTCTGAAATCCCAGGGTTCAGAGACTGCTCTGAGGTTTCGGAAGTGCAATGTTATCATTCTAGAGCAGGGGCAGGCAAACTTTTTGGCCTGAGGGCCGCATCGGGTTTCAAAAATTGTATGGAGGGCCGGTTAGGGGAGGGAGGCGTGGCCCAGCCCCCACCCCATATCTGCCCCCCGACAGCCCCCCAGGACCCCTGCCCCGTCCAACCCCCCCGTTCCCTGACTGCCCCCTGGGACCCTGCCCCCATTCAATCCCCCTGTTCCCCACCCTCTGATCACCCCAACCTGCTGACCAACCCCCCGAACTCCCCTGCCCTCCAGCCAACCCACCCTTCTCTTGCCCCCTCACTGCGCAGCACAGAGCCCCGGGTCAGGCCGGGCTCTACAGCTGCACTGCCCAGGAGCTCACAGCACCCCCCACCCAGAGCACTGCACTGCCGGCCACGCAGTTGGCTGCGGGGGAGGGGCCGGGGACAGCCTCCCAGGCCAGGCCGGAGGGTCCCACGGGCCAGATGTGACCTGTAGTTTGCCCACCTCTGTTCTAGAGCATGAAAACGGAGAAGTTTTAAAGTGGAAGGATGAGTGAATTGAGGGACAATAGCAGATGGATGCTACCAGAGTTGGCCTTCACTGCCCACTTCACTGGTTGGGGTGGGGGGTGTGGTCAAAAGACAAGAAGTAGGGTGTGGCTGCGAGGCCAGCCATGGAAGGGAGTTTGGGACAATGGGGGGAGGCAGTGGGGCCCAAGGGTGATGACTGGGGAGCCTGGGGGGGGGGGGGACAGCGGGGACCAGGAGGATGGGTGGGGAGGTAGCAGAGGCCGGTGTGATCAGAGGGGAATGGACTGGGGGAGGCAGTGGGAGCCAGGAGTGATTTGGGGAGGGAGGGGGAGACAATGGGCCTGGTGAGGCAGAGTGGGCCAGGAGAGACTGGAGGGACGGGGCAATGGGAAAGGGGGAACTTGCTGCAGGTGGCTACATCTCCATACACATGGATCTGGAAAAAAGTGGCGTGGAGAAGAGGTGAATGATAGGAGAGGCCAGATTGCACATGTGACAGCTTTTCAAAAAAGTTTAGAGGGAAAGGAAGGTCTGAGCTGGAGTTTGGGGATGGAAGGGGGCTCAGAAGGTTGGTGTAGTTTAAAGAAAAACTTGGAGCTACCCTCTGGACTATTCTTCTTCTTCTTCTTCTTCTTCCTCCACCCTCTGCACCAGAGCTTGTCAGGTAAAAAACTCACAAGTGCTCCTTCTAGCAGATGACAGAACGAGGAGTAATGGTCTCAAGTTGCAATGGGGGAGGTTTAGATTGGATATTAGGAAAAACTTTTTCACTAAGAGGGTGGTGAAACACTGGAATGCGTTACCTAGGGAGGTGGTAGAATCTCCTTCCTTAGAGGTTTTTAAGGTCAGGCTTGACAAAGCCCTAGCTGGGATGATTTAACTGGGACTTGGTCCTGCTTTGAGCAGGGGGTTGGACTAGATGACCTTCTGGGGTCCCTTCCAACCCTGATATTCTATGATTCTATGATTCTAACCTCAGAACATGAGCAGGCCCTTTTTTATTGGCAGTGGGTAGATTTTTTTAGCCACTCTAAATCCCTTTGAGCAGCGTAATCCATCACACAAGTACCACTTCCTTTGTAAGAGACACCTACCAAATCCAGTGCCTTTATCCCACAAAGTCACTTGCAACAAGAGCTCATGGCAACAGAACCAGAAGGAAAGAGGCCCGACTGTAAGAGACCAAAGTGATCAGTTTTGCAAATCGCTCAGACAGCTCTTGCGTTTATTGCACTTTGGCCTGGACAGCATGAGAAATCTCCTGTCAGTCCCAGCCATCGGAAGGGAAAGGAGGAGCTTGGCTGGTCAAGCTGTGCCCATCTTTTGTAAACGCCTCACCCGGACCTGACATTCTTCTATTGCTTTACTAAAAGGTGCTCAATCTGCAGGGTAAGCTTAGAAGAAAAACAAGTTTTCCCTCTGGGAAGGCTCCCCCGTGGAGAATAAGCAAGCACCATAGGCAGCTGTGGTTGTCCCCACCAAGAAGGTAACAGGATAAATTGGACAATCTGGGCTATTAATATCTTCTGCAGACAAAGCAGCCCCAATGCCATTATGAAGGCGATTAGACAGCGAGGAGAGAGAGCATTGCCCAGCAGCCCATAGTCAGTAACCATTAGGGGCCCTGGGCCAGGTTCTCCTCTCATTTACTTCGTGGGAATCAAGGGAAGGGCACCAAAGCTATTGGCACGATACGGATGTAAAAATCAGGTGAAGGGAGAGGAAGCTGTTCTAAAAAGCCAGTCAGCTGCAAACCAGCTGAGCAGCGAACAGCAGAGAGGCTAACAGAGGGAGTTTGTCTAGGATCTGCCTGAGAGGAGGTACACTAAGGGCTGCATTAGGGAGGCTGTGTTGGTGAGTATCTGAGTGTCTGTTGTGGGGACAGTTTGACCATGTGCTTGATTGGTTGTTTGAAAAGTGTGAATTGGGAGTGCTTTGTTCCAGGTGAGCCTTCTGTGGGCCTGACTGTTATAAAAAGCCAGTCAGCTGTGAACCAGCTGAGCACTGAACAGCAGAGAGCCTAACAGAGGGAGTTTGCCTGGGAGTTCGCCTGGGGAGAGCCCACTGAGGCTTACATCTTGCCAGCTTCTCTGAGTAGTTACTACAACTCCTGAGGAAGCTCGTACAAGGAAGGCAACATGGGATGGGGAGCATACAGCTGTTGTGACCTGCACTGGATGTGCCATGTTTGTCTTTCTTCCACAGGACAGAAGCGACTTTGTACAAAGTGCAAGCTGGTCTCCATACTGGAAGAGAAGGTTCAAGGTCTGGAGAAACAAAGTATCGACCCTGCTTTGCATAAGAGAAACTGAAGATTTCCTGGACAGATGTCAGGATACGCTTCTACGGGCACAATGTTCTGAAGATTCAGAGCAGGCTGCGCAGCAGGGACAGGAGGATGGTGAAGAAATTTGGCAGCATGTGACCTCCAGAAGAAGAAAGGGGAGCGTCCATGTACCAGCAGCGCAGATACAGATAAGCAACCGTTTTCATGTTCTCCCCACAGGTACTAATGCGGAGAGTGGACTAGATGATACGTCTGAGGGAAGGGAACAGAAGGAGACTCCGCCGATTGGAAGGCAGGAGATGCCCTGTCCTAGGGATGCGCGTTCCACGACCACCGCTCCCAAGAGGAGGCGGCGGGTGGTGGTGGTCGGGGACTCTCTCCTCAGGGGGACCGAGTCATCTATCTGCTGCCCCGACCGGGAAAACTGAGAAGTCTGCTGCTTGCCAGGAGCTAGGATTCATGATGTGACGGAGAGACGGCCGAGACTCATCAAGCCCTTGGATCACTACCCCTTCCTGCATCTCCACGTGGGCACCAATGATACTGCCAAGAATGACCTTGAGCAGATCACTGCAGAGTACGTGGCTCTGGGAAGGATAAAGGAGTTTGAGGCGCAAGTGGTGTTGTCATCCATCCTCCCCATGGAAGGAAAAGGCCCGGGTAGAGACCGTCAAATTGTGGAAGTCAACGAATGGCTACGCAGGTGGTGTCGGAGAGAAGGCTTTGGATTCTTTGACCATGGGATGGTGTTCCAAGAAGGAGGAGTGCTAGGCAGAAACGGGCTCCACTAAACGAAGAGAGGGAAGAGCATCTTCGCAAGCAGGCTGGCTAACCTAGTGAGGATGGCTTTAAACTAGGTTCATCAGGGGAAGGAGACCAAAGCCCTGAGGTAAGTGGGGAAGTGGGATACTGGGAAGAAGCATGAGCAGGAGAGCGTGAGAGGGGAGGGCTCCTGCCTCATACTAAGAAAGCAGGACAAACAGCAAATTCTCAAGTGCCTATACACAAATGCAAGAAGCCTGGGAAACAAGTAGGGAGAATGGGAAGTCCTGGCACAATCAAGGAATTATGACGTGACTGGAATAACAGAGACTTGGTGGGATAACTCACATGACTGGAGTACTGTCATGGGTGGATATAAACTGTTCAGGAAGGACAGGCAGGGCAGAAAAGGTGGGGGAGTTGCATTGTATGTAAGGGAGCAGTATGACTGCTCAGAGCTCCAGTATGAAACTGCAGAAAAACCCGAGAGTCTCTGGATTAAGTTTAGAAGCGTGAGCAACAAGGGTGATGTCGTGGTGGGAGTCTGCTATAGACCACCAGACCAGGGGGATGAGGTCAGCGAGGCTTTCTTCCGGCAACTCACGGAAGTTACTAGATTGCAGGCCCTGTTTCTCATGGGAGACTTCGAATCATCCTGATATCTGCTGGGAGAGCAATACAGCAGTGCACAGACAATCCAGGAAGTTTTTGGGAAGAGGAGGGAACAATTTCCTGGTGCAAGTGCTAGAGGAACCAACTAGAGGCAGAGCTCTTCATGACCTGCTGCTCACAAACAGGGAAGAATTAGTAGGGGAAGCAAAAGTGGATGGGAACCTGGGAGGCAGTGATCATGAGATGGTCAAGTTTAGGATCCTGACACAAGGAAGAAAGGAGAGTAGCAGAATACGGACCCTGGACTTCAGAAAAGCAGACTGACTCCCTCAGGGAACTGATGGGCAGGATCCCCTGGGAGAACAACATGAGAGGGAAAGGAGTCCAGGAGAGCTGGCTGTATTTTAAAGAATCACAGAAGTCATAGAATATCAGGGTTGGAAGGGACCTCAGGAGGTCATCTAGTCCAACCCCCTGCTCAAAGCAGGGCCAATGCCTAATTTTTGGCCCAGATCCCTAAATGGCCCCCTCAAGGATTGAATTCACAACCCTGGGTTTAGTATGACAATGCTCAAACCACTGAGCCATCTTCCCCCCTCCCCCAGTACAAACTAAAATTTCATGCAGACAATGACTTGTTTATATTGCTCTATATACACTGAAATGGAAGTACAATATTTATATTCCAATTGATTTATAATTACTAGCAAATAGTTTAAGTGAAGTGAAACTTGGGGGTACACAAGACACATCAGACTCCTGAAAGGGGTACAGTAGTCTAGAAAGCCATGAGAGCCATTGCCGTTGGTGACAGGGAAGGCTTCTGATGAGTCTCCATAACCCTGCCCATTATGCCATCATGAAGTGAGCAGATGACAGCAATCCTCTTAGATTCATAGATACTAAGGTCAGAAGGAACCATTCTGATCATCTAGTCTGACCTCCTGCACAACGCAGGCCACAGAATCTCACCCACCCACTCCTACGAAAAACCTCACCTATGTCGGAGCTATTGAAGTCCTAAAATTGTGGTTTAAAGACTTCAAGGAGCAGAGAATCCTTATTGAGGTTACAGGGACAAACCATCCCGAAGTGTACAAAGAATAGTAAATATGACAGGCGAAAAGCTTGGCTTAACAGTGAAATCCTTGCTGATCTTAAACACAAAAAAGCTTACAAGTGGAAGATTGGACAAATGACCAGGGAAGAGTATAAAACTATTGCTTGGGCATGCAGGAGTAAAATCAGGAAGGCCAAATCACACCTGGAGTTGCAGCTAGCAAGAGATGTTAAGAGTAACAAGAAGGGTTTCTTCAGGTATGTTAACAACAAGAAGAAAGTGTGGGCCCCTGACTGAATGAGGGAGGCAACCTAGTGACAGAGGACGTAGAAAAAGCTAATGTACTCAATGCTTTTTTCGCCTCTGTCTTCACAAACAAGATCAGCTCCCAGACTACTGCACTGGCCAGCACAGCATAGGGAGGAGGTGACCAGCCCTCTGTGAAGAAAGAAGTGGTTCGGGACTATTTAGAAAAGCTGGACGAGCACAAGTCCATGGGGCCAGATGTGCTGCATCCGAGAGTGCTAAAGGAGTTGGCAGATGTGATTGCAGAGCCATTAGCCATTATCTTTGAAAACTCATGGCAATTGGGGGAAGTCCCGGACGACTGGAAAAAAGCTAATGTAGTGCCCATCTTTAAAAAAGGGAAGGAGGAGGATCCTGGGAACTACAGGCCAGTCAGGCTCACCTCAGTCCTTGGAAAAATCATGGAGCAGGTCCTCAAGGAATCAATTCTGAAGCACTTAGAGGAGAGGAAAGTGATCAGGAACAGTCAGCATGGATTCACCAAGGGCAAGTCATGCCTGACTAACCTAATTGCCTTCTATAACGAGAAGGCTGGCTCTGTGGATGAGGGGAAAGCAGTAGACATGTTATTCCTTGACTTTAGCAAAGCTTTTGACACGATCTCCCACAATATTCTTGCCAGTAAGTTAAAGTAGTATGGGCTGGATGAATGGACGATATGGTGGATAGAAAGCTGGTTAGATTGTCGGGCTCTACGGGTAGTGATCAATGGCTCCATGTCTAATTGGCAGCCGATATCAAGCGGAGTGCCCCAAGGGTCGGTCCTGGGGCCAGTTTTGTTCAATATCTTCATTAACGGTCTGGAGGATGGCGTGGATTGCACCCTCAGCAAGTTTGCAGATGTCACTAAACTGGGAGGAGAGGTAGATACGCTGGACAGTAGGGATAGGATACAGAGGGCCCTAGACAAATTCGAAGATTAGGCCAAAAGAAATCTGAGGTTCAACAAGGACAAGTGCAGAGTCCTGCACTTAGGATGGAAGAATGCCAGGCACTGCTAAAGACTAGGGACTGAATGGCTCAGCAGCAGTTCTGCAGAAGAGGACGTAGGGGTACAGTGGACGAGAAGCTGGATATGAGTAAACAGTGTGCCCTTGTTGCCAAGAAGGCCAATGGCATTTTGGGCTGTATAAGTAGGGGCATTGCCAGCAGATCAAGGGACGTGATCGTTCCCCTCTATTCGGCATTGGGGAGGCCTCATCTTCACTACTGTGTCCAGTTTTGGGCCCCACACTACAAGGAGGATGTAGACAAATTGGAAAGCGTCCAGCGGAGGGCAACAAAAATGATTAGGGAACTGGAACACATGACTTGTGAGGAAAGGCTGAGGGAACTGGGATTGTTTAGTCTGAGGAAGAGAAGAGTGAGGGGGGATTTGATAGCTGCTTTCAACTACGTGAAAGGGGGTTCCAAAGAGGATGGATCTAGACTGTTCTCAGTGGCAGCAGATGATAGAACAAGGAGTAATGGTCTCAAGTTGCAATGGGGGAGGTTTAGGTTGGATATTAGGAAAAACCTTTTGACTAGGAGGGTGGTGAAGCACTCAAATGGGTTCCCTAGGGAGGTGGTAGAATCTCCATCCTTAGAGGTTTTCAAGGTCAGGCTTGGCAAAGTCCTGGCTGGGGTAATTTAATTGGGGGTTGGTCCTGCTCTGAGCAGGGGGTTGGACTAGGTGACCTCCTCAGGTCCCTTCCAACCCTGATATTCTATGATAGGAGAATTTGGCCCTCGATTTGCCTGCCAGCTTCCAGTGGGGACACTTGGCCCTTGCATAGGATCCGAGTGTCCTGACACGGAGAATACCTCGGGGAGTCACTCCTGAGGCGGGCGGCGGGTAGAAGAGGCCAGGGAATGCTCCGGCTCCCCTGGGCTGTCGTCGGATCCGCGGCTGCGGAGCTGCTGCTGTATTATGCCCCATACAGGTTCCGGGGCGGCGAGCAGGCGGCATGTACTATTCAGCTTCCCGGGTTATCTCCCTAGACTCCAGCGAGTTACTGATGGACCCCGGCAGCGGAGTAAGACATACCGCCCCCTCGGCCGCCCCGGAACCTGCATGGGGCATAGCACAGCTGCTTCGGATCAAGTGGAGGCTTTTCGACGCAGCCGCTTGGGCTCTGCGGACGGGGGGCGCGGCGGGGCCGGCCCGGGGCTGCTCCGGCCGCGGGGGAAGAGCAAGGGGGCTCGGGGCTCGCCTCCCCTAAGGGGGGCCCCACCCGCAGCCCATGCTTGCCCCGACTGCATTCAAAGCACGGTCCACAAACACAGACCTATCCTCACAACACCCCCACCGTCCTCCAGCATCCAGGCATGTTACCGCTTTGAAAGACGGGAAACCGAGGCACAGAGAAGTGACTTACCCAAATCAATGGCAGAGCCAGGATTAGAAATAAGCGTCTCTCTGCTCCCAGCCCTCTGCTGAAAAGACTTGCCTGACGCACTTCTTTATTTTATAACCAATCCCCGGCTCAGATGCCCTGAGTCACGGAACAGGGTGGGGCTAATTTACAGGGCCGAGGTTTTTTGCAAATGACACTGGATTGGGGGTGGGAGGAGCGCTGGAGGCAGGGCAGCAGCGGTCGGACCGGGGTTTACTGCCGTCCACAAGGCGGGGCCCCAGGGGCTGGAGCTGCAGAAGTGGCGGACTGAGACCGTGGGTAGGTTTACGCTACAGCTGCTATGGAGCCCCAGCCCCGGCCGGGCCCGGCGCCGGCGCCGCACAGGTCTAGTGTAGACAAGCCATAGTGTAGGCACTCCAGGACAGCCGAGGGTTACGATGTCGATTTCAGTTTGTGTCGGTTTAGGTGCAGTTTGGTGTTTGTGCCTGGGGCAGAGCCGGGAAAGTGGACCAAGAAGCAAATATTTTTTTCTGCGAAATGGGCAAGACCTGTAATGCCTTCTTCAGTTCTGAAGACGCATGCAACAGTTTTGCAGCGCTGACAATTTTGGTGGAGAGCTGAGAGGAGGTGTTCCCAAGGGAACATAGTTGGGGCCCTAGATAAAACCCTTTAGAGACTGGGGTGAGGAATAACTTGGCACAAAGGCATTGAGGGTTGTGGGCGCAAAACAAGAACCCAGGCAGTTATTGGGTTACTGCAGCTAAGATCACTTGGGGAGAACATGTCGTGCCTGAGGGTGTGAGGAAGGGATGGAAAGGGGGTAAGGGGGGGGCAGGGGGAATAGCCTGTGGCCGAAGGAACAGTTTGCTGCTAAGAAGGACCAAGGTGGCTGAGTGGGGCCAAGACTGGTCAGGGGGCAACAGGCTGAGGCTGGGGGGGGGGCTAGGGAGGTGACGGGCTGTAGCTGGAGATGGGGCCGAGCGCGGTGACAGCGAGACAGGCTGCGGCTGGATGGAGGAGGGTCCAGGAGGGTGAGGGGGAGACAGGCTGCAGCCAGGGGGTGGCAGGGCTGGGTGGCGATGATGTGGGGCAGACCGGGGGTATCAGGGGCAGGGCTGGGGGCTTGGAGTGATGGGGGCAGAATAGGGGTGCAGGACAGAGGAGGCTGGAAGCAGGACTGGAGTGCAAGTTGGGGGTTATGGGGACAGGACGGGGTAGCGGGGATGGGGACAGGATAGGGGAGCGGGCAAGCCAGGGGTGCAGGGCCGGCTGGGAGGGGTCGAGGGTGCAGGGCTGGGGGTTTGGGGGTGATGCGGGCAAGCTAGGGGTGCAGGACTCGCTGAGGGGGTCGCGGGGTGCAGGGCTGGTCCCCCGGGTGCTCGCAGACGCTGGGGAAGCTGGACAGCTCCCGGGGAGACCTGGACCCGGATCCGCCCGTACTCACCAGGGGCACGTGGCTCCGGCTCCAGCTGCTGCTCCTGGCGGCCCCGCGGTCGGTTTTATGCCCGCTCCCCTCCTCCATCCCCGGGAAAATTCCACAGGAAGTGACGGCCGGGGCCTCCGGGGGGGAAGGGAAGGGAGGAGAAGCAGCCCCCGAGCCCCAGTATGCTGCTCCCAAGAACCCCTGTACACCTGCACTGTGCCAACCTCAGCAGCCCCCTACATCTCCTATGCCTTCCCCCAGCAGCCCCTATACACCCCTATTATATTACCCGCAGCAGACCCTCCCCATATATCCGCTGCTTTACTGTTCCCCAGGAATCTCTGTACACTCCTATGCTGCCCCCAAGAAACCCCTTTACCACCACCAAAAGCCCCCTTTATCAACACTGTCACTATATCACCCCCAATAATCCCTTATACATCCCATCATCTTGCCCTCAAGCATTACCATACTGCCCCAAGAAGCCCCTTACAGTGCTCCCTGCCACCCCCCCCATAGCCTGCTATATTGTCCCCATACAGCCCCTAACAACCCATTAAAAAGAACAGGAGTACTTGTGGCACCTTAGAGACTAACAAATTTATTAAAGCATAAGATTTTGTGAGCTACAGCTCACTTCATCGGATGCATAGAATGGAATATATAGTAAGATAGATAGATATAGATATATACAGAGAAGTGGAAATTACCATACAAACGGTGAGACGCTAATTAGTTAAGATGAGCTATTATCAGCAGGAGAAAAAAACTTTTGTAGTGATAATCAAGAAGGCCCATTTAGACAGTTGACAAGAAGGTGTGAGGATACTTAACTTAAGGAAATAGATTCAGTATGTGTAATGACCCAGCCACTCCCAGTCTCTATTCAAACCCATTATATATCTTACTATATGTTCCATTCTATGCATCCGATGAAGTGAGCTGTAGCCCACGAAAGCTTATGCTCTAATAAATTTGTTAGTCTCTAAGATGCCACAAGTACTCCTGTTCTTTTTGCGGATACAGACTAACATGGCTGCTACTCTGAAACCTAACAACCCACTATACATCCCCTATTTAACTCCCCATCCTGCCCCAACATCTCCTTATATACTCACCAATAAAATCTCTGTACTGCCCGACAAGCAGCCCTGTGTACATGGCTCAATAGGTAACCTTCCCATACTCACTCTGGAGCCATCCAGCTGAGGTAACCCCCTTCATGCCTCCACAGCAGGCCTCCTGAGGCAGCTCTCCTGCTAAAAAAAAAAAAATTGGAATTGCCCATGATATTTTTTTTAATTTAGCATTGAAATTGTATTAACTCACTGTTTAAGGACAGGCGGTTGTAGACAGAAAAGGTGAAAAGCAGCTACTTGAAAGTCTTCTGTTTGTTCACAGCCTTATTTCATTTTCAAGGGTGAGGAGAAAACCTCAGAGACTATCTACATCAGTGCAGAATTCTGCTCACAAACAACCTCCTGGCTTTTTATTCACAAAGGGGACTTGGGGGTTGCCATGCTCAGCGTTGCAGTGCCTAACTTTTAGGCACCTTGCTACCTCATGGAATCCACAGCCCCAGTTAGGCACCTAGACAATGCATGGGGAGAGTAAAGTGTGTAGGAATGGGATCCACAGAAGCCAGCGTGCTAGCCAGAGAGGGGTCCGGCCTAAGCCCCACCCCTCAAAGTGTGTGTGTGGATCAGAAGGAGCGCCCATCTCTATTTTGGGTTCTCGGCTGTGAGCCCTTTCCTGCACAAAACGTGTGGGGGGGGGGACTGTTACTGTCTCCCCTTAGAACTTTTAGCCCAGAGGTCAAAGCACTCACCCAGGATATGGGACCCTGGGTTCCAATCCCCCTACTCCAAGGCATATGTAATTATGTATGCACCATGGGACTGTATCAACAGAAGCGATGGAGGAGCCCTGGCCCAAGAATACGCCTAGGCCAGTAGTCAGGGCACTGTCTGCGGAGGTGGGAGACATTCAAATCCCTTCTCCACAGCAGGCAGAGGAAGGAAATGAACCCAGGCCCTGAGGGGGTCCAGCTCCCTCTTCCCTCTCAGTTCCCAGACACAGTTCACCGGAAGATAATAGTCCAGCGTCCAGTCTGCAGGCAATGGGATGGGGCTAAACAAGCAAGCATATTCCAAAGCCCTTCACATCAGTCGGGCCAATCTCTATATGCCAATAGAGTTTTCTTCTTCGCCTCCCACAATTACAGTTCTGTACGCCGATAGAACCCCTTTCTTCTCCTAACCCCTAGCTCTGCACACCGATGGACCCCCCTTCTCTCACCTAGTCTTGACAAACTTAATTATACTTTTAATATGGTGCCCCTTCCCTGATACCACCCCTTCCAATATATGGTCATGGTCCGTTCTGGGGGGTCTTGAGTCTAGGGGCAATAAGACCACCTCTCGTACTTGACAGGAGGGTAAGGAGCAGGGTTACTTTTGGCCATGGTCACTCTCTCAGTGACTCAGTGTCTCTTCCTTACACCTTCCAACTGCTTGGTTACAATAGCAACCCCTTGTTCGATTGGGTCCTCTTATCTTCTCTTGTTACTGAAAGGCAAGGCTACCAGCTGGAGGGGCGGGGGGCTGCCTTGTTCTTTCACTTCCATTCTCTTGCTTATTCCGCCTGTTTAAACTAAAAACAAGGCCAGAAGCAAGATTATTATTGTTTAGTCTTTATCCTATTTACTTCACATTCTTCTAACAGGGTGCTTCCTCCTCTGGTGGCTTTTTGGGCCCCTCTTCCCCCCGCCCCCATCGGGCCCTGCAGATGAGATAGGCCTAGTTTGAGGATCATGCTGGGTTTAGGAGTGAGGAGAGTGCCAAGACCAAGGCAGCTGTCCACCTGTTCACTGGCAGAAATGTAGGTATGTTGGGACTTTAACGGCTGAATGTCAGCACCTTGGAACCTTAGACACCAGCTGAATCGGGTTTTTGAGGATCTCAGTGGTGCTGACGTCCTTTTGTGGCTCTAGCCCAAATACATTGACTATTGAGGGATGAGAGGGGTAAAGCTCAAATTACTATGTACTATTTAAGGTCCCATCTATACTTAATTAATGTTTTCTGCAGTGGCTATTAAACAATTTAAAAAATACTTCAGGTCAAAAGGGTTTTAACCTGATTTGGCCCCATCCGTGTTGTGCAACTAAAATTTGTTAGCCTGAAGGGTTTTCAGGACTGCTTCAGGATCCCTGGTTAAAATGGAAGTCTGGGATTTTCAACGAAGCCAGAGAGTTAGCTGCCCAATTTAATGAGAATTGGACACCAAACTCCCTTTGACTCCTTTGAAAATCTGAACATATATATGTGTATATATATATATACACACACATAGTGACGGGGCAAGGCCAGAAGGCTATAGAAAAGTAGTCCCTTTGGGATCCGGGAAGTGGGCGAGCAAAGCCCGTCCACTGCTAAAAGATCCCCCCAGCCTAGAAGGGGGATCCACAGGACCTAGATTCCAATTAATTTTGGGGGACAACTAATGAAATAACAGGGACAGGAGTGTGGTCAAAGGGAAGCGGACGGGAACACGGAGCAGAGAACCCCGGACAGCGCCCACTGCTCCTCAAAGGCATCAAGGGAGTCAGAGGACGCCGCCCAGAGGAACTCTGCCTGGATGTGTGAACGGACCGAGGATCGGAAATAGGCCCCACAATCACAGGAGACTCCATTGGCCAACCTCCTCAACTGGTTTTATAGATAGCTATTTTAGCTAGGGCCAGGAGGAGGTTGACCAGGAGATCCTGTGACTTTCTGGGGCCACGGATAGGGAGTGCATAAATGAGAAGGTGAGGGGAGAAGTGCAACCAAAAACGTAATAAAATATTGGTGAGGAGCCGGAATAGGGGCTGCAGCCTGGCACACTCCAGGTATATATGTGCCAGGGTATCCCTCACGCCGCAAAAGGGGCAGGTGTCTGGGATTGAGGTGAACCGCGCCAAGTACATGCCCGTGCTCATGGCTCCGTGAAGGAGCCTCCAACTGACATCCCCGGCGGGCCTTGGAACTAAGGTGGAATATAGGCTGGCCCACCAGGGCTCCTCACCCTCCAAAGGTGGCAGGAGGTCCCGCCATTTTGTATCGGGGCGGGACATGAGGGTGAGGGTGTGAAGGGTGTGGAGCACGAGCATGTATAGATGTTTTCTTGGCGCGGTTTGAAAGCAGACCGGCTGCATCTTGTGCAGCCGGCTTCCAGTGAAGGGGTGAAGGGGTCGGTTGGGTCCACGGGGCAGGGGTCCAATTAAAAGGTCCGGTGGGCCTGGGGTAGCGGGTGGGCAGGGCGTGCCCTCGTTCAGAACCCAGTCGAGATAAACCCGAGCAGCGGGCAGCAAGCGGCCTTCACCTCCTGAAGTACGCGCCGGGGAGTACGAGGTCTGGAAAGCCCCATGCGCTGAGCGAAGGTTAGGGGATCCAGCCAGTCTCCCCGGTCATACTCCAGGAGGTCTCCGACTCTTGTGACCTCTGCCAGGACCAACCTCTGGCGCACCGAGCGGGACTCCGTCACCTGCACACGGAGCTGGGGGTTGTGTAGCAGGGGCTCCGCGAGGAGATCTGCCCCCTCAGTGGCCGCCACGGACCAGGTCGTTGAAAAGAGTTTCCAGGTCCGGAGGAGGTCCTGGTAGAAGACCGGCAGCCCGGAGACATCTCGCGGAAGACCTCTCGGATGGAGATAAAGGAGCTGCCGGTCGTATCGGAGCTCTTGGAAGCGGCGCAGGAAGGCGTGTGCCAGTATGCTCCACGCCGGACTACCTGCACCATAAAGAAGCCTCTGCAGGGTCTGGAGGCGGAAGACATGGACCTGAGTAAGCAGACATTTCAGGCCCTGCCCTCCCTCCTCCAGAGGTAGATGGAGAACCCCTGCAGGGACCCAGTGCAGTCCTGACCAAAAGAACTCCAGAATCGATGTCCGGAGGTAGTCCAGGAAACCCGGGGCTGGGACCAGCGTCTTGAGCCGGTACCAGAGCATGGACAGGACTAGTTGGTTAAGCACCAGCGCTCTCCCTCGAAGGAAGAGACACCGGAGTAGTCCTGTCCATCTCCGGAGCTGCTGTATCACCCCCGCCCTCTAAATTCTGCCAGTTCTCCAGCAGAGAGGGATGCGTGGCAGAAAGGTAAACGCTGAGATAGAGCAGCGGACCCGTGCTCCATCGGATGGCCTGAAGCGCAGGTGGGAGGGAGCTCGCCTGCTGCCCGTCCCCAACCACCAAGCCAGAGCTCTTGACCCAGTTGACCCGCGCGGGGAGGCTGCCGAATAGATGGTCTGGCAGCCTCCACCCGCGCCAAGTCGCCCGGGTCCTGGACCACGAGGAGCACATCATCAGCATACGCCGACAGGACCAGCCGCAGCTCCGGCTCCCGCAGCACCAACCCTATCAACCTCCTTCGGAGGAGACAGAGGAACGGCTCGATCGCCAGAGCGTACAACTGGCCCGAGAGGGGGCACCCCTGCCGTACTCCTCGCCCGAAGCTGACCGGTTCAGTGAGGGTCCAGTTGAGCCTGACCAAACACTCTGCGGAGGCATACAGCACCCGGAGAAAACTCACAAACCCACAAGTCTGAAGTCAAACACTTGCAGAGTGCTCAGGAGATACCCATGATCCACCCTGTCGAACGCCTTCTCCTAATCTAAAGACAGGAGGGCGAACGACAGACCATCCCTACACCCGAGTTCCAAAAGGTCCCGGACCAGATATAGGTTGTCGAAGATGCTGCGGTGCGGGACGGTGTAGGTCTGGTCTGGGTGGACCATGTCCGCCAGCACGGACGCTAGCTGCAGTGAGATGGCTTTTGCCACGACTTTGTAGTCCGTGCTGAGGAGCGAGACGGGACGCCAATTTCGTAAATCGCGGAGGTCCCCCTTCTTCAGCAATAAGGCGAGCACAGCTCGCCTGCACGAAAGAGGGAGGACCCCGCTCTGCAAAGACTCGGCCCAGATGGTGACTAGGTCTGGGCCGAGGACGTCCCAGAACACGCGGTAGAACTCCACGGTCAGCCCGTCCATGCCCGGAGATTTATTGGTGGGCATGCGACGGAGGGCTTCCGAGAACTCGGCCAGAGTGAGAGGCAGCTCTAGCCGGTCTCGGTCGCCCGTGCTGACCGTCGGGAGCTCCTCCCACAGCACTCTGCAAGCGTTAGGATCGGCCGGATCTAGGGAGAAAAGGCTTGCGTAGAAGGCTCTCGCCCTCCCGGACATCTCCACCAGATCTGTGAGGGGGGTGCCATCTTCTGCCAGTAGGCAGATGACATGTTTCTTAGCCCCCCTCTTTTTCTCCAGGGCGTAGAAGAAGCGGGAGCCGCGATCCATCTCCCGAAGGAGACGGATGCGGGATCGAATAAAGGCACCCCGGGCCCGATGGTCCTCGAGGGTCCGGAGCTCCTCCCGCTTCTTCCCGGCACGCTCCGCAGAGGGTGGATCCTCGGGGCTGGCGGCCAGATGCCTCTCCAGCTCTAAGACCTCCCATTCCAACTGCTCTATCGCCGCATCCCTCCGTCGGCGGGCGCCCCTGCTGTAGTCACAGCAGAAAGCTGGACGTGCACCTTCCCTAGGTCCCACCACCCGCCGTGCCGAGGGAAAGGCACGCCGCTGCCCTCGCCAGGCACCAGAACTCCCGGAAGGACGCCACGAAGCCCGCACACTCCAGCAAGCTGTTGTTAAAATGCCAATAGGCCGGCCCCGGCCTCTCCGCGCAGAGGGAGGCTGTCACGGTGGCTATATGATGGTCAGAAAATGGGGCCGGCCGGATGCTGGAGGAGTGGGCTCGTGAAGATGAAAGCGTGATAATAAATGCGGTCCAACCGGGAACGGCGTGACCGATGGGCCTCCACCCGGACAAAGGTGAACGTGTAAGTGGCATCCGGGTGGTGGTCGCGCCAGACGTCCACCAGGGAGTGGTGTTCGACTATCTCCTGGAGGACTGCGACGGCGGCCGGGCTCTGCTCGGTCCCCGAGCGGTCCCGCTCCTCAAGGGTGATGTTAAAGTCCCCTCCCAGGACCAGGACTCCTGAGGATCCAAGGTGCCGAGGAAGGCGGACAGCCTGCTGATAGAATTGCAGCCGCTCCGGACTCGCTGCCGGGCCATAGATGTTGACAAGGTTGACTACGAGCCCCTCCATGCGGACCCGGAAGTGCAGCAGGCGGCCCGGCACAGCCCTCGGCGACCCCCAGCACCTCGGGCCGTAGGTCAGGGGAGAACAGGTCGCCAGTCCAGCTGTACGAACTGTGAGGTGGCTAAAGTAGACCCTGTCCCCCAATCCAGCCGCCAGCTGTCTTCGGCGGTCGGATCCATATGGGTCTCCTGCAGGAAAACCACAGAGTACCTCCCCTCCCGAAGGAAGGAGAGCACCTGGGACCTGCGGAGACCCATCCTACAGCCGCGGGTGTTCAATGTTGCGATGGTAGGAGGTGCTGATGAGGAGGGCTGGGGGGGATCCTCGCTGGCAGGGACACTCGCGGCTCCCGACGGGCCACGCAACAGGCCGTGACCCACCCCGTAGGTGAGTAAGGAATCACGGAAGTGGCAGACCCGCTGGTAGGCCGCGGCGCCCTGTCTCCCGGTCCCTTTTCCCCTCCCCCATGAGGGCCCTTGCGGCCCGGAGGATTTGGATTAAAGTCCCCCCATCGCTGGAGGGCAAGCTGGACTTTGTTGCGGGAGCCACGGACGTCTTCTAGGAACTCCCGCAACTCCTCTCGCAGCGCATGGGGGGCTGGGGATACGGTCTGGTTACTCCCCGACGGGGCCCTTGGTACAGCCCCGTGGCCCACCGAGACAGGCAGAGAGGGTGCGGACCCCCAACAGGCCTCCTGATGGGTTGACCTGAATGCTGGGGCGATAGGGGGTGGTGGAGGGAGGATAGCAGCCTCTGGTGGGTCAGGACGGGAAAACCACAAAGGCCGCTCCCTGGAGTCATGTGTTGGAAAGGTGAAGGAGACAGCCCCAGGGGCGGCAATAATATCTCCAGAGGTGGACGGGATAAGGGCAGGGGCAGGGTTAGAGGTGGGCGGGGAGAGGGCTCTCACTGATGCCGGGCACAAGCTCTCTGGTGGATTTGGCAGCCACGGCATCAGGAGGTGGACTCTCTTCTGTAGGGTCCTCTCCCGGGAAGGAGGTCGAATGCTCCTCACCAGCGAGGGATGCCCCTGGTGGCTCAGGTCCCGGCCGCGTGGCACTGGCCGTCGCTTCAACAGGCTCGGCGGCTCTCAGCAGGGTGCCCTTTGCAGCCGGGTTGATGGAGGAGTCCAGGGGCTCCTCGGAGGTGGGAGCGGAAGCAACGGTTAGGGGGAGGGAACATGGGGAAAGGGGAGCTGGGGTGAAGTCGCCCAGATTGAGGCCCGCTGGCATAGGGTCGTCCTCCCCCTGGGTGACCGGGGTCAGACCCAGGGCTTCAATCTCCTCATATATGGACGGGAAATCCTTTTCCGCCACCCCGGGATTCTCCCCCACTGGCACCTGACGCGACGGTTGCTTTCGGGGCACACCTGAGGTTTCAGATGGGGCCATCGGGGCCTCAGAGGGGAGGGACTCCTGTGGAGGGGAGATGCTAGCCTTCCAGTGCTGCCACGTCTTCCCCAGCCGGCTCTGGTGGATGGAGCACACCCGTGGGTAGAGCGGAAGGCTCGGCATCGGTGCCCCCCTTCCTCGTCTTCCGGGGGGCCTCCGCGTCAGATGGGAGGAGCGGAGCTTGAGCCTTCCGCTTGCCCCGCGTCCCCTGGACTAGGGCCCAGCCCTCCATGGCATCATCTGGGGGCTGGCTAGCAGGGGTTGTGTCAGGGGGCAGAAGCGATGGCTCAGGGACTCGAGGGGGTAACAGTGGGGCAGCACAAGGGTGGGAAGAATCCCCTTGGGGTGGGCCCTTTCCCATGCCCGGCAGTGTCCCTGCCGCACCCTCCTCCACAGGCCCCGCCGGATTGCAAGCAGCGGGGGTGGGGTTCTCCCGCTCGTCTGGGCATAGTGGGGGAGGTACCCCTTGGGCCTGAGCGGGAGCAATGGTGGACTGGGAAGGAGGAGGGGCGGTTTCGGGCGCCGGGCATCCAGGGGCGTCGGCGATGACGGGGCTGGTGCCCTGCCAGGGCTCGGGGGTCCCGGATGCCCCTTCTTCCCGGGCCAGGGGGCAGTCCCTCCGCATGTGCCCCATCACCCGGCAGAGGTAGCACCAGGCCTCCCCCGTGGAATAATGCACCCGCTAATGGGCCCCCTGGTGGGGGACTAGGAAAGACCCTTCCAGTGCCTCTCCGTCGCGCGCCGCCGGCGGCAGTTGAAGCTGCACTCGCCGGTGGAAGGAGAGGACGTGACGGAGGGCGGGGTCTTTGCAGCCCAACGGGAGAGGGCTGATGACAGAGATGGGCTTCCCCAGGGTAGAGAGGGCGGGTAACAGGGGCGGCATTGGGGAGAAAGGGGGGACGGTGGTCAGGACCAGGCGGACGCCCAGGTCCTCTAGCAGCTCTAAGGGGACAAAGATGCCCCCCACCGCCAGGCCCTTTCTCAACCGCCTCCTGGGTGCCGGCCTCCGATGCTAGGAAGAGAGACGACCTTGCCATACATTTTGGAGGCCGCCACAATGGCCGTGGCCCCACCACCCTCGCCAAACGCCCGCACATAGGTCTCCACGTGGGGCGACCGCAGGCACCAGAGGCAACGGACGCCGTGTTTTCCTGGTCATTGGTGGGAAAGGGGCCCCGGCCGCTATAGATGGTAGCGGAGGCGGTGGCTGGAGAGATGACTCATCGGCAGGCGGGGGGCTGCTGCCACCTGGGCGTACACCCTTGGGCCGGGGGAAGGGACACCTGCAGAGGCTGGTGGAGGGAACAGCGGGTAGGGGGGCCCCCGCTGGAGTTGGGGCCGGGGCATTGGGGGCAGCCCCTGCCATGGAGGGGCCTGGTCTTTTTAGCGGGGCCCTTTCCCTTCTTCTTCCCCTGGCCCTTCCCCAGCCGGCTTGGGGGACTCCCCCCGAATCTGAGGGGGTGAGAGACGTGGCAGCAGTGGAGGTCACCCCGTGCCCGTCGCTGCTGGTGCCCCAGCGGGGGCGGGTGGCAGATGGTTCGGCAGCGGAGGTAGAAGCTTGGGGGGGTGACGGAGGGGTAGGCGGGGGAGGGGGAGCTCGGGCTGCTGGAGAGGTCTCACCCGTCTCATCCCCCGCCATCATGAGCAAGGAGGAAAGGGGGGGACACCAAAAGGAGGAGGGGAGAGGGGAAGTAGGTCTGACCACTCCTCCCCGCTAGGCTGCAAGCAGGGGAGGAGGGCGCCAAAAGGGGTGGGCTGGACGGGGGGCAATCAGGGGTTAGGGGTCAGTCACCGACACAAGGTGGAAATTCCGGATCCTCTTGGTGCACTATGGGGGGGGGGGGATATAACAACATTGAGGGTGCAGTGAAGAGGGTTGCAACTAAAACGGGGAATTGCACAAGCGCATGGGAGGGGGCATGGGCACACGGAGCGAGGGGGCTAAGCGGTCTGCGGGTAGAACAGGGAAACCAAGGGGCTAGCTTCAGAGGCTGGGGCGGGGCAAACAACAAAGGCTGCAGAGGGAAATGGGCGGGGCAGGCAAACAAACTGAAGCTAGTAAGGGGGCTGGAGCAAAAGAGGAGGCAAAGCAAGTGCAAATGGGGCAGGTAGTAAAGGGCAAAGCTGGGGGGTAGGCAGTCCAGGGGGGCACATGGGCACATGTGCCCCTGTGCACTTGCACAAGTCTTTTTTAGCTGGCTGCTGCTTCTGGCCCAAAGGGTGGAAATAGGGCATTGGCAAGCCAAGCACAGCAGCTGAGTCCAGAGGCAGGAGCTGAGGCAGATGGTATAGAGCCAGTGGCGGTGATGGAGGGGGCAGCGGTGGGTGGTAATAGTGGGGGGGTTGGGGAGGACACACAGATGGATCGGGGGGCAGCTCCACGCCACACCCCCTGTGTCCCTACAAACACAGTCAAAACCCCACCACAAGAGCACAGTTTGAAAATTACTCAGTCTTAGGGCCCCCTCCACGGTGGTCTGCAAAGTCTCTAGGTGCTGCCCCACTGGCAGATGATCTCATTCTTCTTCTCCTCGGGCTTCAGCAGCTCCAGGCAGCGGCCTCTGCAGCAGCAGCAGCTCCAGGAACTCCAGGTGTTGGTCCAGGCAGGCAGAAAGGACCCCTCTCAGGTGGTGGTGCTGGTGGTGGTATCCACAACAGCAGTGGCTGGGGTCCCTCACTCTTCCTCTCTGGGGAGTGGGCTAGCAGCCTCCCCAAGGCTGCAATTGGAGCAGTAGCAGCACCCGAGAGTGGGGGGTCCGCAGCCAAGTAGCAGAGAATGGGGGGGGGTCTGGCCCAGCCAGGGGAGCAGCTGGAGCAGCAGGAAGAGCTCAGGGCCCAGCAGCAGGAGTAGCAGCTTCCCACCTCCCTCCAAGCTAGAAGGCTATGGAAGAGCAGTGGGAGGGAGAGAGAGATTTGCTCCAGGCTAAACTAATCCCTGGTACCAGGATAAGTGAAATGGCAGCTGCTCAAGGTCAATTAAGACACCTGGGGCCAATTAAGAACTTTCCAGAAGACAGGGAGAATGCTAGGTTGATTGGGACACCTGAAGCCAATCAGGGCTGGCTGAAACTAGTTAAAAGCCTCCCAGTTAGTCAGGTGGGGGTGCATGTCAGGAGCTGTGGGAAGAGTTGCGCGGTTGGAGAGGCTGAGTAGTACACACCATATCAGGCACAAGGAAGGAGGCCCTGAGGTAAGGGTGAAGTGGAACTTGAGGAAGTGAGGGCTGCTGTGGGGGAAGTAGCCCAGGGGATTGTACATGTCATGTTTCTAAAAGGTCAGCTCCCATAGCTAATACTATTAGGGTCCCTGGGCTGGAGCCCAGAGTAGAGGGTGGACCCAGGCTCCCCCCACCACCACCTTTGCCCTCTGTTTAATCACTGAGACTGGGAGACAACGGAGACTGTGCAAGGAACGATAACTTCTCCTCACCTCCCTCACTGGCTTATGATGAAAATGGCTCGGCAGACTGTGACCCTTGTCTCTAGAGAAAGAAGTTACATGGAGGGTCACAGTGAGCCTCTGAGGCTAGCAAAACCACCAGGAAACGCATGACCCACGGAGGCAAGGACAGAGCTTTGTCACTAAATATATCTATATCTATATCATCTATATCTATCTATATATATATATCTTCCTACTGTATTTTCCATTGCATGCATCTGATGAAGTGGGCTTTAGCCCACGGAAGCTTATGCTCAAATAAATTTGTTAGTCTCTAAGGTGCCACAGTCCTCCTCGTTCTTTCTGCTGACATAGACTAACACGGCTACCACTCTGAAACCTCTTAATTCTGGTTTCAGAGTAGCAGCCGTGTTAGTCTGTATCAGCAGAAAGAACGAGGAGTACTTGTGGCACCTTAGAGACTAACAAATTTATTTGAGCATAAACTTTCATGAGCTACAGCTCACTTCATTGGACGCATTCAGTGGAAAATACAGTGCGGAGATTTATATACACATACAGAGAACATGAAAAATGGGTTTATCTTACACACTGTAAGGAGAGTGAGCACTTAAGATGAGCTACTACCAGCAGGAAAGGGGGAGGAAGGAGGAAAACCTTTTCTGGTGATAATCAAGGTTGGCCATTTCCAGCAGTTAACAAGAACGTCTGAGGAACAGTGGGGGGTGGGGTGGGGGGGAAATAACATGGGGAAATAGTTTTACTTTGTGTAATGACCCATCCACTCCCAGTCTCTATTCAAGCCTAAGTTAATTGTATCCCGTTTGCAAATTAATTCCAATTCAGCAATCTCTCGTTGGAGTCTGTTTTTGAAGTTTTTTTGTTGAAGGATAGCCACTCTCAAGTCTGTAATCGAGTGACCAGAGAGATTGAAGTGTTCTCCGACTGGTTTTTGAATGTTATAATTTTTGACATCTGATTTGTGTCCCTTTATTCTTTTACGTGGAGACTGTCCAGTTTGACCAATGTACATGGGAGAGGGACATTGCTGGCACATGATGGCATATATCACATTAGTAGATGTGCAGGTGAACGAGCCTCTGATAGTGTGGCTGATGTGATGAGGCCCTATGATGGTATCCCCTGAATAGATATGTGGACAGTGTTGGCAACAGGCTTTGTTGCAAGGATAGGTTCCTAGGTTAGTGATTCTGTTGTGTGGTTGCTGGTGGGTATTTGCTTCAGGTTGGGAGGCTGTCTGTAAGCAAGGACTGGCCTGTCTCTCAAGATCTGTGAGAGTGATGGGTCGTCCTTCAGGATAGGCTGTAGATCCTTGATAATGCGTTGGAGAGGTTTTAGTTGGGGGCTGAAGGTGATGGCTAGTGGCGTTCTGTTATTTTCTTTGTTGGGCCTGTCCTGTAGTAGGTGACTTCTGGGTACTCTTCTGGCTCTGTCAATCTGTTTCTTCACTTCAGCAGTTGGGTATTGTAGTTGTAAGAATGCATGATAGAGATCTTGTAGGTGTTTGTCTCTGTCTGAAGGGTTGGAGCAAATGCGGTTGTATCTAGAGCTTGGTGTAGACAATGGATCGTGTGGTGTGATCTGGATGAAAGCTAGAAGCATATAGGTAGGAATAGGGGTCAGTAGGTTTCCGATATAGGATGGTGTTATGTGACCATCGCTTATTAGCACCGTAGTGTCCAGGAAGTGGATCTCTTGTGTGGACTGGTCCAGGTTGAGATTGATGGTGGGATGGAAATTGTTGAAATCATGATGAAATTCCTCAAGGTCTTCTTTTCCATGGGTCCAGATGATGTAGATGTCATCAATGTAGCGCAAGTAGAGCAGGGGCATTAGGGGACAAGAGCTGAGGAAGCGTTGTTCTAAGTCAGCCATAAAAATGTTGGCATACTGTGGGGCCATGTGGGTACCCATCGCAGTGCTACTGATTTGAAGGTATACATTGTCTCCAAATATGAAAAAGTTATGGGTGAGGACAAAGTCACAAAGTTCAGCCACCAGGTTAGCAGTGAAAATATGTATATGGCTTCAGGTTTTAATTTCTTAAGTTCGTCAGAGATTAAGAGCCCATTTCTGAAGTCCTTAATCAAAGGTCCCTGCTGAAGTCCAAAGTCTGTGAGAATGTTACCAGTAAGGACTTCAGTATCATTAAGTCTTTTAGAAGTCATATTTTGCTAGGATTGATCAAAGCTGCACAGAATCTATGTTTTGCCACACTGGTTCTTCCCAGATTTGCTACATTCAGTACAATTCTTTGGCATCTCAACTGCCTGATGTAAAACAAACTGGTAATCAAAACAAGCCACTTCGTCCTCTTACCTGCTCCATGTTTTATGAGGAACTTCAGATGGAAGCAATCTGTTTTGTTATTCATTAGTTCCTGATGCAGTTCATCTCGGTTGTAGATCAGTGTGTAGTTAAGTCCCATAGATATTTTCCTGTTTGCTGGCTATTGAGAGAGTGACATTTCTTCACAGGTTAAAGTCTCATTCTCATAATCATAGTTTTTGGTAACATTATATACAGCTTCCTCTTTTATCCCTTTGTTTCTTTTTCTTTGCTTCTTTTTCTTTGCACACCAGTTTGCCAGGTTTGTCCAGCTCTTCTCCTCTGTGCTTTGTTTCATGGCTTCTCTTCACGGTTGACAGCTTCTCCTGAGAAAAGCGCTATCAAGAGTCAGTTGTATTCTTCCCAAACATCCCACCAGCTAACCTGGGATCTTCTTAGCTGGTCACTTAGGGTATAGATCCCTTTCGAAAAGAAGGACCTAATTCTTGGCAGTAGATTTATAAGAGTTATCAGAGGAATCAAAATGAGCTTTCTCATAGGCCACCATGCCCTTGGCAGGAAATGAATGGTTAGGAGAGAAGAAACATGGTTCAGTGGTTAGGGCAGTAGCTTGGAAGACTTGAACCCAGGTCTTTGCTCCATCACAAACTCACTGTGTGACTTTGGGCCAGTCTCTTGAAGGTAGGATCTTTGACAGGATTTTGGTGTTGCAATGCTGAGCATCACGTTGCCCTAGTATTCCCAGGAACAACACTATAATTCACAAAGCCACCTAAGGACCTAGGTGCCCTAAACACAATAAGTGGAGAGAGATAGAGGCCTTAGACAGGATGTGCAAAAGCCAGCATGCTAGGTGGAAAGCCGCCTAAGCTAGCCAGTGGGAAATGCTGACAAGGGGGTGTTAAGCCCCACCCTTCTCATGGAGCTAGGCACTTGTCTCTGGTAGTGGTACAGGAACCAGCTGCCTGGAGTCCCAGGCCTTAGGTACCTACATTGTTTCCTGCATGAATGAGTGAGGAACTCGCCTGTCTCCACACAAAACAGCTGAAGGAAGAGTGGGTGGTTCCCACCTTGTCACTTTGGCCCAGTGGCTGGTGCACTCTCTGGGATGTGGGAGACTCAGGCAGTGGTGGATTATCCATGGGGCCCAAGCCCAGGGGCCTCTGCCACTTGGGGACCCCCAGAAAAATGGGCACCCCAACAGAAATCTGCTGCTGGGTAGCAGAAGCCCAGAGCCCTGGCAGAAGCCATGGGGTGGGCAGGGAAACCCCAGCTCCCCGACCCTGGCAGAAGCACCAAATGGGCAGGGAAGGGGAAACCCCAGCTCCCCGACCTCAGCAGAAGCACCAAACGGGCAGGGCAGGTGAAGCCCCAGCTCCCCGACCCTGGCAGAACACCAAACAGGCAGGGCAGGGGAAGCCCCAACTCCCTGACCCCAGCAGAACACCGAATGGGCAGGGCAGGTGAAGCCCCAGCTCCCCGACCCCAGTCCCCAGCAGAAGCCCCAGCAGGGGAAGCCCCAGCACCCAGACCTTGACTGCAGCCCTGGGACAGGAGGAGCTCTCGCTCCCTGCCATGGCCCCGGGGCCATGGTGGGGGGAAAGGGCTTCTTCGGTCTTGGGGCAGCACTATGGGGTGGGGTCGTGGGTGGAATAGGGGTGGAGCTGCAGGGGAAGGGGCAGAATGGGGTGGGGCCATGGGCAGGGCCACAGTAGGAAGGGGCAGAATGGGGGCAGGGCCATAGGTGGAAGAGGTAGAGTAGAGCCATGGTTCTGGCACCAGGGCCCCCCACTTGCTCTGGCTCAGGGCCCCAGGAGACCTTAATCCGCCTCTGGACCAGGTTCAATTCCCCTCTCTGCCAGAGAGGGAGAAAGGATTTGAAAAGGGGTCCCACCTCTCAGGAGTGCTCTAACCACTGGGCTCTGGGATACTCTGCAGTGGGGTGCCCTCAGTCACTCCTGTTGAAGCTGTTCCACTGTGGATAAATACATAAATAGTCACTGGTCCAAGAGTGAGAATGACTCTGAAGACCAGCAGTTAGGTGGGAGACCCAGGGTCTAGCCCACTGCTTCAGTCATTCTTACATTTCTTTATCCAGAGTGGAACTGCTTCAACAGGAGTGACTGAGGGCACCTACATTAAAGTATCGCAAAGCTCAGTGGTTAGACCACCCTCTGAAGAGGTGCCCACTCAAAATCCTTCTCCCCTGTGAAAGAGGGGAGAATTGAACCTCGGTCTCCCACATCCCAGGTGAGTGCTTTAACCACGGAGCTAAAAGATATTACTTACCTACCCTCTTCCCATACAGCCATATTTTGAATTGGACTAGATCCAGTAGGCAGCCTCTGTGCATGCCTATGGGATCAAGCCCAGCACATGAGTTAGGCGGGTGAACATCTATCCTCCCCTGGTTTGTGAATCATCCTGGAGTTCAGGCTCGGAGATAGGCATACGGATGCCTAGAGGAAGTCAGAAACATAGGCATCTAGGGAACTTTTACCTTGAAAAGTTAGGTGTTGAGTGAGTTTAGGCGCCTACAGGTTCAGCACAAGTTTTGCAGATGGCAGTGGAGCCAAAACTGGAACTTGAACATCTAAACTTGAGATGTAGGCACCTAAATCTGGGATTTAGGCACCTAAGTAGCTTTGTGGGTCTAGGCCTTTGTCTCCCAGTTCCCCATCTATGCAATAGGGCTAATAGCACAGCCTTACCTCACAGGAAAATTGCATTAAAAATTGTGAGGTGCTCAGATCTCCTGGTGACTGGGGCCAGGTCAGAACCATAGCTGGACATTTCAAACATCAGTGTTCCATGCATCCCAGCCAGTCAGTCAAAACTCACATGTACACTCTCCCCACCAATGTGCTGCCATTAATCTCCAGATCATCCCATTCATAAAACACCTTAGTCTCCTAAGCATTGTCTCCTTTCACTATTCTGCTAATGATGATCATGATTAGAGCTGTTTGAATAATTTACTGTGTATATTCATTGCAAGTTGTGTCCTTTATTCATCAAACAATTTTTTGCCAACAACTTTTTTCCACTATCCAACCAGTTGTAATAGTGTCTTCTTCACTGGTTCTATAGCACCCAATGGAATACTTCAAGTCTTTTCAACACAGACTATTTTAACTATCTCTGCTACAACATTCTCATAAACTCTTTCCTCCATAACTTGCTTTGGCTACATTCCATGCTCTGCAACCTGATGCAAAGCATTAAACTCCTGCTCATCTTTCTGCTGAGTGGTTTTCAAAACACCTAGTACAAACAGGGAGACTCAAAATCTGTACAAATCTCTTCTGTTTTTCCTGTGCAATTTGCTCACCTTTGCTGTGATAAAGCTCTGGGCCTGATTCTCTGTGTATTTTACACAGGTTTGCAGCAGCATAACTCAGCTAGCTTGGTTCCCCATTGCCTGGAACATTGTGTCATCATTTACACCTGTACAAAGGTGTTGTGTAAAATATTACCACCTCAGAATTCTCCACCCACATTGGTGGTTGCATTTTACACTCATTTGGCACAGGTATAAGTAGCTACCTATGTTGCAAGCAGGGGAATTGGGCTCGTTAATTTAAATGGAATTACTCCTAATACAGAACAACGTACCCAAGGAGAGAATCAGACCTTGTATATCTTAAATATAGCCTGGGAATGGGCATTTTAGACAAACTGTAAAATGACAGTGAGATCCTTCTGTCTCCTGTAGTAAACCTGTGTGCATGGGGATTTTGCAACACATGGTGTTAGAAGTGGGATGTGGTGAGTGAGTAAGGCTCTGTGGCAAGCCATCTCAGGGCAGGGTAAATCACACACACACACACAAAAGGAGGCATTGGTACACTGTGGCCCAACAAGAGGCTACCAGGGTGCAGATGGTTGCCCAGCAAGAGTCAGTATGCGTCCAACAGGAGACGAACTAATTACTGATGAACCAGGCGGCCCAAGATCAAGCCACCCTGAATGAAGTAGTGAACCAGTTAAAAGCCCTGACCATGCTGATGCCCAGGCCCCTGGGGATCCGGCCGCTGCGGGCAAGCAACTATTAACAGAAGATGACTATGGATGACGATATAGAGGCATATCTCCTCGCCTTCGAGAGGACGGCACTGCAGGAGGCCTGGCCCCAAGACCAGTGGGCAGGTATCCTGGCTCCATTTCTGTGTGGGGAGCCCCAGAAGGCCTATTTTGACATGACCACAGAGACAGCTATGGATTACCCCCAGCTGAAGGCAGAAATCCTGGCAAAGTCAGGTGTAACATCAGCCATATGGGCCCAGCGCTTCCATGAGTGGAAATATCAGGACAGCAAACCGCCAAGGTCCCAGCTATTTGATTTAATCCACCTCGCCTGGAAGTGGCTCCACCCCGAGACCCATGGGCCGGAGAAGATAGTGGAAATACTCTTGTTGGACAGGTACATGAGGGGGTTGCCACCGAACATACAGGAGTGGGTCTGCCAAAACGATCCCTCCTCCTATGATGAACTAGTTGCCCTCATAGAGAGATACCTACCAGCCCAAGAACTTTCGTGGACCAGGAGGGAAGGAAGGCGCCGGAATCAGACAAGTCTCTGCGCCGAGGCCCTGGTTTGCCCTAGCACCAGGCCGGACTATGGAGGGGAGGAAGGAGGCCAAAGAGCAGCCAGAGGTCCCACAGAGACTTGAGGACTGGGGGAGAAAAGCTTGGGGGATAAAGCCCAGTAGCCTGAAAAATGGGGGGCTGCCCCGAGGAGGGTACCGATGTTATGCATGTGGCAAATTGGGGCATATCGCTGCCCAATGCCCAAATCTAGAAGAATCATAGAATATCAGGGTTGGAAGGGACCTCAGGAGGTCATCTAGTCCAACACCCTGCTCAAAGCAGGATCAAGCCCCAACTAAATCATTCCAGCCACGGCTTTGTCAAGCCTGACCTTAAAAACTTCTAAGGAAGGAGATTCCACCACTTCCCTAGGTAACACATTCCAGTGTTTCACCAGCCTCCTCGTGAAAAAGTGTTTCCTAATATCCCACCTAAACCTCCCTCACTGCAACTTGAGACCATTACTCCTTGTTCCGTCATCTGCTACCACTGAGTCTAGACCCATCCTCTTGGAACCCCCTTTCAGGTAGCTGAAAGCAGCTATCAAATCCCCCCTCATTCTTCTCTTCTGCAGACTAAACAATCTCAGTTCCCTCAGCCTCTCCTCATAAGTCATGTGTTCCAGTACCCTAATCATTTTCGTTGCCCTCCACTGGACTCTTTCCAATTTTTCCACATCCTTCTTGTAGTGTGGGGCCCAAAACTGGACAAAGTACTCCAGATGAGGCCTCACCAATATCTAATAGAGAGGAATGATCAAGTCCCTCGATCTGCTGGCAATGCCCCTACTTATACATCCCAAAATGCCATTGGCCTTCTTGGTAACAAGGGCACTCTGTTGACGCATAGCCAACTTCTCGTCCACTGTAACCCCTAGGTCCTTTTCTGCAGAACTGCTGCCTAGCCATTCGGTCCCTAGTCTGTAGCGGTGCATGGGATTCTTCCATCCTAAGTGCAGGACTCTGCACTTGTCCTTGTTGAACCTCATCAGATTTCTTTTAGACCAATCCTCTAATTTGTCTGGGGCCCTCTGTATCCTATCCCTACCCTCCAGCGTATCTACCTCTCCTCCCAGTTTAGTGACATCTGCAAATTTGCTGAGGGTGCAATCCACACCATCCTCCAGATCATTAATGAAGATATTGAAGAAAACCGGCCCCAGGACTGACCCTTGGGGCACTCCACTTGATATCGGCTGCCAAACTAGACATGGAGCCAGTGATCACTACCCGTTGAGCCCGACAATCTAGCCAACTTTCTATCCACCTTATAGTCCATTCATCCAGCCCATACTTCTTTAACTTGCTGGCAAGAATACTGTGGGAGACTGTGTCAAAAGCTTTGCTAAAGTCAAGGAATAACATGTCCACTGCTTTCCCCTCATCCACAGAGCCAGTCTTCTCGTTATAGATGGCAATTAGGTTAGTCAGGCATGACTTGCCCTTGGTGAATACATGCTGACTGTTCCTGATCACTTTCCTCTCCTCTAAGTGCTTCAGAATTGATTCCTTGAGGACCTGCTCCATGATTTTTCCAGGGACTGAGGTGAGGCTGACTGGCCTGTAGTTCCCCGGATCCTCCTTCTTCCCTTTTTTAAAGATAGGCACTACATTAGCCTTTTTCCAGTCATCTGGGACTTCCCCCAATCGCCATGAGTTTTCAAAGATAACGGCCAATGGCTCTGTAATCACATCTGCCAACTCCTTTAGCACTCTCGGATGCAGCACATCTGGCCCCATGGACTTGTGCTCGTCCAGCTTTTCTAAATAGTCCCGAACCACTTCTTTCTCCACAGAGGGCTGGTCACCTCCTCCCCATGCTGTGCTGCCCAGTGCATAAGTCTGGGAGCTGACCTTGTTTGTGAAGACAGAAGCAAAAAAAGCATTGAGTAGCATTAGCTTTTTCCACATCCTCTGTCACTATGTTGCCTCCGTCATACAGTAAGGGGCCCACACTTTCCTTGACTTTCTTCTTGTTGCTAACATACCTGAAGAAACCCTTCTTGTTACTCTTCACATCTCTTTTTAGCTGCAACTCCAGGTGTGATTTGGCCTTCCTGATTTCACTCCTGCATGCCCAAGCAATATTTTTTACTCTTCCCCGGTCATTTGTCCAGTCTTCCACTTCTTGTAAGCTTCTTTTTTGTGCTTAAGATCAGCAAGGATTTCACTGTTAAGCCAAGCTGGTCGCCTGCCATATTTAATATTCTTTCTACACATCGGGATGGTTTGCCCCTGTAACCTCAATAAGGATTCTTTAAAATACATCCAGCTCTTCTGGACTCCTTTCCCCCTCATGTTATTCTCCCAGGGGATCCTGCCCCTCAGTTCCCTGAGGGAGTCAAAGTCTGCTTTTCTGAAGTCCAGGGTCTGAATTCTGCTACTCTCCTTTCTTTCCTGTGTCAGGATCCTGAACTCGACCATCTCATGGTCACTGCCTCCCAGGTTCCCATCCACTTTTGCTTCCTCTACTAATTCTTCCCGGTTTGTGAGCAGCAGGTCAAGAAGAGCTCTGCCCCTTGTTGGTTCCTCCAGCATTTGCACCAGGAAATTGTCCCCTACACTTTCCAAAAACTTCCTGGATTGTCTGTGCACCGCTGTATTGGTCTCCCAGCAGATATCAGGGTGATTGAAGTCTCCCATGAGAACCCAGGCCTGTGATCTAGTAATGTCCATTAATTGCCGGAAGAAAGCCTCGTCCACCTCATCCCCCTGGTCCGGTGATCTATAGCAGACTCCCACCACGACATCACCCTTGTTGCTCACGCTTCTAAACTTAATCCAGAGACTCTCAGGTTTTTCTGCAGTTTCATACTTGAGGTCTGAGCAGTCATACTGCTTCCTTACATACAATGCAACTCCCCCACCTTTTCTGCCCTGCCTGTCCTTCCTAACAGTTTATATCCATCCATGACAGTACTCCAGTCATGTGAGTTATTCCACCAAGTCTCTGTTATTCCAATCACATCATAATTCCTTGATTGTGCCAGGACTTCTAGTTCTCCCTGCTTGTTTCCCAGGCTTCTTGCATTTGTGTATAGGCACTTGAGATAACTCGCTGATCATCCCTCTTTCTCAGTGTGAGGCAGGAGCCCTGCCCTCTCGTGCACTCCCCTGCTCATGCTTCCTCCCGGTATCCCACTTCCCCACTTACCTCAAGGCTTTGGTCTGCTTCCCCTGGTGAACCTAGTTTAAAACCCTCCTCACTAGGTTAGCCAGCCTGCTTGCAAAGAAGCTCTTCCCCCTCTTCGTTAGGTGGAGCCCATCTCTGCCTAGCACTCCTCCTTCTTGGAACACCATCCCATGGTCAAAGAATCCAAAGCCATCTCTCCGACACCACCTGCGTAGCCATTCATTCACTTGCAATGCAAACTGGGAGATATAGGGGGACCATGTGATCTAATAAATCTGGTA